>NC_053452.1:47816226-48534815 GCF_015227805.2 Hirundo rustica | reverse complement strand
AGTGGAAAAGCAGATAAGGGTTCAGGATATCTAGCAGGATGCTAACTTTAAGGACAATAATGCATGAAAATTTATGGGGAGGCAATGACAGAGTTCCTGTGAGCACTGCCTCTTGACCTTGTTTATGTTTAGATCTCTGTCTCAAAATAATCTCTTTTATTGTGGCTGAGTGTTTCTCCTATCCCCATTTAAAACCTGAGACAGACCCTAAAAAAATAAGGATTAAAAACCCCAGTCAATAACCAATAGCAGGTAAATGAAAAGGTGATATGGGGCTCTAGCGCTTTTTGTAACTAGTAATTTTTTCATTAGAAAGGTGATAGCATAGTGCAATATAGAATACATATCTACTATATGCATACTGTACACATATATTCCTACATGTACTTTGGATAATTTTCAATGGATGACCTAAGCTCCACCTCCCATGTATGCCTCACTGCTTCTTGGTACGTCTTTACATTTTCTTCATCACTGAAACTCACAGTGCACACTAAAACATCCATTGCCAAGAGAAATAATGTTCCTTGTGGTGTTTTTAGTGATAAAATTGGGGGTTTAAGCTCAAGTGCTAGTGTTAAACTCATTTACAGTTACTTTTGGCATTGTAAAATGTAGGGCTGTGCATTCTCTTGAGAAAGCACCTGACAACTTAGGTATTGAAAAAACACTTTTCCACTCATTTTTGTCAAACCTTCTATATAAGAAGGAGGCAACCTGCAGAGAAACTGTTGGAAACTTATTTCAAAGGCAGGTTATAGATGATTGAGACACACTAAAATCTGGGATGAATGATCTGTCCCAAAGCCAAAAGATTTTGAAGGAAAAAGCTTAACTAGTTGGAAGAAAACAATGGATGATTTTATCAGCTTGAAGCAAGCAGCAGAGTAAAACCCAGTTTCCTGGGAAATCATGAAAAGAGGTATTAAAAAAAAAAAAAAAAAAAAAAAAAAGAGCGAGAGTAAATAAGGATGCTATATCCAGATGGTCAAAATCACACACTGAAAAACTGTCTTGAGCAGGTGGAGATTGCCAGCCTTTTTAAAAGTGGCAATGTCAACCCTCATCAGCCAAGGAACTGCAGAACTGGGTAGGAGGCATCAGAAAAACATGGAAGCACCACATTTTCCCCAGTCACTCAGTAGATGTCATTTCCCACTGTCTCAGTGCTGAAAGGTGCTATTTTCAGAGTGAAACAGTAAAACTGAGCTGCTGACCTCCACATCCATTCAGAAGAGATTACTGCCAGTTTTGAATAACTAAAAGTAGTGATTTCCACTCCTCTTTTTTTTTTTTTTTTTTTTTTAACTCTCACATATCCAGGAGGAGAGAATGTCTTAGACATTTCAAAAACAATACAGATGTAAATGTTGGTACTGAAATCTTTGAGTTGAAGAGGAAAACAGAGCTAGTTGAGAAGTCCTGTCTCTAACTCCTTCAGGCTCTGGAGAAAACCATATGTGGTTTTGTCACTGCTATGGGATGAAGTGTTAGGAGCCTCTGGCAGTCAAGGAGGAGGGATTGCTGGAGCACAAGTTCCAGATGTTTAAAGCTTTCCTACCTTGTAAGATAAAGGTCTAAGTTGAGCTCTTAATGACTGCCTTACCAGGTCTTTAGGTACTAGTTTTGTCAGCTCCAGCTCTGGGTGCTGGTTTAAAATTCCAGGTGGAAACTTTTCCCTTTTGCACTGTCTCCTAAATCTCTCACCTGGTCCTCTCTTCTACCAATGTTTTTTTGCAAATAAGCCCTAAACATCCACCTAGCACTCCACATTTGTAACTCTGAGTCAATGACAGCAAGACCTTATGCTTGCACTCGTCTGCCTAGACCACTGATGTGAAGACTGAAGTACTCTGGGTGTGGGGTTTGATTTGGTGGAATCTTGCTGCTGTTTTCATAGGCAAAGTTCACTTCCTGTCTTCTGTTCATGCCACAATAATTTGGGAAGCGAATGCCCAGCCCAGCTGTGGGAGACCAGTGGGTTAGGAGCTATTTTGACAGATACTAACTCTATTAAAATCCAGGGACCAGCTGATTCACGTGAGAGCACTGACTAAATAATAATATACCTTCAAAAAGAAATTACCTTTCGTTTTGGGATATGTGAACCAATTTCCATCTCCCAAATCCAGAATATTTTTCCAGATGACCTTGAAAATTTGTCAAGTTCATCACAAATATACAGAAAAGAATAACTTATGAACATAGTCTTGGTAATTTTTTTCTGTTCAAAAATACCAAGTAAAATCAGTTTGATTATACAACGAAGTTGATTTAGTGCTCTAAGTGGAATATATACATATTTTTGTCTTTAGGTATATTTTCTTTATTAGCTAACTTGACTGATCAGAAGTTGAACAGTTAACAGTGTTCACATTGTGTCATCTTCAGATTTCAGAGTCAGTACTGTAAAGGAATGTAATATTGATTGAAAAATATTCTTTTGATTGTCTTTGGTCTCTTGAACATAAGACTACATCAGTCCCGTTTGGTTCATGTCTTCAGTGATTTCTTCACAGCCATGACCCTGAGGAATATAATTTTATTTTAAATGGGATGTGAGAATTCAGAGCGCTGGCTTGACACCACATTTAGTAAGGACATAAAATACTTTGCGAATGCAGCAGAAGAAATTTAAGAATTCAACTGAACATGCCCTTCTTCCTTTCACCTTGTTTTCTCCCTGTCATACTTAAGTTCAAGTTGGCATTTCTTTATACAGTAAGCTATCTCCAGCTATCATCTCCCAACTCCTCCTGCCTGTTTATTTCCATCTCTGTGAAATATTTATTGCCGTTTCTTACACTCTCTAATCCTGAGGCATATGGCTTTTGTTTGCATTGTAACAGAATTAAGCAGTGGGATGTGTTTGCACAAGCCTTACAAGCATGTTCCTGGCTTAGGCTTCTCGGGTGTTAATTACAGCTGCTGGTGTTTTGTAAGCAAAGGTCTGTGTTTCTGGTCGAACAGAAAGTTTTACAATACATAGCAAGAGAGAATATGTCCTTTTGGGACTATTAACTCAGATGAGCCGTTTATTTCCCTGCAGTAATAAATGTATTTTGCATATTTCCACTCTTGATGTGATCCACAGTTCTGTACTTTTGCCTGTTATACGGTGTAGATACGAATTAGTCACTTGGCAGAAGCTTTGCCAGATTAAAATCTGCTTGCCTGTCCTTAAAGCTACTGTCACACAATTTGTCACTTGTCGTTAAAATTACAAAAATACATAATGGACTCAACGCTGCAGTACTTGATTTACAGGTGGGCACTTCCCCCTGTGCAAGATGTAGGGGATGAGTTTTGAGCCTTCTTCTTGCCTCAAACAATTTAAACTTGGATTTACCACTTTTCTGCAAAGCTCCCTCATTCAGAGCCTGCTGGTCCCTGCCCCTATGGCTTTTTGCAAAGTGGAGCACCTGTAAAGAGGGTCAGGAGCTTCACCCTGGGTGAATGGAGCTGAGCTCTCATGCTCAGTTTTCTTGTGCGCTGAACAGTCTGATAGGAATCAGCAGTGGAAACAAAACCTCTTTGTATGTCTGTCTGGCACTTGAGAGCTCTGAGGAAGATATTGTCAGTCCACTTCTGTGGCGAAAAGTTGGGGATTTATTACAGTCGAAGCTACACCCACAAACTTTGCGTAGCGACTTACTTCTCCCAAGAATACTGAGAGGATTATGTGTGTGGAATTGTATTTACAATTAAATAACTATTCTGAGCTGCTTCTGGGCAAGCTTCACTGGTTATGTCTGTACTGCTTAACAATTGGGACAGGAAGCAATGCAAGATGCGTCCTGTCCTGGTCCTCCTGCTGCTCCCTGACCAGAACGTTCTGCACAGGGTTCTGCCCTGCACCTGCTCGGGGTCTGCTGCACTCAGGTCTCAGAAGGAAACAGATAGCTTTTGGGGAGAAATCTCAGTATTTCTATTGCTGCAGAGGGATGACTGCAATGAGGAAAAAACAGAAGGATTTTTTTTTTTTCCTCCCAGTTTACATTACCAGCTGCTTATTTGAGCCATAGGGTGCTTAATGTCTTGGGAAAAGAAAAACAGACATGACTTGCAATTTTTTAGAAATATGTACATTTGCTATGGTTTTGATGGTCAAGAGGAGTAAAATACATGTATTGAATAGCTGTCTCTAAAAACTAATCAATGAACAAAAATGAAAATTAAGACTGGAGCAGGACGTACAAAGAAGGATTAAGAGGTAAACATGCATAAATATGTAAACATGTATTTAAAGTATTGTAAAAATACAATAAAAAGGATGTAAATACACAATAAAAAGAAATATTTTATTTCAGTTTTCATATTGTGATTTAGGCCTGAGCCATATCTTCAAAGGCAGATTTAAAAAACCTAACCCAATAACCTCTCATAGAAAATTGGGCTCCTAAATCACTCAAACTTTGCAGAAAGTAATATCCCCTCCCATTTTCTAATTAACTATGTAACCATCCCAGAAAAGAACAGCCCGGTTAAATAACAGCTTAAATTAAAATTTTGCCTAGTTTATCATTTGTGGTAGAGAATAAGAAGGTTCCCTAAGAAGCGAGAACTATGATTAATACACATGTATCTGCAAGAGAAAACAATTTAGACTTTCGTTTCATTTCAAGGAAAATGCTATTTGGAAGCTTATTGGTTGGAAGATTATGGTTATGAACCATATAAACAGGGTTCATATAAAAAGGATCTTAGACAACTGAAGAATCACAGGCAGCAACAGCAGTGAGCAGAGCTGGAGGAAATACGTGACCAGTGACAAAAGTCACGGGAATTTTGTTTGTTTAGCACAGAGAAAAGGTGACTTAGAAATATGGCAATAACACTCTGCAGAAATGCTATAGGCCACCAGAAAAACAAAACTAAATAACAACAATGAAAAAAGATTAAACCTGCTTTCTGTCACCTCTGTGAATAGGAAAAAGAAGTAATGATCTCAAGCTGCATCAAGTGAGATGTAGATGAGACAACTCCAGTCAGAATAGCAAAGGACTGGAATTGTGTGTCTGGTGATGAATGCAGGGATTCTCAGGCTTCTGATCATTTTTGTCTGGATGCATAATTCCTATGCCTCTCCCTCCTCTATAGAGTAATAGAAAATTTCTTTACAGTTAAGGAGAGAGAAAAAATTGCTTGAATGCTCCATCCTCACCACAGTAACTTGGAAGGGGAGGTGTTTTACATGGTCAAAAACACATCCTTTTTGGACTGTGTTTTTAGGGTATATGGTCTTGGCTGCAGAAGACAAGAGTTAGTGATGTATAGCTTAACCCATTGAATATAGGGATTTTTTTCACTGAAAGTAATGGCAGAAACCACAACTATAGCAGAGCCTTTTTCTATTATGCCCTCCAGATTCTGTAATTGGCTGGGTTTGTTCCTGGAGTCAGTCCATACACATCCAAGTTTATTCAAAACAGTGAAAACTTGTCCTAACTCTGTAATTAAAGCCCCTTAGCCTTTTATGTTTAAGTCTATAGGAGATAGGGTTTTTAGGTAATGAGATGGGTATGTGTTCAGCAAAATGCGTACACATGTCTTTTGGAATTCATTTAGTTCTTGATACCTGGACATACTGAGGTGGGAGCCTTGCTGGATCACAACTGCAATGCTGTTGGGCTTTGCTGGTTCATAGTTTTGGCTCTGGGAATCATTGTGCTCCCTGGCAAAACCTAAATACCTCCTAAGTGTAGAAAATACTGTGAAAATGGTAGGTACAGAGACCAGGAGTTTTATTTTCTTCCAATCTACTTATATGCCTCCAGTCATATAGAGTCAGCACTTTTGTCTCTGGTCCTGCTATGCTCCTGGCCTACTGCAGGCTGTCTGGTCCAGCTGCTTCAGTCATTCATGTTGGGAAGATCTCTTAACCACTGTTGACTTTCAATTCACCGATCAGCGCATCATTGCCTCTGCTGTACTGACCCCTTCCTAATTTCAGTGTCCCTGATTGTTGTCTTTGTTGTCTTTGATTCTATGATTCCTTCTCATTTCAGATCACCTTAGGTAGCTGCGATTGGAGAAGGACGGAGAAATGAAAATTACCAAAAGTGAGATAGAAGATAAGGGCCAGGAGTTGTTTAAGCTGAATGAACAGCTAGGCAGAGCAGCTTACAGAATTGGGAATGTTTAGGAACAGCCTACATTGTAGAATGTGAAAGAGGCGCAATTCAGAGATAACACCAGATATTAGGTCTGAAAGACTGGCAGGGTGGCTAAATCCACGAAGAAAAAAATAGGAAAAGAACACGCAGAGGATGATTGAGTAATTTTTGGGCTGTATTAACAGCTGAAGATCTATGAAATGCAAGGGAGATGGGCTGCAACATTGGCTTGGAGAGGAGACTGATCTGAAGGGAATCTGCAAGACCTCAAACCCACAGTAACTGCATTTGTGATCATAGCTCACACTGCCCAGAAATGAGGAGTGGAGGCAGGAAACAGACAGTGTCCACAGAAAGCTGAGGAGGACAGAGGAGGGAGAGGAAGGAACCAAAGCCTGTTCTGAAAGCTGGAGAGTGCCTGGCTTCAGGCAGGCAGCAGTGTGTGCAGCATCTGCCTGGTCACTGAGAAATTCTGCACCCAGCATTGGATTAAGGACATGGGCGTAGGAAAACCTGACAACAGCAGCCTGCCTCTTCTGTAAGCAGAAACCTAGGCTCTATAAACTCTTAAAGGAACAATTAATGTTTCTAAATCACTTCTAACCCCCACAGGAAAGGCTCTGTGTCAAAGCTGAGTATTACAGATTGGTCTGCATCACTAATGTACAAGATGAGTTTTGCTTATCACCTTATTCTTTCTATGTTTGGAAACCACTTCCATGGTAGGTATATCTGTTATATCAAAACACCAAAGGAATTGTAGTCCTTTTGAACTGTTACTTCTTTAAACAGCTAGATTATATTCAACTAAATATGCATTATCTTAAAGGGAGAATTGATATACTTAAAGGTGATAAACAAGCTACTTTTTTGCAGTAGAAAGTGAATTAAAATGCAATGCATAATATTTATATTTCTGTATTGCTTCCAAAATAACCCTGTAACTTGAGTTAGAAGAATTCATCCAGTCATTCATTTAATGTGATACATAGATGACATAAACCACTGTTTTCTTTTCTCTTTTGCTTCTATTAATCATAATGGTAAGAAATAAGAAAAACCTGTAGGGAAAATGAAAAAAAAAAGCTATGTCAAACCATGACAGCAAGGTAAGTTATTCAGTAAGCTAGTCATAATTCATACAGAAAGACAATATTGATTTTTATGAAAAGGCTGAAATGAGAAGATATAAAGAAGCCTTTTTTCAGATAGGCTTTGGGGGTTAACTACTTCAACCACATTCAGTAACAAAAAATGCACTTCTAAAAAGAAAAGTATATTAATAACTAAACAGAATGACCATGACATATTTATCTCAATAATAAAACTTGTTTCATGGAAATGACAAAAAAGAGAACATTTATGGTGGGCAGAATGATCCGTTTGAATAAGATAATAGATGCAAGTTTTGGTCTAACTTCTGGTTTTTTCCATGGCAAAATCAATGAACTATGGTGTATAGTAGATTAGTTAATTATGTAAAATGCCAAACCCCATAAAGGATGTAAGACTTGATTTAACAAATCAGTTCTGCCTGCGAGAAGTTTCACAACAGTAAGTACTAGTGATTAAAATGTCAGCATGAGGGACTGCTGCAGATTTCACCACTCTGATAACAGAACGTAATAATTACATGCTTGGAAGGTCCGCATAATAACAAATACAAATTTCAAATTATTTTAAAGAGCGATTTAAACTGAAAATTTAAAAAAGGAGTACTAAGATACAGGAAGGTGGTCTCTGCATGGGGCCCTTTTTTAATCAGTACATACTCCACAACTACCTTTGCAGCACAATTACCGCTGCCAGCCGGAGAGCCTGTGTTTGGGGATTGTGTCAGATGTTCTGTGTCTGGCTTTTGCAAAAATTGCACATGTTCTGAACATGATGCATTTGCAATTTCTTAAAATATTCTTCAATCCTCAGTTATTTGCATTCTTCAATTGCCAGCCAGCCAAATCCCAAAAGGACTCGACAGTTTCAATGACAGCAGTTTCTTCTCACTTTCTATGGCATAACAAATCATTGCAGAATTCCTGTAGGCTTTACTTTACCTCTTAACGTACCACTTGCTTTTAATATAGGATCCAGTCCTTTTTTCCTGCTGTCTTGTATTACTACTTTCAAGTGTGCAAGGAATGTGTTGCATCACCCAGTGGTGACAGCTCAGAAGTGAACTTTGCAGTGGCAGTTTAGGTTTGTTTGATAGTCAGTGTCTTCTTTAAAAGATAAGGTGACATTATATGTATTTCATATTTACCAAAATGAAGACTGTTGGAAAATAGTGGCAATGGAAAGTTTTGGGGGCTCTGAATTTGGAAATTTTCCCATTGTAACTTCTTTTTTTTCGCATTCTCTGATTTAGCATCTCCTTCCTTTTGCTTCCATTCAATTAGCACTATATCTGCTGGCAAGAATACGGCTCATCCCCTTTTGTTGTTAGTATGGCTGTGTTCTGCACACTTCAAGGCTTCTGATATTTTCTCAAAAGGTTTTCTTCGAAGCACTGCAGCCCCTCAAGCAACTTCTTTAAAAATTCCTTCGAGCTGGATGCACTGCAAAAGCAGGTATAGGATTACTCCTTTCAACATGGAGACTGCTACAAAGCACGCTCAGAGCGCTAACATCTGTCAGCCTCTCTGAAGCAAAGAGCTGAGCTGTGGACAGTAAGTTCAGCACCTCATCTCAACTGCTCACCACAGACATCCCCACAGCATTAACATGTTGGCATATATGCTCAGTAAAGGACAGTTAGAGTTCAACTTTGGAGACACTGGACAAACTTTGAGAATTCTCACCTTGCTATCATCAGCTAACCTTTCCTCTCCCTAAGTTAGCGTGCAGTGCTGCAGGAGGGATTAGATTTCTACTTACTGTAGAAATCACACTATGAGTAATTTCCCTTGAAAAACATAAGACAATGATGTAAATGTTATAAAATGTTTCACAGTCACCCTGCCAAACTTCTTTGGGATCTTCCAGCCCTGCTTTAATATACAAAGATCTTGAGCCATGCAGAAAAACAGCACGTGGGGTACTCATGTGCCTTCACCATTCCCCATTTAATAACTCCCACCATTAAGCAATGTTATCCCAAGTCTCCTGAAACTCTATTCATTTTTTGGCCTCTCAGAATTTTCTCAGCTGCAAAACTTCTGTAAAATTACTATCATCACCCACTTCTAGCTTTGGTTTCTTATTTACGTTCCACCTATTCAGTGGAAAAGACCTTTAAAAGAGAGCCAGGGGGTGACAGTGGACGGTCCATCCATTTAAGATACAGTAAATATGTGTGTCTTCACGTGAGCTGTGGCTCTGCCCCAACAGCAAATCATATGTAAATGGGTTTAGACTTCCATGTCCACAAGCTTAGAGAAGTTGAAATGTCTCAGCTATAGTATAGGATGAGGTGCAGTTGCATGAACTTAAGCTGCTTATTAGTATTAGAAAATTTGATTAATAATTAATAGGTAATAAGAGTCTCCATCATATACTCCTTTAAGAATTCAGAGAACACATCTGAAAAGCCTTTGCAAAAAATAGAAAGTACAGTGAGTTGTAAAAGGGAAATGGAAGAGAATGCATCCTCTGTAATAAGAGATGAATGTTTGTCATTAGTTTAATGAAGGGGCCACAGAAACCTCCTGCAGCCCCCCATTAGTCTAACAGTTAGTCCATTGTATACATATACAATACACAGTCACTTGTCCTTGTGAGGGATCATGTCTGGGGTAAGTCCAAGGACTAAAAATGAAGCCATTTCTACAGTTACGAAGCTTAGGCTTAAAGCATCAGGAATTTTAAAAACAAAACAAAACAAACAAAGCCAACTTTTGACTGCCCCATTTTTCTAAAACTGCATCTCATCCCTACAACAAATATTCTTCTTTGGTTTTGTCTGAGAGCTGGGTCTAATCATGATTCAATTCCACCTAATATTTATGTTTCTGGTTAAAAGGAGAAGAATTTTCAAGACATCAGTGTTCACCTTTGCACCTACTTCCCCTGGCTTGAACAAACATACCACACTTATGTGTTAGAGGAGACAGACATTTTGGTCACTGGTGTGAGCAGTACATGCAGTTATGCAGAGTGGGAAAATTTTAGCTTTCTATCTTGAGAACAGTTAGAGGTGCAAGGTTGTGATTTGGAAGGGGAGCTTGAATGAAGATAAAAGGTGCAGTTTATCCTCTAACCGCTGTAGGATCCACAAATGTATGCTTATGATAGAACACTCAAGCCACTAACAATTAAAGTGATTATTCAAATGTAATTTTGAGGAAAAAATTTACTCTTACAGAGACAAGCCAATCAAATCTTTGAATTCAATGGCAGAATTGCACTTTTGATCCTGTACCATAATTTCTTCCACAGCACTTGCATTTTATACATGTGCAGCTCAGTGTTGTAGTTTTTTCCTGACCTGGGATCAGACACAGATGATTGCAGCAAGAATAATTCTTCATCACGTTGTGCTTGGCACAAGGAACACAGGCTGAAATCCAGAAAAGTGGAGATGCAGCTGGTGCAATGTGCAGATTTTGGAGCAATAGCCTTGTCCTGCCACCCTTTTCTGGATATCTGTCCTGAAGGAAAGGGGGATTTACATTCTACAGTCTCCATATGTATTTGGGGGTTTCCATTATGCAATTGAGGGTGAGATTCCTACCCAGATGCACATCTGTCATCTCCCACCCTTGAGCCAACATAAGGCTACAAATGTAAGAGGTCTGTAACTCATCTGAGGGTGTAAGCAGAGTTTACGCACACAGTCCTTGAAACAGCCTGCTTTCCATGGATAAATATCATGAAATAAAAAGACAAGGCTGAGGAGAAGGCAAAATTATCTTTCTTTTACAGTAAATTAACATTTTTCATAAAGTTACAAACATATATAGTCTTTTTGATTTATGCTGTGAATATGAAAAAGCAACATTTAAGCAGATCTTCAAAAGACACAGTGTACTGTTCTTAAAAATGCAAACGGCATATGGTTGACAGCCTGCTTGTGTTAATTAGAGATAAAAAGAAAGGAAAAAAAGAAGGTGACATCTTTTGAAAGAGCCTCCCATTAGGGCAATAGGAGCTGCCTTTACAAGGTGTGATGTTGAAGTCTGGCTTAGCTCAATCAGCAGCATACGTGCAGTCCCACTGAAGCTGCTAAGGTTGCTGCAGCAAGAGACAGGGAAGTAAAGCACAGTGCCAGCAAAAAACCAGCAGCATACCAGCAGCAACAACAGAGTAGTTTATTTTAGTTCATCAAGCAACAGAAATCAGACCAGTTGATCATAATTGTTACTCTGTTTTTTTAAACTCAAGTCTCAAAATCAGGAGATTACTCAGCTAAAGGACCAGTATAATGAGAATACATGCTTTCTTTTTCCACAAGAATTGGAAGTGGTATGATCTAAGACTGACAACTCCAGCATCTGGGAGTGCTTAAAGCAATTCATAGTTTTGGTCCAGTCATGTGGCTCTGGACAAAGACAAAAAAAAATCAAATTGGTTCAGAGGAAGTCCCAATGTTGAATAGGACTCAGTAAATTGAGCAAGGAGACTTTATTTGCCTTTATTCATTATAAATTAATTACATTCTTTCTCCTCTTGCAAATGCTTGGCTGCTATTTTTTGTGTAAACATTCATGACTATGTTAATTGCATTGTATCTTTTACATTCATTTTATAGATTTTATTGCTCTACTTTAGAGGTCCTAAATATTTGATTTATATAGTGTACTTTTTCAACAGGCATTTTCATAAGCATTGTCTTCCAGATGTACTTTGTATAGTTTCAAAAGAAACGCATACCACATTCCAGAAGTACTGTTGCCAAAGAATCTAATTTAAATGTGGAAATACTCTATGATATGCAGATCTACTTTCTGCTTTACATATTTCACATTTTAACAACAACATGAAACTACAGGAGTAGCAAGAATTAATTACTTGAGAGTTATTCTTACTGAATAAAAAAATTAACAAATTCCATATTTCCCACAGTTACTCTGCAAGCTGAGACCAAATAAAACTCCTAATCTGACAGTATAGAATCAAAATGGAACTTTACATACAACTTCAAAACTTTCAGGTTTATATGTATGTGTCAAGAAAAGAATGGGAACCCATAATTCTACATGTAACCATCTGGGAAATGAGTCAAAAAAGTAAGTTAGAAAAATAAATCTCTGAGCTGTTGCAATAAGCAGCCTGAACCAGTCTTGGTCAGCATTTTGCACCTCTAGGTACCTCTTATATGTGCATGCATACTTGTATATGGGTGAAGTGTTTTCACCTTCAGTGCTCCACCAGTCCCTCAAGTGAGGGGGGCATTATCAAATATTGGTGTGCAATTGGTATCTTAATCTGTTGGCTTGATGTTTTTAAATTTTGACCTTACAGTTCAGTTCTCAGCGATGCCTCACCACTCTGCAGTCAAAACCGTGCTGGCAGAACGGAGTGCCTGGAAGACCAAGTTACCTATGCAGCAAATGCGAACAGTTCTGAGGGACAGCCCCTCTGTTGTGGCTCAGGAGGGAAGCTTGTAGCCACTGAAATATGATGTGCTTCTGCTTTGGGGTTGGGACCCGCAAGACGTGGGCGGCCAAAGGAGGAGCTCAGGCAGTTTCATGCAACACATGCACTGAATGGTCGCCACTCTCATAGGAGGTTAGAAGATGGATTAGCCTGATCCACAGGCTTTACAATAAACTCCATCTTCTGTGTAAGTCGTTTTTTGTTTTTTCCAGAGCTTGATGTGACACATGTAATGACATCCCTGAGGCAGATTATACAAAAGCAGCCAACGCATAACTCTATTTTTGGTTAATACAACTTTCCCAATACAAGCAAGGGATCCATGCTACAGAGCTTGACATTAGATGACTTCCTCATATGTGAACAAACAGTTTTTCTGAAATACTTTGATTACATCCAATCTGTCTATGAATAATTCAGTAAAATAACTTTCAGCTTGTGAAAGGTCTGAGATAAGCTGAAAAAAAAATGGGGCCAAATTTACTGAGGGATTTACTCCCTGTTGTTCAGACAGCTGCCTTTAAAAATCCTATCTGGAGTCTGAGACTGCTAAGCACTAAAGGCACATCAGCTGCTCTTTTCCCACCCCACTAGGAAAGAATCTCCTTCTTCTCCTCTGTAAGTACTAGTCACCCCTCACCTTGCACACCACACTAGGTGTAGGATCTTTGTCTTCACCTTCGGTGGACCACTCTTTTCCAGTCCTTCGTATGAATTTGCTTCCCACTTCTTTTTTTAAATTTCATTTCAGCTTTTCACTTTCCTTCTCCTTACACTCCCTGCCCCTAATCCCAAAACCCTAAAACCAAACAAGTTGGAGAGTCATCTCACACTGTGACAAAGAGAGACCTTGTTTTCAGGTCTGCTTTATTTTATGACTGGTGGCAGTACTCTTAGTATAATATTAGGAGTTAGAATATTAATTTTAGAGGTAGTTTTAGACATCTGGATTGAGGTTCCATACAGGCTAGACTAGGTAGCTGCTTCATCTTCCCACAGTGTTCCCAGCTCCAACACCAACACATCTCTAGGTGCATTAGCTTACATTCCCTGAAGGTTTTTCCGATGCTACAGAATGTGGTGCTCTACGGGAAGCTATAAAAGGTCTCACAAATTGGCTGAGATAAATCAGGATGGCTCCCTGCCCACTCTGGCTACTCGTGCTGAGAGCCCTGTGCTAACCTGTTGCTGCTGCTCTCTGGTGTTGCAGCGCTGTAACGCTGCATGAGGTTGCATGCATGCACCAACTATTTGGGAGGAAGATGTGTTTTTCTAACATATCTTGCATTTCCTGGACTTAGACATCCCTGCCTATGTACTTTAATTAGTGCCTAATTAGCACCAGTACTGTGTTTTCCCCGTATGACTGCCTCTATCTTTACGTGTCTAAATCCGTCCAGTCCATCACATAGTGTTTCTCTGTTAACTGTCTAAACAAATGTAGCTTTTAATGGGTCTTTTGCATGAAAAGTCATGTTTACACATTGAAACTTCTGCCCTTCTATCAGTAGTTTCTGCAGACGAATGCAGGAATTAGACTGCTATTTGAAAATCAATACAAAGGGAACATAATTGGGTTGTTCTGAGTGGATATTTACGAGAGGAAAGGGTTGATCATCGAGAATATACATTATACAACATTCTCTTTTATTTCTAGCTTTGATTGCCCCTTCTGAATGATATGCATGCTGATTAAAAAGGAAAGCAATCTGGCTGAATTTTCTTGTTACCCATTTTCTGAGAAAATTAACCAAATAAATAAAAACAATGGTATCGGGACTTAAGATGGCCCACTAAGTAGCACTTCGCATGAGATAGCCAGCCATGCCGAGGGATTAATACATTAATTGTTAATTAAAATGAATAAATTCCTTGTGACAAATCCGTCATACTCTAAGTGATATAGATAGAATGGGCTAAGGTAATTCCAAGCACCATTTCAGTTACAAACCATAAATTTCTCTTCCGCAGGGAACCTGTTCTGTCAGTGTCACTAAGTTGTATCCGTCTGGCACACAAGCTCATTTCCCTGTCTTCAGATATTTACTATCATATTTTTCACGGGCATTTATATTCCTGAACCATCCACAAAGGACAGAAATTAATACCACCAGCAAAGATCTGCAATTCCAGTTCAGCCAAGGCAGATGAAACTTGCAAGAATTCTATATGGTGAAATGAAAGTGTATGGTGCATTCTTATTTTATCTTCATCAAATTATCAGCTGTTGCTGAATAAAGCAAAATAAAGCTTGCACAGTTGCCATCAATTACTCCATTATACTCTGAACCCTTTCTGAATTGCAGAGTGCTGGAGGAAATGAAATCTGAAATTTTTCATGGGCGCTTCCCAGATGACATCACAATTTGTCCTTCTGTTATACCAGTGAACCTTTACTCAGTGAAGCCTTATGTCTAGATTTCTTCCATCCTTACTTTATTGTGAAAACTAGGGCCCAGTCTGTATCTTATTCCTTTACAGTTATTTATACCTTTGCAAACTGTCAGCTGTGAAATATAACAGCTGGGAAATTTTGCTTAATGAGAATTTATTTCAAGAATTTACTTAGAAAATAATAATTTAAAAAAGGTGTTCAGATGTTCCTAGAAATGGGAAAAAATATGTTTTGCATAGCAGATCTGACCAGCCAGTAGGCAACTCATCCTGATCTGGCCAAACGAGTCTCTCTGCAAAGAATTGTCAGACACACAACCTCCTTGCATGCTTTATCTCACTCATTGAACTTGTTCCTGAATCCATGCATTTGGAATTATGATTCAGTGCAGGAATATCTAGAAAATTTGGGGCAGTTATGCTCTCTGTTCCTTCATACAGAAGAACATCCTCTTCCAGCTCTGGGGAAAGTGCCTCTGTGGTCACAATGTCCTCCTCACTGGAACTATTGCTGCCAGGAGGGGGATCCAGTCTGAGCAAAAGCTGGACCTAGTCTGGATGAGGTCATGGAAGAAAACAGATTGGGACAAAGATTTTGGAGCTGAGACTAGATCCCGAATGGGAGGAAACATAGCGACACAAGGGCAGGGCAAGCAGAGGACAAGGACTGCTGCAGTGAATACCACTATGAATATGATTGATTTTTGTGTCTGCTAGCACCAGAGCACTCCTACATGATGTCAGGCGCATTGCTTGAACTACAGGTGGCCACCGAGGGCTCTTTTTACACTCGGTGTTAGGTTTGAGAGCCTGGGGTCTGATTTGTAGTAGTTAGCATTCACAGCTGCATCTGAAGTCAAAGGGAGCTGTGCTTCAAACGTACAAAGCACTGCATCATGCTATTTCACCAGGGCAAGCCCCAGTCATCTCAAGGCTGGCAACCAAAATTAATAGGCATATTTAACCTTAATCTCCCTGTCTCCTTTTCCAATAAGTAAGATGTTGATGTTCCCTACATCTCATGAACGCACTTCATAAGCATTCATTATATGCTCAAGGTGCTGTAACAATGAATGCTGTAGAAAAGCCTGTACAATGTCAATAATTCCGCATTACAAGCAGGATTAAACAGCTTTAAACAAAGCCTGAGGATATATGCTGAACAAAGAGATTAAACGTGAACCAAAAGGATGCGCAGTGTCTGTCCCATGCACTCTACAAGGTAGTGGTCCTGTGAGCAAATCAGTATCATCACACAATTAAAAGTTAAATTGTAAGTCATACCCTCCACAAGTCAAAACAAACTTATCTGAAAACTCCTACCTTTGGCCTATCCTAAAGTGTCGATACTTGGCTTGTAAACCATAATATTTCTTTCATATGGGGGGACAATTTTACAGCTAATTTACATTTTTAAGCATATGTTTCAACAACAAAGATTTCTATTTTGTCTTCCTCCCAAAAGATGGGAGTTTATCTGTTGATGCTTAGAAATATGGCAAGAAGTCTTCACAATACAGCTTTCCCACTTAAATATTGCTCCATTGATTGGTTTCTTTTTCCTTTTTTTTTTTTTTTTTTTTTTAATCTCTGCCTAGGGATCAAAGACATTCTTTGCAACCAGAAAAATAAAGATGTATTGATTCACCTTACAGGTGTTGTCTGTCTTCTCATCAAAGCATCTATTTTTCTCAAACATTCAGTGTAAGAGCTTATCTGTTTCTCATCTGCAACAGCAACTAGCACTATTAACCAAATCTGCAATGTCGTCATCCAAGCAAGACAGTAGATACAGAAGTATTCAAAAGAATATAAAACATTAAAATATCCACAGAAGCAGAGCATAGTAAGTAAGCCCCCAGTACTTCCTAAGTGTTTCAAAGAAATATTCATGACAATTAAGAAGTGGTAGTTTAACCATGTAGAGTTATGACTTTATCTGGTGAAAGGTGTTGGCTGTTTCTGCTTTAAGTGAACTGGAGCCTTAAAGATTTAGCCCAAAGTGGGCTTATATTTTGTATCCTGTTACTTTCTCTTTTTCAGAAATGATATGACATACCTCACTTGCCTTTGCTACAGGTTTTGTGTAAGATCGTGGAGCATCTGTGCATTAATGTCATAGAACTGTGTAACTAAAACCAGGAGATTCCTCTCCAAACTATGAAGGTCTGTTTTTTTTCAGGCAATATATGAGTATTTTTTTAATAAAGGAATGCAATAGGAATGGTTCTTTATTGTTAAACTCTGTCTTTATGCTCGTATCCCCACCAGCAAGATTAATTTTCATACTTTACCCTTTGCTGCTGGTTGCCAACAAAAAAATCAAAGTCAGTAGCATAGGCAGCATTTACCAACCCTTTCAAGGCAAGTGGCAAAAACACTTGCATGCAGTCTCCTGAGGAAATTTTCCAGCTGCAAATGTGAAAAGATTATGAGTCCGGTCCCCGAAACTGGAATACTTTTTTTTTTTTTTTTTTTTTTTTTTTTTTTTTTTTTTTAAGCCTTAAAAGGAAAAGTGTGATTGCTTTTTAATTTCTTATGTGGTGAGTTACACTTGGCTTCTGGTTTCCAATTTTTCTTAAAAACCACAGCAAATAGAATTTTTCTGTTTCTTAGAAATGAAGAGTCTCATATGACACCATGAGCAGGATCTTGGGAAATCCCTAATCCCAGCCAGGTCCATAAAACAAAAGGGTGAACCATCATTACCGCCACAAGCTCTCCTCGCTCCACTGCTGCGCTGGCAACGCAGCTGCATAGGGGGATGAAATACAGTTCTACATCAGACAATGCCCAAGAACAAGAATAGCTCCAAATAAGCCATCAGGACACATTGGGGACATATGTTGTAAAAAGAGGATGAAGCTATTAAACGGCTCAGTGCTGAGGGAATGCCGTTCACCTGCCAGTCACATGGTTGGAAGTGACTGTCTAGGAAAAGTATCATGATCGACTAATTAGAGACCGTATCATAAGCCAGAAGTACAAGGGGGTGAAATTAAGGTTGTGTGTGCAATTTTCATTTTTGTTACTCTGTACTTGTCTAAAGCCTTGCCCCTAGTAGACAGCAGTTCCGCTCTAATCACCCCAGCAAAGCTGCAAGGAGAAGAGTGGTCCCTTCCGTTCCCCACAAACGATGTTACACGACTACAAAGGCAGCGGGCCTTATCGCCGCGTTAGACTTCGCCCGGCACGCCGCGACGCCCGAGCCCGGCGGGCCGAGGCAGGTGCGCGCTGCCGGCGGGGCCGGGCGGCGGCGGCGCCTGCAGGGGTCGCTGGCGCGGAGGCGGCGGGCGCATGGCGGCACCGGGGGTCGGGGCGGGCCGGGGCGGGCCGGGGTGGGCGGGCTCGGGGCCGGGCCGGGCCGGGGGCGGTGGGGCCGGGCGGCGCGCATAAGTCGGCCGCGAGTTGCAGGCGGCCGGCGGTGGAGCTGTGGCTGTAACTTGACACCGGGGCGAGAGGCCGAGCGGAGAGAGGGAGCGAGAGCGGCGGAGGAGGAGAAGAGCCCCAGGGAGCGGGATGGTGACCACCTCCTTCCCCTCCCCTTAGCGGCGCTCCGTAGCAGCAGCAGTCGCCGCTGCAGGAGCGCTGGGGACTCTCGCCTGCCGCGGAGCCGGGGGCTAGCCGGCGATGGGGACGGGACGGATCCCCTGAGCTCCCGGGAACTTTCCCGGCCGCGGGCAGCCGGAGCCGGGCAGGCGGATGGAGGATGCGCTTCCCCCGGCGGGCTGCGTGAGCCGGCGGCGGCGAAGGGGAGGATGAAGAAGCAGCAGCAGCACGGCGGCGGGGAATGCCCGGCGCCCCGGCTCCCCGCGGCGGCGGCGGGAGGGGGCCCGGGCCAGGGCGGGGGCTTGATGAGGCGGCGGCCCCTCTCGCCGCTGCCCTTCCTCTCGCTGCGCGACTACGTCTTCTGCATGGCCACCCTGCTGCTCTTCTGTTTGGGCTCCCTCTTCTACCAGCTCAACGGGGGGCCCCCGCACTTTCTGCTGGCCCTGCGGCACTGTCTGGGTAAGAGCGGCCGGCGGCGGCGGGGACTTGTTGCGGCTCTCCCTCACCCCCCGTGGCGGCTGGGCCGGGGCCTCCCTCGCACCGGGGCCACGGCCGCAGGGCTGGGGCGGCCAGAGGCCGGGGCCGCCGGGCGGGCTGGGCGGGCGGGACGCGGCGCCGTGAGCGCTGACACCGGCGTGGGACCGGCCGGCGGCGTCCGGAGAGCCCAGCGTGTGGGGGCGCGCCCCGCCGCAAGTTCATGCTGCCGAAAGAAGAGTCCCCCCGAGAGTTTCTCAGCCCCGAGACCGCTCAGCGCCCGAGGGCGGCTCTTTGTGTGCCCGGTGACCGCGGCAGAGCGCGGCGTGCCGGCTCCTCGGGCCGCCGGGTCGGTCCGAGGCGGAGCGGGGCGGGCGGCAGCGCTCGCCGCCCGCGGGTTGCGCCGGGGGAGCTCGGGCGCAGCCGCCCTGAGCTGTCAGCGCCTCCCCGCCGAGTGCTGTGCCCCGGGAGGGGGAGAGGGCTACGGGTGAAGAAGATGCTGTTGTTAAAAAACAAAAAAGTAACAAAACCAAACCGTGAATGACTAAACCAAAATCCCCAGATGCGCTTCGTGAACCGAGCATCCATCCTTGTGCAGGAGGTTGGAGTCTGGAGAGAAGGGTGTGCTTAGCAGGGTCTGTGCGGCAGCGCTCAAACACTCGAGCTCGCTCTGTTGCTTTGCCAGCCTGGTTGCCTGCATAACCCCGAAGGAGGTGCCCCGGTGGAGCGTGTGTAAGCCCCACGCTGTGGCTTGTAGTTCTCATCCTCATGCTGACCGCAAGTTTTCACGTGGTTTTTCTTTGTCGCCAGTGCCCACATCGCTAAATGTTGCTTCCCTGCTCGGCAGAGAAGTGTGGAAAAGTTTGCTGTGAGGTCGAGTAAGTACCTTAGACTGGCTGGACTAGTTCAGGGGGTGGTAGGACAAGGGGGAATGACTTCAAGCTGAAAGAGGGTAGATTTTGTTTAGCTGTTAGGAGAAAATTCTTCACTATGAGAATGGTGAGGCACCAGAACAGATTGCCCAGAGAAGCTGTGGATGTCCCATCCTTGGTATCGTTCAAGGCCGGGCTGGATGGGGCTTTGATCTAGTGGAAGGTGTTTCCTGTCCATAGTGGGGACATTGGTTTGGGTTGGAAGGGAACCTTAAAGACTATGTAGTTCCATTCTGTGATTTTATGATGTGAAATACAGAACAAAACCAGAGTGTTTCTCAATATAGGAAGATTACTACAGAATAATTTGTGGTGTGAGTTTTTACCACATTAGCTGCTCTGCTTTACTTCTTTGTGAAGGTAAGGCTTTGGTGGTACATACTGCAGAAGTACAAGCCAGTACAAGCTTGTACAGAAGTATAAGCCAGTGTTAGGTTACAAACAAAAATACGGTTTGGGTATTTCAGAAAAATATGTGTCCATATTTTATGAACATTTTGAGAATATATCCCTCTGTGTGTTGCTTTTCCTTATGAGAAGACTATGCCACATCTTCAGTTAACCTGTGAGAGAATATGGAGAGGCAGTAGGACAAGAGACAACAAACACGAGTTGCAACAAGGGAAATTCCAGTGAGATATCACAGAAAAATTTTCAGTGTGAGAGGAGTCAGATGTTGGGACAGGCTACCCAGAGAGGTTGAGATGTCCCTGTAGATATTCAGAACTCAGCTGGGCAAGACTCTGAGCAGCCCAAGTCATTTTGTCCCTGTTTTATTGGGGAAGTAGGACCAGGAGAATAGAATTCACTTCTAGATAATGCTATTCTGTGATTCTGCTGTAAAAAGTCAGTGAAAATTCAAGTGAATACAGGAGAAGAAGAAATGCTTTGGATATTACTTCGTGAACACAGCAGCAATTTTGGCTTGAGTTTTAATAACTTTTTTTCCCCCTTTAATATTACAATTAGGGAGAAATTCCTCTGCTGAAGAGGAAACTGACAAATTTTCCGCCACAGAATCACAGAATTGCTGGGGTTGGAAGGCATCTCTGGAGATCATCTAGTCTACCTCCCATCCCAAGGCAGGGTTCCCTAGAGCAGGTCAACACAGGAGCGTGTATCCAGGTGGGTTTTGAATGCCTCCAGACAAGGAGACTCTCTGCGTCCTGTCACTGGGCGCCGTGGAAAAGAGCCTGGCACCATCCTCTTGGCATTCACCCTTGAGATATTTATATGCATTAATAAGATTCCCTCTCAGTCTTCTCTTTCCTGGACTAAAGAGGCAAAGCACACACTGGTAGAAGATTTTGCTTGCAGTTGATTGGTAATTTAGTGGGATTAAACACAATCTCTCATTTTCAGAGTAAAGTTTTTGTCAATTTTTAAAATTTTCTTCTTCAGGGATAGATGTTGCTTAGTTTGGGTGAAAATAGACTGCAAGAAACACAGGGTTACTCAGCTTCTCCCTTGTGGCCTTTTGACTGCTTTTGAGGGGTGAGAGAAATAAAACTAGGACCTACTACCCTAACCACTCCAGCCAGTAGTTGCATGTCTGCTGGAAAATCTTCTGAGGTCTGTAGATGAAAGGTTTGGAAACCACTGCATCTTGGAGAATGGGTCATGATAATTTTTGTGAGGTGCTCAACAAGTGCAGAAAAGCCTTTGTTGTGTGTGCCTGAATGTGATGAGCCTCTGGGGATGGAGTGCAGTCTTACTGAAAATGTTTTGGGGTTCTTTTGAAGTGTAGGATTCTCACAGGAAAAAGTAGACAGATCTATTAATCTCTGCTAATGAACTTCTGCACTTGTTATGTGAATTAGTGTAGGAATTTCCTTTCTGTGCCTGAGTGACTTAGCACGTTAAGGAGATACAGACTCGGCTAGCATCTTGCACCAGGCTAGTGGCTGAGAGGCAAGCAGAGTCATCACGGCTGGCTGGAATCCTAGTACCCACTAAGCAAATGATGCTGCTGCCTCTGCATGCAAGTGGGATATACTTTGGGTATTAAGGTGTCTGTTTGCATGCAACTTAATAAAGTGCTTTATGCTTCTTGGGTTGCAGTTTCATCTGGATTGTCAAAGGTAATCCACATGAGTGACATTGCTGAACATTTTATTTTAAAATTTTTTAGGGTGGTGTGTACTCCTTGAGGTATCTAGCTGGGAAGGCTTTCAAATTAGAAACAATTTTTTTTGTAACTAGAAGGCTTTTATTGTCTTCCAGCAAGCTGACAGAGCTGCTTGGAGGAATATGTATTGGGCATCCCATCCTGCTAACTACCAAAGCCATACATGTAAATGTGTGTTCTGTGCAGCAGCTGGAAGTTCCATGGTGTTAAGAAAAAAAACCTAAAACTTTTCTCCCCCCTGAGGCCACAGATTCAGTGTAGAAACAACTCTTTCCTTTTAGTCCTTCCAACCCACAATTTATGGTGTTAAAATTTACATCTCCAAACAAAATGAGCAGTTAGTTTGTAAACCATGTTTGCAATGTGTGGATTTTGCAGTTACTCTCATTATATTTAAATCCACAGAAAGCAAGGAGTAGCCTAAAGGGAATATTGATTTCTTTATTTTATGCCCTCCATAGTGTGGGAGGGGCCATCTTATACTTGAAAGTTTTTGTTTGTGTTTGCAAATTTCAGTGCATTGCTCATGTTTAGTTATGTTATTGTGAGGGGAATGCTTGGATTTTTTTTTTTTTTTTTTTTAAGTCAGAACTTGAAAGGAAGTTTCTGAGCAACAGCACAAAACTTTAGTAGTGGTCTAGAGAGAAATCACACCTGCATCAGACAGGTGTGTGCATAGAAGAAAATCAAGACTGTGTGAAGACACTTGGCTTAAAAAACTTTCATTTTTTTATTAAGTCTGCATCATATGCTGTGGAGGAGGTATACATTTATTTTCAAAGGAATGAAGTGTGAACATTTGCGGGTTCTATTAACTTTCTTTTGGAGGTGGGGAAGATTAATGTATTTTCAGAATATTCAGGCTGTTAGTAATTTTTCTCTCCCAGTCCAGCTTCTCTGCTATCTTGTCCATATATGCCTCTTCTTGTTTGGTTTCCTGCACTGGAGAGATTCTTGGAAAGACATTATGGCAGTTTGTAGGGTAGACAATAGCTGTATTCAGTATTTCCACTTCACACTGCCGTCTCTTCTCTTTTATACTGGAGTCATCCTGAGCAAATGAGAGTAGAGCAGTAGATATGAGGCTGTGTTTCATTATTTATCCTGTTCTAACTTCAAGCTCACAGTAATTCAGAGTACAGAAGGTCTGTGGAAAGCTGATGGTTTCTGTTGTCTGTTCTGGATGTGGCTCACAGTGACACGGCTCAAGTTTCACACTTGAGTAGTCATCCCATCAGGAGGGATACAGAGCCCTGTTTTTCAGCATGAAATTATTGGGGAGGGCATAGACATATGTGGGTTATTTCTAAAGAATCTGTGGAAGGTACTTAAAAGTGCATCTGTTGCCAGTAAGCTTAAATTTGCTCTATGGGGGTGCATTCTGGTCCTGGACCATCCATGAGCTCCAAAAAACAGGAAGGTTTGAAAACTGCAGGCTTTCCAGTAATGAACTGCAGTATTGGGATTTGCACAAATGAGGTCTTGCTTGTTGATTCTGCCAAGGTAATCCTGGCTCACAACTGAAAACCAGCTCCAGCAGTGGAAGGAAGTGAGAAGAGTCTTCCCTTAGATGAGTAAGACACAAGTCGTAAATCTTGGACAGCCCGGTGGCTTTTGGGGAATGCACTAGGGACTCCAGTCCTCTGCAACTGCAATGGTTTTGCATTGCTTTATTCTTCTTTGCTTTGACTTGCGATATGTATGTGCTTCAAATTACAGAAATGAGAATTTCCAAGGGCTGGTGGCAACCCTCTAATGGCCCATAAAAGCATAAAACCTTTGGATCTTCAGTATTTGCTGTGCAAACTTGCTGTTCGTGTCAATTAAAACATTTCCCCTGCCGAACTTGCCAGGGGTCTGTACAAGTACACTGGTTTGATTGCATGTGAAAGTTGCCTGTCCTGTGCTTTCCTATGCAAGACAAAAGTCTGAAGTATCCACTTGGGTGTCCTCAAACAATTGCTGTGTTGCTCTCCCTCTTCATGATACTGGAAGTTCTTAGGTATTTTTGCTGAGATGGGTTTGATAGCTTTAAAGTTGTCAGAGCAACAGTTGTGTTTATTTTTGGCACATTGGGGAATATAACCATAAAAGAAGCAGAAAGAAATTAGAGTATTTGGGGAAGCTGTTACAAAAATCTTCAAAATGTTTTAAACTGAACAGCAAGTGAAACTTTTTATTTAAATCGAGGTAGTATGAATTTGCTTTATTTTGGTAGGGTGTTGCGGTTGGATTTTTTTGTTTGGTTGGTTTGGTTTTGTTTTCTTTTTTCCCTGACCTATCTCACTTTTTCCACTTAACCTATTAAGAGAGGGGGGGGAAAAAGAAAACCCGAATATCCAAAGAAAACAGTTAAAGTAAATGTCAGTGTTTTGTAAGCAAATTTTTTATAAGCTGTAGAAGAGAGGGACAGCAGTAGGGTTTTTAGGTTTTTTTGAGAGGGACTGGTTGGGATTTTTATTCTGGTAATACTGCATTTATGTATAGAATGATGTAAAGCACAGAATTCTTCAGGGCATGCTTTTCTAAAAAAACCAGAAAGCACCTACCATGCTTTAATTTTGCAGGTAGACATTATGCTGCCTTTACCTGTCCAAAAGGGGTTGTTTCATCCAGTTTTGTTTTGCACATGCATGGATCAGGAATCCTTTACAGTTTTGAAGGCCCTTCAGGTGTGTGAGTAGGAGAAACACACTCAAGGAGAGACAATCAGTTCTGCAGGTGACACTGACTGTGGTGATGCAGTACCCATTTCTGACATGCCTAAGCTTTTAAAAAGGCCGGGGTTATGGTCTTATTGACAAGTATATTTTCTTATTGTTCTCAAAAGAGAGAGCTCTTCTGTACTCTAAAGCATTTTGATTTTGGTCTGACTTAGAGGATTATTTAGTTGAAATACACGTGGAATTAATTACATTTCAAAATTCATTAACATTGTAGGGAACTGAAAGGTTAGTTTAGAAGCTGCTTCCTAAAAGCCTTGAAAAGACATGGTCTGAACCTAAATCACAAGTCTGTAGCTTTATCTTTCTTAATTAGCTTTTCTGTCTTCTTTGAACTTCCTCATTTTGCTGTTGTGAAAGCCGTATGTATTATATTTTAGATAAAATACATTTGGAGTTCCATATAGGTTACCAAGCTCTCCAGTTATAAGTGAGCTTCTTTGGGAAACAAAAGAGGAGCCTCACCTCCAAGCAGCTTTTGTTAGAAGACTGTTCATCACTCACAGCTTGTCTGATGGTAAGATTAGCAAAGCTTTACCTAACAAAAGGTGATGTCAGGAACTACTCTGTGGAGAACCAGAATGCACCTAATTTTATGACCTAGGTCATAAAACTCAAACCTTTTTCTTTCAGAAAGATTAAGTGGTCTCTGAACTACGTTGTGCTGGCTGGCTAAAACACTCTGTACAGTGAAGTCATAGCAAAAAACATTGTGTGAATGTTTTGTGATAATGTTCTAAATATATTTGGAAAATCGGATAGCATTTATTCAGTAATGTATTTTTTGCTTCCAAAATCAGTCTCCAGTCTGGGAATCAAGAATTGCATATAGTAGTTTGTGTACATGTTTCTTTTTCATATTGTCCACTTGGTCATTTGACAAGAGATTTAAAGGATTAATTCAGTCCCTGCTGAGAGGGAATATTACTACAGCTTTTTCCAAAATTTATTTATTTGGTTTACTTTCAAGTTATATGGCAGTGTGGTATATACACCTGTGAGACAGCAAGTCTACAGCAAGTCCCACATCCAAGTGGGATGTTTCACTTGGACCTGAGGAGATGAGAGAGGCTTCAGTTCCCTGCCCTGACAGACTTCATGTGACATTGAACAAATTGTGTATTAATTCCCTCTAACCCCCTTTTGTCCAAATGACATTTTGAAGATTAATGTGTGGCAGAATAGGGTAGTCTGAGATATTGTGGTGGTCATAGCCACAGAAATACTGAGAGGAAAAAGATGCTTTAGATAAACCCTTTTGTGGTGGACAGGTTTTGGCTGTGCTGAGGAGATAAGGCAGATAGTGTTAGAGGGGAGCTCTTGTATAGACTGAGGTAAAGTCAGTGGTCCAGCTGCTTCTCTTTCAAGGGTGTCACCGCTGTTGGCTATCATAGTCTCTGTTCAGTTTTACTTCAGGAATTATCATATTTCGCTTCCGGGGACTCATCAGAGAACTTCAATTTTTAGGTGTGTCCTCATCCAGAAGACTTCATGTCCACAGAAGTTACCAAATAATTTATTTCTTGTTTCCCATGGTGCTGCCTAGACTTGATTTGTGAAAATGCAATTTCTTGAAGCCTGGTTCATCCTAATTGAATGCAAAACGCTTTATTCTCTATTGGAGAGTTGTCAGCCAAAAGGAATTGACTTACAAGGAAAAAAGTGGTTGTTGCAGCAATTCTCATTTTCATACAAAATTAGGGAGAAGGAAGATTGCTTTTGCTTGGGGTTTTACAAAGACTGATAAACATTCAAGTGTGCTAGAGTGAGAGACTCCAGCAAAAGTAACTCCTACAGAAGCTACAGCACTTTATGTGGGGAAGATAAAGATTTGAGATTAATTAACATTTGTGCTACCTCTACTGCTCTGATTCCTGATTAAAACTGTTTTGAAACCAGTAGCACATGTCAAAATCACAAGTGACAGTAAGCGGAAGTTCTTAGCTTGTTATCTAAGCACAGGGCTCTTTTAGCAAAATTTGTAGAACACATGATGAAGGTATAACAGAGGGAATTGGATTATACTCGATTTTTGGCAGGAACATTCTGTAAAATGGTTGAGCAGGTATCCTATTTTTTTTTAACCCAGTTTCCAGATGTTAGTTGATCCTTTCTCTCCCATCATTTAAATTCTTGGTAATAGAAAGTGTTGTCTCTTGTGTCTAGCAAAAATCTGGGATTACTGAAATTGCTTGAGTATATTTTGCATGATAGCACCACATTTCTTTGGACATAAATTTTGAGCACTTAAGGAAGCCCTTCTTCCTGGGTTGTTTTCTTAGTTTTATGTGGAAGTACTTGCATGTTGTTAGCTTCTGGCTCCTATAACCTATTCAAGAGGAGCTGAACGTTTTGTTTTTATAGTTGCTCCTTTCTGCAAAGACAAGTTTTCAGATAAGATATAAGAGTTTGTTTTCATCTTGGACTGGACAGACAAGTCGGTTGTAGGTTTTTTTTGTGTTTGAAGTTGTGACTTTGCACCTGCTGCTTGACCCCCTGTGAGCTCTGTTTTAAGCTGCAGTGGTGTGTAAGAAAGCCCTGTTACAGGTACAGCCAAGGGGGTCAGCAGCTGCTCTGTGTGCTCACGTGAGTGTGCATGAAACACGCTTGCAAAAATCAGCTGCTGTTACAGGGCAGATAACTTTTGAGAATGTTTGTATTTAGATTATTGTCTCCTGAAGAACGGGGGGGTGGGGGGAGATCCTTCTGTCCCTCTTCTGTGCTGATTTTGGGGTTTTTGGACCAGCAAGTTGTGGAGCTAGGGCTTGCAAGGGTCTAGGTGCTGTTCATTCGTACCGTGGGGGCAGGGAAGACAAGAATCCTTTTGAAATTGGCAAGAATTAAGTTCCTCTTCAAATCTTGCTGTAAGATTCATTGGTCCTCTCAGCTACCTGTCTGCTTTTCCTGTCTCATCAGTGGGGGGAGAGAGCCATTTCCAGGCCATTACAGTTTATTATAGACATGATACAAGCAGGATCAGCCCTTTTTGGACATGTCAGTAGTCTGTAGCCTGTTGGCATTAACTTAGAAGGGAACTCCAAGCTGGGGTAGGCTGCCACTGCCTTTCCCTGGGTAGCAGAGGTGCTTGCCTGCAAGACCTTGTCTGACTGGTACAGCAGTGGCTCCTCAAGCTTTTAGCTTGTGAATTTTTTTTTTTTTTTTTTTTTTTTAGATTTTCAAATGAAAGCTGTGGAAAGTGATGAAATTTTTTCCCACTAAGAAATGCTTCCTCATCGTTATTGGTGAGCCAGCAAATAGATTTTCAAACATAACTTGTGTTTATGTAATGAGGCATTTGTTTTTCTTTGTTTTAGAATCTGGGTTAGAGGATGTTTGGAGGCTGGAGGGGTGGATAGGAAGTGGAGAGCAATTATTTGACTGAAATTTATTTTACTCTCTTGCTCTTTAGAGCTGCGCTGAGGGAAGCAGACCCTGTTGTGTTGAAAATGGATGTTTGGCTTTGTTTGTAAGCATGGAAGCACAGTGATTAGGTTTGTGTTACGGTTTCTGAGTACTAATGCCTTAGAAATAGACATTTGGATGCTTGCCAAGGCTTCCTACTTATCATACTTAATGATTCAGAGTAGAAGTCATCAGGAGGCTGGAATGGAGATTATAGTGCCTGTGCCTATTTGAGTGAAGAGGCAGTACATCTCTGCCATAAGTAAATAGTATGTTTCAGTACCCCTGAGAGTGTTTATTTTAAAAACCTCTGCTGATCAAGTGGTTGGTTGGTTCAGTTTAATGTAGCTGCCCCAGAGAGAGGATGCCAGCATAACACTGTACTCTTACAAGGTTACTAACTGCTAGCAAGTGACAGTTCTGGGAGATGAGCTGCTGGTGTCTGTATTAACAGTTGCTATCTAGTCAAGGAGATTTGATTAATTATTTCCACTATTTTTTTTGTTTGTTTGTTTTTGTTTTCCTGATGTGGAATGTCCTGGGTATTTCAGGGAGAGGACTTCTTCCTTACAACTCTTCTCATAGTTCAGTAATAGATGTTTCTGAAATACATACAACAAAGTGGTTAGAATAAATTATTTTTTGTTGGCTTTTGTTTAATTACTGCTGGAGACTATTGTGAGGCTTCTGTTGTGTCTTGGCCTTTGAATGTAATGGCATATTTTTTTGGAGGAAGCTTTGATTTTCTCCGATATTTTTATGTGGTGTTTTAGCCCAGATTTCAAAGCTTGCTTTTGAAATCCAAATTACAGTTATGTGTCTTTTTACCTTGTAAAACACCCTAATATTTTGGAATTCTTGTGCTTGCATTAAATTGCATGGAATTCTAGAGCTTGCATTGTTTCTCTGAACGTTCTGGGTTTTGGGGTTTTTTTTGTTCTATCCAGATCATGAAGTTTTATGCTTTTCCTTCATGCCAGTGTCTTGTGTTGAAATGGGCACAAGTCCTAAAGGGGTTGGGGCATGAGAAGCCTTATGACATTGTTTCAGAAAGGATTTGAGAATTATCTCACAATATACAAGTTTTGGGTTGGATTTCAGAAGGCACAGTAAATTTGTGAATGCTTTCAGTAATTGATTAATGTTTACGCCTCTGTTTATCTCATGGAATTAGATTACATCAATATTGGCCATACTTAATGCTGCCTTTTTGTTCAGTCTTGTTTTTTTTTGTTCTCTTAACTTCCTTCTAAGAACTTCTTCTTTCTTCTTCTCTCCTTGTATTTACAGGTAGTTTCCCAGTCTTTTTGCTACTTTGTTCCTCTATAGCACCAAACACTAGCAGATAGTGATTTCCCAATCATGAATTGCTGGTGGTCCTATTTCTTCAGTGGCTTGCACCATAGAGCAAATACTCTTGCCTCTTTCGCTGGCCTACATCTAGAGAAGAGCCGCCTGAATCTCTGCATTGAAAATCAGAAAAAAAAATGGGATCTGAGAAGTGTCCCACAAGCAGCCCATGCTTTTGCATTCTTAAAAGGTTAGGAAAAATGCTGCTGAGATACTGTGAAATACACGGAAAGATCTTGGAGAGTGATGTT
The DNA here is from genome assembly GCF_015227805.2 of Hirundo rustica. Taxonomy (NCBI): domain Eukaryota; kingdom Metazoa; phylum Chordata; class Aves; order Passeriformes; family Hirundinidae; genus Hirundo; species Hirundo rustica. The sequence goes on along the minus strand of NC_053452.1, from coordinate 48,504,962 downwards.
GGTGGACCTCCTCTGTACAAGTTTGATGAGATTACAGGTAGAAATTGCATTCAGACTGGGCAATACAGTGCCAACAAGAGGTTGTTAAATGGGAGAGATGTGTAGGGGGAGCAGGGGAGAGAGAGGTGTCTTGATTAGAAAAAGTTATGCAAAATTTAGACTGCGCATGACTTGTCTGTAAGACCTTTACTCCTTGTTTCAAAGGTTCCCCCTGAAGTCAGCAGGGAGGGAGAGTGGCATCTCCAGAGACTGACTAAGGCTTATGTGTGTGTGATGGCAGAACCCTTGACTTAAGCACAGAGAAATGCTTGAAGCTTGGTGGGAAGGATGTGTGTTGTCATTGTAGTTATTCTCAGAAATACTTGTTGATGACCAGTGGTAGGCTTCCATAGAGAAAGGGGAGAAGGATGGGGAGGGGAGAAAGGAGCTGGGGGGTTACACCAGCAAGATTTTTAAATAGAGAGGTCATCAATTCATGTCAGCGGGTCATCGAAAACCAAGTGCTTAGGGATGCATAAATTAATGACTGCGTACTGGAAGAATGGCACTGTGGGAGTATATCCCTGCTTGATGAGTGGATTTGGTGCCATGTTTGTTTCTCCCTAACTCTTGCAGTTCCATGGAAATGGTGCACGACAGCAGCTTTGATATGATCTGAAATGTTGCAGCAGATATTGTAAGGCAAAGGCTGTGAAATTGCTGACTTCTCAGTTCCTTTCATGTCTGCAGCTGATTGTTCTTTTCCTAGCAGAACTGCCCATACAAATGTGCAGATTTCTTTTGTGTTGCCTGTTGGGAGATAGCACAATAAGTAAATTAGGGTGAATAACAAAACAGCAGAGCCTAAACCCTACCACCTGTTTATCTGAAATTTTGTGGAGGCTTTTTGTGAGGGGAGGTTGGTTTGGGGCTTTTTTTGGTGGGGGGGAAATTGTTTTTGTGAAGTAGAGATTTTTCAGAAGTGTAATTAAATGAAAGCTGAAATATAAAATGCCTCATTCTCTAACTGTGAGCCTACCTTGCCTTACTATAAATGAGCAAAACCTATCACTTAATACCATCCATTCAATAATATATTTCTGGGGAGTCAGTCAAATTCAGCATGAGTTTTTTAATCTTCTGATGAGCAACCTTACTTCATTAGGCCTGTTGCATTTTCCCCTAGTTTCGAATCTGATGCTTGTCTCATCTAATCAATGAGGCAAATTTTGGCAAAGCTCTGTGATTCTTTATAGCTCAGCAGTTGTCTGGTTTTTGTGCTACGCTACGTGGAAACAGCTGACAGCTTTGGTTCTTTTTTCTCTGCAACCCTTTGGTTATGAATTTTAGAAGCTGAAAGACTTTTAAATAGCATATAGTATCTTTCACCTTGTGACCCCAGCTCAAATACAGCTGAGCCTGGCAGTAACTGGATCTTATTATTGCTGTGCTGAGGTGTTCAGTTATCTGTGTGCAGTAAGTTCATTCAGGTGGTTATGATACTGCCACCCCCATCTTCGCTCTGCTGGCTCAAGGGTACTGCACATCGTGCCAGTGTGAGAGCGTGGAGCACCACTGGAGGATCCAGTGGCTGTTACATGGTAGGGGTCCCAATGGGCTGATGCACTTTTCTCCCCTCTTTCGAAATGTGCTGTGGCTCTAGTGATGGTGTATGTGCTGCTGACACTTAGTGCAAGAGGGAATTGAGATTCAGAAGGATGTTAATGAGGGTTACAAAGTTCAAGGGTGGGAGGGGAGGCATGGACCCGACTGTCCCCAAGATAAGAGCCGTGCCTGAATTTCTTTGCTGAATTTCTTTGTACTACACTGCTGCATAGTAAGGCTTGTTTGGAGCTATTGTATCAATGATAAATTTATTATTTACAAAAAAAAGGCAAGGCTGAAATTTTCTGCTTGAGTGTCTTAAAGAAAAGTTTCCATCATCTGTATAAGAAGCTGCTGTGTCCTTCTTGTTTCCTCTTCACTCAGTCGCTACTGACTGGAGAGTACAACTCTGGGCTTTTTTTTTATCCTCATGCCTCAGTTTTTATCTAGCATTTCAAAGAGGAAGATAATTATTGACATTTTTAATTTCATTTAAAGGGCACAGAGAGGTGATGTGCCTTTGATGTCATTTGCCTGATTAATAGCAGTATCAGGAGGAGGGTTATGATTCTGTGCACTCTTAGAAGGGCAGGGATTTTCCCAGAAACCTGTGCACCATGTCCAGCAAAACACTCATGCTCAGTAACATGGAAACTCTTCTACTTGCTCTTACTTCATCACTTGCCAGCCTCTCCTGAATGGGTTGGTTTGAGTTTGTTCACTGTGTGAGCTTTATAGCTGTACAGTGTTCCTGAAAAGCTGTTTTTGAAGTTGTTTTGCTGAGGGGACTTCTGAAGCACAAGGTAGCTCGAGGAAATGTGATAACAGGTCTACAAAACTGTGTGCAGCTTTTGCCCAACGGAGCCTCCATCCATCCCAGATATAGAAACTTGTGTTTTCCTGTCTTTGAGGGAGCAGCTTTCTAGAGTCTTACCTCACCCTGTTTCCCTCAGTAGGGAAGCGTGCTACTGCAGAACTGCTTGTTGGGTTGAGACTCTCAAAATGACAGGGAAGCATGTGGGAAGGAGTGCTGGCTGGGAGAAGAAAAAGTGGGGTGAGAGAAGCAGAGGTTGCTGGGCAAAACTTTCCTGATTTAAGCTAGAAAAGCATACTTTTTAATGTATTCCACTTTAAATGAGCTTGTGAGGGACAGGAATAGTACTGGGGGAGCAGACAAGTGATAAGCAGCACGTTAAGGAGCCTATTCCTATTGAAACGTACTTCTTGCTCCTTTCTGCAGCTGTCTTCAACACCTTTGTGGAATTTGCTCCCTAAAGCCTCTACTGTGAGTGGAGAAAGTTGTATTTGTGGCATGAGTTAAACAGCTGCTTTATATAGCCAACACAGCTTAAAAGCTGTATAGTCAGCTTCAGAAATGTTTCTTTAACTTACTTAGTCTTAAGGCAAAAATATTTTTAATACAAAGGATCTCATAATACAGAGGAGTTGATTTGCTCAGGCAATTTTTATCCATCTGTTAAGCCCTCTGGTTATTTTTAACTGAAATTTTACATCCATGCTTTTGCTTCATTCAGAGGTAACGCTTGAATTGTATGAGCAGAATGACCAGAGAACTTGTTCTTGCACTCTAACAGAATCATTACCATGCCACGAGCACAAAATAATTATGAAACTGAAGGCAGATCAGTTGAATGGCTGATGCTCTTGCAACATGAGTGTTTTGGCTTACCAAGCCTTAAACCAGAAGATTTTTGTACAGACTACTCTGGATTCACATCCAAGCTTGAAATCTAATTGTTGTGAGAACAAAATGTGGTGGTCTCGGGCAATTCCTTTGTGAATGTGGTCAACATCAAAGAAAATGAGAAACCCACACTGATTAAATATGTAGTTAAGTCTGAGATAAAAATGACAGATTTAGCTATTCTGCTAAATACAATATGTAATGTGGCCCTGGTTAAAAAATATTTCCTTACTCATGCTCTATAAATAACATCGTAAGTATGGTTTATACTTTCTCCAAACACCCATTATTCACTTCTGTTCTAGCCTGTTTGCACTCCTCATCTCTGACTGCACTGGGTCTGGCGAGGCATCTCTCCTATTTTCAATGAATCTCTTTTATTTGCTTTAGTGGCCAGTGAATGATTCATGGGTTGCAGAATGGCGAACCTTTAGTTCCTGATGCCACATGAGCAGTGGGATTTCTTAGTGCAAACCTGTATGTTGCATTTGGATCTATTGCACAGAGCCTTGTAATGCTGTGCTGGTCATAGCTATGGTTTGGCAAGTGCTGCTGCTCAGCGGGGAAAGGAGGTGGGAGGCAGGAGCAAGGAAGAGGAGCATTCTTTCACTTTCCTTCCTTCACTGTGTTTGTGGGCACTTAGAACAAAGTCATGGTAGCACTAATGGGTTCAAACTCCTGAAGTTGCTGCACTTATTAGCCAACCACAAAGAGCAGTTTAAAAGAGAGTATAAACTCGTGGAATGTTCTTTTGTGTTCTCTTGCATGCATTACAATTTCCTTGAGAAAGAAAAATAATAGCTTTACTGCTTTAAAAGTCCTGGAAAGAAAAATAGTTTAGAATCGGGAAGGTTTATAGTTGGCCATGAAAGTCAGAATTTGCATTGATGGTTCTTATGTTAACCTTACCAACTTAAATCTGTCTGTGACACAAAAGTTAGGATCCTGCTAAGAATTACAGTTCAGCAGAGTCTGATATTTATTTTCTTTTACTAGAAATAATAGTGTGTGACCAAAGTAGGGGTTTTATATGGCATATCTTGAAATTTCTTAGAATTTGCATTTCATTATTTAATATTATTTTATTTATGTAACTCTATCTTCTGTTTGTTTTATTTGGAGATCAGTCTGTAGTGCTAGATTTGTTTCATGAATAGTAATGTTTTTCCTGCATGTGTTTTAGCGTAGAGGTGGTGCAGAGCTTGAATGCTGTGTTATTACAGGACTTTTTCTGTAGGAGAAATAAGACATGATCTCATTCTGGAGAAAACAAGATCAGTAACATGCGTGTGAATGTAGAAATAATATTCCAGGTTACACATAGTTTTATCAACATGATAAGGATTCTGCTTTTCATGCATGACATGAAGCTGGAGCAAGTGTAATAAATTGTTTAAACCTTTTCAGCTTTCTTCCTTCCCTTGCTTGTGAGAGTTCATGTCCTCCCAGTAAAGTAAAAATGAATAAGGAATGGATATCAAGAACTAAAACACCACTGTATCTCCTTTTTCCATGAGGTTCATAATGAGGCAGTTTTGATGTTTCTCCTGCATCTGTGGTAACAGATAGCTATTATTGAGCAAGGATTGGAGCAGTTAATAAGTTCTGTGGATAAGAAGAGTTAATAACCCAGTAGATGGATCCAAAATACCAAAATACTTCCTATGTGTTTCATGCAAGTTTTTCTCAAGGTGGAAACGGCCAGGTTGCCTACGAACGTAGATACCAATGGACCTGTGAAGAAATTGGTATGAGGTGCTGTTGAAAGTAACTTTGATTTCCCTGGGAAGTGAATGCATGAATGTGCTTTGTGAAATGAATATGCTTTGTGCTTCCAACTGCTTAAATATTTTCATAAGTTACTGCATGTGGGCTCACTAATGACTTTATGATAAGCTCTGTATTGAATTCACCCTGGGAGGAGTACAGAGACATGGTTTGAGCATGCAAGGATGGGGTTAGGACAGCCAAAGCCCACCTGCAGTTGAATCTAGCGAAGGATGCAAAGGGGAACAAGAAGGGTTCCTACAACCGTATCAGCAGCAAGGGCAAGGAGAAGGAGGGCCTGCTGCTGAACAGCACCTCAGAAAAGGCTGAGGTACTTAAAGCTGCCTTCACCTCAGCCTTTACTGGTGAGATTTGCCTTCAGAAATCCCAGGCAAGGAAGACCTATTGCCAGGGCCAGATTGTTCCATTAATACCTAGAGTGACGGGAGACAGTAGTGACAGATTGAAATACAGGCAATTCCACTGAAACATCAGAAAACACTTTGCACGTAGGGGTGATTGAACCCTGGCACAGGTTTCCCTAGCATATGCAAAACAATTCCTGATCACCCTGGTCCAGCTGGCCCTACTCTGAGCAGGTGATTGGAGTGGATAAGAGGCTCTGCTGTGGTGCTTTTCTGCCCCACCCACCACAAAGCACTGGGGCTTTGTGCCTGGGGTCTCATGGTGTGTGCTGTCCTTTTAAAAACTTCAGGAATAGGAATGGAAAGTCAGGTCTAGTGTAAATTGTGGAAAAATGTGATGGACATGATAGACATGTTGCTGATTAGTGGCAGTGCTAGCAACAGAGGCTGGGTCCTAGTATCAGTCTCAGTGTGAAGGAGATTGATATGACCAAATTGCGTGTCACATTTATGAATCACTTGTAAGACTTGAATTTTTTTCCAGGACTCTGGAAAATGAATTTCCAGGAACTGATTAATTAACATGCAAGAACATAATTTTTGTGTTGCAAAAGGAAAGGTGAACTACCTGGCTGCTAACTGTATAACTTCAGACACCACAAATCTTACTTGCTGAGTAGTGAGCTAGAAGGTGAAATATGCTGCTGCAAACTTTTCTTGATTGTGGTGTTCTTTGTATAGGTTTCTTTAGGGGGCTCTGTGAAATCTACCTGCTGTCTTGCATTGTGTCCTTCTCAAGGAAGGATATAGCAAGTGGCTAAAGAGAAAAATAAGTATTGACTTGGGTAAAAATACATGAGTTTGCTTTTTGCACAATTAAATACCCTGTAGGACTTGAGCCTAGGAATCAGGATTATGTATGCTTCTAACATACTGTAGCTGAAAACATTTAGAAATAGTGGGTTTTTTAGCTTCTCTATGTATTCTACAGAAAAAAGTTTTCCAAAAAGAGTCTTGGATGATATCTGAGTGTGAGGGAGAAAAAGAATGGGTAGCTAATCCAAGAGAGAATGTGTATGGTTGTGTTGGGGAGGAGATGCTCCTTAGCAGGGCTGCTTATCATTTACCACTTCTAGCACAATTGCTTTTTTTCCCCTTTTGGGGTATGTTTTCCCTCTTGGGTCAGTAGGAGAGCAGTTTCTTAGAACAGTGAAGTAGTACAGTAAATCCATTGTGCCTCTAGGATGTATTAACTTCAAAAGATATGATGCCTCAGTCTCCTAGTGAAAGATAGACAGAATCTAGCCTGCTTGTTTGTCAGGGTTTTTTTCCCCTCTTACTGCAATGTGATTCTATCTTGCAAAGGCATGGTCTAATTCTTTCAAGTGAAAAATGTTGAAGAAGATTGGTTCCAATGAAATTGATACCTCTGGCAAGTTGGATCTAATTCAGATGGCTGTGCCAAGGATGGAATCTTGAAGCTTAAGGAGACAAAAGAAAACAAAGAATCTTTTCAATTAGAGCTTAACTTCTAAAAAAATAAAGCAAGCTGAGCTTAAAAGTACATGTGAATTGAGAGCTGTTGTGTTAATTTATTTGCTAAGATGAGCAGCAGTATTCTGAGATTTTCCTTCAAAATGGTCCTATTTGGCATTGGTAAGCATTCCTATGTAAAGGAAATTTTCTTGATTTTTGCAGCACTTCTTCTGTTTTCTGGAGTGAAGGAAGAAAAATTTGAGTACTTCTGCATTCCTTTTCCTACAGTCCCCCTGTAACTGTGTGTGGTAACTAGATCTTGTGTCAAAGTGGCAAAGAAATTCTGAGCAAGTTTTAAAGGAAACCTTTAAAGGATCAAGACTGAAAATATCAGGGCAGGCTCTGATGTCTTTGCAGAATTTTAATGGCTGCAGTGATGTATCAAGTTGACAAAGACTTAATTTGAATAATTTAAGACATAGAATTGAGGTATATAATTGCATTTAATTGATTTTTCTTAATTTTGCCCACTCTCTTTTCCTCAAGTATCTAAAGAGATTATAGAAGTCTTACTTGTGATACTCTCCATGTAAACAGATACCAAATACTTTTAAAAGATAAAGACCTATCTTTCTATTACCTGCACCTCTCCCCACTGGGTTGCCTACAGATTGCCTACAGCTCTGTTAAAACTGAGTAGCAGGAAAAGGACAAACTGGCTAATAGTCACTTCTCACCCTTTAACGTGGAGTCTGCTGCTGAATCACCACTGGATGAGAGGTGAAGGAATTCTGAAAAAAATCAGCAGCCCAAAACTAGGAAACAAAGAAAAATAAAGAGGATTGAATACTAAAAAGATGTCTTGTGACCTTAGCGGAAGGGTACCTGTCTGGTTTAATTTTAATCAAGTAGATAAAACAAGAGAGTAGCAATTCTCAGATAAGGGGCCCGTGAAACTTTCCTTTAAAACATTTTGCCAAACTTGGGAGTGGGGACACCCCTCCTCTTAGCGGCAGGCCATGCAAAATGTACATTTCCTGTACATATTGTCCTACTTAAGAATGAATATAGAACTTTTTCTGCTTTTTTCACTCTTTTTGATGCAAAAAGTGGGTGATAGCACCCAGTCTGCCAGAACAAGCGAGGCCAAGAGGGTCTTCTTGAGGAGAGGGAACTGTGGTACTGTACCCTGTGGTACCCTCTGCCCAGCAGCTGTTCAAAGCTTAGGATTCTCTGCTCTAAAAATGAACAGTGGCAATAAAGAGAGCTGGGAATAAAGATAAACATTGATACTGTAAAGTGAATATTAAATCCTGCTTTATATTGTAGGCTTGTATGCCATTTTTACAAGGCTGTGCTTTGTTGCCCTGTGGAACTATATGGACTTTTGCAAGTAATAGGAAATTTTGCTCAAGTACCCTTTGGGTAAGAGTAGTTTCTCAGTACTTTGAGATGGCAACTGTATGATACACTTGCAATCCCTTACCCGCTGTGTTTGCTTTTCTATTCTACCCTTTCTTGGGAAGGCAGGAGTGTAAGCAATAGGATGAAGAATTTCTTCTGAAGTTGCTCTGCAAATTAAAAATCGGTCTAGTTGGTATGCATACAGTACCTTACACTGTGACTTAGTTTTACTATTTCGAAAAAGGCTGATGGGACTTCTTGTTGTTACATATAGGAGATTTTTTTTTTTTTTTTTTAATTAGTTGTGCCATAGTTGGATTGTATTTTCCTTACAAACTGAAGGGGGAAGTTTGAAGTTGAAAATCTAAATAATCAGAGCAATGTTGTAGAAGTAGTGCTTAATGCTAAAAACGTAGTACTAATATCCCAAAAAGAATGTTTGAGACCAGAAAGAGGAAGGGGTCTTGAGATAATGTTCATAATTATTAAATACAAAGTAAACTTAATTAAATGTAAACTTTGGGTTTAGATAGACAATAATTTACAAAGAAGGTACCTTTTATAGCTGCAGGGAAGAATGAGAAATTACTGGAGTCCTAAGCTTATTTCTGTCAGTGTGCTATTCCCTGCACCACATGAACAAGTATCTAGAGAAACAACTATGAATCAGAATGTATTCCAAAAAATGTAGCAGTGTTTAAAGCTCCAAGGAGGAATGTTTGAAATTTTAGGAATTCTTGAATATCTCTTTTGCTGTTCTGTTAAAAAAATAATTTGAATCTTGGAACTTGATTTGAATCTGGCTTTCTGAAAGTAAATATCAATATGGTCTGTTAATTTTGAAATATATTGAAATTGTCTTCACGTAGTTGACAGTGACTACTAACAGTTAAGAAAACCCCATGATCTGAAGAGAACAAATAACTACTGCTTACTGTTGGACTCTCATCAAAATCCTTCTCTCTCTCTCTCTCAAAAATGCAGCTGACTGTAGCTGCCAGCTAATGTACAAACAGAACCGAGAGAGGGAACAGCTGCGCTCTGCAAAACAGCATAGCTCAAAGGCAGCAGCACCCGCCTCAGCTCCTCTGGTATTTGGTTTCAGGCTAGAATTAGATATTTTGGGGTACTTTTATATATGTAAGTAAGCTTTTCTAGGGAATCTGTAGGATTATGGATTTCTCAAAAAAGAAAAAAAAGTAGCAGCATGTTGATTTTAAGAATAACTTAAGAGTAATTCCATCCCATTTTTTTTCTTATCTTTTTACATTTAACATTTCTTACAAATTTCCATAGCAGTCAGTGTTTGTTGAACAGGGTTTGTAGGTCTAGTATTATGCTGACAGCATCTCTGAACCTACTTGGTAAGTGGCCAAAAAGATGCTGTGCCTGGTTCATCTGGATTTTGAGGAATACCATCTAGAAATAGGTGGCAGGTACCTAATAAAAATATTTCTGCTTAGTGGGCTTGTCTGTTATGGGAAGTGGGATCCCCTCATTAGAGAGCAAATGGTATGTCATGTTTCAGGTGGGACTAGTGCTGAATTGGCATGTGGCAGGTATAAAACAAGATAGCAAGTGGTGGCTAAAATTAGGATCAGTTACTCTAACAGAAAAAAACTGAAGTGGTAAGTATGAAGAGTGGTAAGTGTGAAGGTGTGCATTCAGGCAGCTTTTTGTGTACATTGTGGTGTGCCAAATATCATTCTGTATTTCATTGAAATGCACATAGAGCTTGTTATGGGGAAAGAAATTTGTTAGACACTAGAAACTTTTGACAAACTATGTTCTGGTGAATGTAAATTCAATATTACCATAAAATCTAACTCCAGTGACTCTTTAAGTGGCTCTCGTTTTTGTGTAGTGAAATGTCCTTCAGTTACTACTGAGAACAGAAACATTTTGTCTCTATTGCTTTTGTGTGTTTCGCTCCACATGACACAGGACAGAGTATCTTATTTTTGAACTCCATAAAAATAAACCTTAGTGCTTTGTTTGCTTCAAGCCAAAAGAGCCTTTATTTCCTGTTTGTTATGGTTTAGCAAATGGACTGTATTTTAGAAAGGGTGTAACACTTATATTTTCTAGGTAGTATGGATATAATTTTTCACTCAGGAGAAAAAAGTGTATTGTTTTGATTTCCTAAGAGGTAACTTGTTTCTGGGTTCATGTTACAAAGTTCTGGTATATTGAGAGAGTAGGCTTTACTCTTCCTAGTGAGCATATGGTGTGTTGTTTTCTGCATAAAACCTGGTAATTTTCAAGGGCAAGACAATTGCAACTTGTTCGCTGTTTTTAGAAACTTGGGTGTTGCTGTTGCCAAGCATACAAAGTCATGCTGTACTTTGGTTTTTCGTGGGGATGCTAACATGGAGCCAGAATCTGTCTGCTCCTTTACTGACATCTTGCTCCTGGGAAGTCTCTCCTTGCTGGGAAGATGGCAGGCAGAGTCTGTCCCCAGCCTTGCTGCACTGGGTCCTTTGCCTCACCTGGCTGTGGGACACTCTGTGGTCAGAACAGTGGATCTCATCACAGAGTGTAGTTTTAAGTACAATTTGTCTGACCTGAGACGTTTAAGTTCCCCCACAGATGGACAAGTAGTGTTAACTTGGTCGTTGGTAATAAATCTTTCAAGGGATATGTAAAAAATAGGCGTCCAGGTTTAGTAATGACTTCTGTGAACAGTAATTAATAAACTTAATTGAAAGCGTATTTCAATTGATAGTGTTCTAAATGAGTCTTCTGAGATCACAATTAATGGTAGTTTGGGACAAAGTGAATACTTAAGGTAAACTTGCTTTTAATTAGCACCATCATTTGTGCTTGCAATAGTGCTGGATTTGCAACATTTGACAGTTTAGGAAGAGAGAAAAAAACCAATTAAAAAAGACAAAAACTTAGGAATTTGTTTTTAGTATTATGCCTCATAGGAAATTTATTTTTATTATATGTATACAGAAGGTGCTTCTCTGAAGAAAGAGAATGAGTGTTTTTTCTTAAATTTCTAGTCATGGGGGGGAAACAATCTGACTACTGTCCAGTTCTAGTTTTCTGTGAAAACTATTTAAAAAGGTTTTAATGGCAGGTGTAGTGGCAAAGGTTACACTGAAGCAAAGTTGAGGAAAAGGAAAAGAGAAGGTTGGCAGTAGCAAGATAAAGCTTTGAAGGTTTTTCAGAAATTACAGCATTTTAGCTTAATTCATATTTTAGTTCAGATTCTTTGTTTTCTGTTACTTCAGTGTTCTGGAACTAGTGACTTGGGAATTTTATCTGTTCTTGGGTATTAGCATGCACTCAGTTGTTTTCTTCTGACATTCTGCAAGTGGGATCGCTCCAGGGCTAGGTGCGTCTTTGACAAATTAGAAAGCTCTTTAGTTTTGTGAAATGATATCAATAATGTAATACAGATTTTTGTGGTAAAGCTTCTAGTAATACTAAGCAGCTGGAAAAAATTACAATTGTTTTAAAACCAGAATAAACAGAGCAGAATATTGTTTTGGGCATGCTGTGCCGTGTCTTCTGGTAACTGTGGGCTATGTCCTGGTCATGGTGCCTGGTGAACATCTCCTGTAGGGCTGGAAGAAGAGTGATGGGTGCGAAGGAGAGCCAACTTCCCTTGGAGGGTACCTTCGGTGTGTGTTGGGCTGACGTTGCCTGTCAGCTATGATTTTTTTCTGGTGGTGCAAATTGCTTGCTTAGGAATAGTGTAATCAGTATTATCTGTTAAAATACTGATTTATGTTAGCTGAGTAATACTAGTTGGATGGGCGCTGAATAATTTTTGCTGACAACTGCAGAATGACAGGAGGTGCCCTTGTAGGCTGTGTGTAATTCTTCCACTGTTCAATGTTACCTTGAGCATTGAAAATGTCTTGAAGGCTGTGGGAGGAGATACACAAGGGTTATTGGGTTTGTGGGTTATTGACCAGAAGGTGTTTGTTCAGTCTTACCAGCAGTAGACCTAAGCTACATGCAGAATCCTGGCCTCTCTCCAAAACAGCTTGTACCTCTTCTGTGAGGTTTCCAGTCTGTTCTGGGCTCTGACTGAGAGTCTGGACAGCCAGCCAGTGCCTCTCACAATGACACTGACTGTGTTTGGATCAGTACCCCATAGCTCTATATCAGTTCTTTTGGGGGTGTGTGACAATAAGTTGTTGTATATTGCAGTGAGTTTAGAAGCTGTTTACGAGGTCCTTGGGGCCTGGGGGCTGAAGAGGATGCTGTGTCGTGCAACACCTGGATGCTGCACCACTCCTGAAACGCACCAGGCATGTGTCTTCCTTCCTATCCTATGGATTACCAGTGGCAGAATAACAAGCAACTGAGCAGACTTGCTGGATAACTTTGTGAGATGTTGAATAAACCATGTGCTGGCTAAATATAGAATATGTAAACTGTATTTACTTACATTTAACTTTGGATTTAGATGCAGATGTTGGGAGCTTGCACTGGTGAATTTTCTAAACAAATAATCTCCTGCTTGTCAAAAGGCAAGAGATTTGCTTTGATTATGATACCAGATCCCATGTGTCCTAGCTGGTTTCATCTTGTTGCTTGAAATTGTGTTAACACCTGAATGCAAAAAGAAATGTTTGCTGGATGATTTATTTTTTTTTTTTTTTTTTTTTTTTTTTTTTTTTTTTTTTGGTGTTGATATTAAAACTGGGAATTTAAAATTTGCGACATCTGTTACATTGAATGACCGAGCCCATTTTGAAAAACTTGAAAATGACATTTACAAAAGCTGGAGATGATGAACTGAATTTGAGTTTTGGAGATGCTTTTTAGGTTGGTGAGACCTGATTACAGCAGATTTCTCGATTTTGAGTACTGCTAAGTTCCCTTGGAGGGCTGTCTTTGTCTTTTGAGCTTTGCAGATGTCAGATGTTTTTAGTGCATTATATGGAAGTATTGAAAATATGTGTATCAAACAATAGTTTTATGAAAGCATTTTTAGTATAAGCTAAGAGTGAAAGCAGCATTCTGTCGCGTGCATCTGCCCAGACACCAAAAAACCTTTGCAATATTGTGGTTAAGATGTTTTGTTTCTTTTTATTTTTTTTCCTGTATGTTAAGGCTGCTGACATTTTAGGAATTTTTGTGGCAGCAGTTCAGTGGAGGAAAATGTGATTAGAGGCTTGGGATGGGGGAGACAACCCACATTTTATATATACCTCTACTACTGAATATATTTAGTATGCTGTTTAAAATAACTTACCTTTATTTTCCCTTTCGATAAGCATATGGGCTAAGCTGTTTGTTTTTGAATAGTAAGCCACGCTGTGGTGGTTCTAGATCTGTAATTACTGGAAAGACTCTGAACAATCAAACCTACCCTTTTGGCATTGCCTGAATTGGACTGAAATAAGCAGCTTTTAATGGCACATATCAGCAAACCTACCTCTTTCAGAAGTTGTTGACTTTCTTTTTACACTTAAATTTTAAAATTTAGCTGAAGCTTCAAGATGGTGTGGCATAATTTGATGGAAACATTAAAGTTGGGTTTTTTTCTGTTTGTTAGTTCTTGTGTTGTCAAGAGTAGAAAGTTATAAAGAAGAAAAAGAAAAATCTAATGCTAAACCAATGCCAAATTTGATTGGTGTTTTCAATGGCATAAACAAAGTGCTGTGTTTGAAGAAACTTTCTACCCCTCTCATGGGGATGGTGGCCATCAGCAAGTATGGAAGCCACTGTTCATCAGAAGTCTGCAAGCTTGTAATGTTTTCTTGATGCTAGTGACTTTTTTCTTTTTTTTTTCTTAATTGCTGATTACCATACATTATTTACAGATTGAAAATAATGGAGAGAGCACAATTTAAAGAGAAATTTGGTGATAAAGTTCCGGAAGTATCTGAAGTAGGTTCTATTGAAATGGAGATTAATGTCTGTAGATCTGAGGCAGCTGTGGCTCTTTGGTGCATTTTGTACCAATTGATGCTTCCTTGTTGATTGAGCTGTAAGGTGAAGGACAGGATTTGTGTGTATGATAGCCTTGGGTTGGGTCCCTGCTCTGTCTGTTTAGGTGTATAGGTGGAGCATTAAGCTGTGAACGCTAGTGGCAACAGTAATAGTGGTGAAACTTTTTGGGGTGGGTCTTTTAACTCCTGGTGTTACCTGAACAACAGTTTGAGATTATGAAGGGAGTTGGATGGGGTGGGCATAGCCCAGCAGCTGAAATCTCTGCCCTTGTGTTTTCTTCTAAGAATACTCATGATCCATAAACAAATCACCACGTTTTAAGAAGATACTAGCTGTTAAAGAGCATCCAGAGGAAGGTAATGCAGATAGCCGAGGGACTTGAGGGGAAGTCACATGGTAGGAGTGGCTGAGGTCACTTAATCTCTTCAACCTGGAGGAGACTGAGGGGAGACCTCATTGAAATCTACATCTTCCTTTTGAGGGGGAAAAGGAGGAACAGACACTGATCATTCTTCTCCGGTGCTCCGAGGGAGTGGTCTGAGGCTGAGTCAGGGGTATCAGGAAAAGGCCCTTTGCCCAAGGGGTGTTTGGGCACTGGAAGAGGCTCCCCAGGGAAGAGGTCACAGCACCAGCCTGACAGAGTTCAAGAAGCATTCGGGCAATGCTCTCAGGCACAGGGTGTGACTTTTGGGGATGGAGCATGTGCAAGCCATGATCCTGATGAGTCCTTTCCAACTCAGCACATTCTGTGAAATAAAGCTTATGGGCTTGTTCCTAAGTGCTCTGTTTGAGGATGCTTTTATGGAGACCAGCTTACTGGGGGAAAAAAGACCTAATAGTATCAGGTAGCTGATCCAGCTGCCAAACTGCAAAGACAAAATTGTAGGAGGCTATTTTAATATTTGTCTTGAATAGAGCTAGAGATACGAGGGGTGTAATACAGAAATCAAAGCTAGGCATACAGGAGGGTAAGACCCAACAATCCAATTCCCTAGTACTGAAAGCAATTATCTCCTATAATAATTTTCATAACTATTTTAAAACTAGGTAAATTTGTTTACATCTGTATTCTTACTGCAATTTTTTTTACGAAACAACACTGCTCTGATGCTTAGAAAATTCTTCTCATACCCAACTGCAACTTTTTCCTCTGCTGTCTTTATTAATCTTTAGTTTTGTGTCACAGTCTTTCTGTAGTTTAAATAACTCTTGTCTCTATGAGCATGTAAAAAGGTATTGTAGCCCTTTCTCATTAAAAAAACCCCAAAACAACGCTTCTACTTTCTGGCAGGACTTCCTCCTTTCCTCTGATGGTGCTAGTAACACCTCTTGCACCCATTACTGGGTGAACTGCTTTCTGGAAAAAAGGACGGTAATGTTACACAGTACGTTATGTATAACCTCATGCAAAGCTTAAGTGGTGTTACTTCTTCCTTTTTTCCACTGGACATAACTTTCCTGAGGCACACTATGTTCCTGTTTGCTTTTTTTACTATTCGTTATTGTCTAGATACGGACTTGTTGATCAATCTGTTGTTCCCAGGTGGAAAGCTCATGTCCTATTAGGGAGGGTTTCTCAGTGTGAAGTTTTGTAGTTAGTTGTATCCCATTTCTGTTATTCTAATCCTCAGCATTACCACAGTTCTCCATGGATCAAGCTGTAATCCACCTCTGATGACAGTTCTTCCAGCTTTGTGTCACCAGGGAGCATCATTATGGCTGTCCGAACCTTTGTTCCAAAGTAATTACCAAAATTATGCCATTTTGATTATAGACTGCAACGTGTCCAAACTAAGATGGTGCAACTTTCGGTTCTTACACAATTACAAACTTCTTTTCTCTCTCGGGTAGAAAGGATTAAGGTCAGAGAAAAGGGCCAAATTCTGTTGTGTTTTGGTTTGATATTGATTTACAGTAAATACATGAAACGGTAACGATTTTATATTCCTTTGAGTGTCAGACTAAAAACAAACAAGTTTTTCCCTTTGGATTTGCTATTTCAGTTATAAATGACTGCAAATATATTTGTAATATATGAACACACAAATGGAAATTATGTAAGTCTGAAATGGATGACAGCAGGGAACACTTCTTAAGATTACTAATTTGAACTATTTAAGTGCTGCCATTGCTTTTCCTCTCTGTTTCATGTGTATTTTCTACCCTATACCTGAAGATACTCTGTGGCAGCTTTTGTGTCCAGCGCATTCCTTCCACAACCCTGTCAAAGCTCACAGGAGACCAAATTGGAGTTCAGAGGGTGGTATTCATGCATGGGTGATTGCTCTGACTGGATCTTGAAAGATTTGTCAAGCTGTTAGTTATTTATTTCTTAAACAAAAATATGAAATGCTATAGTTTTTTAAATTAAATCTAGTACATCACTGAACTACAAGTATTTTTTTTTAAAATTATTTTGAAATACTGAAGTGATGTTTTTGATAGACCTCGTTAAAGAAAGATTAGTTTTGTAATCCACAATCTTAAAAGATCGTGATAAAGAGTGTAGGATACCTGAACTAAATGTTAGCAATACTTACCTGGCGTGGCAGTTTCTTTGTATGTTGTTTGGATTTAGAGAAAAGATGTAAATGCTTTTAGCCTTGCAATGCTGAAAAGTCTTCTTGGTGGTATGAAGCCATTTCAACAGTTGCTGTAAGATCTCTGAATTTGTTGACTTAATTTATGAATAAATACCACAAGTAAAATATAAGTGTGTTAGCTGTAAACAGCTCATCTTTCCGTTTCCACGTATGAATATGATGCATCTGTCTCTGGATATTGTTGGTTGCCTTCAGAAGACTTTCAGAGAAACATATGGAGTCATTTATGTGAGATATCAAAGTATCTTTCTTTTCATCATTAAAAAATGTGACATACTTCTAACCACTGACCCCTGTCTCCTCCTATTTTTGTATGTCTGCTGAATCAAATGGACTGTGCCTGATGAGGATCAATGTTTCTACCTCATAAAACCCATGAGATCTGATATGTTATGGAAGGGGACTGCACATCTGCAAGAGAAAGTTCGTGTAGAACTTTAACATGTGGGTGGTCTGTTTTCCCTCTTTGAGTTTTCCAAGGTTGCCAAAGTACCTGAGTACTTATTGCAAAGGAAAGCTTTCTGGTGTTTTCTTGGGCTGAAAATAGCAAGTGTTTGTCCATGAATTTAGAGGTAGTGGGAGAACTAGGACGAGTTTCATTCTGGGGCAAGAAAACCCTGTTAAAGAAACTTGCAAGTATGTTTTGTGCAAGACTGGCCTAAATCACCCTAATTAGGATGTAGCCCTGGTATGGCTTTATCAGCTCTTGTTCCGCCTGTTGAATTAAGCAGTGATAACATGGCAATTGACTGCTTGGAAAATAACATCTGCTGTTAGAAAACTTTCTAAAATGCCTTAAGTGAATTTGGTTTGCTTTCTTACAGCAGTTGTTTTTATCTGTTAAATGACAAAAATGTTGTCTAGATGGTGGGAAGTGCATTAATTGTTTTGGAAGATGTAAGCAGTCTGCTCAGTACTGCTGAAACTGAGCTGCAGGTTTGTCCCATCAGGTGCTCTTACTCCCATTCTGAACAGAGAATTAGACCAGCTGGGAGTGTCTTGTCTGATGCAGAGAATTTTGTACTCCAGAGGCAGAGAGTACAGTAGAGATTTAGTCCTTGTTGCAGCAATCCTTAAAGTGTTTGAGCATATGCAACTTGGCTTTTGCATACTTACGTGCTTCTCTTGCTTAGTTGCATGCGATGTGAAAGATTTAAACAGCAGTGAATCTGGATCACTGATCCAGAGATGATGCTTCTGTCAAACAGTTGAGGGCCTCCGCTCTTGAAACAAGATTTTTACTCTTTGCAGTTTACTATTTCTTTGTTATTAGTTTTTCTAGTTTTGTGTGGTAGAAAATGGGGCGACTTTTGAGTGCAGTTACCTTTACTGGTGGTTCTCTAGAAAATGACTATGGTATGAAGCCAGCAGAAAGCTCTTCTGCTGTTAGTGTGCTGGTTGCAGTTAATTATGAAGTAGGTCAAAGGGGCCTGAAGATAGACAAAAATGTGAGACACACATGTTGGGTTTTTCATAGTTAGGGGATTAGGTAAGAGAGTTACAATAGCAATAAACTGTGCTGCTTGCTGGAGTCCATGGGCTGTGGGGTTTCATGCATGGGCCTAAAGGTTGTACTGCAGATTCAGATAATTTGCCTACAACATAGAAACTGTATAATAATGAAAAATACTACTTCAGTTAATGTCTCCCAGCAGGAATAAAAATTTGAATCCTTTAATTAAGGAATACCTATTTCAATGAAAATGCTGTCACAACTCTTTTACTCCGGTCGTGGGGGAAGATGTGGTTGAATTGGCTGTTGCAGGAGAAAGCACTCACAGATGGAAGAGGAGATGCTAGGAGACCAAGCTGCAAAGAATGTGATACTTGCCATTGTGGCAGGTCTTCTCAGGAAGTGTGATGCCTTCTTTCCCTTCCCACATCCTGTGTGCAGTCTTTGTTTACCCAAGTGATTTTGCAGACACTGACAGACTTACTCTGAGGACTGCTATGGTGGTTGCCTCATGGCTACTACTATTTGTGTGTCCTGGTTTTGGGCTGGGATAGGGTTAATTTTTTTCTAGTAGTTGGTATAGTGATGTGGTTTTTGATTTAGTATGAGAATACTGTTGATAACACACTGATGTTTTCATTGTGCTGAGTAGTACTTAGAATAAGTCAAGGACTTTTCAGTTTCTTTTTAATGAGGAAGATGGCTGAAATGTAAATATGGGAAGGAAGGAAGAGGGGGGAAATAAATGTGCAGAATGGTAAAATAATT
Organism: Hirundo rustica; assembly: GCF_015227805.2. NCBI lineage: Eukaryota > Metazoa > Chordata > Aves > Passeriformes > Hirundinidae > Hirundo > Hirundo rustica. The sequence goes on along the minus strand of NC_053452.1, from coordinate 48,485,918 downwards.
AAATACCACAAAGTTATGTGGTGTTTAAGACAATGTATCCTTTTTGGCTATATCCGGTCTCCATAAGAAAGGAAGACTTTTCATAAATCATGTAGTTCTATGGAAATACATATATCTGTGTTTGAGGAAGAAATATGCTGTTCTTCTGTAAAACAGGTTTTTTACATGCAAAAGATGATGCCTGAATGATGACCAAAGATTAAAAGTCATGTTTTGACTTTTGCTACTGTGGGCTTAATTTTTTTGCATGTAGATTTGCTCTTTTACATCAAAAATACTTAATGGCAGTGTCTGACGTGTCAATATGCCTATTAACAAAATAGCAGTTTTAAATTGTAGCTATTATTAACTTGCTGCACAGGGGCGCAAATGCGCCCTAAATATTCACTATGTATTTCACTAAAATATTTGATGTTAAGAGTTGTGTCTGTAAACAAATGGAAATTAGCCCCAATATGTAAATCAGAGGCAGAATTAGTCCCAATACATAAATCAGAGGCAGAATATTTAAAGCCTGAAAACCCTGAAAATTGGCTGGACAAGTAGTACTTGTAGACTCTAGTAAACAGCATGGTCCTGTTAAGCTTTTCTTGGCTACTACTTGGATACTGTTGCTGGTATCAAGTTTAGCCATTTGGGGAGTACAATTGATTTGGTTGTTTAAATCTGAAGAATCATCTCAGGCTTGCAGACATAGATTGGTATTTTATATACATAAATACCTGATTAAAAATTTTAGCCTAAGCGGCAGTCACTATTTCACTAGTATGTTTGTGCCATTCAGATTTAGAACACTTGCAAATAGTCCAGTACATAAAATTACACAATTGGGTAGGTCAATATTCAAGTTTAAGCTTGTGTTATATGTAACTGTCTTTTTCCTGTACATTACTATGCCCCTCAGACTGATGCTGTGATAACAGAGAAATGCTTTTCTCCTAATACATTTGAGATATACCTCTCCATAGTGAAACGGCACTTATCTCTGTGCATAGTACAGTTTTGCAAGTTGCATTTTTAGGAGGGTAAAACAAATTAAGAAGAGTAGTGGGGGGGGGGGGGGGGAAGCATACAAATTATTTGAAGGCTGAGAAAAATACCTTGCAATGTGACACTTGGTATTGATTTTGCATAAAGAAGACTGGGACATAACTGGCTCACAGAGTTCAAGTACTTTTGCAGAGAGAAGATTCCAAGGAAATTGCAGTATGTGAGAAAGTACTAACAGGAAGCAATAGCTGGAAGCTACAGTCAGATAAATTTGAATTGGAAATGGAAATGATAATGAGATTATGTGCAGAACTGGGGACAATCATAAGATATGTGACAAGAAAAATCTGTTGCGAAGAATCTGTCTGTAACAAGGTCATTATGAGTAGCATGTTCTTTGCAAAAAGTTACAAGAAACATTTTGGCTTTCATATCCTGTTTGTGTAGAAGCTATGGGAAAAAAAAAACCCCACATTTCTTAATTAAGGGAGGAGAAAATGTTCTGGGAGGTTATCAAAAATGCAGGACAAAAACATTACTTGTGGCAAGGACTCAAAGATACATCTTTTCTGAAAAATAAAATGCAAATGTTCTGGCAAATGCTAGAGTTATAATACTCCGCACTCCAAAAATCAGTCATTTTAATGCAACCTTATTGTGGCTCTTTAGTTTTGAAAGAAATCTGACTGTAATAATCTTTGTTGAAATAGTCTTAAGATGTTTGAGGAGGATCAATGGTTTTGTCTTCAAAAATGGCAGCTCTTCTGAAAGAAGGAGTACTCTAAATGCTTTGCAAGACTCTGCAAGTGTGAGACCAGGGCAGCAATTTGGAGGTAAAATTTCCTAACATGTTGTACATGACTGTGATATGGGAATAACTTTTTCTGGCCTTTGGGAGGGGAGAGAAGTCTGGTTTCAGGAAAGAATCTCAACTTGATGCAGTATTTTTGCCTTGTTTGTTCATTCTGTGTGTTTTGCCCAAGGGTTATTTATACTTGGTGTGCTTGAGCTGGATACTCGTCCCTTCACAGAAATAAGGGTGCTGTGGCCTTTGGCATTATGAACAATTGTGGATGATAGCTTTCGTAAAACAGCCTGAAAGTAGCAGCTCCTGGGCTCTGGCAGACATTGTTACCATAAGATCTACAGAGATGTCATGGAAGAGTTCCTCAAGACGTCTCTGAAAAGGCTGTACAAGTTTTTTTAATGAGAATGGTTTCCTATCTGGTTTGTGGTGGTGGTGTTGTTGTGTTGTTGTTGTTTTTTGGCAGGATTCATCCGTTTTTACTGCAAGGGAGAAAGAAATCTTGCAGATGGAACACGTCTTGGGGGAGATGTGGGCAAGGGGTGGTGATTCACTGTGCCTGAAGCTGATGGAGCTGAGTTGGGCTTTGCAGATAAGGGCAGAGAGAGGAAGCGGGCCGGGGAGGAGGCAGAAGGAGCCAGGGAGGCTGGCAGAGGTACTGCAGAGCACAACCAGCAAGTGAGGGTTGCCTTTGGTCACACCAGCCAGGTCTTGCTGCTGACAAGCAGCAGTGGAGTGGGACAGTCCCAGAACTGGGGCAAAGCCAACGGTGAAACAATCACAGCTGCTCCTGGGAAATTCTTGTACATGCCAGGGCCAAGCTTTGCTTCTGCTTTTCTTGGATCTCTGTCTTGAGCTTCTCACAGAAAGCAGCAAGAACATTGCATTGCATTGAATTGGGAGTTTGACCTCCTGAAAAAGGGGGGTTGAAAATCCAAGAGCAAAGCATGTGAATTCTTGTGGTTTAAATGCAGATGTCCAGTTTAATATTATATACCTCCCCAAAGCACTACGTATTTCCATCCAAATCTAGACCAGTCCCAAATACCAATGTCAGAGTTAGTGTCCTGTTTCTCAGTTGGCCTTAAAATACTTGAACTCTCTTCAGATGGATGGCAGTCAGTCTTTCCTGGTAATGGTAGCTGAGTCTTTTATACTCCTGTTCTTAGTGTTTTGAACAACAGGACCAAAATCACTGAGTGATAATTCTTCCCTTCCATGTTCCTTAGTCTAAGATACCGGGAGAAGTAGGAAAGTAGCCTTCTTTGACAACTGAACGATCCCACCTTCTCTTCCTCAGTATTGCAGTTAATTCTAGGGTTTCATGCTTCAGGAGTAATGTGCATGCCTAGCAATACCAGTGTTAGCTTGTCATCTGCCTGGAGATAGGCTGTATTGCTTTAGCTTGGGGTCACCAAGCAAGCCAATTTTCTATATATAGAAGAGTGGTTTTAGAAAAACAAGCATACTTGTTTGTGTGAAAGTGCTCTTAAGTCAGACGTGAGAGGTAACAATTTGGAAAGGCATGTTTTACCATTTGAAACTGGGTGTAACAAGGCTGAGAAATTACTTTCCCAAACTTAGAGATGATAATTATTTCTCACAAAAACACCCCGAAATAAATGGTACAGTGTTTCTTCCCAGCTTTATTTGGAAGTTAATGATATTCTGTAGTGCTTGATCATCTCATTTGAGTATGTGTGCTCTGGTTACAGTGAGCATGAACTATTTTCTCAGATTTTGAATCTGTTTATTTTGAAACTGATATTTGTGATTTTGGAGAAAAAAATAATCCCTTAAAATTAGGGTTGGATTTACCATGGCTGTTAGATATTGTGATATTGTTGTGTCTGAGTATTTTGTTGTGCATTTTGTGGGGTATTTACAGAGCAGATCAAAAAGTGCAAATTCTCACTCTCATAACCGAGCCTTTTATTTCCATATAGCTGGAGATCCAATAGGATGACCACTTGATTAGCCTGAGAAAATTTGCAAGAAAAAAATGGAGGAAGGACAGGCATAAATGCCTGCATTTAAATAATAGGATACCACAAATAAGCCTGGATTTAGTTACTTATATTGGACAGTTTAGAGACAACAAAATAAGCTAATGGGCTCAGGCTGTGCACAGGAAAGCAATTACACAGACAGTGCTGGAAGCCTTCTTGTTTTCACCCTCTTCTTGATGAGATCTGTACTTCTGTCTCAGCTCTTGTTTGTGAGCAAATACTTCTGGAAAAACATGCATCTCTGGTGTAAAAAATTATTTTTGTCAGATATTAGAAAGGAGAATGGTATTTTTTTCTTTTTTTTCCTAAGAAAAAATATGCTCCTGTGCAAGGCACAACAGCCTGAGACATCTCTGTGAGTACAACCTCTGAAAGAGGATGTCATGATGTATAATGTTACATAGCAAGTGTCATCCAGGATAACACTCCTAAAAAAATCTGTTATGATCTGTTAATAAAATAATCATTGTAGAAGATATTTGAAATTGATATTTTATCACAGTTGGACTAGCTGATCGTGAAGGTCTCTTCTGTATTGAATGACTTGACTGCATCAGCAGCTAAAATCCACACCTCTTGAAGGAAGCCTCCTGTAGGTCAACTCCAGCCTGTAAGTTGCCTCTGAGAGATACTTCAAATAAAAATTGGAAAGTCAAAACAAGAGCTGGGCTTACAGAGAAACCCAAATTTTCATGAGTGACATTAGAAAGAAACTTCAGACTATTTCTGTGTTGTTGCACCAGAGCTTTCTGTGTATTAATATCCTCATGTCAGGTACAAAACAATATCTGGAAATATTAGGCAAAAAAGAGCTCATAATTACATGTGTTTTTCAAGCTTATAGATTTACTTGAGTGGTCTTTATATTACCAAGGACAAAATGAACCTTAATCTATCTTCTGAAGTAAAGTCATTAAATTGGGAACAAATTAGCACATCATCTGTATGCTCAAGACTTTGATGATAAACATCTACCTAAATTCAGAATATATTAAACAGTAACAGCATGACTCTTATATCTCACTGCACTGTGTCCATGTGATTGCATTCCACTTTTATTTTGCACACAACTTTTCATACGGACTTGCTCAAAACCTGGATTATGCTTTTAACATCCCGTGATTCTGACATTCAACAATGATGAGTTCACATAGTTAAATGTGCAGTAATTAAAATAACCAAACAAAGCTACTAAAACAAAATTTTAAAAAAAAATGCAACCCCCAAGCCAAAACTTCTGTTAATTGAATTCAGATGTCTTGCTTGGAGAACATTCAATTAAACACAAAAAAGGATCATTTTTAGTTCAGTGAAAAGGCGAGTTTTTAAGTTTTTTTTTATTTCTTCTTGTATAATTGTGTTTCTTATGTCTCCTGAAAATTGTCTGGGTAGCACACTATCAAGATTTTGTTTGCATTGTCTTGCTTTCCTTTTTTTTCTGCATAGTCAAAAAACAGGTTATGTTTCTGGCTCTAATTTCCGTATCTAGTTTCAGAGTCAGTTTCAAAATAGGTGGTTTGTTTTTACAAATTTAATAATATGAGATTTTAGAAGGCAGGTGTTCAATTGTCTTTAGATTGCAGAAAATAATGTCATATATAAAAATTCACTTTGACTTTGTTTTTACCATTACCGGAGGCCGACATTTGTTCTTGCCTCTGCTGTGGGTGCGCTGGTGGGCAGCTTGGTTTTGTCAGCATTCTTGTAGGTGATTGCAAACTGAGTGTCCCCTGTCTTTTGGACCTAGAAAGGAAGATTTTTCTGTCAGTTTTCTGGAAGCTTTAGGTGCACAAATGACACCGAGCTGTAGTTCAGGCAGGATATTGTCTGCCTTGTGTCATTGGAAGATGGTTTTAATGACTGTTCCATAACCCCAGCATCCACTGTGTGCATGGATTGCATGCTTCCTGATGCATCTTGGTTTGCACCTCGGCTTGTCCTGAAGGATCTTCCTCAGAGTAATTGCTATGTGGCTGCCCATTTGGCCACTGGAAACACAGGGTGGCAACCATTCTGAGAGTTACTATAGGACCATGTGAGACGGATTCCTGCAAGGGTGTCTGTGAGCTTGGGGAACATTGTTTTCCATGGTGGCCTTGCACAAGGGTCTCTTGTGGCCAGGCTTGCCAAACGATTCTGTGGGACTGTCAGCCAGGGCTCTGTGGGGCTGGGCTCTTGCAAGCCCTTTGGAGGAGACCATGACAGCTCAGCTGGTGACTTCACTTCTTGTGTAAAATAGGGAGGCAGGTGAAGTGTTTGTGAGACTGTAAGGATGAATTGAAGCCCACTTGCCATGATGTGCTGCAAGAGGCTGTTTGGAGGTTTAGGTTTGGTTTGTATTGCAGCAGAAGGCTGTCAGTCTTAGGTATTGCATGATTTGAGTTGTGGTTTGGGGCTTTTCTTTATTCTTATTCCATTAAAATAGCATTCCTAGCAGTTGAAGAAGGTGCAAAATGGTCACGGTTAAATTGTTCACTGGAAATATAACTGGAGGATCGAGTAAACTGAGAAATCAAGTTAGCAGGCCTTCTGTTTTATTTGGCAAAATCTCAAATGCCATTGACTAGTAGGGAGTTATTCAAATTTGGGTTATTCAGCTTGGGCTTTGAATGTTCTCTCTGCCTGTACTGTTTTTCCCTATTGCTGCTGATCAGATGAATGACTAAATCAAGAGCTCTTTGGGAAGAAGCACAGCAGCAGCAGTAGCACAGCTCTCCCACTATATGGCACAGGATTCTCTTCTCAGTCAGGAAGTATTATTTTATGGAGTAGAGATTTCTGCTAAAGTGAAGGCATGAGTTTAAATAAAAGTGTGAACCTGAGTTTTTCTAAAAGAAGCAGTAGGAAGAGCGAGCAAACAGGTTTCAGTTTGTGTGGAAGCAAAGAGGGGGGGAAAAAAAGAAAATCTCAAAGCAACTTGTAATCCCTGTGTCACCTTCACACTTCAAGACGAACACAAGTCTCTGAAGTAAGCAGCTTATCAGGGTTCCACTTTCAAAATGCGTTGTTTCAGTTCAGGGCTGCTAGAAATGAAAATACAGTCAGGAGCTGTATGTCCGTGAATGATTTAGTATATGGCACATTGTAGTTTTGGACTATCCAAAGGTGCATTTGCTGATTAATTCAAGTTTGAAAACACTATTGCTTGTAGTGTCCCCCAGTTTGCTATCAGCCATAAAAATGTTACTGTTCACATGCTTTATGCAGTGTGTGGAAAAGCCAGAGGATGAACACTGTGTGCTGGGAACCACGGACTTGATGCAAGTGTTGGGCACTCGGGGGTCGCGGGGAAAGGCGCTCATGCAGTGCGGGGTGTGGCAATTCCTGGTGCTGCTCGAGAATTGCAAGTGGCGCCGCTGAGGTGCCTCTCTGGTCTGGTCACTCTGCCTGGGTGAGGAAGCTGGAGCCTGCTGCCAGGGTGGCACTGGTAGCTCAGTGATAGGGGTGTGCACCCAGGTACAGCTCAGGGCAGGTTTGGAGAAGGCAGAGCAGTGATCATGTGCTGGTTGCAGTGGTTGCTTGGGATGCTGAGGGTGATGATAACTTGAAATAAGGGTCGGTCTGGTTGCTGGGTGTGGTTATGTTTCAGGGAGTGCTAGAATTCAATACTGCCAATGTAATCAGAAACCTGGTAGTGTTCTATAGAATTAAGTTTTCTTTACTGTGTTTAACCCTCGGTCTCCATTAGGAGATACTCTTTATCAATGAGAATGCTAGCAATGAACATAACATTTTTCATATACTGTGGTGCTACAGCTGTTATGACATGGATACGTATTAAGGATCAGTATTGTGGTTTTGAGCAATATCTGTTTTAGCGCTTAGAATGGGGAAATATAACGTTTTGGTTATTTTTGTAGATCATTCTGAAGTAAAAATACTGTAAGGATACCAGAAAGGGCAGAGAAGCATTTCAGAATAATGTAGAAATAATGCATTGACAGTAAATAACAGGTCAGTTGTGGGAAAAAAATATAGAACTGCCATATTTGCAGAAAGATAATTAACGTGCCAAAATTGCGTAATGTTCTGGGTCCTAAAGGGCATACTAAGCATGGAAGTCAAGTAAAAAACCAGACTGTGTGCCAGATTTGCAAGGAAGTAAAAACTACTGTAATTTTAACTGTGTGAAAAGTGTGTTATGTTAGATGTGAAGATACTCTTCCATTTGTAACAACCGAAAAAAACTAATCACTGAAGACATCATAACTGGGTTTCTGGTATTTTTGTGCTGCCTTTATGAGTTTCCTGAAAAGTGTGAACTGCCTTCACTTCTGTATTGAAAACAATTTTTCAGATTGTAAAATGCCTGTTTCTCTGTGATCGTTTTAACAGAAACTGTAGTTCATCCAGGATATTGCTCAGCAGCTGGGAGAAGTAAAACTCCTCTCCCGTTTGTGATCTTGGAGTGACTAAATTGTTCCTAGATTTTAGTTGTACTGTGAAATCACATTTCCCAGCCTTCCGTAATTACTACTAACATACATTGCTGTCCTATTCTGTCTGGGTGAAGTCACTGCTGACTAGCAATGTAGTATAAAGTAATACAAACACGTAAAATTCTTGGAACTTCTGAGTTGTCTTTTATTTGCGTTTTACACTTAGATGTATGCATGCTTTGGAAAGGGTGCCTTGATTACTTGGTATTTTTGTGTTAATATTGTCAGAATATTGCATGAAAGGTAGTGTGAGACAAGTCTACCTTGTAACAGCTCAGGTTTGTGCAGGAAATCCCTCTTTCCTTCAGAACAGAAACTATTCTGTGTAAGCAAATCTTAAGTAGCTGAAAGTTTCCCATGATTTCAGCACTGTCTTCCAGCAGAAATTATTCTGATTGTTCATTTGGTTTCTGATGATTTGAGTATCTGTTCTGTAGAACTGAGGAATTAGCATCAGGAATAAGTATCTAAGTAGATGGTGGTTTTCATTAGTTTTCTCTTTCTTGGTTGTGGGTGTTATTTTTTGGTTTTTTTTTTTTTTTTTTTGTGATTTGTGGCCAGAGCACCACTATGTAATGTGATGAGCCTATTTGCTTCTGGTGCATCATCTGCCTTAGCCCCAGCAATGGTACCAGTGTTGGCCAACGAATAGGCTCAGCTCTATTGAATACACAACTTGGAGAAACAGCTGTGGAAATCCAGAAACTTTTTTAGCTGCTGTTCATCTTAATATTTGTTTTCTAGTTCATTTGTGCTAAAAGAGGAAAGAGATCCACCTGATGCTGTAATGCTTCACTCCACGATTTCTTAGCACTGATCTGCACTACCCTTTTCTTCTGTTTGCTCCCACAGTAACTTTGAATGTGTTTACATTTAAATGTGTCCAAATTACACATACAGAGAATATGAACAAATCTGGTGAAAGGTCTAGAGAAAATGTCCTACGGGGGAGCATCTAAGGAAACTGGCATTGTTTAGCTTGGTGACTCTATCACTCTTTCATCTGAAAGAAGGTTGCAGCAAGCTTGGGGTACATCTCTTCTAAGTATCAAGCAATAGGAGAAGAGGAAGTGGCCTTAAATTGTGCCAGGGGAGGTTTAGATTGGATATTAGAAAAAACTTTCTCCGCTGAAACGGTAGCATTGGAACATGCTGCCCAGGGGAGTGGTTGAGTCACTGTCCTTGGCAGTATTTAGAAGATATAGATGTAGATGCTATATCTGGGGACACGGTTTAGTGGTGTACTTGGCAGTACTGAGTTAATGGCTACACTTAATGTTCTGGGAGGTCTTTTCCAACCAAAATGATTCTGTGATTCTGCAGTTTAAACCAAGACTTGCGACTCCTGGGAGCTGTGGACATTGGCAGTTGTGAACACTGCCTCAGACTCTGTAGATGTTTAACTTAAAGGAAGTTGTCCTGCTGTTGCTGGTAGCGCTCCCAGATTCAGCAGTAATGGTAGAAGAAGTTGAGGACATGGCTTGATCCCTTGAACAAGGCTGGCATTTTGCATGGGGTCTGGGCTTTTTCTGAGGTCTGTGTACCTGCCGTAGCCCAGAAGGATACAGCATAGGACTGAGACTTTGCAATGTCAGTGATGAGGTGCTGATATCCATGTTTCTGCTTGTTTGTTTTTTTCTTCTCTTGATGAATTAATAAGCAATGACCTCTGTTAGTTAATAGCTTTCAGGCATGGTACTTAAAATTTGACTGAGAATTCAGCAAGTGCCATGAGAATACATGGTGAAAATGGATCCTGTCATTCAGCTGCATTATAAAAAGGGAGAATATCAACAAAGCTATGGTTTGTTGAGTGCAGAAAGAAGCATAAGGCCCTGAAATTTTTTCCTTAACTGAAGGTGGCAGGAGTATGCTTAGCCTGCTGGCATCCTTCCCAGGCCAAGCAGAAATGTAGTAGCTATGACATGATGAATCAAGTGCAAAGTTGCTTTTCTTCCAGTCGAGATTGCATGTAGAATATTATTCCATTACAATAAAGACATGCTTCTAAAATAGCAGGTGGGATAGGAGAAAAACAATGACAAACCAAACTCAGAAAGGATATATGAGCACAAAACTCGTCTTTCTAGTTCCTCTGTCAAGCTCTAAACTTTGTAGTTTTATTTGGGGGGGTGGGGTGTGATGGTATGTGTGCACTGGTTTCATGCTGTGATTCATGTACCAGGCCATTTGTTTTAAAAAGAAAACAAACGTGATGCAACTACCCTGGTTTCTTCTCAGGGTTATGGTAGGATTCTGTCTTCCTGTAAAATTCTATAATTTTATATACGCCTCGTATAGCAGCCTATGCAAAATCCTGTTTGTGCTCGCTCAATGCATGTTCCAGCTGATGGCACTCTATTTATGCCTCCTTCTTTAAGTTTCCATGATCTAAAATGGCAGTATACTACAGGGTTTCTTTGACTCTAAATGCATTGCTTGTTTACATGCCAGCAAATGAGTCGAAAGTGTAAGAGTTTATAAAGTCCTGGGCTTAAGTAAATGAATAGTAAACTTTTAAGGATGTGGGAAACTTGATGTGTTTTAGTTAAGAGTGAAGTTGGTGAGTGCTGGGCCCTGCACAAGTGTGTCAGAAGGCTGTATCCTCTTTCCAAAGAGGTGGGAATCTTAAGGTTCAGTTCTGTAAATGTTGCTGGGGTAGACCTTGTATTTTAAAATATCAGTTCCTATCAGTAGACTTTCCAGGAACTATTGTATTAAAGTAACCCATCACAGGACTTTTATAATGGCTCACTTTCATTACTCTTGCAAAATACATCAACAGTGATTTGTATTTAAGGATGACTCTGAAGACAAAATTGCTTTTAGAGATGTTGGAGGTGATGACACTGTTTTGTCTTATTTAAGGGAAGATTGCAAAGAAGGGAGGAAAGCTGCCTGGCATGGAAATAGGAACTCTGGACCCAGTCAAGTCATTTGAAGCACTTTATTGCTTGTGCCTTGGCTGCGAACTCACATCTCAGCCTGAGTAAATACACCAGTGTCTTCTGAAATACAAGTATTTGTAATCCCAGTGCCATGGCATTTTGTCAAGTCTTCCAACCCAGATTTTACCTTTTTAAGGTCCCATTTTCAGCTTTTGAATTTAGGCTGTTATATATTCCATGTCAGGAATATGTATAGGGCTGTGCTTTCTTTTTTCTTACCTGTTTGTTCCAATTTTATTAAAAAATAATGTAGTGTTTTTGAAAAGGCAGCTAGGTGAGTTACATTGTTTCTCAGAGTTTGACAAAAATAAATTTTGGAGGACTCTTGATTGTTAAGTAATGTAATACAGTGGAAACTGCTGTGGGAAACGAGAAGAAAACAGCAGAGACCTCTTAAACAGCTCGTGTGAAGCAGCAGCAGAGAGGAGGTATTTTCACAGCTGTATTTTGTTTGCAGTTAGGGGAGCTGAGGAGTTGACACTGGCTGACCATAGCATGAGAGCTGCCGATAGAGGATCCATAAGGATATCAAGACTTGGAACAAAATGACTTATGGTAGGAAGTCTGAGATGAATTTTTGAGGTCTAAAGAGGAAAGTAATGCCACAAAAGTCCTGACACGTGTCCCAAAGCCTAGAGCATTATCAGGCCAAAAGACACAGAAGCTCAGAGCAAACTGCTGCAACTTTGCTGAAAGGTTTTTTCATGTTCATATCAGGGTAGCAAATTCCCCTGGCAGTGCAGTCCATTGAATGTGCCCTTTTCAAGTGTGTAGGTTGTGATCAGATTGAAACAAATTTGATGTTGGAATTGTACTGATTTTTGAGTGGTTTTTTTGGAAAAGAATCTCTTTCCAGCAGGAGTCTATTCAAAGGGTAGAGTTCCATATTCTTCAGAAAGTACCTCCATCTTTGAATCAGAGGTTGGGATAACTTACAGAAGTGTTAAATTCTCCATTAATAACTAATGTCAGTACTGCAGGCACCATCCCCATAGCTGTTTGTGTGTCCTTATGGTTTTTACACTGCAGACCATTGTTTCTATGTCTGGAGATGTTAGTTTCCTTAATTTTTAAGTACCTGGCTTTAAAACACAAGCATTAAAAAACCCCAGACCAACAAAGAACCCATCAAAAATAATAATAAAAAAACCCCCCTGCCAAACAAAACCTGGGAGCAGTGAACACTTGAATACATGGAATGAGATTTTTGTTTCTGCAGTGCTTGTGTGAACACATTTCCTGAGTGAAGACTGCATCCTAGATGGGACTTACTTAGGAGAAGTCAGTTTTGCAGTCTGTTGTTGCCTGGGGAACTCAGTATTTTAACTTCAAAATTACTTGTTGTTGCCAATTACATAAGTACTTAGAGAACCTCATCTGTAAAGGGACAGAAATCCCATGTGAAGAAAGACAAAACCATATGAAAAACAGTGAGATCTGGATGTTCTTGCCATGTAAGAATGTTTTTACTTAAGGAAATACATAACTTACAAGTGTAAACTGATCTGTAATTGTGTGTAGGTTTGTATTTAAGCTTCTAATGCACAGAAAATCTCAACTCTTAACTTTGTAATAAGGGAGGGGATACTTGTGGTACATTTGTATCAGGGGGTTTTTTTGTGTTCTTCTTACATCCTTGGGGATAAAAACCCCCACATGTAAGGGTTAATATTTTAAATATATACTGTATAAGTAGTTAATAATAACCCTTTCCTAGTACCACAGTTGTTGTTAATAGTTAGATAGCAGTGAACAGTACCTGAAGGCTAGTAGTGCTCGAGGTTCTTCAAGCTTTTTTTTTTTTTTTTTTTTTTTTTTTAAACATAAAACAATATAAACAATCTCTAGATTAGATTTATCTAGGTAGATTTCCCTATCTTTTTTCATGTCCTCTTTCTGAGAAATGTGGAATCCAATGCAGAATAAAGGACAAAGGATTGCCTTTTTCATATATTTGAATGTTGATTTCAGTATGCTGCAGTTTCTTCACTCTGTCTCAGCCAAACTCAATGGAAATCTGTAGAAATTAACTACTCTTGCTGAAATGATCTGTGAAATGTAGAATAACACCACTCTGCCTGCTGTGCAATTAGAACAAGAAGCCTATTCTCACCTTTCAGCAAAAGTTAAAAAGCATTGTCATAAAGCTCTGGCATTGGAAAATAATTTTTACTCTTAAACAGAAGGTTGAGAAAGTGTTGCACCATCATAATATAGTACGATAGTACATCCAGTTTATACTGGTCTGTAGGACATGACAATGTGAATACCTTTGTTATAACTTTTGAAACAACTAATTTAGTGTTGTGTAGAACTCTCCCAGCCACTGAAGCAAAGCAGAGGTGGTTGCTTTTATATATATATATATATAGTTATATGTAGATGTAGTAAAAAATTACCCTAATCCACATGTACATTGAGAAATTGAATTTAGATAACAGCTACTATATTGTCATAGTCTACATGGCACAGATGTTTTTCATATATTTTAAGATGTCTCTTGTAAGAAACTGTCTGCATGAGGCCTGGTGAGTGGCAGTTAGTGATCTATTAAACAACCACATCTTAGTGGTGACATCCTGATGTGGTTCTCCAAGCTAAATAAAACACAGGAAAATGATATAAAAAGAAAGAGCACGCCTAGGTAATTGTTACCAGTAGTGAATGTTTGCAACTTAGAGTTCATGAGTGCGGTCAAAGCATCCAAGAGCAGTCCTAAGTAAACAGTTATCCCAGTGAGTCAAAATACATTTTAGACCCTCTTAGTTGCCTGCATCAAGCTGAGCTACTTGCCTGTTAGGTTGGGAGTAGATATATAAAGTGCAAATCTTTCTGGAACGGGTAGAGAGCACAAGAGAAATAATGCTGATTTGAAGACTTCTGCTGAGGCTGATGACACTTGGTCTGCTAATGTGGTTGCATGGTACTGCTACAAGTGTAGTTACCTTTTCCATATAAATATATTAATGCAGAACCTGCCATTGCTGACTCTTTCAGGGTGCTGTTTTAGTCATTGGAGGGCTTAAGGCAGAAATAATTAATCAATACATCTGAAAACTTGTCCTGTAAAGATTGTCACTCAAACTTTTGAAAATGGAAAGCATACATCAAAAAATTGATAGCCAGTTTTGCTGTTTCAAGTTGGTGCATGTTTGCATCTACTGCTGGATATGCTTGAGTTGATGAAACTCATGCGGGCTGTGTAGTGTCTTTCAAACAGGAAAGCCTGGTTTATGTGTTGTGGGTCCTCGGCCTCAGTAATGAGGACAGCATTAGATTTTGAAGAGCAGAATGACACATTCCTTTTTTTTTTTATAGGGCATCCTACCAAATGTTTACAAATCAATCTAAAAAGTCATGCACTCATACAAAAATGGGTAGATAGCTTATTTAAGATCGTGAGAAATGAGGCTAAAGGTAGAAAAAGTAGTATTTCTAGAAATAATAAGGTTTGTGCTGGACACTTGCAGTGCTTTTTAGAGGAAGAAAATACATCTAGAAATACTGATTTGTAAGTCACAAATTCTGTGTACCCAAATGACTCTTCTCAATAAAGGCTGAAATCTAAAGTAGAAGTTACGTACAAACAAGAGTTTGTAATGACAGGATTAGGGTTAATCCTGTACTTTTACAGTTCCAGGAGATGAAAAGGTGCTGAAATAGAAAGGCAGGTTTTAAGTCTAGTGCAATGCTCTGTGTTTGTGAAATCTCACCCCTTGTCTTGGAACATGCAGTTTCTATACAGAAGTTCTTAAAACGCAGAACTCCTCCACTGAGAATTCTTTATGTCACTCAAACGCGTCTGTCTGAGACTGGGGTAGAGAGGAGTAAAATATCTTTGTGAATAGAAGCTGGATAGTGTGAAAAATGAGCAGTTTGGCCAAAGCATTTCTAATAATGGAAAATATTTCTATTAAATCATGTTGAAGTCTCGAAAGCCATCTGAAGCTGTAGGGTTTTTTTTTGGTAGAGATTAATAAAATTTTATGCTAATGTGTCATAAAGAAGAAATAGCTCATTTAGGTACATTATGTTCCTTATCTGACCTACTTATATGCTCTGTTTTGCAGTTATAGGCGTCTAACAGACTTGGCAAGAAATGCTACTTCTAATTTTGTGTCTCTTAAGACCTTGGAGGATGGGAAGCTAATAATGGTTAAACAATTTGTAAGTCTTAATTCTATATTCAGAAAAGAAGGCAATACAAGGATAGCTGCTTCTTACATAGAGTGCTCCTGCTTTTCAGGAGGCATATAATTATAGGGAAGAGTTTACAGTGGTTCTCTTGTGGCACAAAGAACTGGCTAGGAGGAAAAGGAGAAAGACTTGTAAAAAGGCTCTTTTTAAAATTTTTCATTTGTACTTTTTAAAATCAGGTACTAAAAAACCTGAACTATGGAGACAGTGAAAAACAGACGTACAGCTCGATCTTGGCAGGCTACTTCATATGGGGGGTCCATTATCCTAAATGCAGCTGCCTCTGTACAGAAGTGTGACAAAATCATAGCAACCATATGACTCAGATGTTGTGAAAAGCACATGCAAGGAAAACTCATTTGGCTTCAGCACAATAAAAATATGAATAATTCTTTAGCGATGTAACCAATTTTCTGTGAAGCGTGTTCATTTTTTCTCTGCTAGGAAGGTGCTGCTGGGGTCAGACCACAGACCTAGGCAGCTTCTCGGAAATGTGCCTCCAGGGACAGGAACTTCAAACCAAACGCCCAACAAACAACTCCTTCTGGATAGCATTTGCAGTGTAGTACTTAATAATACTAATAATAGTAATAAAATTCTTCCTTGAATAACTGGTGACTTGCCAGCTGGGCATTTTCCAAAATTCATTGATTTGCTGTTTGCCAAGATTGCCTGTGCAGGGGGAAAAGAGGGAAATATATCTGCATAAATGCAGCGGACAGGACTAAAGCTTGCAAGCTGGGTTAAGTTTAAATAGTAAAACCCTTGTCTCTGGAAAAACTTCATGTAGAAGAGCAGAGCTGATGTCTAACACTGATGTAAGAGGAAACTCTTAAGACTGGTATCATCGGAGAAGGTGTCTGGTCAGATGCAGATTCCCTGGAGTTTGTAGCCTGAATGGCAGAGTGAAGTGAGACTAAGAGGCCTTGCACTTGACAAGGTCTTCACTGAAGTTTCATCATTGTTTACTTTGTGCATCCCTCAGCCTCAGTGTCATCACTTTGGTAAGGGGAGCTTTGTTCATCTGTGGAGTTGCAGTCCTGTAGTTCAGCAGTGCAGAGATGGGGAGGTCTCCGGTGTTGGCTGTGCTGTTCCCTGTGTGGCAGAGTATGTGCACTGAAAGTATTGTGGACCTGTCACCATCACTCCCATAGAGTTTCTTCCTCTGCATCATGCATTCTGCACAGTAGAGGGGAAAAGTTTTCTCTGAAGAAGTCAAATGGCTTGAAAACATTCTTGCTGTTATCTCTCACTTAGGAGGAAAAGGAGAAAATGGAGTAATCCTAGGTCTTAAAAAGTTCCTTCATATGACAATCACTTAAAAGAAACTTATTACCGAGCTAGTGAAACTATCCTTTGTATGTTCAGCTGGAGTGGAATGATCTTCCTGAAAAGTTTTCACAGAGTGCTCAAAGAGATCCAAAGGAATGGAATGAACTTCCCATCATGGCTCTTTTCTGCAGTTTCCACTTTGTTTCCATTCTGCTTTTATGACGATGTTTTCCTTATCCAATTGAAATTTGTGTGCTTGTTTTTACTGGATTGTATCTTCAAACCATTTCTTTAACTGATCAGTATGTTTCTGTTCTCCTCAGAGTTTCAGCATATTTTAAGTCCTTTCATTTGGTATTGTTTCCAAATTTGATACCAGTGCTCTTTGCATGGTATCAATGCATCTTTCAAGTAATGAATGAGAATATTGAGTAATGGTATCCAAGACAACACCCAAGGGAAGTTTGCCTAATTAAAAACAAAAAAAAAAAGGAGATAATCACTGAAAAGCAATATTGCTGGAATAGGACCTGGTTTAATTTGCCTGTTGGCTCTAGAGTGGCATGATAACACCTGGGTCATTCCTGGCAGGTACTTGACTAATTTCCTCTTGGATATCTCCAGTGCTGTCCAGTCCTCATCCCCTGATTGTTGCAACACTTTTCTGTTTCCATTTTAGGAGTGTTGGGTTTTGATAGCTACTTTCAGTGAATTTTCTTTCAGCCATATTTTGGCTCTTTCATTGCCTGTTAATTCTCAGATACAGGCTGTTACTGCAGCCTTCCACAGGCAGATTCTCAATTATGCTACCTGGATGTCATGGAGTCAAGCTCATTTACAACTGTGAGATGTTTCTAACTACTCTCTAACTTGCTGGTTTCTATGCTACTCTGATAATTTTTGTATTCAGCCATAATAATTTGGTGCAGTGTCCATTATTATTCTGATCCAGTTCAGAAATGAAGTCAGAGACCAGTGTTTGTCTGTGTTATTTCAGTGGGTGGCAGTTCAGCTGTTGAACTGTGAGCTTATCCCAGCTTGCCCCTTTATTTTGAACAGTTTTGGTGGTAGCTGTGCATAGCTGTAGGTATTACTTGACCACACATCTTGAGAGATTTTTTTTCCCCTCAGGAACACCTGTGTGTATTTATAGAACTGACTCTGCTTTTTGTTAAGGTAAGTCTTGCTGAGAAATTAAGAAAAGAATTAAAGTCATTACAAAATATTTGGCACACTTTTTGACAGAAGGTAAAATAAAAATCTTTGAGGAGAAAAAAAAAAGACACCATATTTAATCTGTGGCCACATGCTGTGTGATACCAGAATGCTGAATTTAAGAACTATCTGAAAAGCAGAGTGAAGTTAATGGGTCTTTGTAGTGCATTTAGTAAACACAAGATAGATCAGTCTTTGTTTACATAGCAAAATGAATTAAAATAAAATAGCAATAGTTTGGCTTAATGACACTTTTTTTTTTTTTTTTTTCCATCCGGTTTTCTCTACAATGTCTCAATAGAGCTGTATATGTGCTTTTCCTTGGCATGCAGGAAAGTACCTGGTAGGGCTGGTTTTATTTCCTGATTAAATGTTAATTTTCCCCCTTCCCTTCCCCCAGTATTAATAAAACAGCTTATTGACAAAACAATTAAATGAAACACCTGTCTGTACATTTTGGATTGCTCACAGTTCAGAGAGGCTCGGTGATTTTGGAGTGACTTTGCTTTCTGCAATCTCCTCTCTTTGCAAGAGGAGGGCCATCTGATGTATATTATATCCTACACTGGTGTAGAACGTCCTGTAATTCAAACCCTTCATATCTGCATTCCAGTGGTCCTTCCATATATATGATATATATGCAGAATTGCCAGTAAATTTTCAAAAACTCTCCTAAATGTGCTGGTTTCTCTCCTAATTGTGTTAGAAGTATGAAACCTGGAGGTAATCGAATCTGTATTATATCATGATGAAGCTTCTATTGTTCAGGTCACTGGGTAATAAAGCACAATAGGTATTTTTGTCATGTTCCAGCTTTTTTCCTTTGTTGTATGCAGTTATGTAGGGTGAATTGAATGTGGATTTGGTGCTCGTTTGGTTTTGGTTTTTGGCTGTAGGTTGATTTTTTTGTTGTTGTTGTTGCTGTGGTTGGTTTTATTGTATTTGGGAATTTAAGAATTAAGAATAACCAAAATTATTTTAAAGGCAAGAAAGGAAGAGAACAAAATCCATTGTGGAATGCTTTTAAAAAATAATGTTTACTTTAATTTTTTTTTGTGGTTAAAAATGAAAATTTTGATAGGATGTTAGTCTTGCACAGAGGAAACCAGTTGAGGGTGCACAGCTTTTTACATATGATGGAAGAAATGGCAATAAGTCACTTTGTATTGCAGTTCAGACTGGTCAGTGGGGTTTTGATATGTTTTGCTGTGTTAATGTTTTCTGTACACCTCTGGAAAAACTTTGCTCTGTGAAAACTGGTGTGGCTCTGCTGACCTCAGCAATAACTGTTTTTCCTTTTAGGTTTGATTGAGCTGTGGGCAACATCATTCTGCTAATCTGCTGGTTTTCAAGTTGTAGTTCCTAACCCCCTTCCTGCCTTTGGACCACAAAGGCCTCCAAAACATGATGACTAAGAAAATCGTATTGTTTCAGATGTATAAATATCTGTGAAATTTCTAAGGGTGTCTGCTGCCTAATTGGGAGGGGAAAAAAATAAGGAAGCAGAGCAGAATTTATCCTCTTCTGATAACTTGCTGTCACTTCCGTTTATTTCGAAAGTGCAGCTCTTAATGATTAGAGGTGCTTGGTGAGGCAGTTGTTATTCAGAGTCTGATTTCCAGACCAGAAGACTCCTCAGACAACTATTAAACTATTCCTTTCCTTTAAACATCGGAGGATCTAAAGGATTGTTTGCCAATAGAGGTGGTATTGGTGCCTGGAAGTTTGAGATGGTGGCCGAATGAAAAGAACAAAAAGGATTTTCAGAAGACAAATTAAACTTGGTCTTAGCTGGATCCCAGCTCCCTTAGGATACTGCTTATGATTCCCTACAAGGGAAAACTCTGCTCCAGAAAAAGAGTCTGAACTCCACATTTTCAGAGTTGGCTTTCTCGCCCCATCTTTACACAATTCTTTCCATGGGATATCTGATTAAGTAGAGTCCCGCTGTTTGGCTTGCCATCAAAGGGTCTTCAGTTCACGCCTAAGTCCATTTACTTCCTATTCCTGTACTCCCCAGTCATTTTTTTGGAAAAGTTTCTTTCCAGAATTGCATTTACTTTCATTATCTGTGGCTGTGAACTGTACACAGCAATATTTGTCCTTAATCCTGGTTGACTGACCATTTTTCCCTGTTTAAACTTGGCTTGCTTCAAGCAAAACCCCCACACTTCAATGATTCCAAGAAAAAAGAAACATAACCACAAGGTTTCCCCAAAGATTTTGCATACAGCTGACTCACTTAGCCTCAAAGATAATAAATTATGGTAAAATTTGGACTGCTTCCATGTATTCACCATTTTCTATAATAAGGCGGACTTTTTTTTTAATCATCTTTGGCAGAGTGTGGAGGAGATGTGTTCAGCCAGCCCAAGTGTGCTGTTGAGCATGTTTGTGGAATGCATAATACCGCTTGTTTTGAGACTTGATTATTTTGTCTGACTTGTTTCTAATGCCTTGGACTTCCCTGCTATTACAGGAAGGCAGAAAATTTCCTTTTTGAAGAGTAAATACTCTTCTCTGGGGGGAAAAAAATCTAGAATAATCTTGTTTTTAGCAGACGAGCAAAGATGTCTTTATTAAAGCTTTATTTAAGGGAGTTTAGAGAAGTCATCCTAATAATTTAATGCCATAGATTGCTTTGAGTCAATGGACAAGGTTCCTAGTGAGGAAAGATGACTCTCTCTTCTATCACTTTATCATTTCTACCACAGAAAGCCTCTTCTCTTCTTGTGGCACATAGTGACGTCAAACGCATGTTGTCTGTGCGATGGCATATAAAAGCTGCAAGATAATGTTCTCCATCTTAGATAGGTTTGTTATTGCAATTGCAATAAACAGTTGAGGTTATGTACAGTGCCTTTGGTGTTTTTGGTATCCATTCCTAAGTCTCTGATTTTTACTGGGCAACTCTCCTACTACGTCAGCTGTTAGCAGCTGGTAGTACATAGATTGGCTTTAGCTTGTACTTTTCCATGGTTGCGGTTTTTATAATGCTGAGTATTTCTTTTGTTTTGAAACTAACCTTATCTGGTATGTATTTTCTGAAAAGTGGCCCCATGTATCAAAGCGGCATCCTGTTTTAAGTATTTATAGATTTGCAAATACCCAGCTTAGGTGTCATGCTTAAGACTTTTATGGCCTGTTGTGTTAAAAAATCAACTTCTTTCCTTCAGGCCTTTTGCATAAGTGCACATTTTTCATTATATTTCTGCATGCATTAAGGCTGCTGTAGTGTGGCTTCTGTTTTGCAGGCAGAGGGGAAGCAAGGTGAGATCTATAATGTGATGATCAGTGAGGGCACATGCTGGGCTTCAGAGGGTTAAGGAGCTGGCTAAGTTCAGTGCCTCACAAGGCTGCTGCTGCACTCCATAGCAGCTGGATTTGTGGAGTTATTTTAGTGTATTTTACTTAGTGCATGGTATGAATCATGCAGCAAAGGGTTTTGCTTTTATTACTGAAAACAAATTCTCAATTAAAACTTGAACCCAGAAGCATTCAGACTGTTAAAGTGATGTGGAAAGCCCTGGACACTGAGATTGATTTTTGGCTCATGTGCCTGAGGAGCTGTCTTTACAGTAGATAACTCTGCACATGGAGTTTGGGGCAGTGTAAGGGTCTGGGGCTGTCTGAAGCTTTCCAACCTCTGCACATTGTGAGTTACTCTGACCAGGTTTCAAATATGTATTTTCTGTTTCTTTCTTCACTTGTGGTCGCCTGGCAATTAGTTTCTATCAGTTCATAGCTTCTGAATTTGAGCAAGCAACTACCATGAAAAAAAACTTTGTAAAGTGGCCCATAATTGTACTCTTGTCTTTGAAGTGGATACAGTAGTAACTAGACTGTGCTGTGAAAAAACCAACATTTAGATTACAGAAATCAAATCTACAAGGCGTATGTTCAAAGCTAAAGATGTTTCCATGTTGTTTTGATAATTTAAAAATTTCCAAGGAAGGAGAATGCAGTCTCCATACTATATAGAACATATATTACTGATACAGAGGTGAAATTAGTTATAAGCTTTCTAATTTTAAGGAATAACTCAAAAATATTTCTGTAATATAACTGACACTCTTGATGCTGGGCTTTAAGATGCTGTGTAACTTCTTGACTAGTGATTTAAGTCCTTCTCTACTGTGAAATTGGCTGTGATAGATGATTGGTAAAGATAGTTAATACATATGTAATTAATATTAATTTTATTTAGGTAAGCATAAATTGGATTTGTTTTGGGGAGACAAGAAAAAAAACAAACCTCCTACTCCTGTAACCACCTTAGTACCAATTATGAATTTGCTAATTTTAAAGAAAATTAGTCGTTTTCATCTGTTTATGACTTCTCTAGTGTGTTAGCTTGTTTAGACAACAAACATCACTTTTTTGTTAGGTGTCAGAATGAAACAATTTTCCTGACTCAATGAGAAAACTGTAAGAAATATTTTTATCAATACGTAACCAATCTTTCTGCTTGCCTAATTGCAAAGAGGAGAAAGCTGCTATGAACTCGTAACAGCCTGGTTCTACAGGAAAGGTAAATACTGAATGAGAAATTTTCCTTGCTCTTGTGCCAGATTAAGTGGGAGAAGAAATGTCATTGCGTGTGGAGTAGCTACTCTAACAGAAAACCAGACTGCAACTCTTTTAGCAGTCTGGTAGCTGAATTTCTTCCCTGGCAATTAGAATCATATCAGAGAGATGAATAAAGAAATGATCCTGAATGTAGGGCATCAGCCATATTATCTGTGGCATAGACAAGTCACTGGATTGTTCAAAGGGTGGGTATTTGTGTCAAATGTATATAGAGAGAGATGAGTTTCTGGTATGCTTCAGAAGATGATTTATGATTTCAGATGACCGTTAAAAAGTTACTGTTCAGGCTTTTGTAGTTGCACAGATTCTTCCAAGATCAACGTACATATATCTGTAAAACAATGTGTTTGGGGTATTGGGACCTCCCTTTAGATGAGTTGGAAGCCTTTTGACTGAGACTTTCATGGCTTTGTAACGTGTACTGGAAAACCAGAGAAAGCAAAATACTGCTGAGCAGTAATTCCGACTTCTTGTTGTACATAGAAGTTCATCATGCTGCAGCAGTGGTGGTCTGCAGGGTCTCTCTCCCCAAGATGGTGTGGTCCAGGTGCCAGCTGCCTCTCCAAGAGTCTGGCAAGGAAATGCTGGCCCTTCCACTTCCAGCCCCCTGCTTTTCCTGCTAAACCAACCCCCAGCATTGGTGTTGGGTGCTGCTGAATATTCCACACTAAAGCTTCACCTTGTTTTGTAACCATAACACTCACACACAAACACCTCTTTCCTGCCTCCTGGATCCAGAATCCCTGGACCCCTCAGTGGGGGGGAGGGGTGTGGTTGGCACTTGGAAAAATGAGGTGTTTGACCAGACTGTAAAGAGAAAGGTTCTGAACTATGCTTTATGCCACTAGCCTATGTTTCTGTTGTCTATTTGACACCTCGGAAGCTTGTGAGCAGGACAAGCTTTTTAAAGTTCTCCTCCATCTGACTTTAGGATGTCTAGTAGGAACCTGTCAAAATAATTCTCATACCTCATACTGATGTAAGATTAGAGTAGAGGTATTTTATGTCTTTGGTAGAAGGCTGACTGAGAGGAGAGGCATGTGTGGCCCAAGGGGAAATTTTAGGCTTGGTGCAAGTTTTCGTCATCTGCTGGAAGGTGTTGGGAAAGCACGTGATTAAGACTTTTGGAGAAGGGTTCAGGAAGAACAGTTATAGAATACTGCAGATGTGTGTGGGGGGGAGCATGTATTTTATGTACCAGTGTCTGTTTTTAAGGAAGGGGTAAAAAGTCTGAAACTGTTGCCTTTTTTGTTGTAGCTAAGAAGGGTGCACTTGTTTAGAAGCTTTTTTTTCCCTTTTTTTTTTTTTTTTTTTTTAACTGAAGCTGTTTGTCTGAATTTAAAGAACATCTTGAAAAGGAAGGTACAATTATATCAGAATACGACTCCCATTCCATCAGTACTGTTCAGGAATAAAAAGTTAGCTTGGAAGTCGGGGAAAATACAGTTAGAAGAGAGAAATGAATGCTTGTCAGTTCCATTAGAACAAAATTTGATAAAGGCTTTTGATACTTGATTATTTAAGAAAACCTTTTGAGGTTAACTGTGCTCACTTGCTTAAAATGTACAAGGAGGCAGCTGACAATTTCTTGTCATACAAATAATTGAATGCTGATTGATTAGTTAAAGCTGCCTGGGGCCATGTAACTTTTTGATAAAATGACAATGTGCATCTAATCATGTACTACAAATGTAGTCAAAATAAATTATTTTTTAATCAAAAATTAAAGCAGAGGGAATTTATTTTCCTTGAATTATTTGACACCACAAAACTAATGGGATAGAGATGCACTGGTTCCATGAATTGCAAAGTTTGGAAGTTGCATTGGATGGCTTTTGTTTATCTCCATCCTTCTTATTTTTATAGGAAATTCCACTTATCTGGATGACCACGGACCACCACCTCAAAAGGTAAGCTGCTGTTATTTTGTATTTGCTTTATCCTTACTTTTTTGGCTTTTGTTTTTAACTCGTTGAATGTTTACTCATATGCCAAGCAACTCTGAGTTTACATCAACAGCCTGTGGCCTTTCTGACTTTCCCCCTCCCCCCCAAGTGTTTTCAGATATTTGTAAGTAACTTGGGTTAAAATTCATCATGATTAAGCTAATGGAATTTTTCTCATTGAGTCAAGGAGAGGCAGAGATTTAGTGGTTTTGTCTGTCAGCACTTTCATGCAAGAAAACCAAGACACTGCAATTGGAACTAATTTGGCAGGTGAAGATGGCCCTTGGCTGGCAGCATTTTCTGGAACATGGGTTTTGCTGCAAACACAATACCTGAAGCACGTCAGTAGCATAAATTTAATCAATGTGAGTAATGAGCCCTTTTTTAGGAACAAAGTTCACTGCTCCTATGACATGGGGCTGTGCTGCTTAAGCTTTTCCCTCACATCATCATGGCACCTCATGACATTTTAGGTTAGGAAGGGCATTGTGATAGCTTCTTTAAGAGGAAAAAAGTAGAAGTAGGAATTTAGGGTCTCCTGTTTTGTTTTTGTTTGGTTTACCCTCTGTTGGTTTGTTCTCTAAACATATTTTGCCTGTCTTTCCAGCCTGTTAGAGCTCCTTTTGCATGCTACAGACATGTATTAAGAGGGCAGATTATTTCACTGATGTGGTCCAGCATGAATGCTAGTGCAGCAGGTGACAGTGTGTAGTTAGAGAGGGGGTGGGTGTGAATAGCCACTACCTCTGGTGTTAACCCTCCCTCATCCCTGTACAACTGAGTATGAAGTCACATCCTGAGCTGCAGGCCATCAGTTGAAATGATCAACCACATGTGTGCACCTGTGTGGTGAAACAGTTGACTTCTGGTCAGCAGAAGGAGGATAATGTGGAAAGCAATTCCACTTAGCTTAGTTATTAGTGAAAACAGACAGGAATCTGGGTTTCTTCACCTTTTTGCTGAGCAACGAAATACGTAATTTTCAGCTGATCTGTATTTGTACATTGTTAAAGTTCAGACAGCTCCCTTGGAGGAATTATGTACATTTAACTTTCTTCCTGTCAACACAAATTACTCGATTACAAAAGCAAATGGATATAGTTAGAAGTGACAAAATCAGCCTGTTATGATTATAGTTGCAATCTGAAATAGAATATGGGTATTCTAAGGCTAAAGATATGTTTCACACTAAAATCTGTTTAGTAGTCTCTGGTTCTTTTAAAATACCTTTTTTGTTGTTGTTGTTTATTTATTTTTTATTTAGTAGTACTCACTTCTCTTGTCCAGGAGTACAGCAGTCTGCATGAAGTAAAGAATTATGTTTGTTCTGTCTCCACATAAGCACATCAAGCACTCTGCTCTGAAGAATAAAGCAATGCTTGTTCCAAATCTATATTTCTCATACTTGCATTAGCATTCAGAATGCCAAGCTGTTCTAGTAAGAAAAAGGCTTTCCTCTAGATAAGAGTTCTTAACCTTGAAAACTTTCTTCAGTTTTTGGTACTTTTCCTCCAGGAATTTTGCTTTACCAATTAATTGTGCTGTGCATGGGACCCATACTCCAATGGGCAGCAGCAGTTGGACAGATTTATCCAACCCAGACACTTTTCCGTTTACATTGTGAAAATATCTTTTGCCTGTCTGAACATGTAATTTTGGGCTATGTTCACACAGCCTTATCTGGCTGCAGCTCAGCTGTCTGTAGAAAGGCCAGCTGAACAGATACCTACGTGATTGATTGGTTGGGTAGGTACTCTGATTAGCTACCTACAGTCAGTAAAGTTTGTGGGCTTCATCTGTAATCATTCTCACTCTTGAGAGCTTGGTGAAAAGCTCAACAGAGTAACAGGCTATATAGTCTTGTATAAGTTTAAAAGCATTTTGCTTTTTCAAGTATTTGCCCATGTTTCAAAAATATACATAAAATATGGATCATTTTCCTCATCCCTTTGACACACCTGCTTTTTCCTTAAGTTTGGATTTTGTTGGTGGTTTTTTTTTTTCATTCCTCTGATCAAAACAAGGGTGGGGATTGATAGATCCCCAGATCATTCCTGGTATTTGCTTGGGGTCATGTTTTGAACCAAGATGCTCTTGCTTTGTAAATCGCATGCATTGTATTTTTGGCTAAGTGCAATTATTTACCCTCTTAAGCTTCATATCTGAGCTGTGAACTCTGGGGATGTGAGTGAAATTCACTGTAATTGTCATTATCTTTCAAGTAGTCTCCATTCACATGACTTGATAGCTGCCTTCGTTTAAACTAACAGATGATTAAAGTCTTCAATGCATGCTTTAATTGAACATATAAAAATGCGCCAGAAGAAATCAATCCTGACTGCTGTGTTTAAAATACTTCATTAAAAAATGCTTAAAAGCTGAAAGTGGAGATAATGAACAACAATGCATTGCCTGAGGTTGAAATGAGTGGTATCTAATATGGGCAGTGTGTAGTTAGCTGTAGAGGAAGGCCACCAGCAGTTGATACGCACTGGACCGTAGCTGTTTTGCAGAGTACATTCCAGCGTTTGTAGGAAATTGTATTAGCTTTGCCTCTTTGTCATGGCTAGGTGCCAGAGCTTTGGATTTTTTTTAATACTCGTGTGGGTTTGGTTTTTTTTTTTTCCCAGTGGAAGAACTGAAAATAGCACTTGTTCTCTGAATAAGGAATTAGCATCATCACATTTCAGGAGTTCAGGGTACTGGTCTGTTTTTTTCAAACAAAGGTGGCAGAAGCAATTTTCTCAGTGTAAGCAAAGAATGAAAGCCTGGCTCACTTCTGTACCTAAGCATTGCTGGTGTGGTTCTGATTCTTCCTTGAAGACCAGGTGAGCCAGCTTTTAAAGGTGCTACCCCAGTGAAGGTTTACTTGACTGTTGAAGATTAGCAGTGATAAGAAGGTAATGTGTCTAGGTGTGATGGTTTGATCGTGGCTGGAGGCCGGGCACCCACCAAAGCCTCTCTATCTCTCCCATCCTCAATTAGACAGGAGAGAGAAAATATAGCAAAGGTTCATGAGCTGAGATAAGGACAAGCAGAGATCACTCACCAATTATAGTCACAGCAAAACAGATTCAGCTTGGAGGAATTAATTGAATTTACTGCTGTTCAAAATCAGTGTAGGATAATCAGAAATAAAACAAATCTTAATACACCTTTCTCCCACCCCTCCATCCTGCCAAGCTTAACTTTATTCCCCATTTTCTACCTCCTCCCCACCAGCAGCACAGGGAAACAGGGAATGGGGATTACTCATCACATGTTATTTGTGTCTCTGCTTCCTCCTCAGGGAGAGGAGGCCTTCCCCCTGTCCAGTGCACACTCTCTCCCACAGGTGACAGTTCTCCACAAAATTCTCTAGTGTGAGTCCTTGCCAGAGGCTTCAGTTCTTCATGAACTGCTCAAATGTGGATTCCTTCCACAGGATGGGGTTCTTCATGAGCAGACTGATCCAGCCAACATAGGTCCCCCATGGAGTCACTAAGTCCTGCTGAGAAACCTGCTCTAGTGTGGGCTCTTTTCTCCATGAGTCAACATGTCCTTCCAGGAGCAGGCTTCTCCATGGGCTACAGGTGGATGGATCTGTGCTCCTCTGTGGACCTCTGTGGGCGGCAGGGGCCCAGCTGCTTCACCATGATCTTCACAATGGACTGCATGGGAATCTCATCTTGGGCACCTGGAGCACCTCCTCCCCCTCTTTCTTCACTCACCTGCAGGGTGTCTGCAGGGCTGTTCCTGTCAGATATTCTCATGCCTCTTCTGTTCTCAGGCCACAAATTACTATTGCACAATAACACTTTTTTCCTTCTTAAAAATCTTTGATCTCAGAGGCAGTACTACCCTTCTTGATTGGCTTGGCCTTGGCCAGAAGTGGGTCTCTCTAGGAGCCAGCTGGTGTTTGTTTCATTGGATATGGGGAAAACTTCTGGCTGCTTCTTGCAGAAGCCACTCCTGTAGTCCCCTCTGCAGTAGCAGAACTTTGCCATGTAAACCCAAAACACAAACATAGGCCATTCTTCTTTGGTCCTTGGGCACCAAAGACTTCACAAGATCGACTAATTCTAGGTTCTGAGACAGATCTATGTGTGCTTCTCTGCAGGTGGATGCAACCTCCAGTAACCCTGACACATCTCTGGTGGTTTTGGTTTTAGTATGTGGCAGATAAGAAAGGAATACAGTTGGGCAAAACAACCACTGCTGGTGGTTCTACACTTCCAGCGAAAGTTGACACTTCTGTATTTCAAATCCCTATCTCATTGCCCCCTAGCTTTTTTTTTTTTTAATAAGCATCTGAAAACGTAAATTTTACAAGATTTGCAAAATGATCACTTGTTTATCCTTTCTCTGTAGATTGGTGTTAAAGTTATGCCTTTAAGGTGATGCTAGCTTGGTTTTTAAAAATGCCTTTGAAATGGATGATCATTACTGACTGATGGTGTTCACTTGATATATTTCATGTCTGAGCATTTCTGGGAATAAAATGGGTGTATTTTGTTCCAGTATTTGGACCAGCTATTTCCTTAGCAAATCTTCCCAAGATTTTTTTGTTCTATCCAAGATGGTACAACTGGCCTTGGAGGACAAATGATAGGAACTTTATCAGACCTACTGTTGCTCTTGATTGAAAGCTTTTCTCTGAGAACTTGGCAGGAACATCAGGATATGTCCCTCTTCCAGTAGAGATGACATATATATTTGTGGGGGAGCTGTGCACATAGCTTACAGATAAATTACGTTGAAGTTGTCTGTTCTTTTCTTGATAGTTTTCCCTTAGGATGCGTGTCATGGACCCAGTGTCTTTTGGCAGCTGTTTAGGTGTTAGCAGGACACCTAAACATGTGACAGTGCTTTTAATGTAATACAGAAATGGATGGGGGTCAGGATCAGGTCAAAATGAATCTAAATAAGAGGCATACTCAAATTTGATCAATTTATTGGTTTAAAGCTGGAAAGTGGATAAGTACTCTTTTTGCCATTCATTCAGTTCTTAGCTAGGAAGTACATGCTAATTGTTCATGTTTTTCTTATGGAGCAGGACTACCATAGCATAATAGAATCATTTGGAAAAGACCTCTAGGATCATCAAGTCCAATCCTTAACTTAGCCAACACCATTTTCATCACTATTGGAAAATGTAGCAGAATCCTTGAGTGGCCTTGGTGTATGCATACTGTACCCTGTCCTAGTCATTCTCCATTGTCAACTAGATTATTTATTCTTTTTTTATTTGACTTGAAGTCTTACTAAAAGATGATTTCAGCATTGCCTTCTTAACACTGAGTTTTTATGTTCATCAGGTTTATGTCAACTTTATTTTTTCATAGTATTTTGATAGCAGCATTAAGATAGTGGCCAAGAACTGTGTAATTTTTTTTTCATTTTAGTTTTGATTATTTATTTTTTAGTGGATACTTCATGTTTCATTTGAACTAGTGTTTTAGTTCTAGCCATCTCTTACAAGAACATGGTTTTAACCCTTCAGCCCTCTGAAGTGATTGCTCTGTATGGGATGAAGTGCTTGATTTGAAGCCAACCTAACAATCAAAAGAGCCAACACTTAGAAGCAAGCAAGGTTTGTTTTCTCTTAGGTACTAGGGATTTTAAGAGCATGAATAGTAGTGTGTTGTTTTTGATAGAATTGAAAATATCTGTTTAGCTTGAATTGAAAAATAGGCAGATAATCTTTAAGTAATCCTTCCAGGGCAAGAAAGATTGATTTGAGAAATATTTCAGTGATTTAAAAAATATTCTATCCTGCTTATAAAGTGAAGAGTTGAGATTATTGTGCAGTGTGCACATCTTCAGCTAGGAAAAATCATCAGAATTTAGAAACGCTAAAATAGAATAAGTAATTTCCTACAGTTACCAGACTTAGTACCTGGCTGATAAAATACTAAGAGAGAATTCACTAAGTACCTTGACCACAAAGATCCCTTTTATAGTTTGAAGCACTGTTTTACAGTAAAACTGAGCTTTTAGGCCTAGCAGAATCACTAAAATACTATGATTTTAAAAAAACCAAAACAAAGTGTTTCTCTACTTCCCTTAGTTTACTAGAAGCAGGGTGTTGTGGTTTAACCCAGCCAGCAACCAAGCCTCACACGGCCACTCACTCACTCCCACAAGTGGGATTGAGGAGAAAATGGGAAGCGTAAAACAGAGAAAACTCACGAGTTGAGATAAAGACAGTTTAATAGAGAAATCGAAAGCCACACACATGAGCAAAGCAAAACAAGGAATTAATTCACTGCTTCCCATGGGCAGGCAGGTGTTCAGCCATCTCCAGGAGAGCAGGGCCCCATCACATGTAACAGCGACTTAGGGGGACAAACCCCATCACTCCAACAACCCCCCTTCCTCCTTCTTCTCCCCACTTTATATAGTGAGCATGATGTCATATGGTCCAGAACATACTTTTGGATATCCCAGTTGGGGTCAGCTCTCCAGCTGTGTCTCCTTCCAGTTTCCCAGGTACCTACTCCCAGTCTACTTGCCAAAAGAAAAGCAAAAAAGACCTTGGCTCTGTGTAAGGCCTGCTTAGCAATAACAAAAATATCTACATTATAACAGAATATCTCTATGTTTGTGCCATGTTCAGCACAAATACAAAACAGCCACATATTAGTCTGTAAAGAAAATTAACTCCACCCTAGCTAAAACCAGCACACAGTGTAAAGTATTTGTACAATAATTGGTTTATGTTGTTTTAAAACTGTGTTTTCATTCCTTCTAAATGACAGCATCTCAAAGGAAGAAGAATCTGTTTTTTACAGAGGATTTTCCCATTGTCTGTTCATAGTTTTTTGCAATCCTGCTGAAGCAGGTGGTGAATGATAAAGCACAATAGTAGAATGGAGATATATCCAAAAGCTAGAATTGAATCTCTGCTATTAAGTGTGAATTGAATCATAAAAATATATGAATTGTACTGGAACACTAATTTGTTTGTTTTGTTCAGTTTAATTTATTGCTCAAGAATCTTTGGGATAAAACAATCATTTAATTCCATGATTTATCAAAGGAGAGATGATTACTTACTTTTTAAACATTCCTTCAGTTTATAATATATCAGAAAGCTGTTGATATGGGGATGCTGACAGATAGTAAATGGAAGTACAGACAGACTTGGGAAATTAAAGCCAGATTGCCTGTCACAAGAAGATAAATATGTGAGGAATACTGTGCATGCTGATGTCCTGCAAACGTTTAAACAGTAGTGAGCTGGATTTTTACTAAGCCTGATATTTGCAGCCTTTAAGTTTTGAAAGACATACAGAGACGGGGTATGCAGGTTTTAGGACTACTACAGTAGTTTTCATCTAATTTCAAAGAAGCTTGAAAAATATTTTGCCTTTTGGTTGGTACTTTAATTGTCATGTTGCATGCATGGTTAAAGGTGAATCTTGCTTGCCTCTGGCATTAACATAGCATCCTGCCCACTGTTACCCAAAATAGCAAAATTCTAATATCACCACATTTGCTACCTATAGGTTTTCTTCTATGTCACACAGTGTAGCTAAAAAAGTACACAAGGCATAATCACCATTTCTGAAACTAGTAAAGCTCTGTGCTTTCACTGAAATTTAGGACATAATCCATTCTGAGATGATCTTTTTTCACCTGCAGATAATCTATGGAGATTATTACACAGCACATGAATATCTGTTAGAGATTACAGTTTTAGATTTACAGCTAGTACATTCCTATCTTCTTTTCCTTCTTTTCATGGTAAGAACGTACCCATAAACTAGCATAGCATGCAAGAAGGTTGTGGCAACTCAATAACCACCTTCATTATCTTTTTATTAGGAAATTATGGATTATAATACCAAAATCCATTTGCAGCTGGGTCTGGATGACCTAAACCTTCAATGGAAAACCAAAAACCTGCCATTCTGCCTAGGGGTAACATCATGGAGTATCTTTTGAAAGTGACAAATTGATTTGGTTAATCTTGCTAAGCCTTGAGACTCCCCTGAGTATCACTCAGGTTTCTACCACCAGTTTTATATTTGTTAATGGTATTTTTAAATCCTGAACTGAAAGGATTTTCTTAGCTCTCATGTTTGAAGAAAAAAAATCTGAAACTTTGGATGCTGGGATGTGGTGGTGCAAGAATTGTTTTATCAAGCTTTTATAAGAAGTTTTATGTTATGGTTCATTGCACTGTGCCCCCAGTTCTGTAACAGTCCATCCCCTTTGAGTTTTCTGTATAACAAGTTGTTTCATGTCAATCATCCCACCCCCCACCCATCATTGCCAATCCCCTCTCCCCCCAGCTCTGGGGCATCCTGTCAATCACTTCGAGACCCCTCCCCAGGCTTGGGAAATTCCAAGGGGCGTCGAGTGATAGGCTGGTGCCTGGGGAAATCCCCTTCTTCCCTTTGGTGAGTGGTCAGAGGCTTGGAAGTGGACACCCCCTGTTACCCCCTGAATTCCCTGATTTGCTGTCCTGTTGTTACCTCCCCAAAATCCTTCCCCCGCATAAAAGTTTGGGGTGGGAAATTCAAACTCGCTCTCTGGCTGGCAGTTTGGATGAGTGGAGCTCCCGCTGCTCGGGCCTGAATAAACCATCTTTGAACCTGCTCAGCTGAGTGCCGACCTTTTATCTGCCACCGCAGTCACAACACAATTTGGGCCAGCCGCTGGTGAGAAGCCAAGTCCCGCAGGTAAAGGAAGTCTGCTTGCATACCCAGACCGAAACACCTGCTTGCATACCCGGCCGCTGTGCAGATCTGAGCCAGCCAGGGGCCCGTGCCCGCCCGGCGTGGAAGGGCACAGCCACACTGGGGAGTCTTACAAAATGGAAAAAAACAACCACCAAATAAGAATTCTAGTATAATTTTGAAAGCCTCGTGATTTTGAAGGTGAGCTGGTAGGTCCTGACAGTCTTCTACTCAGTCTTTAGGAAAGCATAAAGTTTGTTTAGGAAACTGTAAGTAGCAGTGAAGTACTCTGATAAGGGCCATGAGCTTTAATGAGACACAAGATTGTGAACATGCCTACAAGTGCTCAAAAGTAGAAAACATCAGGCAAAGAGGACAGGGCTTCATGACTGGGCTGAAGAAGTCAGTGTGAGAGCAGTGGTATTATGGTGGGGCAAGTGTGCTTATGAAAAAGACCTCAGGACAGCACCTTACAGCACCCTGATGTCCTGGAGGAGTGTGGAGGCCTTTATGGCTAGTGCTACTGGGAATTTTCAGTAGGTGCAAGGAGGAGCCCCTTCCATTGAAATGGAAAGGAGTCATGCCCTGGTCAGCAGGAATGAGGTTTGGTTTGCCTTTGAACAAGTCAGGTGAATAATTTCAAAGTGCAGAAGAGTGAAATGGGAGCACTTGATGGTGGGCCTCGTCTGTTACTGACCCTGATGTGTCATCTTCACCACAAGATCCATTTGTGACATGGACTGTGATCTGTAAAGTATTTGGGGCCTTTGAGTAATGTCAGTGATTTCTGCTGAGCTCTGTTTCTACTGGAAGAGTTGGCTGGCAGCATGTTATCCTCCCTGTAGATGCTTCTTGGTGTTGTTCCTTCCAGGTAGAGAGACCGTGCCATGAACTAGATTTTAATTTTTTTTCCTGTAGAAGCCATGAAGGAACTCCCTTTGAGTTCCTGCAAGCATGCAGAGCAAGAGCACCTCAGAGACAGTTCATCGGTAATGAGCGTGTGGGTTACGGTCCAGCAGAACTGGCCTGTTTGACAAAATTAAGATCCAGTTATGGCTACAAACAACCTTTATTTCATACTGTGATTGACTTATGAAGTGTCTGTGTGAAGTACAGTATAAAAGACAAGCACAATAGAGACTATAAAGTAGAATGTGGAGTTACTGAAAGGGAGCTTAAAGTAAAGGGCAAACTGAAATGCAGCATGCCAGGTCCTTGGCAGTGGTGAAACCAAGTTGCTGCACTAGCTGCAGCCCAATCAACAGTCAACCACAATAGCTACCAAAGAGTTAAACCTCAATGTGAAGAAAGACAAGTGCATACAGAGGAATAAATTATTCGGTCTACCACTCATCGCATTCAAATCCAGTATTATTGGCTCCCAGGGTGGATTTGTGAATGTTGCACTAGAAGGATAGAAGCAACCATAAGGTAGTAAGGTTACTTAAGGGAATGCCAGTCCTGTGAAGTATTATAAAAAACTTTTAAAACCGGGCTTAGTTACTTAATATCTCTCATTTTACAAGTATCCAATATAAACATGTGGGTTGGATGTGATAGGATTTACTACTTAAACAGAGAATAACTGTGCCAGTGCGTTCTGAGCACATCACAGAATGTACAAAACCCTGGGCTCCAAAGGAAAAACAGCAGTTTTAAACTTTACAGTTCCAAGTTACATACAACGTGATGCTGCCCTGGAGTTAAAATCAGTCTTGCACAAATTCTGCAGCTGAAGGGTTTTTTCATATTACATGGTAAACCTTCCGCTGGAAAATGGGGTAATTAAAATGACACTAAAATTCTTAACCTACCTGAACTCATTCTAGTTCTCTCAACAAATACCAGTATCAGTGAACCATGTTCTTAGATAATTCATCTCCTTTATTTTCTTATGAGGTATGTGCATACCTGAAAGATAACTTCCACAATGTGATTAACTTAAAAAGTAAGAGATAAATAAGAAAGCTAATGAGGGTCTTCCAGTTCCTTTTCTGTTGTAATCTGCATGCGTTCATGTAGGGTAAAGAGGAAAAAGAGCAATAGCTTTGTTCTGCACCCCACTTTATAGTAGTGACAGTACTATATGCTTTGATTCTTTTAAATTCTATCCTGAGGTGTATTAAAAAGACATGAACAATAACTGTTCAGTTGTCGTTGGCACCAGGGGGAGAAGATACAGCACAATATCTGATTTTGGTCCCGAAAGAGATGAACAAGTTGCAAACTGCAGAGGAAAGCAAGAATGATTAATCTAGAGCTGGTGGTTGCACTCCATCCCCAAACAGTTATCCATTTGGTAGGGTGATTGCCTCTTACCTGCTCCATCCCTGAAAGGAGCTGGAGCTGAGCTGCCATCACTTAAGTACAAGTGAGTATTGCTGAGTGATGAATGCCACTAGTGCTGCTCCCACCTCCAGAGGCTGCCTAATATCAGTGAGTACCTGAAAGTGCTGAGTGAACAGAGCCTCTGCTCTCTACCAGCCTGTTTGACTTTGTATACATGTGCCAAGTTTGAATGTTGCTATAACTTCACATGCCTGGTTCTGCACTCCCTATGGTGTGGGGAATCTTGTGCAGTAGATTGGAGGTGCAGAGGTTTTGTTCTGCTGCAACCTGCTGTTGTAGACGAGTAAATCAGGGCTAAGGTGTAAGATGAGTGAGCCCAAACGTCTTGACAGGATGCACCCAAAACATTAAACATTAAAAACTGGGTCTTTGACTTTTCTTTGTAATTTTCCCAGGTTATTACTGATGTTATTGTTTCCATAGTCACAGTATCTTGTAATAGGACTTGATCTGAGACTTAATGGGGATACTTTACTATGCTTTGAGCTGAGATCTTTTTTGATTTGTAAGTATGCAGTCCTTGTTCACAGAAGGATTACTGCAAGTTTTGATTTTGGCTTTACAGATCTGTCTCGTGGGACACATCAGGGACTATAGGCTGTGGCAGACCCTTCATAGTAATGCATTTCTTTAGTCTTAATAAAGTCAAGCACTGTCTATAAACAAGTTTTTCCTTTTCCTGCTTGTGCTCCATGCTTACGTTTTCAATTTAGCTTGGTACTTAGGGATGTTGAACCATTGGAGAAGACATTTGAACTTAGTCTTCCAAATTTGTCATCTGTCTAACAGATGAAATGCATTGTTTGTGGTGATGGGGGAGGAAGTCACCCTTTTTCAATTAAATTAGTTTCTTAATGAAAATGCAACAGAAGAATATTCTGTTTCTTCTTCTGCCTTATTTTCAATGCTCCGCTGCAGCTATATGGCATTTAAACTTTGAAAACAAACAAATTTCATCCTTACCTTTTCTTGTGGTTTCTGGTGTATTTTCAGTGACCCATAGAGATGACTATGCTGTCTGGTCTGCTTTGGATTTGATTAATTAAAAAAGCTTGTCTCTGTCTAGCATCACTACACTCCATGGGAGAGTGTCTATATAATTGGAATGGTGTGGTTTAGATGGGGAAGGAGTATTCTAGCTAACTATTTTTGTTATTCTAGCTAAGTATTTTTGTTTGTTTACTCCCTTGTTCATTCTTCAGTCATGTTTTCTGCTGACATAACTTTGTGTTAGCAACTTTTCATTGTGATTGCTTTAAAAGTGAGCAAGTCGATACCTGTTTGGAATTAGATTTTTGAGCAGCAGTTCCTGAACTTAATTTTGGAAGGCTGTCTCTTAATGGCCTTTGAGTTTGTCATTAAAGACCATGGCAGGCTTGTGAAAAATTTTAGTTAAAAAGAACATCCAGTGTATCTAAGAAGATCTCAAAGCTGATGACTGAATTATATGATCTGTCTTCATGAAATCCACAGTGTGAGAAGAGTTATTCTCTGGAAATGGTAGAAGATGAACTGAAAATTAAATGTTTGGTGGGTAACAAAATTCTGGAGCAAGTTGTGTAAGAAATTCTTGAGGCAGCATGGAAGGATGTGCCTTATAACATACCATATATCATTTTTGTGGACACTGGGGAGAGAAGAGAGACATTGGAGAGAAATGGACTGCTGTCATCTCTCAGGTTTGTGGTTACTTTATAAGTATCATCCTCCTCCCATGAGTCAAATGGACCATTCCTTTGACCAAATAAGCCATTTTTTTAAATTCTTAGAATTCTGTCTCAGTTGGACAGGAAGAGAAGATTAAAAGGTTGGACTGGGAAGGTGTGATGCTTTTTAAAGATATGCCAGCAAATGTTTCAATGTCTCCCCAATCTTATCAGTGATTTCTGTGTTGGTTGGCCTTATTCACCTGATAAACATGGAGCACTGCCTCACTACAGGTTAGTGTCTACTCAGAAGGGAGAAGCCTGTTCTGGCATCCGCTTCTGGCCCTACTTGTGTGTAAGGACATGGGTCACTTACTTGCAGAAGGTGTGAATATAATGGATTGCTTTCTGAAAACATGTCTCAGACCTGGGCAGCTTGGGATTGGGCGATTTTTTGGCAAATGGGCAAAATTGTGCTGGATTAGTCTCATTAAAAGTGGAATGATTTAGGCCTGTGAGTGAATCCCTACATCACTGACACTGCAAGTAATTATCCAGCCTAATTTTTTTTTTAAATGGTGCAAAGATTTTTCTGTAGACAAAGCCACCACTGAAGATGAAAGCCTGGGCTTTTATCAGGCCCTCTGTTAGATAACTCCCTTTCTGAGACTGGCAGACCTCTCTGCAGAGGTACTTGACAGTCATTTTCTGTAATGCAAGTTCATTTGGGGTTAAACTTGCTTTTTCTTCTTGCTTTCACTTCACAATGGTTTTTGACATCTTTAACTGTGGAACAAAAGAAAAAAAAACATGTTTGAACTTCCAAGTAAATTGTCATATAACTTTCCAAACCCTTGAATAGAGGTGCTGTAATTATACTTTGGGTTTTACTTTTTTGTGGCTGTAAGCACTAATTCATGTAACTCCAAAGTGAATTATATGTTTGAATTGTTTGTATTACCTCTGGACTTTGATGCAGTGCTCAGTAAAGTCAATCTGCAATTGTTTTGTAGTTGTATATAAGTTTACATGAATATCAAGTTGCCAGAGCATCATCTCAGCAGTTAGTCAGTCGACATGATACCTACTCTCAGGTAGTAAGTAATAATAAAATGTAATCCAGTTAACATTTTATAAATGTCCAAATGCTGTTTTTCACCTTGTTTCTGCTAATACAATAGCAACCTTCTTTTCAAGTTCCTTTTCTGTCACCATCTCTTGTATCATCTGGCTGTCTTGTGAGTATCATGAGAGGGAAAAGAAAGTTACTCGCTGGCGAAGTTTTCCATCTCTTGCATTTTTAGCTTTGCCGGATACAAACTCATGTTTCTGGAAGGGGTATTCTCCTCAGAAATAACTTCAACATTTAGAAATGCAGAAAGCAGATTTGCAGCATCCTAAGGGAACTGGTCACATTAAACAAATACTTGCATGTACACCAAAAGCCTATGTACTGCATGGCTTTGTGCACTGGGCAGACCCCTTGAGGCATTTGGGTGTGATAAGTGCAATGGTGACGTAAATGGATGAAACATGAGCACAGCTTCAGGAGCGCACCCTGAAAGCCAACCACACTCAGCAGTGCTGCAAGGCAAGTTTTGCTTACCAGTCATGATTGTCTTTCTGAAGCGAGCTTTGAGCTGTAGCGTTTATCTTGGATCTTGTCTGATTAGACCTAAGTGCATTCACTATGTACTGAAACAAGGCATTGATACATTGGTCTTCTTTAAGCTAAACAAGTGTCTGAAAATAATAGTCCTTTATTACAGGTTCCTTTATCTCCAGTGAGTATGGGCTGTGGTTTCTTTTTGGGGGTTACCATGGTTATTGTTTGTGTGCAGAACAGAATTTTGCTACCTAGGAAGGTGAAATGTGAGAACTGGCCAAACTTGCTAACTACTGTCATTTTTTCAAGCTGACAAATTTGCTTGCACTTGGAATAGAGAATTTACCACTTTTAATTTTATCTAGTTTTTAAAGAATTAGAAATATAAGATTCACCCAAAGTTACTGGATAATCCAGTCAAAAATTTAATTACACTTTGAGTGTAATCTGTATGCAGTAAAATTGTACTCGACTGAAGTACCAATAAAGAAAAAAATTTGCTCACTATCTTGCTCACTGCTAGGAAAATCAAAGCAGTTAATAATTATGAAGCGTTTTTAAATATGTCCATAGCTCTACAAACTCTCATCATTCAGCTCATTTCTGGGATGCTAGGCAGACATATAGTGTATGTGCTCTTGCTCCTTCACTGACACTTGTCAGCATCTACTGATAATTTCTTTTGAAGGCTTTCACCTACTTACACAGCAAAGTATGTCTGAGCAGAGGAGCAATTCTCAATCCACAGGTGGCAGTGCTGTGTGGATGGTGCTGCAGGGCTGTGACAAGTGATGCTAGTGTTTGTTATGCAAAGAAATAAACCAAAAAGGGGACAATCCAGAGTAGGGCTTGTGTTTTTTCATTATGGTGTGATAATCAGCATAAAAAAATGTGTTCAAATGTTAACCTTTCAGAGACCATTAGCAGTAGTTTTGAGAAAGGTTAGCTACAGCTGTAGCACAGAGATGTTAAATTCATCGCCTTCGGTGTTCTCTAATAAATGAGGCTGAGATTTTGCATTTCATAGGAAGTAAGGCTTCTGAAGGAAAGATTAAAAAAATATGGGGACTGTGTTTCTCACAGAAAACACTGTAAGAATGTTAAAAAACAGTAAGACTTAGTGCATTGTGTGGGGTTTGTACGGGCCTTGAGAGGCCCTTCTTTGCTCGCTGAATCAGCAGATGCGATGCCCTGCAAGTTGGGAAGTTTAACTGAGGCCATGATTGTTGCATTGTGCTTTGTGTTATTTATTTTCATATTGTATTTTATGTTATTTATTTTTGTTATAATGGTTTGTTCTGCACTCCCCTGTTCTCCTGAGAAAAGTTATGTTCTGAGGTTTGTCCCTGCCCCTCTTCCCTGTCAATCCTCCCATATTCCTTCCAGTCCCCTCCTACGTGCCCTGTCTGCCATTCAGTTGTTCCTCCCATCTTCTGGAGAGTTTGGGTAAGGACATCGAGTGATAGGGCAAGAGACAAGGAGGTTCCTCCCTTTATGTTCCCATTGGTTTCTTTGAATGTCCCTCCAACCCTGTTCCACTCCCACCTTTTCCTCATTGGATGTTGGTTTGTTTCCTCCCTTAGTCCCTTCTCTGTATTTAATCCCAGAGCTCACTGCCCTGGGTGGCTCAGCTGGAGAGACTCCCTAAGGTTCAGATGTCCCCGGGTGGGACTTGGACTTTGCCCTCCAACTGCGTCCGACTCTTCCCTCTGTCTTCGGCAAGCTCTCTCCCATGATAAGGGGAAAACCCCCTTTCCCTCTGCCGCTCCTCTGGTTCCCAGGACCCAGAGGAGTGTTCCCCAACTGATCGCAGTGTCAGAGCTAGCCTGGGTGGAAGGAGCCGCTGCTCCGTGAGAGACACTGCGACACACGGTGACCCAATATCTACTCCTTCCCAAGGTCATTTGGGGAAAAATGGCAACATTTATGTTGCAGTGCAGGATATCCTAAACATTGCAACCAGTAACAACAGTAATGTTCATTTGGTCGTGGAATGTAACGCTGAGTGCCAGTAGGTTCCCACTGAATATAAGGGAATACAGATTTTTTTCTTTCTAGTTGACCGTTCTCTTTGAAAGTAGGCTGAAAGGTTTCCTGAGAAATCATTTTGCTTCCCTGATGAAGATCTATGAGCAGTTCAAATGCAGTGAAGAAGTACTCTATACTGAGAAGTGCCTCATCTGACTGCTCTTATGTTAGAAATCCTTCTGCTGGGAGAACATGATGGCAGAAGTAAGTGTATGTTGAGACGTACTGTCACTTTGGCCATTCCTTTTGCTGAACACAGGTTGCCTGGAACCCAGGTGCAGGCCCTGTGTCAGGGAACAGTTTGTGCCATTGTCTTACTGGAAAAATTATCTTTCCTTAAGTGCTGTATATGCACTGCTCTGGGTGAAGCTGCGAGCTTCTGGCTCTTGTTAGCCGATTTAAATGCTTGGAAACAGTTTCCTCTGGGCCTAATTATCACATGCTGCCATATGCAATACAGCAAATACTCAACTAGTGCAATAGTGTGACTTCAGAATGCCTTTTGCTGAAACACTAGCCCATGGACATCATCCAGGAACAAAAGAAGGCTGCATTTGTCGTACTGTGAGATGCTGAATTACTTCTCACTTGTTCTGCTTTCCTGGGGAGGAGAGCAGGGTGCAGGAGTAAGTGTGGGCTGGACACCATTCCCAGTGACTAGGTTGGATGTGGCTGTTCAGTTTTGAGATTTAATGCACATTACCTGTGCAGAGGTGATCAGACTGTGCCAGTTGGCCTCAGACCCCCTGTGGCCCTGTGCTGATTATTTTGCACGTAGATCCTTAGCCAGTGGCATGATTTGTTCTCTGAGTCTGAGCAATTCATGCTTATACTTGAAATTAAAAGAGTTGATTATTTTTTGCTCTGTGCTCTCTGCTTGTTGTTTGGTTTCTTTTGTTTCTTTTTAAGCTGAAGTTTTGCAATTCAAGCATTCATTCCTCCTGCATTATGTCAGCTTGACTTTGAGTTGCCAAACCGTAGTGCAAATTCACTCCTTTTAGTTCTTTCTACGGGAGATAGTCAACTAAAGATGACTATTTGCATTGAGATTACAAGCAGTAAGCTGAAGATCATTACAAACAGTTACATAGTATTTCTGGAGTAGTTCACAATCTGTTACATTTAACTGCATCTCGAGGGGAAAATCTCACTTTGCCACCTCCCTGAGCCATGCTGTTTTTCCTCTGAAGAGCTTCTGTCTTGCTAGAGGAAGTGAATGCTCTTCTATGTCTCTGTTGGCTTAAGGTAAAAACATGTGATTCAGAGGTACGCAGAAACAAAAGTATCAAAATACTGACTATTTCTTTCTATCTTTGTTTAGGTACTTCCTTTCCCCAGTCAAGTGGTCTACAACAGAGTTGGAAAGTGTGGGAGTCGAACTGTGGTTTTGCTTTTGAGAATTTTATCAGAGAAACATGGATTCAACTTGGTTACATCTGACATACATAACAAAACAAGACTGACCAAAAATGAACAGGTGAGTTACTCCTGCTCATCTTAAATCCTGTTTTCTAATTACATGAACAAAACTGAGGAACAAAGGCAAGTGCTAGCAGATAATCCTACTGAAAAGATATATTGCTAGTTTGTCCTGAGTAATCTTGCAGAATTCGTCATCCTCTAAGTGACTTTATTTAATAAGAGAAATGGGTGGCAGAGCAAAGAACAACATGATGTGGCAGCTAACCAGAAAAACTAACTTCCAGTGAGATAGTTTTTGGATTTAGTCAGCATAGCAGTTAGACTACCAGCGAGGCAAGAAAGGTTAGTACAGTGAGTTAAGTGCCAACAGCATCTGGGACATGTATTAATGTATCTGCAGGACACAGCCGTTTATCATATAATCAGAACAGTTCATCATTTATCATATAACCAGACCTAGCTTGGGTCTTAAACAGAGCTGGAGTAAATAATAGTCAAAAGGGTCTTTTTTGATGACTTTATTAATTCGCTTCTTGTAATCAGTTGCTTCAAAAACTTGTTTCCAGAGCCATGCTAACCCATGTTGCTATAATATGACATGTCCTTGATCCTATCTCAGCTTCTTGCTTATCTGTCTTTTTCATGTTTATTGCACAACCCTCACTGAGGGAAGTGAAAATACCACATGAAACCTCTTTACGCAGGCACCCTTTTTCATGTTCCCTTGAAGTTGTGGAAGTATTATTTTTTTGCGGCTTTGTTTCTGTGAAAGATCCAGTTATTGCAGTTTTCCTCTCTTCGGGGTATGCATGTACCCACTGTAAGTATCACTTCTGTCAGTAGATTGATATAGGTAGTACAGGAAAACCTCAGACTAAAAGCTCACATCTGTAGATGGATGCTGCACACGTTGCCCACTGCTGCTATTTTGAGCTACTGATCAGGTAAAGGCTGCAATTGCTGCCTGTGTCGCTTCCAGAAATAGCAGCCTGCAAACCACCAAAGGATGTGTGCAATGATCAAAATATGGATGTGGGCCCGCTAGTGACATTGTGCTGTGATTGGGGGTCATTTACTTCGCATCCTGTTCATGAGCACAAGTTTGTTATTTTAGATGCAGCAGTTTGTTCCAAATGAAAATTTAGGAGCGGATACTGCTCCTGCAGGTCCCACCTTCCTCCCCTTCAAGGTATCCTTTGGGGTCCCACCGCAGCTGGCTGACATAACACTCCAGAAGTCATGTTCAGCCAGAGGTGGGGTACAGCTGGGCAGGGCTGCCATGCCAGCCCAAATATTCTGCTGGGGTATGGGATTTGTTAGGTAGGACTGCTTTTGGGTTTTGTTTCTATCCTTCCTCAGTTTTCATTGCTGATTGGGGGACATACCAGAAATCCCAAAAATCTTTTTAGGTGTTAGTAATCATCAGCTTCCACCATGATCTGCTTCTTCCTTCCAGTTCTGTTCTGTCTTTCTTTGGTAGGTGGATTTTCCTTTGTTAAAACATGATACAAGATCACTTCTTCACAGTCTTCCGTGCTTTAGTCCAGCAAGTGGAGATTCCAGAGTGGCCTGGACTTACTTTTGATGCAACCAATACACTGACAGATAATTATCTGCATTACCTTTTGCACTCCCTAAGTGTTTGAGCTACTAGATGACAAAGGTGCTGGAAGTATTGCTACAGAGCTGATGATTTACTATATAGATTGCCCTGCCATAATTTGAGTCTCTTTATTTTCATTTATGCTTTATTTCCATAGTTACAATAGGCTCATAATTTAGTGATTACTTTTGCTGAAAAGTGCCTTTGATCACCAGAAAACATACTTGGAGGCAGTAACTATTCCGTTGTTCAGAGCATTTTTAGTTGTCCTCTTAATTTTTAAGAGCAGAATATGAAAAAATAAATTATGTTTTCCATCTTTAATGTGGTGTACACAAGAGGAAGTTAAAGCAATGAATGATCTCAGTCTCTCCAGGCTTTGGAACAAGAAAAAAGAGAGCTCGGCTGTAGGATTCCAGCATGAGCATGGGCTTCTCACTTGAGTTGATGTGTCTCTCTTCCTTCTGTTATTTCTCTGTCCTGTGTTTGGTTAAAGACCTGATCCTGCCAAGACTTTTCTGTAAATGTTTAGCTTATGCAGTCTGCTGTTGTTAAATAAAGTTTAGCATGTAGGTGTTTTTAACGACTCTGGGGATTGCACATAATTGGAATCTCATAATCTCGTTGCCTTTTCCAGTCTCCTTCCTATTAAGAAATTTTCCCAAATTATGTGTGTCTGACAGCAATTAGAAGTGCAGCCTTTAAACATCTGTGGGCATGAGGGAGTGAGGTCTGGAAACAGATGTATTAATATATGCCTTGCCATTTGCTATAATATTTTCAAGTAAATTGAATACAGGAAATAACACATATTATTAATCTAATTGATGTGGCTTTAAAATGCCACTCAAACAGTTGCAAAATGAAGTCTTCCCCTGCCTTGACTTTGTCTTCTGCTCCCATTTTATTGCATTCAGGAAAGTAACAACGAGTACGCTTATAGGTATAGAAATGCTAGTCACGTACAAGAGTAATTGGTAGTTTATCCTCAAATTATTTCCTTCTATTACCCGTCATTACAGCTGTGCAGCCGACTTTATATGCAATTCCAGTTCAATGCACTAAAAATCCATCACTAATTTTTCTTAAATGCTTTTAAAGACAGAAAATTGGTCATACCAGCTTGGGG
This sequence comes from Hirundo rustica, assembly GCF_015227805.2. Classification (NCBI taxonomy): domain Eukaryota; kingdom Metazoa; phylum Chordata; class Aves; order Passeriformes; family Hirundinidae; genus Hirundo; species Hirundo rustica. The sequence continues at coordinate 48,441,058 of NC_053452.1, read as the reverse complement.
AGGTGAAGAAATTCTTGAAACTGTTCCAAGCTTTGGAGAGCTGAAAACGAAGATCTAGTCTCATTCCTGGGAGTTGTGAGTTGTTTATGGAAATGAGTACTGAGATGAAAGTGATATACTAAAATTCTTGTAGGTACTTGTGCCTCCTGAGTCCCATGTACCTTCAGTAGAGACTGAAAGCAGTGAAAGAATGTAAAGAGCTCACAAGAGATTTTTTTTTTTTTTTTGTCCTTTTCGTGTCAATATTAGTGGAGACCATAGTGTGATCCAGCAAGACCGCACTTGGCAAATCCCAGTTGCCTCACCATTTTTATACATTTTGACCTCGGATTCTCGCACTGAAATATGGCATCTTAAAAAAAATTTTGGCTGTTGTTTGGGTGGGATTGTTATCTGATTACCTCCTTCTGTTACCAATAGAATTTACTTATTACAAGCCTCGAACAAAGCGGGGCTGCTCTCAGTGGTTAGCACAGGGACTGGACTAGCCATCTCCAGAAGAGAGAAAGGTGACCTGTCTCGAAGGGCAGAGCTGGGATTTTGTGCAGGAACAATGCTGCCCCCACGTTTCTCCCCTCTTCAGGGAGGACCCCATCCAGCCCTCCTGGCGTCACTTCGCGGTGCCATCTGCTGGAGCGTTGCTTGCAATGCAGCACCAGCCCATTGCAAGTTAATTTTGAGAGCAAAGGAGTGTATTTTTCAGCATTGTTTCACTGAAGCTGCCTAATTCCTGCAGGAGAGCTCTGGGCAGCAGTGGGAGAGAAATAGCTCTTTGTGGGCCCTAATCCTAGCAGATAGATACTCCTTTCATATTTCTTCAAATATTTCTGCAGCTTCTCCCTCCAACCATGGATGTGTTCTGACTCATCTCTTCCCTAACAGAGTTTGCATGGGTGGTTTATCTTCTGCTGCTTATACCTTTTTATTTTTTTTCAAACGTAGGGTGATACGATCATCTGCAGTTGTATGCCATTCTCCTTCATCATTCATTCCATCCAAAAGTACTTATTTTATTCAGCCCTCATCTCTGCTCCCTGTGGGTCTTCTACATCTTATTTTCTTTATTTCTTGTTTCATATTATAGAAATAAACATGCAAACAGACAAAACCTAACAACCAAAACCAACCAACCCAACTTACTCTTCTGTGAGACACTGGGTGTTTTTTCTTTTTGTTGGTTTTTTTTGTTTAGCAATCTTAGAGGGAGGGAGGGATCACTACATCTTTCTGAGCAATGCATTTGGGTTTTTAGGCTGAAATCAGTTCAGGACAGCATGATTAGAGAGGGAGAGGCCAATGGGAAATATGGCCACAATTTGCATGTGGCTGTGAGCCATTACAGTTACTTATTTTTCCCTCCTGACATCTGTGTGTCATTGCAGTTGAGCCTTACTTACCCTTTTGGCAGGGTTTTTAGAAGAATGGATTTTGTTTGTTTGTTCTTAGGCATGTTGTAGCTTTATCCACATCTGCTTACAAGTCCAGTTGATCATTAAGTGTCTAAATATGAAGGTACTCCAAATCAAAACAAAATTCTGTTTCTGCTTTGGAGCAAGCTGTTGTCTTAGCTCAAGAAATTGCATTTGTAGCCAGAGATTAAAGAAAAGCCAGGAGCCAGATGCTGTCCTGCACTGTGTGCATCTTTCCAGCCTCCCTTTGCTCCTGAGGCTGAAGTGCCTGTGCTTGTCCAGCGGCAGGTTCATGTGACACTGACATCAGATGAAATGGAGTGAGAAACGTGGCAGTGCTGTGATGCGAATTTGCTTCCTGATGGCAGGTCAGTGCCAGCTCTGGGGACAGTTGGGAAGCTCACGTGGTGCTTTGTAACACTCACCTATACCCCCAGCTAAGTTTATTTAGTATGGGTATAGTATCTTTATATCTCCATATTTGTACTCTAGTAAGGTTTTTTTCATTTATTCCAAGAAGGAATTACAGTGATGACCATGGGGACATGAACAGAGTTTTTATACCAGATCAGTAACTTCCTTCTGCCATCTTCCTTCCTTACTTCATGCAGTTAGAGCAACACAAGTAAAATGCAAAATATAACATAAGACTTTATAAAGTTCTGACAATTTCACTTCTCCTGTAACTTGTCTTTGTAAAACAAAAACAAAAAAAGAATCTGTAGCAGGTTGACTACCACAGCATCCAATTGAGACATCTGATACACAGGCTCCAGGGCCTTCTATTGTTTGATTCTGCAAGGTAAATGAAGAATGTAATTTTTCGGCTGAGTGAGTTACCAGTTCTAAAGAAATGTCAACATGTTGGTTTGCTAGGAAAGCCTTTGTCTCTTCAGGGCATGAAAAAACATTACTCACTTTCTTTGTGCAAAGTATTGCAAAGCTTCCTAGGCTTTCTAATTCTGATCTGGACAAGGTTTGCTCTTTAGGTTTGTGAATTTCTTACCCAATGCATTCATATTATACTGAAGAAGCTGTGCAAAGACCTGTTTGTGCTTCAGTCAAGCACAGACTCCATATATGACTAAGGGATGCTATTCCCTTCCTGAGTCTTTATTTTAATTTCTTTTTAATTTTTTTTAAATTGCATATCTTCTCTCCATATTCTCTTGTTTCTCTTTTTCCTTTATATTGTCTTTCTTTTGGTGATCTTGTCTTACATTCCATTTCTTTGGAAGCCTTTTTCAGGTGTAACATACCTTGCTATACTTTCTCAAGCCTAATATGTTGTGATGTATGAAGTCACTACCTAATATACCTTGATGTACTCAAACTAGTTGGGCAGGAAAAAGTCCATCCTGAGAAGATGGACAAGCTGAACTGTTTGCTTCGGTGGTCATCATACATGTATGTGTATAGAATTGTTGAAGACAGAGGGAAAGTAGAGAAAGTCTATGAGTGTGTGCACTTCTTTATTATTTCCTGGCAGTTAAATGGCTGTAGCTTGTGTTGGCTGGAAGAAGAAGGCAGGTTGTGTGTGCTGGGAAAAAGTGGAGGATGCAAGATGGATAAGAAGCAATAAGATGTGACACATTATAAAAACCATGGCAAAATATCAGTCTATTGAAACTGGACATTTGAAGGGGAAAAAATTGGCAACCTCTCTCTCTTAAATGTGGTTTGGTATGTGCTCTGGCACATGTGCTATGGGTAGAATTTTTTACCACGCTCTTTTTACTGGTAGTAACTCCACACATGCCAGTCACTTTATTTTGACCACACAACAGCCTGGACTCCATCTTTTTGCTTATTTTATCTATGTGAACTATAGCATTCAAATTTTAACAAATAAATTTTTAATTAATGTCTCCTTAATGGTGTTTAAATTTAATACATAAATTAATATAATTCCAATCAGAATATGTGGTTCATGGACGTTTTTTTTTTTTCCCCCCAATGTATGAATTGCTTTCTTCTACCCAGTTTGTAAAATCAATAAATCTGTCATTTCAAGTGCATTTGTGTTCAGTGTCCATAACAGCCTGCATTTGAACACGGAACAGAAAATTGGAAAGTAAATATTAGGAAATTAATAAGGAGGAAGCAAAATTAACTGAAACATTGACTCTCTAGCATGATGCTTCACTAGACACTTCCAGTTTCCTGTAAATCATAGCTAGAGCTCAGCTTACAAAAAATAGATTAACATATCCGTGGTGTTGTTTAAGTTATTCTATTTTAATGGTCTGAAAACTTGAATTATTATTTATTTTTTTAAAAAATTAACATTATATGAATAGGTCTGAACTAGAATTTAGCATCATCTTTCTAAAAGTGCCCATTTAGTTTGTACTCCCAATTTGTTGTAATAGGAAAAGGAGTTGCAAGTCCTGATTTCTATATTTAACCAAGCAAATCAATTGGTGTCTTAGCTGTGCTGGCAGCGTTTATTGTTACAGAAAAATGGCCATTGGCTCACCTCCTGCTTTCTGTTACAGTTTCAGACATTTTACATTTTTGGCAGTGGGGTGAACAGAGCTAGTGTCTTCAGAGGGCATTTGGAAAGTTCTTGCAGATTTAGAAAGATTTTAGATTCTTCCTTTAGTTTGTGCCTTTCTTCAAACTGATACCCACTTCTGGAAGTATTTGGAAGTACATAAGCTCCGTGGTAGCAGAATGGTGTCTGCGGCTCAACCTTTCTTGCTTAGACATAAAATATTCATCATGCTGTCTTGATGACAGCGTTAGGGAGGGATAGTGGGGAAGGAGGTCCTGAGTAATTCAGACTTGAAAATTATATCATCATATGTTGTTTGAAAGTTTTATGTTTGTCTCAAATTGTGCATTGAGGTAATGTGGAAAATTTGATTTGTTAATTCTTTTTAGATGGAATTGATTAAAAACATAAGCACTGCTGAGCAGCCCTATTTATTCACTAGACATGTTCATTTCCTCAACTTTTCAAGGTAAGGCATTTTTTTGGTCGAAAATATTTTTGTTGATTTCTATTAATTGTAATACAGAAAACATTTTCCCTCTTTTACTACTAAACAATACAATGCATTTTTTATTCCTTTCTTCTAGCACTAGAATTCACATTCCGAAGTTGTTGGTTTTTTTCCCCCCACACTCACTTTTCTCTAGCATAATTATGTACAGTATGTTTGTGAAAAGCCAGGATGCTATTATATGCTTTTGCTTCGTGAGATGATTGTGATTTACAGTGTTTCCAGTCAACAAACAAGAGATGGCAGCTTAGATCTTTAAACTGTGCTCTTGTGTTTTAAAAGTGGCAGAACGCTTCTATTAACATTTCATCTCTGTATAGCCAGACACTTAAAGGAGATTGAAAACTGCACTGAGTTCATTAACTTTGTGCCTGGAATGACTCTTCACCAATATAACCAATTAAATTTTGTTCTGACAAAATAGTCTCCATTCCACAGGCTCTGGAAGTATTTTTAAACCATGCAAACAGATTACACTCTGTATCATGGGAGTGCAGTTTCTTCTGGCAGATATTTAAAAGTATGCAGCAAGCCTCTAGAGACTTTTATAGCACGGAATGTGAAGAAAATTGAATTTGGATGAAACTTCTAAGGAATTTTTGGAACTACTTGAATGAGTGATGCTAGTTAGCATTTAGCCAGGATACAGAGGTTAAAGCTGACTGCAGATGGTTATTGCCCAGGCTGTGAATTTAATCTCAAAATGGTATTCTGGAACCATGCTATCTGTGCCAGCAGATTGGATTCCTTGTATTTAGATTTTTAAAAATTCTGTAGAATTACGTATGCAGATCTTTGCAAGAACTTGCCTGAATATACAGTATTTTGTTTGCATGGTAATGTGAGTTCATGGCTTCAGACTTCTATATAGACAGTATAGTAAGAAATTATAAAATTGGGGGTTGTGTTTAGTTTTGTTTTCTTGGAAGACAAAATATTTTGAGCAATTGGAAATTCACTTGATATAGAACTTAACTATGGGCATAATGTTTTTTACATGGAAACAAGAAGAGTTGAACAAAATTTTGATCTTCTATGTTCTCTCTTCTGATTCCTTGAGAGTTCCATTTCTAATATATTACCTTTAAAAAATAAAAATCATTAGGACTTCATACTTCTGGTAAATGATCTTTGTCCTCTTCCAAACTGCAAGATCAAAAGAATAGCTGCATGTGAGGGTCAAAGGGGTGTTTCCTGATTAGACTGATTTTTTTCAGAGATGGTACTCAACATTAGGTATGAGAAAAAAAGATCAACAGTCTTAAGCTCTTGTTCCTCCCTATGGATCCTGTTTTTTCTATCTATGGTACATCCTTGCTGTGAAGGTATCATGTTTATTCTGTGGGGTATACAGAATGTATGTGACGTATCTACAGTGTATTTATCTTTTTCTTGCAAAAAAAAAAAATCTGCAAAAATACTGAACAGTATATAAGATGTATAAAGTTATTTGTAGTTTCTCTTTTGGCTCTTCCTTTCAGGCAAACTTGAAAACATATCTTTTGTTTTATTGAGAGTATCCTTGGTTTGAAGTAGGTGTAAAGTAGTGAAAAGGCTTATGAGTCTTCTAAATCAGACAGCATTGAATTGCAGCAACATTGCTTACTAGTGTTCAGCATTTCTTAGTGTTTTCTAAGAAATTAAACATTTTTGGAAGTTTCAGTCCCTAGTTTCAAAATTTATTAGCAGTGTTATAATTAACAGTGAAGCAGCATGTTTTATATTTTCTCGGTTATTTAATTCTAGGGTGATTTTTTTTTTTTTTACTGATTTCATTAGGAAATGGGTTGTGAAGTATTACATTTACAGAAATTTCAGGATTTAAATACACACTATAAATCTTACAATATTATGAAAGTGTTCTAGTTTTGATTGATTTCTTTAAGCTATTAATTTATAGAATGCTTCCTATCTGTAGTGGTTAGCTGGACTCAGATTGTCAGCTTTTCTGCCAGTTCAGCAAAAAAATCATGCAAAACTCCTCAGACTAAAAGAATGGGGCTCGGAATATTGATGTGGCGTTTTCTGGCTGACCACTGGAGATCTCAGACAATAGCTTGTCATGGGCAGTCAGCACAGTCGGGAGAAGGATAGATGCACAGGCATGGGAAGGAGACAACAGTTGACTTCTGACTTCAGGTTTAGAGGCAACTCTAGATCCATAAAAAGCTCAAAGATCAGCTTGAAGATTAAAGAACCCTATTTTGGTGAAACTTCATGCTCCCTCCCAGGAAAAGGCATGAGGCTTTCTGCATGCCATTGCAGCAGAGCCATTACTGGAATCTGAATTTTTGCAGGAGAAGCCATTCTGGACATCAGTCCAGTGACTCACTTTTCTTGTTTGGCATTTTATACCTCTGCAACCAAACTTTTGTTCACAGGAAGGGATAAGAAACAATTTATTCTCCTTCCTCCTGCACATATTGAGCTAGCAGACAGGTAGGAGTTAGAAGGCATGTTATTTTACTGCTCTTTTGGTGGGTCACATTTGGAACAAAAGGCATCTCTTCTGCTTGCCTTGTACCTCTCTACTTGAATGTTTTCAAGATTAAGCCATTTAGAGCATATCACCAAGGTACTAGAGAAGCAGAGAAAATGTAAGCAGAGTCATGAAAAATGTGAATCTGATTTGCTTTGGCTTAAAATAGAGATCTAGAATCATTCAGGGTGGAAAAGATCCTTAAGATCATCAGGTCCAATTGATAACACAGTACCGCCAAATCTGCCACTGAACTATGTCCCACATGAGTGCCACATCTACATGTCTTTTAAACACCTCCAGGGATGTGGACTCAATCACTCCCCCAGACAGCCTGTCCCAATGCCTGACAACCTTTTCCATGGAAAAAAAAAATTTCTGAACGTCCAATCTAAACCTCCCCAGTGCAACTTGAGGCTGTTTCCTCTTGCCTGGTCACTTGTTACTTGCGGAAGAGACCAGCCCCTACCTGGCTACAAACCTCCTTTCAGATAGTTGTAGAGCAGTAAGGCTTTCTGTGCATCTCTTTTTCTCCAGGTTAAACAACCCCAACTCCTGCAGCCACTTATGATATGACTTGTTGTGTAGACCTTTCACCAGCTCTGTTCCCCTTCTCTGGACACACTCCTGCACCTCAACGTCCTTCTTGTAGTGAGGGGCCCAAAGCTGAACTGAGGTGTGGCCTCACTTGTACTGAACAGAAGGGAAGATCACAGCCCTTTTCCAGCTGGCCATGCTATTGCTGATACAGGCCAGGATCCCACTGGCCTTGGCCATCTGGGCACACACTGGCTCATGTTTGGCAGCTGTTGACCAGCACCCCCAGGTCCCTTGATACCGAGCAGCTTTCCAGCCACTCTGCTCCAGCCTGTAGCACTGCTTGGGGTTGTTGTGACACCAGCGCAGCACCAGGCTTTGCTGAGCCTTATACAGGTGCCCATCAATCCAGCCGGCCCATCCCTCTCTGCAGAGCCTTACCCTCCAGTAGATTAACTCTCCTGTCCAGCTTGGCGTTGTCTGACGGTGCATTTGATCCCCTCATCCAGATCATTATTAAAGCTGTTACACAGAACTGGCCCCATACCGAGCCCTGGGTAACACCACCCGTGCCTGGCTGCCAGCTGGGTGTAACTCCATTCACCACCATTCGTGGGCTCAGCCAGTTTTTCACCCAGCAAACAGGGCACCCATCCAAGCCATGAGCATCCAGTTCTTCTGGGAGAATGCTGGAGGAAACTGTCACAGGCTTTACTGAAGTCCAGGCAGACAACATCCACAGCCTTGCCCTCATCCACTGAGCAGGTCTTCTTGTCACAGGAGTAGGTCAGGGTGGCTGAGCAGACCCGCCTTTCACAAAGCCAAGGTGGCTGGGCCTGGTGTCATGGTTGTTTTTGTACATGCCACGTGATCGCACTCAGGATCATCTGTTCTACAACCTTCCCTGGCCCTGACATCAAGCGTGCTGGCAGGCCTGTCCCTGGAGTCTCCTTCCAGCCCTTCTCGTAGATGGGCCTGACGTTCGCTAACTCCTGGTGACAGGAACCTCCCCGCTCATCCAGTACTGGTGGTAAGTGATGGAAAGGGGCTCAGTGAGCGCTTCTGCCATCTCCTTCTGTACCCTTGGGTGGATCCCATCTGGCCCAGTAGGTCTGTGTGTAGCTGTCTGGTGTAGATGGTCACTGACCATTTCCCCTTGAATTAAAGGGACTTCTTTCCTTGTCTCTGTCTTCCAACTTGGGGCAGGGTACCCCCAAAATAACTAGTCTTTCAATTAAAGCCTGATGAAAAGAAGTCATTAAATACCTCAGCCTTTTCCTCAGCTTGTTTGTGCTTCTCAGCTTTCCAAACAGTAGTAAAGCAATAAACTTGTTGTTTGTTTTTTTTTTTTTTTAACATTTCTGATGTGAGTAGCAGCAATGACAAATCAGTTGAATTTTCTGCCTTTGGGCCCTGTACCCACTTATGAACCTGTCAGCACTTAAAAGCTCTCTGATTATTCAGAAAGACATCACAGCGTTTACTTATGATTGTTTCCTAGTGAAAGGAAAAAAAAAGGCTGTATCTTCTTTCTGGAATAAATCTCCAGTGGAAGTGAGCTAAGCCTTCAGTGTTCAGTTTGAGTACATGCATGTTTCTGAAACACCATTAGTTTTGCTGAAACTAGTTCTAAAACTTGAAAATCTTATCCTGACCTAAATGCTTGCCAAGGCATACCTTTTTCCCCTCATTCTTAAACAGTTTTTAAAGAATGCCTCTTGGTTCAGCTGAGTAAATGAATCCCCCTTTACTCTCCTGCATCTTCATCTTTTGATTCAATACTATCTTTTCTCAATCCAAAATAGTGCAGAGGCAGACAAAAAGATAAATCTGAAAAGGAGACGTGAAAGCAAATTTTATGTGAATTTTTACAGACATAACTCTAATTAATTCCAGCTTCAAAGGGAAGAAAAAAAACTTTCTTGTTCTTTCATGTTAGTGAATTTCTACATAGCCATTGTCACAGAGAAAGCTTTTATTCAAGTGTTTTGCAGCTTTTGTTCCCAGTCTATCCAGTGCAATTATGGGTAGCTTTAGGAGATGTCCCCATGCTTCTGGAGGGTGGCTACTCCATCCAGCCCATTTCAAGACTGTTTCTTTTGTAGAAAGTGGTGCTGGTTTTTTGTGCATTTGGGGTTTTTATCGTCTTTTTCTGATTTGAAGTTTCTATACTAATGTTGTTGGGAAGAACATCTAAAGTGTTAATCAGGAGCAAATGCTATATAATGTCTCTAAGCAGGTACTATGTAATGTCTCTAAGCAGGTAAAGATTTATATGTTGGTATATTTGCTGAGATTCCAGGTGTTGCTGGTAGCTCAAGGAGTACTGTGTTGGAGTGCAGAAGCTGTGAAGAAGCTGAATAACCTGCAGAGAGATGAAAAGAGTTTTCAGAATAGCTGCAATTTGTTCACTGTGCTTTATCATAAGTACTTATTCTCGTCTATTTAGTCTGAGAAAAAATGAATCAGGAAGAAGCTTCAAATTTGTGGAAGAGCCCCCTTTGATTTCTCAGTAATCTGCTGAATTAAGTGTCACAGTCACTGGGCAGTGACTCAAGACACTTGAGCGCTCCGAGCGTCAGAGATTTCAGAGAAGCGGGAGGAACGTTTGCAGAAGTGCTGAGCCGGGTGGCCAGGCCATGATTTTGGGTAAGGATTAGATGTGGAGAGTTGCACAACTTCTGTTTTGGTCACGGGAAGGCAGCACATCTCTCTCCAGCATCAAACTGTTACCTCCTGGGCATGCCCTTAGGGACCCCAGTTCGGGCAGAGCAGGGAGATTGGGTGTTCCTTCCTGTCTTGGGGTAAGTGAATGTTGCAGATGAGTGTGTAAAAACCTAATGACATGCCTCTGTCAGTGACTGGTGAGTTTTCCTTCTTTGAAGGCTGGCTGATCAGGGCAGGCTGAAGTCAGGGATGGAAGAAGCATTAAAACAACAACCCAGAAAGTGAAACAGGGTTTTTCATGTCTCACTGGAGCTGTGATTTCTTTACTTTCTGCAGTAGCTATAGGCCACTGACAATTAGATCCTTTAAAATTTCCTATGATGTGCTAAGGAGATGCAGGGATAAATCACCAATTCTATTTAATTTTACAGTTTAATTACCTCTTATAATTCAGTTCAGTATATCTTATTTGTTCAGAGCCAGGATGAATTATCACCCAGCTCTACTGTGTCAGGAGTCATCCTTTCTGTGCTTCCAGGCTGCTGCCCTCTGCTTCCTTTCAGCTGCAGTTTTTAATATCTTAGGTGTGCATTAAGCATATGTGTGCATGTGCTTGAGGGGAGGGGACAACATTTCACTTTTGGCATAAGTTTTTAAAGAAATAAGAGCCCTGCAGCAGTTCCAGGTGTTCTGCCTGTCTTTCCATCCTCTCCCCTCCCGAATTCCTAAATAATTTCTGAACACGTTGGCCACTTTGAAACTACATTGAGAAGGTTACTAGAGGACTCTGAGACAACCACACTGCAGGTGCATCTGTTGAAGGGAAAGCCATGCAAAACAGAGCTGGTGGACTTTCTGCTGGGCCACACCCAGCAGTCACCTCCCTGTGCCCTGCTTGGGTGCCAGCCCCATCTCTTTTGTGCCCCTGCTCAATGTGGGAGATGTGGGGAGACAGGTTTGGGGGAGGAGAGAAAGATCTGTTGGGTTTTCTGCCTGGGAAGGAGCTTGCCTTTAGTCCCTAGAATCAACATAAGAAATATTTCCAGTTCTCTGTTTTTCATTAACAGAGTTCATGTGTAAAGTTCTTGTTTTTCTTGAAACAAGCCTTTTTTGGTAGGCCATCTAGATCAGCACTGCTGAAATATTTTTTTTTTTTCCTTACTTTTTTGCACAGATACAATGGCCAACACTAACTAATAAAAACTAATAAATTGGGCTGCTGTAGCAGCAGACAGTGTCACATGCGGCAGTGCTTGTCAGGTTGGTGATTTTCCTTCAACTCTGACCTGAATTCTGACCTATGGGTAGCAAAAAATCACATGCTACATGAAGGCAGGATTGGAGAGAGAAATTCAGTATGGATAAGCCCAAAACAAAACTTGGTTTCTGCATGTTGTGGAGGGTTTTTTTGTTAGTCCCTGGTTCTGTGGCTTTTCTCATGCAGAAACAGCTCTAAAAATTGTGTTTTAACACAGAACTTTGATGTTACACCATTCCCTTGTTCTTGCAAAATGTGTCTATAGCTAACAAAGAAAAAGGAGGTAACTCTTGATGAATTAACTTTGTCATGTGAATAAGCTTTGTGTTTGAGAGCTGAAGCACGCTCTGTGCTGGCAGCTTGTGTTTGGAAGCCTTGCATGTTAGCTTGTTGATAATTTGGAAGGGTTAGATGATACATTTACAATCTTTTTTTTGGCAAATAAACACCTTGCTTTGCAATGACTTAATCTATGTATATAAATCTTTGGTCCATTGATTTGGAAATAGAATTTCACTTTTTTTATAGACTGACTGGCGGTCAGTAAAACCAAAATGAATCTGTGGTGCTGTTTTCATTGTCTTAGAGTGATGCAGCTTTTGTCACAACACCCAGCTTTTTTAGTAATTTGAGGATTATTGTTTCTTCTTTTTTTTGGAACAAGTAATGCCACACAGCATGTTCATGTTTTATAGAACATGCCTATTATGTGTGTTAACCATGCTCTGCTGGCATTTGAAAAGAGCGTGTTGGGCAAGTGCATGGAGCTGGCATAACAAGATGCTGAATGTCCGTGACCCTTTGAAAGCAAACTCAGGTGTACTTTGGACAAAGAGCAGTAGTTGGGTCAGCGCTGACTCTGTACAGCTCAGCTGTGGGAGGGATTGGGCTCTTTGAATGCCTCCTTCAGTCAGCATCTTGAAACAATGATTGCAGCCTAAGATTATCTTGTAAAGTTTTTTTTTTTTTTTATGTTGTGGGATTTTTTTCTCCTTTAAAAAAAAAATACACATTTAGGGAAATGTCATTAAAAATATGGTAGCAAAAAAAGAAAATTACCCTCTGGGTAAGTTGTTAAAAGTAGGGAAATGTCAGCTAAACTCATGTGCCTGGCCTTAACACTGTGTCTTTATGTGTGTTCATTAGAATCTGTACTTTTTGCTAACACATCATGAAACACTTTGTACCATCATGTGAGGTCTGCCTTGTAAAGTACACATTTCATGAATGGCTACATGGTGCAGTAATCCCTCCTATGTATTTTTTTTCCTTTTTTATACTACATTTTTTAAATTATGTGAGTGTGTAATGATGCTTTTTAACTGTGACTTGTTGGAAGGCTAAGCACAAATCTAATGTGCAGTTTAACCTTTATGTGATCTAACTAAGCAGGATTTTTTGGGCTTGGTTTTTTGGTTTTTTTTTTTAGGCCTTGCTTTTGGTGAGTTTTTCCACAGATTTTAAGATAATTTAATTTGGAGTTTATTCCCCTAGTTTTCTTGTGTTCTTTCCACAATGGACTTTTATCTTTCTTTCAGCTCATAACATGATATTCTCAGAATAGAAATTGTTGCTTGAAATCTGGTTACTGAAGGTGGGGTCAAGCATAACTCCTCAATTATCCTGTTTTTACTGTTGTTCAACTTCTGTGCTCACTTTCACACTGCAGATTACTAGCTTGGGAGTAACTTGATTTAAGAAGGATGATGATTAGTCCATGGGGGTCTAAAAGAGAATAAGAAGAATGTTCAGAGGTTTAAAAAATTGACCTAAAGTCACAGGAAAAGAAAAACAAATAGAGAAGATGGGGAAAATGACTGTCATAAGACTTATGATTTTTTTTTTTTTTTTTAATTTAAAAGGTTCTGCAGAGATAAAGCGTCTATAGAGTTATTAATGAGTAATGATAACACAAGTGGTGGACTTGAATTGTATCATGTTCTAGATCAGACATTTAGGGAAAGGTTAGGACAGCAAAGCAACAGAATAGATTATACTTCAGGATTTTGAAGCTGGTAGTTAACAATTGCATAGCTGATCCTGCCTTCAGGCAAAAAGATGGATGGTGACAGTTCTGAGTAATTTTGAAGCTTTTTTACTCTTGATATATAAGTTTAAACCTGAAACTTCAATCTTTCAGGAAGGAAATGGAAGTCTTGATTCTAAATCACCTATAATAGAGAATCTGCCGTACTTGATAAATTCTTTCAATAGTGAATTGTTCTCTCAGATAGTAAATTATTTTTTCCTCCTATTTTTCCTCCTATTTTTTCTGAGAAGTCCAACTGACTCTTTTTCCTTGAATCTCAGAGTGCATTTGTCCACTATGTAAAGACTCGTCATATTTTTCACCTGTGTAATTTCATGTGTAATTTCTTACACACTGTCATGCAGTCAACTCTCAGCCTTCTCTGTATTTTTTCTTTCTCATTCTCTTTGCAAGCTGGAGGCTTTTGATTTTTTTCATCATTTTTGTGATGCTGCACTGAACTTTGTTCATGTTTTTCTGGAAATGGACTCTGTGAATGCTGAGCACATGAGTGCTATGTCAGGTCTTTGCTCCTCTTCCCTCCTGCTTCTCAGAAAAAGGGAAACCAGGATTATTTTAGCCTGTAAGGTCTCCCACACTGCTGATAACATGTGGAAATATGCACGTCGTTGACAGAACTACTCCTTCCCGGTGAATATGCTCTGCTTCAGGTTCTAGATGCTTTGGGTTTCATTTGCCATGCTACAGTGCAAAATATTTTGTCTTTCTCACCCAGTGGCTCAAGTGGTTTCTTACCAGCAAAGCATTCTCTTCATTATCCTCTCCTTTTACAGCTTTCTTTCCTGAAAATGTTATCACGTTGCACATAGCTTCTGAATCACAGATTATTACGTTAAACTGTAGGTTCAGAGCCTCAAGCAGAGTGATGTCCACAGTCCCCATCTGACGGTACATTTTCACATCTGTGGCAGGGCAGCCGTGTTAGAAGTTTCACTTCTGTTGATTTTGATATTCTATAGATCGCATACATGATACATACTATCAAGATACAATGATTTATTTTTTTGTTATACACAGTTTACTGTATTTCAGTTTCCATATGGACACTCTTAAGATTGAGTCGCTCTCTGCAACAGCCATTTTCACAGGACGGCTGGAGTCACCATACTCCCCTTGATGAGTGTGTTTGTACAGGAAGCTGAATATGCATTGCTGAGTACATTGCAGCATCCTTTGCATAATAACCTTCCTAAGAAGGTTAAAACCTTGAGCCCCAAGATTTTATGCGAATGTAACTACTTCAGCCAGATCTGTGGTCTCATTCAATTTTGAAAATAGATCTTTTCTACCTATCGTGTTTGTTGATTTAATACTTTCCAAAGAGCTGTATCAGCTATTCTATTTGCAGGAAATTTATTGTAATACTTGTAATTAGTTTTTCTGTTCTTCTATGTAATGCACAACATTTGCATCTCTGAGTTACAATGAGATATTAATCAAAGGTCCAGAGAGAACCTGAGCCAGACCTTTGGAAGAAAGTCTTAAATACAGGATATCTGGAATTTGGTGATTTTAATTAATGCAGAGTTTAGCTGCTGTTAAGTCTTTTACTGAGAGTTGGTCTTTACTCTCTTACTTGTTCCAAGCTGTAACTCTGCATTACATAAATGAAAGCATAATTAGTATTTCCTTTACTTGCGACCCATGCAGGATACTTGGATACACAACATCCGTGTTGGTGTTGTTCACTGGGAATTTATATATTAAATATATAAATTTATATATTAAAAAAGCATACTTCGATATACTGAGGAGAATGAAAAGTGTAAGGTAAAAAAAAATCCTCATTGTTTAGTATACATGAATGACTGATGAAATACAGCCTAAAATATTCTGTTAGATTTACAAGATGGTGAAATAGAGAAATACGAGGCTTTACAGTGTTATCTTTCAGCCATTCACTGGTCTGAGGTAGCTTATTAAACAATTCCTAGAGGACTGAGTTGTAATTTTACAGTGATGTGACCCAGACACATAACTTCAGAAACTGAAATTTCTCCTATTGAAATCTCAGGTTGAGAAAGGGTGATTGATGAGGGGTGTGCACTATTTTACTGTTAACGGGCATTTTGTATCCCTGAACACACCTCCCACTGAAGGGCAGGCCAGTCAAAGATGCAGTTTTGAAATGAAAATACTTCTCATAGCATCATAGATCTATTAAGGCTGGAAAAGGTAATCAAGTCCAACTGTTAACCTACACTGCCAAGTCCACCACTAAGCCACGTCCCTGAGTGCTGCATCTACTTGTTTTGTGAGTGCCTCCAGGGGCAATAATTACGTCACCTCTCTGCATTGCTTGTTTAGTGTCTGGGATAAATGAGAGGGCAGCAACAAAAAAGCAGACTGGCATAACTTTTAGTTCAGGTTGCTGGGGAGAGGCAACCTAGTTAGTACTCTGCAAGAAGGGACAAAGGCCTCATGAAGCCAGAGTTTTTAACTGAAGTCTTCTCCACATAGTCCTTGGACCAGTTCAGCTATGCCCATACTATCATGACTGAAATAACTGTATAGGTGACACAGGTGCATCAGTAGAGAAATGCCCTGTATCAGCTCCCCCAGTTCTGGAGAAAAGGTTGAAAACATAACCACAGCAGAAGGGTGAAGGCTGCAAGAGAGGTACTGTGGACAAGAGCAGGAAGATAAACAAGTTCTTGATTATGGAGGCTGGCAGTACCATGCGCTCCTGGGCAGACAGTACCTCAGCCCATTCCTCTTTGCAGCTCATCCTTGAGGAGGATAAGTGGAAAATCCCAGAAGTGGCTGGTACCTTGTGTGCAGGGGATTGCTTTGCCACAAGTTCACGCTAATGCAACGCGTTAGGAAAAACCAGTATTTTATAATACCTTTTTCAGAAGATAAATGTTGAAGTAACTGCATCTTAAATAAGTCTAAAAAGGTGAAGGTTCTCTGCTAGTGCTTTCGCTTTACCTCCCCATGAAGCTGTGCTGCAGGGCAGGTAACGGAGCTCTAACGTAATTGATGAGTAACCATGGCTGGGCAGTTGTACTCCCGGCGTGTGATTCTCCCTTGTATGGCACTGTAAAAGGAAATTGTACTTCCTTTGTAAGAAGGACACAATATGCCTGTTCCTAATAATATTATGTGCCTGTTGGTTCTTGTTCACTTCCATCATATTGAATTTCTAGCAACCACCCTGTTTGTTTAAGGGGAAACGGTGTATGTTAAGAGGCAGACAAAGTTATTACAGAGAACAGATTGGGAGTAATCTTTTCCTTGAGAGGTTGTGCTTTGCCTGCAGGTATGAAGAAACCATCTGCTGCTTGTGTGAAGTTTTGCATTAAATACAAAGGCAGCAGCCTCCTGAAGTGAAATGAAAAATAATAGGAGCTAAGAGAGCCTCCATTTTAAAGCTAAGCAAATAATTTCTGTTGAATTTTTTTTTTTTTTCCCCTAACTGGCAAGGGGTTTGTAAATGGTTTTAAATTAAGATTTTGGTCATGTAAATAATAAAATTGGAATTCATCAGTAATGTGAAGGGGCAAGTTCACATACTTCTTGGGCTTTATTTTTTTATTTTCATTTTATTTAAAAAGACATAGGGAAATATATTATTAATGAAGCTAAATATGATTGATTGAAATAGTTGTTTGGTTTTTTTTTAATGAGGACTCCAAAAATATACTTGCAACAACAGATCAGTTAAAGCTAATGGATTTTACTAGTATAAATAAAATAAATCAGGAGACACTAAGTTCAGGAAGAGTGTTGTGGGGGGTGGTACCCTGACACGCTCTTCCCAGTTGCACTGATATGCTGCTGGAGAAGAGAATATTCGCGCAACTTCATCATGCGAGATCCAATCATGATCCAACTCAGAGAAGGTAAGTCTGCTACTCAGGCCTAGAAAATATGATTGTGTTCCATTTTGAATCCTTCACAGTAGGTGTTTGAGTGCAGATAAGGTGATGTGATGTACAATGAGAGCACGTATCAATTTTTTTTGCAAGAGCACTTTCATGTGGGTGTTGTTAATCGGAAAAGTTTCACTCGGGAGAGCATTTAATATGTTGTGATTGATAGGTATCTAAAAATATACAGAACATACTTGAACAAATGGAGCATTGATTTGCCCTTTTCTTCTCTAAATAACTTAAGGTAATTGATTTTTTTTTTAACCATTAGGATTTTTTATGCTATGTGGGTGCTGCTTAGCTTCCATAAAAGACTCTGAGTACAGTCCATAGAAACAAATGGTTGGAATTCCAAGTTTATAAACTACATTTTTTAAAAATGCACATTTGAATAAGGACCAGAACAGACTTGATTTTTCTAATAATTCCTTGCTTGTTGCCTGGTGGAGCAACCCACATCTGGGCGTATGGCAGCTAGTTACATTGTGCAGAAGATCAGAAATTTCAGCTGTCCTGTATCTGGGGAGATGGGGAGCATGCACAATCTCTGTTTTGGAAATGGAAGTTCCTCTATAGCATTTGTGAAAGAGAGACCTCCTGTCTCAGCTGTCCTCCTGGGATGAATGAGCTTGTGTGAGCCTCTTTTCTCAGGGCTTTTGGTACTGAATTTACAGTTCTTAGCAGCAAAAAGGATGGGCTCTGGGAATATGGTGGGTTGGTTATGCAGTCTCACTCTTCCTTTTACTTCAGAAAAGACAATATGTATTGAAAATTCCTATCAAGACAACTATGAGCTGTCTGGTTTTCATTTTTCACTCTTCTGATGATCATTTAGGTTTAACATCCTCTATAAAACCTGGGGCGGGACGTCCCTGCTCTCTTGCTTCTATGAATGTTATGATAATTTTTTTCTTTATCTTAAGACAGGTTGCTGCTGCCATCACTTGTTACTGTCTCTACTGCTTCCCCTTTTCTTTGCTCTCCTCCACCTCTGTCTTTTGATTATTGCTATCTGCATCAAGCAGCAGGAGGATAATGTGTGCAGTAATTTAGATGCAATCTATTCTTTCCAGCTATTTCACTGGAAAGTTAGTTTTCAAAACTACCAGGCCAAGGCATCCACTCAAAGCTTTCTATTTGAGTAAATATTGTCAAAGTTTTATGCCTACATTGTCCTGTGGAATGCCTTTTTTCTTTTCTTTTTTTTTCTTTCTTTTTTTTTTTTTTTTAATGTAGGTTTTATTTCTGTATAAAAAGCAGCAAAGATAAGCTTAGAGAATAATTCAAGGTACTAAATTCACATACTTCACTTGTACATCCATGTCCAAAGTGGGTTGTGCACTAATCAGGAAGCAAGGAGCATATGCCTTTTTAATTGGATTGTTGTAAAATTTTATGCTGTCTGTGCAATTTCAAATTATGGCAATGATCCTGCAACACTGAGGTCAATGAGATTACTGATAGGCATAGTTACTCATGAGAAAAGCCTTTGCAGACTGTATTTAGGAGTCTGGGGAATCATGCAGAATAAAAATCAGGTTTAAACTCTATGAGATTTTTCTTTTGTCTGTACTAGGATTCATAATTTTAAACAATTTTGCTGCCTGTTTAATATTTATGAGAACCCCTGATCTTTTATTATACAAAGTTCATTATTCATTGCCTCAAAAGATGAGGAGAAACTTGAGAGGGTTTTCTTAATTTAAAGGGTGTGTTCAGTTTTCTGTTTTAATCTAGTATGTTACATTTTAGAAGAAATTATGTAAATTGTGACTTAAAAAGTCATCAGAATAGCATTTAAATACTTAAATATGGCTATGTCCTCAAGCTTCCAAAAATAAAGCATAAGCTAGTGCTTAAGTGGGAATTGTTCACCTAAATTGGGGGAACAGAAGGGAGAAGCATAATCCATGTTCTAAAATGAGGAAAGTTCCCAAGCTGAATTTATCCTACAAACCTCTCAGTCCAGGAAGGTTTTATTTTATTCTTTGTCTCATAGAATTTGTAGGCTATAAGTCTGTTCCATGAATGTGCATTTTTTTTAATTTTGACCATGGAACAGTGTAAGCAGCTTCCCCTTCCTTCTTCCAGTTAGACCTGCTCTCCTGATGTTGTGTGTTGATCTAAAGTATGCAGTCAGTATTTTAACATTCTGAAAGTACAGTGTAGTCACAAACCTTCCCAAGCTTCTTTTTGTTCCTTGCCTCTTTTGGTGTCCAAGCTATTAACTGAAGATGTTTGTCACTTAGCACCAGGAGGAGACGTACAAGAGGGTAAAGTCAAGGTTGTGAAGTTGCTCTGGTTTATCTTCTCACCTCTAAATTGTAGATACCTATGCTACATTTTGCTTATGTGCAAGCCCGGTCATAGCTGGTGTTACCCTTTCCTTTGACTTGCATATTACTTGAGACTGATACCTAATATCTTTTTTGAAGCAAGAATTTTCATATCAACTTTAAAAATAAAGTTCATGAAGTGCAGTACAGGAATAAGGTATTGCATAACCATGAAATAACTTCATATCCAGCCGGTAGTGCAGGCTGGGGGTGGAGGGATGAGGTTCTGCACAAGTTCCAGCAAATAAAAAGTTGGAAATACCATGCATATCTGTCAGTTCATCCAGAGGAAGCTTTTGGAAAAAAGCTTTCAAAGTAAGCTGAAAATCCTTTGCACATTACTACATTTACTGTACAGGCGAAGGTGATCCAAGGCTGCCTTACAGCACTTAGTGTTGGGTGGTGCCTGTTCTGACATGACTGCCCAGAGAGGAAGTGTGTTGTGAAGAAGAAATGCACATTCTCTGATTCATCTGCAGAAGGTTCTTCATCTGAAAACAGCAAGGAGAGAACTCAAGAAGCAAAACTGTTGATACAGTGTAAAAAATGTTTTTCAATTGAAATGTTTTTAGTATGCATATAATTTAATGTGATTCCGTATTTACTGTTCACCCTAAAGAGATCTTACATGCATTTCCAAAGGTTTAAAAACTACTTTTAAGATTCTCAGTTTCAATCCTCACCTCGTAAAAGCTCTGAATTTCTGTAGGAAGTGATTTGAAAGCATTCAGATGAGAGGTAATAGATACATATCTATGTGGAACCCTGTGATGAGATTCACCCATTTTTCTTCCCACCAGGTTTGGAGGAGACCAGCCTGTGTACATCAATATTATTAGAGATCCTGTCAACCGATTCCTATCCAATTATTTTTTTCGACGTTTTGGAGACTGGAGAGGAGAACAGAATCACATGATCCGTACCCCCAACATGAGGCAGGAGGAAAGATACCTGGTGGGTTTAAATAAAAGGATTTGATTACCAATTTCCCGTCATTGTTATGTACTGCTGTTACTCAAACTGGATGCATGAAAAGTGGGAGACGGAGGCATCCTTCATGTTGTGTTTTTCCTCTGTCTTTTCTTGCCTGGTCCTTAGTTTGCTCAGCTTTACTGTGTAGATTGTTGCCAATGAATTCCGTTTGATCTTGAATAAGCTGACAGTAAGTTCCAGATATCCACCGTTGAATTATGGTCCTTTCACTGTTCTGGATTTGCGCTGCATAGTAATATACTAATTCTGCCTATACTTATCACCGTGAATATTTAGACAGATTTTTAGGTTCAGACTACGTCTCTAAGTCTGCAGCCTCAGAGGAAAATTGAGAAACAGAGCAATTTGGGGAGCTCAAGTTTCTAATGGTGTTGCTGCTAAGTTGTTTGTAATGTTCTTTATACCAGGGCTCTAATTTCAGTTCTTGCTTGGGTTTTGTTGCCTTTTGTCTTTTTTGGGTTAAGATGATGGCAATAATGCTGAATAAGCTATTCATAATAAGTTTTAAATTTGTACAACTGCTGAACTGTTGTAACACCTGCCAGCTTTTGTTGCAACACCATGGAAGCAGGTGTTGAATGAATGCTAAATAGGAAACACAGAAGCTAGGGAAGTGGCTAGTTTGGTTTATATTGATCTCTTTGCATGGACACAGACACCCCTCAGAAAATGCAAAATGGTGGAATTACTTCTTGCCCTCTCTCTAATGGAGATCGTTTGATTGGACTCAGCCTTCAGGCATACTTGCACCTGCAGAGAGTTCAGTGAAACAGCAGTGACAAGACAGCTCTATGGTCTGCTGTGAGATGTTGCAGGCCGGACATAATGTCAAAACAAGATATGCCAGTGGCTTTTGGAGGAGAAAGAGGATGTTCTTGTGAAGTTTTGAAGAGGCAACAGAGATGAGCCATAGAGAACATAGCTCTGAACAGCTGCCATGGCATACCTTTCCCTAGCTGAAGTTAGATGAATGCAAGGATGGCTGGAGTTTTTTCCATGTTACAGAGCTGTTTTGTTTTCTTTTGTCTTCTGTTGTTTGGCAGTGTGGAGCCCTGTGAACAGACAAGCTTGTACGTTAGGAGTAATTGAAGGGGGAGGTATCTGCCTAACTGTCTAATAGCCTTAAATTTAAATACATCTCCTCTACAGGTATAAACTGTGAAGGCACACTTTTGCTATGTGCCTAGATATCCCAAAGAGGTCCCTGTGTTGGCTGAATGGATCTTGACCTCCTGGTGTGCAGAGCTGGAAGGTTTTGCATGTTGTGTGTGCATGGACTTCTGCTTCATCATCTCTGAATGGGGGAGGAGGGTTGAGGAAATGAGTGACGGGTGGGGGCTTTTATTGCAACTTTATAACGCTACTACATTTTCTTTTTGAGTGGTAGAGTCTGTACTTTACTTTGAGTAAGTACTTCTCATTTGAAGTGCTGTGATTGGCATGACTGACTGTAAAACCTGGTATTATTTCAGTACTGACTGTGCAGCTTAAGACATGATATATATAGAGAGAGAGTGAAATTTTACTTCAAGGAGAACTGAAACAATAGATCAAATTCATGTTGTCTTGGTTTAAAAACTAATAGAAATTACCTTGCATTTTCATTGGCATTGATACGTTCTTTAAGAAATTAGTTATTTATATGCATATGCAGGTATCTATGCATACACAGATCAGTACAAAGGCTATAATGAAAAAAATGTCTCACTGAGATCAGTAATCATTTTGTTCAAAAGGCAGTTTGTTGATCTGAGGTACCATTAGCATCCTTAATAAAAACTATTTTTGCGTTTTCATTTTGATTTTCTCTATTGATAAGTCAGTGTTAGAATCCTGGAAACATTTTTGGAACCCGTATTCTGTCCCTCCTTGGCAGACTTTAGCAGTCATTTGCACTGCTCAAAAGAGAGTGACAGTAACATATAGGCCACTTGCCAGTGAAATTAATTTTCATGAAAGCTGCTCATTCTGAATGTTCAGCATTTCTAATGCTTGAGCTATGCAACCACATCGTATATTTCATGCTTGCATTTTAATCTTTTCCTCAGTGGTGCAAGAAGATCAGCTGGCATATTTCTTAAAATTCAGGTATTGGGGATTTTGGAATCATAGCTTCAGAAATCCGCAAAATTGGTTGCCAGATCTAGCTGTGAAGAAAGTAAGCAGCTGGTTTTACCTCTGGGCTTGAGCCAGTATGCCACTTTAGCACAGGACTGATGGGTGGCCTCATTGCAGGTCTCATAACTTTTGCAGTTTTTCTGTAATATTCTTTGAAATGCAAAACTCCCCATGAAACACGACTCTTTCTTTATGGGGGACTATTTAAGGATAAACTTAGATTTGGTATATTAAATAGTTTCAACATTGATCACAATATTGAACCTAAGTTATTTGGGATGTGGTGTGCCTGACCATGAGCAGATACATGAAAGCAGTGGGAGGACATGAGCTTTTACTTTTCTTCTACTATAATGCCTCAGATCAACAGCCAGGAAAACATGTAACTGCTAACTGATCCATGACACTGAGTTCTCTGCTGGAGTACTTGAGAAGCCCAGTGTTGGTAGCAGTTACAGGCTTACAAAATGGACTGGAGAAGCTGTAAATACTATTTTTCTCTTTTACCAGAAGATATGAGTTTGCAGGCAAAAGATATGTATCTGGAAATTGGGCCTTAGAGGCTAATTGTGTTTTTATCAACCATGACGTTCTTGGCTTCCTATCTCTTGGAAGGTGGTGTGGGCAACTGGGAACCTTTCCAGGCCATCCTGACAACTTCATCAGTAGCTGCCAACACTGGCCATCTCCCTTGAAAAGCTGAGGGCAGCATCCATATTCCCTCAAGCTGCAGTGGGGAGATGTGGGAGCTCAGCTGCTCTAGAAAGCAGGCTCTTAAGGGAGGAAAAGCATTTTAAGATCAGGTTTTGTGTCTGATGAACTCCAGGTTATGATACCCTTGATGGAAGCATTCCCTGCCCTCAATTCTGATCCCTAAGAAAAAAAAGAGAGTTGAAAAAAACCACAATCTTGAAGTTTTGTAGTACCTTGCATGCTGGTTTTTTAACATAGAAAATCTGAACTGCTGACATTGCAAAGACAGAAATTTCCATCCTTCACTGATCATTTGAAATTTTCTTTGAATAGAGCTCCAGGCTTTGACTTTGTTCCAGGAAACATGAGCATTCATTCAGGAGTCAGATAAATTGTTCTAAACATTTTGGTAAATGTTTGTGCTTACCAAAATTTAATTGAAAGTCAGGATAGAAAACAAGCCTTTTATTCATGAGTCAGATACAGCAGAGGCAGCGGCTGCAGTGTGAGACTTTTTACTCAGATCCACCAACTCCTTGCCCTGACCTGGCACTTCCACTGCTGGAGTGAGTTATTGTTAGTCACCTGAAGAAATCACTTCCAAGCTTCCTCGAAATAAATAGCGGCAGCATGGTAGTGTGGAGTATGGCAGAGAGGTAATTAATGGTGAGCACCTTGAATCAGGTCTCAAGCACACTGATGTGACTGTCAACCCTACATTATGGTCCTGTAAGATGAGATAAATTCACAAAAGTTAATTTAAATTCATTGCAGTGAATGTGTTTCAAGTTGAACTAGAGTTCTTAGAATAAATATGCTTCAATAAAGCTAGCAAACCCTTACCAGTGCAGGTGTGAGTGCTGCAGGTACCCAGCAAAAGAAAAAGATGAATGAGACGGGATTTAGTTCAGGGCTTGAAAGTGCAGAAGGCAGGAAGCACCCCTGATGAAGAGGGACTACTATTAATATTTTAAGGCTTTATATTAAAATAGTTCCTTCCAGAAGGCTTGATTTTATTTATCTAGTATTTATTACAGGTTCAGTTTGAGACATCAAATATAAAAAAGGCATGTATAAGGTTTTCATCTTTTCTTAATACTTGGTAAAACTTTGATCTAAGACTATTAAGGCTGAATGAGTGTGTGAAGCAGCATGGGCTATGTGTTGCCTGAATTGCAGGAAATCTGGTTACATGGGATTCTGACTCTCTTAGGCTCATGAATACCATGACTCCTAGCTCACCCAAGTAAAAGATTTCTAAGCTAATATTACAGAAGTGAGAATTATTGTATTTAAAAAAATCATTCCGTGAGATAAGAACTTGTCACCTTCCTATAGGATATTTCTGATTTTCTTTATAAATAGCAATTACATTTGCACAGCATCTCTGGGTAGCTCTGCATAGTTTTTCAACTTCATCTCTGAAAATAAATATGCTTTTCTCAGCAAAAATGAAAAGTATTCTAACAATATTCAGCCTCATTTATGTTAAACATTACTCACGCAAGAGATCCCATAAGGGAGCATCTGTCCTTTTGTCTTTTAAATGAAATGTTAAAATAATTGTTAAAAGTGTATTAGGATTACTGCAAAGGAGGGAAGTAAAATTCAAATGATCTCAGGGAACTTTCTCAGGAAACATCAAATTTCTTTTAATAGGGGACAAAACATTCCTTTTGCAATATTAGCTTTTATGGCTAAATACTTAAACTAATGTTGTTTAGGTTATTTCATAAATTTCAAAGTAGTAGAAAAAGCGGAATGGCTAAAGTCCATAGAACATTTTTTTTTAGTCCTGAATCTTGAGAATTTTGTTTTATGTTTTCCATGGTATCCATTAATACAAGAATAGTCACTAAATATATTTAACTAGTTTTATTGTTTATATCCTCAAATTTCTATTTACAATGAAAAATATTCTTTTACCAACTACACTGGTTTTCGGACTACAGCTGGCTGTCTTATTTCCTGTGTTTATCTGCATAATACCATGGGTAATTACATTATGAATTTTCATCAGTAGTTGTCATCATTGAGCTTTCTCCTTCAGGACTTCAGATAAGTTTCTTGAAACTTTTCACTTGCCAGAGATGTGGTCTCTAGGAGAGACCATGGTATAGAGCCCATGTCTTCATCTTCTGATGGTCACTGTCATGAGTGTGTGTTTCTCTATTAAAAAAAAGGCTGAGAGAGTTGTCTGCCCATAGATGTGGTGCAGTGAGGGAGCAGAGGTTCATGACTCTTCTTGTCCTGTTGAGGACCTCTCAAGAGGGGCTGCAAGTGTCTGCTGATCAAACCTGGGAAATTTCGGGGAGACTCTGATAACTTGATTAACATCATTTAGACTGGAAATCTGAGGCATGCAGAGGTTAAAATTATTTGCCTTTGTGCAGTGCATGCCCGATATTGGGGAGTTAAATATTTAAATTAAAAAGAACATTTTTCACCTACTGTGTTGCGAGCTGTAGTTAAGAGGCCAGACATTTTGTGGGCTCTGTGTTCCCGGACATACCCGGTGCTCACAGTAGTCATTGTACTGCAGCGTTGTGCACTGGTGCTGAGGTGGTTTGCATCGCTCGCTGGACGTGCTGCAGGGCAGCTTTGCGGCTGTAGGTCTGGTTTGGGGATCACACAGTAGCGCCAATCCCTGCGGCTGGGACGGGGCTGCCGGGAGAGCACTGCTGAAGCACAGCCACCTGTCAGCTGACCCAATTAGAACAGTTTGCTGCTTCTTCCCTCTAATGAGTGCTTTTAATAGTCTCCAGCTGTTCCCTTTTGCTGCATTACCTCCTCACAGCAGAATTTCTGGCCCGTTTTTGCAGCTCTTCATCTATTGTGTGTGCTCTAAAGCACCATTTTCCCCCTTAGATTCTCCCATTTTGTATTAATAATTTATTGAACCACAAAGTTAACGATAATTCAGCTGGAGGAGGGACTGAAGGAACAACTTATAAAACATAATATTAAAGGAAGTGTTTTCATAGCTGACATTTACTTTTCAGTGACTTTAATTTATAGACCAATAGTTTTTTTAATGTTCCTCTGTGGAGTTTGCATTCCAAACATTGCAGCATTATGCATTTATACAAAAGCAAGAAAATGTGCCTTCCTAATCTGTTTTCATTCAATAGTTTGAGTCAATTGCACATAGTAAATGCACAATATAGCATTGGTTAAGATTGCAACACTAAAAACTTCCAGGTAATTCATAATATATGCTTATATTCATAGAAAATGTAAGATTGATACCATTCTTTTTATTTTAATGATATCATTCTGTATTGCCATTCTCCTTTTTCTAGAGACAGGATACGGGATAACAACAATATACTGCTTCAGAATGTAAAAAAATTGAGGGGTTTTTTTTCTTGCAGTGTTGTAGCAGTCTGAAAATTTCTGGCGGCTGCAGATTTTAAGGAACTGAACAGGAAAGCAGAAACCAAGTAGCAGAAGAGGTCCAAGCACTAAGTAACCACAATCTTATTTAAATGTAACATTATTACAGGATCTTCCCAGATACTGTGTTTTAGTAGTGCTTTTTAAGACATTTATATATGTAAGAACTTAAGATATTTTATTAAAGGACCTTGCTGTATTAAGTTTAAAATTATGAATCTTCATTTTTATAGTGATTTTGTCAAGTTTTTTATTTGTGCCTTTCTTAGCATGAATACAGGACAGCTCTTGATATTCTCTCTTGTGTTGTTTTTTTGGGTTTTATGTGTCGTGGTAGCTTGGGGAAATAGTAGTCTGAGTCAATTGCACATTCTCTATAGGAAGATCCTGTTTTTAGAGTGGAAAATCCCAACCACAGAACAAAGATTCTAATATATTGATGCCAGCTTTTAAGGCCATGTAAACGGTGTAAGAGAAGAGGGTATGTCTATGTTACATTTTCAGGAGATGTATTTTTGGATCATTGGACAAGAACAGAAAAGAGCGTTCTTGTGCTGCCCAGGGACAAAAGCCAGCCTTACCTTCAGTGAAGGCGGGAAAAGTCTGGGGGGGGATAATCCTTATTTCACTTAGAAATTGATGGGTTCTGACAAGCCTTTGGCAGGATTAGGAGTGAGATCTTCTGTGTGTGTTGGGTGGTTCTACCATAGTATCTGCTTGGTTCTCAGTAGCAGTCAAAAAAGGCAAACCAAAGCAATAGAGAGCAATACAGAGAACTTCATTGTCTATAAATCTCCAGTGTGTCTGCCCTTGACTACTTTCATTTGACATTTGTGACCTCCTGTCCTAGGGTATTCCCTCCCAAATTTTCCCTAAACCAGGACACCCCCCATTCCCAAAATGGGATTGAAAGAATTGAAAAACACTCACAAATGGATAGAAGGATGAAATGATGAAATAATTTCCATATGAGGAATGACAAAGATTAGGGCTCTTTAAATTAGGAAGAAGTAAACAAGGTAAAGAATATGGGAAGACAGATTTTTGGGAGGCATGAAAAAGTGGCCTCATGGATGATTGTTTTGAGCTGTTTTAATGTAAGACTAATAGAAATTTACAGTTAGAATGGGTAGTTGCCGGATCCAGTAAAGAAATAGAAAGATGCGATGGTTTGGACAGCATGTAATTAGGCTGTGGAAGTCCTTGCTGGTCATTGTTGTGAGCAAGTTTAGATGTATTCAGAAAGGAAATATTTAAGGAAACATTTCTTTCCAGAGGGAGTGGTCAAGCACTAGAACAGGCATCTTAGAGAGGTGGTCGATGCCCAGGGCACGTCAACGTTTAAGAGCAATTTGTACAACGCCCTTAACAACACACTATAAACTTTCTGTCCGTCCTGAAGAGGTCAGACAGTTGGACTGGATGATCCTTGTAGGTCCCTTCCAACTGAAATATTCTACTCTGTATTTAAAAGTGCAACTACATGGCCCTCAAGGGCCGTTAATTACCAAAGCAAACCCCTTCATCAGAAAATATCCTATCAGTACAAATCTAAAACCTCAGGGGTACCCAGAAAAAGGTCCTGTGTGTTTGGTAAATGTTCATCATACCCAGTGTTGATTTTCTGAAATTGGTTTCTCCTCTGGGTGACTCGAAAGTGAACTTTATAATTACATGCTTACAAGTGAATTCTACTACTAGGTGATTTATATAAGGTAGTTACAGTTACAGACATCTCCAGCTGAATGTGTTGTTTCTTGACTTTAAAATAGTTGAGTGTTCTTGGGTATATGCCATAGTGGCTAAGACTTTGTTGTCTTACATCTCTGCCAATCAAATTAATTTTTCCAAGTTCCAAACTGATGCTGAAGCTATTAACTGTTAACACTGTCATGACTATTCTCAAATTTATCGTTAAAAGCTAAGATACAAATGCATTTAAAGTATGAACTGCATCCATAATTTTACATTGTGCACTATAATAGTAAGGATACCAGAAGAGAAGATGTAAAAATCCTTTAAATAGTGGGATAAAACATTGCTTTCTGTGCGTGCTTTTCAGAAATGTGACGTTTCTTTGTTCTGATGTTTCAGTATGGGTGAATTTCAAGTGTTTGATAATTTTTGTAAGCCTCAAGATGAGTATTTGCATTTTCAGTTCTCATGTACTTTGTTAATGTGAAATTAACAGGAAGAGGTATCTAAGCAGATAACACATAATTCCCAGTAAGGGATGACTTAATGATAATTAGCTGATAAATAACTATTTCAGGTGAATGAAAACAAAAGAATGTGTTTGATATGAATGTTATCTTCAGTGCATAATCCAGCATTTTGGGCATCATGAACCCAAAAGCAGGGTTTAATAGTCATCAAGTAAAACTAATTATTGATTGATATTTTGTTTGTCTTAAGTTGGAATACAATGGATTTTAAAACTGGAATGTTTTATCATCCATAAAAAAAAATCTTTTCAATTTCTATAGTGCAAATTTTAAAATATTTATTTTTAAAGTTACTGTTTGTACATGGCATAAATAAGAGAGATGAAACATTGATGAGGAAATAGGCTGTCGTAAAAATAAGATGTAATAATATATATATGTGTGTGTATGTATGTGTGTTTAGGAGTCGGAGTCAGAATCTAAAAAAGTTTAATTAACAATTTTTTTGAAGACTTGTCTAATGAAATCATGATAGGTGTCCGTAGAAAACCATATTATAAAACCTGAATTCACTTCTTGCTAGGAGTAGGCCTGTTTTCTTTTCCTTGTTGTGTTATGCTTTAACCACCTTAAATGAAAACTCTTTTATTGGCAGTAGGGTGGGGAAGGAAACTGCAGAACCTTTTACTTCTCCTGACGGAGTAAGGGCATAGAGAGACAGCCCTCCTCTTACTGCCAGCATATTGAATGTGTTCAGGCTGTGGCATGATAATGTAATTTCAAGCAGTCAGATACTCACTTCACTCCATAGGTGTCAAAACCTGCAGGAACTGACAACCCATGAAAATAAAACTGAATTTATTAGCCCGTTTTACTCCTTGTCTGTCATTCTCCTTCCTCTTTCTTTTTTGTGGTTTATACCTAAGTTTTCTGGCTGTCAGAGCTGCCAGCAAAGTGAAGTAAGCAGAGATCCTGATGTCTAGAACTTCCTAGCTAAAGCAAAGCTGAAGCTTTGAGGTGGTGGATGGCAAGGAGAGTGCAGGGCGGTAGAATTAGGAGAACTGCCCACCCGTGGTGCGTGGCTGACGTGCTGAGGGATAGACATGTCTTTATGCAAGCATCCAAAGCTGTCCTGAGCCTTAGGTGTTTGTTGACAACAAAATATTTTCCTATCGTGTAATTTTTTGGTGGTGGTGTGGACTCTCCTGTTGACTGCAGGATTGCTGGGTCCTACTTGTGAATTCTGTGTTTTTAAGACTGAAGTAGTTTATGTTGAAACCATATGGAAGCAGAGATGGCATTTTGTGGAAAAAAAGGGACATCAGTGCCCAGACATATTCAAGACTTTATTTATTCTACTTTTTCTGAAGTTTTTAAGTTTTATTATACCCTGCAGAGTAAAATCCTGTGCCTTATCCTGGTTCCAGCTCACAGGGACCCCAGGGCATGCTGGAGCACCGTGTGCTTGCTCCTTTTTGGTTGACACCAAGGCTCATGTCTGTGGAGCCAGGGCACACGTGAGGTGCCTCAATATCCTGTGGGACACAGCTGGGCTGCTTGTCCCACTGAGGAGAGGTGGCAGGTTCTTCCCAGCCAGCCCACCCAGCAGGGAAAGAACCCTTAGTACAGCAGTGAAGGTGAAGGACAGAGGTGCAAATTTAGATTTTGTTTCTGTCTCATTACAGAATGAATAGATCTGAACTGGGCAATAGTCTGCCTGAAAATCAGGTGCTGTCTGTTCTTGCTTTGTTTGCTTCGGTAAGCTCCTGTGATGGAGAGATGGGTGTTTGTGTTTCTCCAAAAATAACCAAATGCCATAGATTTGTGTTGGCAGATGGATAGTAATGTTCTCTCTGGTTCCTTGGCCCTGGCTGGCAAGTGGCTGCTGTGTTTTCCCTCAGGAGTGCTCTTCAGGTGTCAGATATTCCAGAAATCAAATTTTCCTTCTTGGCATAAAAGGTATTGCCACAGTTGCTTCCTCTCTCTCTTTGCCTTGCCTCTCTCTCTCTTTGCCTCTCTCCTGGTTTCCTTTTTCCTAAAGACTTTCTTTGCAAGAGTGGATTGTGTTCTGAGGTTCTCAGCATACTGATAGCTTCTACTGGAGTAACAGTTTTAGTACAGAGGCTTCAGACTCATTTTAGGTGTCCTCCCTTCTCTTCTTTAACAGAAGAGATATGAAAAGATGAGGGACTTCAGACAATGAGGTGATGGATTGGCTTCTTTGCCGGACAGATAAGCAGCTGCAGTCAAGAGTGGGCAAGTTTTGCTGCTTAGTGCAATGGAAGGACTAATGGCTTCTGTTCCCTGAAACAAGTATGGATTCAAACCACATATTCTAAGGCATCTTGGCACCTTAATGAACTGTAAACCCAACAGAAATAACCCCAGACATATGAGGGTTACTGATGGCCAGAGGGAGTCCTTCAGAAAGCTGATTCCTTCAGCCTTTTTGTCGTGGATTTTAATCAAATTCAAAAGGAAAAATAAAAGAAGTTTTTCATAACTTGGTGAGAGAATGTTGCCAGGAGAAAATGTGAGGGAACAGGGTGTGATGAACTGTAAAACTGTATTTGTTGTCACTGAGTTGAGGTTCAGGGCATTTGGCCATTTTTTCATTAATGATCAGTCAAGTAAAGAAGGGTACTGCTGCCAGGAAATAATTTTTTTATTGTCTTCCTTGTAATTCAACATTATTTAAAGAAAGAAATGTGAAAAGAAAAGAAAAAAAAAAAAGCCCCAAGAAACAGGCATCAGCTGTTTCAAATGTGTTCTCAGGTTTTGCCTTAAGATGGCTATTTGAAGTTGAAGTACCTTTTTCAAAAATACGTGTCCCTCACCAGTTTGATGATATTGCGTGGTTGTGAGTTATCACAGGGATGGTGGGTGCATGTCTCGAATGAAATGGTAACTCCCTCTTTCAGGATAAGCAGTAGACCTGCTGTGTCAGCTGAGAAAATACGTTCCTTGTGTAACAAGGTAGTGAAATTCTCTTTTGAATTAAAAGCAGTGTTCACTTTTTCTGGCTGTTATTCCAAGCATTGCCTTTTTTTTTTTTTTCTTTTTTCCTTGTATGCTAGAATTTTCAAAGCTCCTCTATCCCTTGTAAATATATTGCTTTACGTAAAATCAAACCGTCCAAAAACCCCAACAAAAGGTGTTAAGCTGATTGTTTGTTGTTCTAGACTCTGGAATACAAACGGGCTGCCATTGTTTCAGCAAAGCTGGTTACTGCTTAAGTAACTAGTGAGTTATTGAAACACAGTCCAGTCAGGTTACCTTGAACACAGCTTTTTCCTATGAACTCTGATCCAAGCAAAGCCAGCCACTATTCATAACTGAGCTTGTCAAGAGTAATTTCCTTTTTCTTGGGGAAAAATCCACTAACTGGTGGCAAGTAGGAAACTTTCCATGGTGAAGATGGATTGTTAAATGAGATTATTGTTTTCTTCAAAATTAATTTGCTGTTTGGTTTGAAAGGAAAAAAGAAAACAAAAGTGTTCATCAGTGGCTGAAGGGAAAAAAAATAGAATTTTTTTCAGAATTTAATAAAAGAGATTATGTCTTTGATAAAAAGAAAAGGGGGAGGAGAAGCATATTTTACACTTTTTTTTTGTCTTCCTAACAGATTTATTAACCTTCATGAGTTTGTACTGATCTTGGTGCTTGCTGAACTTTATGAAGCCATATCACCTGAGATGAAGGCATTGAGAGATTCTGGGTTTCTGTGTAGGGAGGGAAGTATGGATTTGTTTTTCATAGGCCAAGAAAAGAACTTCAGCAGATGACTGAAGATTAAAAAAAAAATGCAAATAGGAACATTATTAATGTCTCTGAACCTTGTAATTTTAGAAGCTTTTTAAGACTTGGTGTTGTCAGTACAGTGATAGTCTTGTCAAACTGAAAAGTGGAATCAATATATTCCATTTTGTGTCTTCTATTCAGAATGGCAGTGCTATAAATAATACAAAGGTTTAGTAATTTTCCAGAAAAGCATTAGAACTGTTCAGCAAGGGTAAGATTTTAACTAGGGAAATTAGACGGGGGCAGCAGAGCAGAAACCATCTCCAGTTGTAGCAGCAGGGAAGCCACATGCAGAAGCAGCTTGATTTTTCTTCTCAGCTCTGCAGCTCCTTTTGCATTTCAGCCCTGACAGATGAAGGGACAGTTTCCAAGTCAGTCAACACCAGGCAGAAGACTGATAAGAAGGTAAAATTAGCCCACGACTCAAACTTCTAGCTGTTTTCTCACCATTCAACAAGTTTGTTTTGAAGTGCCTCCGCAAGTGTGGTAGGTCAAGGGGACGTAAAAGATATTTAGACCTTGGTACTATGAGGAACTTTTTTCTTAAAAGTCAATACTACATTTTTTTGAGATTTACCATCTAACTTAAAAAATGCTCAAACCCAAAGAAATTTATAATGTGTGCCATATGATGAATCATATGTTTTCTCTTTTGTTAGTTCAGAGGTTCAGCTTCAGGTTTCTTTTCCTTTTTTGCTAGACAGTGTACTTGATGTGGGACTGGATTATTTCAGGGACATATCAGGAGCTGTTGGATACAACTCCTTTCCCTTTAACTTTAGCAGAAGGGAATTGTAGCACTAGAATTCATGACAGCAGATAGTATAAGCTATAACTGAGAAGTATGTTGAAATAAAACATGCATTAGCTAGCATGTGCTTATTAAGTGAAAATGTTGCTACATCTGCAGATTAGGAGAAGTTTAATAACTTTTAAAAATTATTTCTTTCCTGATGCCTGCAATACTTTTTTTTCAATTTGTGGGGCATATCTTTCCTTCTCCATCTCTTCACTCTTTTATTTTTGAAGATTTATACTGCAGAAAGTAAGCATTTTCCTCACCAGTTCTTTCCAGGTGAAGTCCTATTAAAAAAAAAAAAAAAATTGAATTATCTCTTTTGTTTGTTTTGCCTCTGTCCTGTTGGGATGTTTAAAAGCAATACTACCTAATGCTCATTGATTATAAAATTAATTTCCTTCTGGCTCATAGATTTCTTTTCTCCAAATATATATTTAGTATACAGAACTCTGACATTTGTTCTAATAAACCTCTTTTAAACTTTCATATTGTTTAAACTATTTTTGTGGACCTCTGTGAAAAACAATGTGTAATGATAGGTTCAAGTTGTTGAGGTATTCATAGAACTTAAATGTGTTTATGTTAATATAAGCATTTTTGAGGTTTGGGCTAAAATCTGCTGAGTATAATTTCTTTGTATCCAGTCAGCTTTAAAGGAATGGGAACATTTGACCTGGGAAAGAAAACGGGAGAAAAAAAGTGAACTACAGAAATGTCTCATTATTAAAATAGGCTTTTCTGTATTGTAGGAAATGCGATATTTTGAATCATTTAAATTCCTTGGTAGCTGTGCAAATGGTATTATGTCATATATGGGGGTGTGAACTTTCTGCATTAGGCCCTTCAGCTTACCAACAGACATTGCTGCCATATCTGTGTTTAATAGCCCTTGATAGACCTCTCTTCTATAAATATATGATCTCTATTTTATTATTGTTGTTATTTTGGTGATTTGGGTTTTTCTTTTTAAATACAGTTACATCCTTGTCATCCAGAGTGTCCTGTTGTAAGGATCTATGATTTTAATGCCAAATGTCTTTCAGCATTAAAGAGTCCTTCTGTATCTCCTTGAGGTCAGATTTCTTATCTGCTCCCATTAATATTCCTTGAAAAATTTGCTACTTCGCTGTTAAACCTTCTTTGTTGTTCTCTAGAATTGTCTCAGCACAGACGCTGTGCAGCCTTACTCAGTGTCTCATTTCACTAAGAAAACCAGCTATTTTATTCCTGTCTTTAGCTTCCCATCCTTAATCATCCTACTTTCTCTTTTTTTTTCCTTTTATTTTCTTTTTTTTTCCCTTTCTTTTTGTTTTTTTTTTTTTTTCTTTTCCGTACTGGAAACAAAGGATGTTTAACACATCTTTAGTGACTGGATTAAAGAAAGGCTTGTTGCAAGAAAGAGGTTTTTCTGCTGTTGCTAGTTCTTTCGGTTCCTGATTGTGTTCTTCATTATGGTGTTGTCTAATACTAACTAGGTTCTGTCAGTCTTCTGTTTACTTTATCCATTTTTTCTAAAGTGTCTTTGACTGTCACTTCAGTTCAAGACTGTTTTTCCTGACTTACGTTCTTTCTAGAGAGCCCTTTTCTGTATGTGAACAACCTTCTGTAGTGGAAGGTGTCCCTGCCTATGGCAGGGTAGTTGGAACTAGCCCTCTTTAACTTCCCTTCCAGTCCAAACCATTCTATGATTCTGTGATGTCCTGTGTTTTTTCTCATTACATGGTTTTTCATTCCGAGTAATCTGGTTATGCATATTACTGCTCAGTTGTGAGCAGGACTTGCTGTTCATACAGGTCACAGAATCTTAGTATTACAATAAACTTGGCTGAACATTGATGCTTTTAACATTAAAAGAGTGATGTATTAGAGAGGTGATAATCCACAGTGTCACATGATGGTTTCCTGTGTATCTCCTCCAATTTATTTTTTAAAAAATGTTTTAGCACAAATGGTTCCTGGGATACAGCATTTCAAGGTAAACAAAAGATGCTGGGTTCCAGGAGCCAGAGGTGTGAAATGAATGATTCCTTAATTCCCTTAATGACTACCTTGTTCAATGAGAATTTATTAAGACACTGGCCTTTCTGGTTTTACTGAAAAAGCCTAAGTTAAAAATTGTTCTATTTTAAGACTTCTGAAAAATTGAAAAGAGTCCAGAAGATGGTCTTACAAATGATTTGTAGGGAAATATAAATCCTCAGGTGAATAAAAATGTGCTGTGAAGCAGACATCCTGCTCCTCCTTGAGTTCATCGAGATCAAGATAAAGCAGTTTTCTGAATGACATTGGGGTGGTTTTGTATCAGATCCTCATAAAGGTTTCCTGACAGTAAGAGTAGTAAAGCATTGCTATGAGTTAGAGTGGATATGAATTTTTTTTAACAGATTGGACAAATGGTAACCTGCTATAGATAAACTTACTTCTCCTTTAGGAAAGGTTGGGCTAAAATACCAATTCTTGAATACAAAATTCTCAACAACCTGAGTCTTCTGTAGCAGCCTTTCTTGCTGGGACAGGAGCAGCCGAGGCTGCCCTGCATTGCCAGGTGTGGTGAGACCACCCTCATCCACCAGTGGCATCTCTGTCCACTTTTAGACCACTGACTTCAGCCTCACAGCCGGCTCCAAGCTGAGGCTGTTGCCTGTCTGAAATTAACTTTGTCTGTGCTCTAGAACTATCTTTTGTGAGCACAAATTGCTGGATGTATCTCTTGACTTGTGCAAAGTATTTATCTCTGTCCCACACAACATCCTTGTCTCTAAACTGGAGAGATATGGATTTGATGGATGAATTAGTTGGTTGTTAAGGAATTGGCTGGATAATCACGCTCAGAATTGCAGTCAGTGGCTCAGTGTCCAAGCAGAGACCAGTGGCAAATGGTATTCCTTGGGGTCAGTATTGGGACTGGCACCGTTTGACGTCTTCGTTGGTGTCACTGACAGTGGGATCAAAGTGTATCCTCAGCAAGTTTGCCGATGACACCAAGCTGTCTGGTGTGGTTGACATGCAGGAGAGAAAGCATGTTATCCAGAGGCACCTGGATAAGCTCAGGAAGTGGGCCCTTGTGAACTTCATGGAGTTCAACAAGGCCAAGTACAAGTTCCTGCACCTGAGTCAAGACAGCACCTCTGTATCAGTACAGGCTGGAGGTTGAACAGATGGAGAGCAGCCTTGGGGGGCAGGATTTGGGGGTGCTGGTAGATCAGAGGCTAGACATGAGCTGGAAATGTGCACCTACAGCCCAGAAAGCCAATAGTAATCCTGCGTTGCAACAAAAGCAGTGTGGCCAGTGGGTCAAGGGATGTGAGACTCCACCCTCTATGACTTTTTCTTTTATGACTCCGCCTGGAGCTCTGGGGCCCTCAATATAAGGAGGACATGGATCTGTTGAAGCAAGTTCAGAGGATGTCCTCGGAGATGACCAGAGGGCTGGAGCACACCTCTCCAGGAAAACAGGCTGAGAGCATTGGGATTGTTCAGCCTGGCGAAGGGGAGACTTTTAGAG
The DNA here is from genome assembly GCF_015227805.2 of Hirundo rustica. Classification (NCBI taxonomy): domain Eukaryota; kingdom Metazoa; phylum Chordata; class Aves; order Passeriformes; family Hirundinidae; genus Hirundo; species Hirundo rustica. Next base: position 48,403,969 of record NC_053452.1, on the reverse strand, counting down.
CAGCCTTCCAGTACCTGAAGGGGGCCTGCAAGAAAGCCGGAGAGGGACTTTTTCAAAACAGAATGTAGTGACAGGAAAAGGGGCAATGGCTTTAAACTGAAAGATGGTATGTTTAGAGATTAGGAAGAAATTCTTTACTGTGGTTGTTGGAACAGGTTGCCACAGAAGTTGCAAATGCCCCATCCCTGGAAATGTTGGGGAGACCAGACTGGGTAGGGCTTTGATGCACATGACCTAGCGGAGGGTTTCCCTGCCTTGCCAGGGGGTTTGGAACTAGGTGATCATAAGGTCCCTTCCAGCCCAAACCATTCTATGACTTGCTGCTTTTCTCAGAGGTATCAATGTGCTAGAGTCCCTGTGCCCTCCATTAGGGGGGCTTGAAAAGTCCTTGAGGTGGTGGGTATTTCCTGCTTGGCATTTGCAGAATTGAGTATATACCATCCCTAACTGATCTTATTAAAACTAGTCATCCCAGCAGACAAATTTTCCAGGTTCTTTTTTGAAGAAGTGTTAGTAAACACAATTAGCAGATGTACTGTCTCCCTGTTATTAGTTGCCAGTGGGAGTCATTCTTGATTACAGTAGAATGAGCTTCATTTTTGGTCTTCCCTGGATCTGTGCCCTCTGTAACAGGATGGTTATTTAGGGCTTACACACTGCTTCCAGCTGGCAGCCACTCACCCTTTTTTTGGCAATTTCTTCCTATTTTTTTATGCATTTCCCATACTAAGATGGTTTGAGGTAAAAAATACAAAAGCAATGGAAAAGGAAGATATGGTAAAGTGTCTGCTTACAACTATGAAGTGAATCCATTCTTACTGGTAAAACTTATCTTTGACAAATTACTAACATGATTTCTGATAATAGAAAAGAGAGAAATACATCTATCCAACCAAGTATTTTCTTGATGTTGTGCATCATTTTAAGTTAGAAAATAGTGGTGTGCAAATGTCTTTCATGTTTGTCACATCTAAATGGTAGCATTGTGGGCATAGCTCATCATTTTTTGCTATGTCAATGCCAATTTGTATATAAATTAATAACTTCTGTCTACACTTAATGAAAATGTAGATGGTTAGCAGAAGATGCTCTTTTGTTAGCTGCTGCTTCCCTTGTTAGAATGCCAGAAAGAAGAGCTTAATACAAGGTTGGCTGAAAAGTCAGGCAAGTTGGCCTAGGCAAAAGAGTCCAGGCAAATTAGCCCAGGCAAAATAAAGCAGGAACTAAACTTGGCAACCTATTTACTTATGGGGGGGGGGGGGAAGGGGGGGGCAGGAAAGTAAAAACATGGATTTTGCCAGAAAAAATTGGAAAGTCAGTTCAAAGAAATCCCAGAATTTTTTGCTACAAAAAATGTACTGAGTTTGCATGGCAAGCTTTTGGTAGCAGTGGTGGGGGACTGGGGGGCAGACGGGCTACAGGGGTGGCTTCTGTGAGAAGCTGCCAGAGGCTTCTGGGGAGAGTGAGTTCTTCAGTGATGATGATGATGATCTTCAGCCTCAGGGATAATCTGTTTAAGAAGGGAAAGAAGTTGCTGCACAGGAGCAATTGCAGCTGGAGAAGGGAGGAGTGACACTGTATGAGAGGAACAGCTCTGCAGACACCAAGGTCAGTGCAGAAGGAGGGGGAGGAGGGCTTACAGCAGAGCTGAGATTCCGCTGGTGCAGACCACAGTGAGACAGATGTCACCCTGCAGCCCATGGAGGCCCATGGTGAAGCGGACATCTGCTTGGAGTCCATGGAGGACCCCAGACAGTAGGGGGTGGATGCCCAAGGGAGGCTGTAAAAGGAGTTAATGTAGTGCCTGAGGTCATCACTGTGGCTTGTATCACCCTGTGCAGCTGGAGTACTGCGGTAGCATTAATGTGAGCAAGCCCCATGCTGTTCACTCTTCTGGTAGAGGACCAGAATGCAGTGGAGGAGGCATTCTGTTTGGGTTTCTGTTGCTTTTTGAGCTGGCTAAGCCTCACAGAAGTGAAGGGGCTATCACAGCTGGTGCAGGGGGGCATTTGGGGACAGAAACCCCTCCTTCTAGGGTTAGCTGGATCTGCTCTGCCATCTTGTGGAGCTTCTCCCCAAGATGCCCACCGGTCACTCTGCAGCCTGCCACTGGTGTCCCAATAAACTTGTCCAGCTTGCTGTCATTTCCAGAGGACAAACATTCTGCACAGTTTGGCACAGTCCACCCCACCTGGCAGCCCATCTTGGAGGGCCTCTGTGCCACAACAGCACAGGATGGAAAGCATTTGGCTTTGTCTATGTTGGCAATGCTGATTTGGGAAGCAGTGCTCAGCACGTGCCCACCCCACAGCAATCTGCTGCCAGTGCTGTTGGCATAGGTGCATAAATAGATACCAGATGTATTTGAAAGAAAGAAGTCGTCTTGCTTCTGTGTGTATTATCCAAATACTTGATTAAGATTGAATAGAAACATTAAATATCACCTGGTAAAGTAAAACTCTAACTAGGGTTAAAAATATGTTGCATTGCATCTTATATTTCATTAAAATATGTAAATAATTTGTACTCCTGAATAAGGTTTAGTAAGTTGTGTTACATTTATACTTGGAAGCCTTCATGCCAACTATACCTTGACTTTTCAGTCTTTCTGCAGCCTTCCAAAGTAGGAAGTTGTGCTTTTCCTTCTTTCACGTCGTATTTGTACTCACAAGCCCTTTTCTGAGACGTCACATTTACGTTTTCTTTCCAAGCTTCTAAGGCCACCCAGAACTCCCTAGCTGGGGCCAGAGAAGGTGGAGAATTACGTTGGGGATTTTTTAGCGTGGCTGTGTTTAGTTCATATGATGTGACGTTGTCTTCAGGATGTAATGGTCAGTTTGACCTCTTTACAAACACCAGCTATGTGAGAAAGCACTTTACTAGCTGCAAGAGGATTCTTGGTGGCTCTCTGGAGAGTGGAAGAATTTTCCTTGGCTGGCAGCAGTGAGGACTAGACTGCACTGCTGACCGTGGTGGTGTATGAAGAACAGCCTTGTAAGCAGGAGAGGTCACTGTAGACTGGGCTCAGTCACTGGTTTTCCACATCGTTTTATTTCATTTCCTTTTATGAAAACTTGAAATTTAGGTTGCTGCTGACACACCTCCACATCTTCACCCTTCAGACTGAAGGAGCATGCACTGTTCCTTGGCTGTGAACAAGGTCTCCTGGCTTCACAGAGGTTGTGGTATCTCACAGGGGCAGGGCATAGAAAGAGGATGTGTATTTTTTGTTTTGATTGTGAGAGAAAGGATATTTTTGTGTTTTTCCATAGATGAACAGATGGAAATTAAATGGAAAGTATTTGCAAGGTGTGTATGTATTTGAGTTATGATTCCTTATTTAAAATCGTCAGGGTTACTAATAATTGTAATGCACACAGGGCAGAAGTGTTTCTGTAATTTTTGGTTGAGACACTGATAATTAAAAAATAGGGAATGCCTTAAAACCCAAGTTGTTTTTGTGGGGGTTTTTTTTTTTGTTGTTGTTGTTGTTGTTGTTTTTTATTTAAAGTTGGGTGTTCCTTCTACTGGATAAAAACCAAGTAACTATTTCTGTCAGTACTCTTAGGAATTTGTATTAGGAAGAAAAAAGAGTTCTGTCACATCTTTTTGTATGTGGTACTGTGTAAGTTTGTCCTAAGACTTTAACTTCAGTAAATTGCTTATTGCTCTACAAAAGAATACCTTAAAGTTTGCTCTTTTTGTAATAGCATTAAAGTTCCCAAAGGAATTTTATAGCTTTTCACTCTCTACAGCTACCTGAAAGGAGTTCTAATGAGAAGGAGTTGAAAGGATGATTGGAAGTGTCCTTCAGTTGCATCAGGAAGTTTCAGATTAGATTTTAGAAAAATAAAACTTCACTGAAAGAGGTGTTAGACAATGGAATAAGTTGTCCAGGGATATGATGGAGTTACTATCTCTGGAAGCGTTCAAGAGGCATCTGGGTGTGGCACTTGGGAATATAGTTCAGGAGTGGTCATGGTGGTGCTGGATTAACAGTTGATGATCTTGAAGGTCACTTCCAAACCTAATGGTTCTATGAAATATTTTTAATCAGGTGCTGACTTCCTTTTATGGCACATATGAGCTCACTATGGCATATTAAACAGTTTATAACTGATCTCAAAAAAATTAATAATGCACCTTTGATATATTTCTGATAAATCAGTAGTCTGACTTATTGCCAGATTAAAGTATTAAGGCATGTTGTGATTTTTATTTCAAAGACAATTTTACAGAAGAAGGAAGCATAAATTACCAGTTTAACTTTTCAGACAAAATTGTTACATGAGTAGAAAAATACAGTACTATTTAAAAGAAAGACAGTTTCTGTTGTTGCTTGGAGCTGCAATGCTGATTCCCAGGCCTCCCACTGCCCCATTGAAGACAAAGCCCAGTGGGATGTGAGTGATATGAATTGTAGCCAGGAGCTGAGGAATCAAGTAAAATACTGCTTTCTTTATTGTGAAAGGTTATGATCAAAGTTGCTCTGTGTGTTTCCTTCTGTATCTTTCCGGACTGTGTTAAAATAATTTTTTTAAGAGGCTCCTCCAGTGATTTAAATGAGCAAGGCTGTGATCTGTCACCTTGCAAATTTTTGTCTCACATAGAAACATTTCTGCCCTGAAAGATCTGTGTTCTGCTGAGAAAGCATGGTCTTACTAGGAGATGTGGTTTAATGAATGTTGCTTAGGATAGCAGAGTAACACTGCCTAGAATAAAGGCGTTTCACCTTGGCTTTCCATGTTCAGAATAAAACCCAGAAATTCCTGAGTGCCACTAGCACAAAAAGCATCTTCCAGTAGGTGTGTTTAAGTTTTGTAATGACTAGCACACCTCAGGCTGACCTTTCTTTCACCCACTTTTTGATTGAAAACTGATTTCACATGCCATGAAGTGAGTGGATGCTGCAAATGCACAAGGACACTCCAGCAGCTGGAATACAGATCACAGCAGTGGTGGTAAACAAAGCCTGGGAAGGGGCAGTACTTCTACTGCAGAGAAAGCCTGGTGCTTCTGATGTCAGGAAGGTGAAATACATGTCCTTGTGTGGCAAAAGATTGTAGGTTTGTATGAAAGCTCACCTGGCCTTTATCTTAAACTTTGAGTTATTAACAAGGAGTGTGGAAGATTAGATTAGAGCCAGCCTGGTTGTTTCAGTAATCCTACATCAGTTCACTCTAAAAAGGACACTAAAAATTTCTTTTGGAGTTAGTATCAGCTGTTTACTTGTTAAAGCTGCAGGATTTTCCACATGAATTTACATTGCTTTTGTTGCACATATGTTTCTCTGGACACGTGAATCAAATACAGTTTTCACAATTACAAGAAGGTCCCGGTTACACTTTTGTGTTGTTTTTGATACTCATCTCAGGGAATATTTTCTGACTCACCATATTCATTATTCTTGCAAAGAAATGGTAAGTTTCTTTGTTGGGAGCTGATGTCCATTTGCCTTTGTATGAGTGTGAGAAAAGAGATAATGTTCTTAGCTGGGTGTTGCTACAGACTTTTTAAGTCTCATGTAGATGTTCTACCCACCTTCCATCTAATCTGTCTATCAAGTGCAAGCCAGCTTGGATATAACTTAAAGTATTGTCAGGGCAATATTTCAGCCTTTTTAAAATCCAAGCAATTTATTATTTCATTGCAGGTCTTTAGGTTCTTATGAAAGTCAAAAATATATATCACTGAAAAGGTCTCTGGTGGTGTCTATAGTAAAAGCACAATAAGCTTTTAAAGAAGTGCAATTTGTAATTCATGTTAAAATACCCTGTTGGGGTTATAAGAGAGACACAGTGCCTGTGCAATCTATACATCCACAGTAAGATTTCTCAGTAATCATAGCATGGAGAATGGGAGGCTGGTTAGCTTCAGCTCAGAGCCTTTAATGTCAAAATTCAGGTTTTGGCCATAAATCTTCTGGTATGTGTTTAAGGCAAGCCCTGAATATACTGTGGGGAGCAGAGGAAATGGATTGTTTTTATCCCAGCTGGCAATTTTTATGTTGTTTTCTTTAATGGTTCCTCACCATGTGATTTGCTTCCTAGCCCAGGGTATTCTGGTGTGCTTATGAAGCTGGATTCACCTAACAGTGAGACAGAGTAGGAATCAGAAATGTTCTTTAAAAGGCTTACAGACCCAAATGGGGCTGTAAGGAAGTTAGGTGTGAGGACTGAAGTTCTGGGAAGAGCTTTTCTCTGATACAGATGCTGTAGCTGGAGGCCTGTGCTCTGCCTTCCTCTGGGAGAGCAGGATATGCTGTCCATGTCTTCCATGCTGCTAAGCATATCTGTCTTGTGGAATGTTCTCTATCACATTTTCTGTACTTGATAAAATCTGGATTTGTTTAGTTGTTGGTTTGATATTCATGTGTGTAATGCCTATAGTGTTGTGAGAGCACGTACCTAATAACAACGAAGATTAATTCTGCAAAGGTGAGATCCTTCCCTCCTTGCTTTTGTTGTCTTACCCATTTTTTGCCCTGTGTGTCTCTGGAGTGGGTGTGACTGCTTGTGGAGTAAGGCTCTATCAGATTAGATAAGGATAATGGAATTCAATCCCATGTGTTTATTATTATGCTGAAGTAAAGCTATAAATGGAATAGAGTTCCTCAGGGTTCAGTAGCTATGCTTAGTCTTTGAAAAATGATAAATAACTTCTAATTAGATGAATGATATTTCATTAAAATGATGAATACTTTCTAATAACCCCTTTTCTCAGTAGGCTTTGCACAGTTCAGTTCTGAAAATCTGAGAAGTTTATAGAATTTTAACTAAAAGTGATGTGTGTTCTAATATTGAGTGAGATGTACAAATTACAGCTTACATTTCTTCATTCCAGTCATTGAATGCAGCAGAATTAAAAAAAAAAAAAAAAAAAGGAGAGGAGGGGGGGTTGACAAGTAACAATTGTTGTCTCAATTTTATTTATTCTGGCTACTTCAGGTTTCCTCCAGGGTGTATTTAGAAGAAAGAAGAGCCTGAAAATAATCTTCTGAATATTTTAAATATTACTCAGTAAGAAAGTTGATTAATGTGTCCCACTTTGACTCATACAGTATTCTCAGTATAATAATTGTGGGCTTCGCAGGAAGGAGGAAAAAATTGCTTTGTGCATTCTAGGACAAAGTAACTTTTTGTTTCCCCTGCTGATATTTAAAAGTAGATAAATGAACCAATAGATGACTTTTAAGATACTTATTAATGCCTCTGCACAATTCTTTGACCTTGAGATGACTATAAAAGTATGAGATAAAACAGTTGCTAATAGAGAAAGGAAAATGCAGTATTATTTTTTTTTCTCTCCTCCCCCACAGGACATTAATGTATGTATCCTTGAAAACTACCCTGAATGTTCTAATCCCAGGTTATTTTACATCATACCATATTTCTGTGGACAGCATCCAAGATGCAGGTAAATATATGCAAGATATTTCAATTTGTTCAGCAATAGCTATTGCCAACATTTTGTCAGAAATTGGTAATGAAGAGGTGACATTGTTTGAAGTACAAGAGAAAAATGAAAGTACAAGGAATGTAGCACTGTATATGGTAACTGCATGCATATATTTTGAAGTAAGAAGGGCACTGCAAATGTTGCAGTATTCTTTCTTCTTGATTTATAGCATGAATAATTCATCAAATATGAATGTATTTATGTAGGGGTTTTTTTTTTTTTTTTTCTGGGTTACTCCTTTTATCTGCACTGTGATTTTGTAATACATGTTTTTGATTTGCTCAGATGCTTGTATCTGGTCTATATGAGGAATACAGGTTTCTGTGTCCATGTAAGAAACCGTATTCATGCTTAAAAGTGTGTAAAATGCAGCCTTCCCCTGCTGTAATTGAGCTACCTCATTTTTATCATCTGTGTATGCTGTTCTAATATTGCTGTATTACTGATACCATAGTAAATTCTTAATGCAATAATATAGGAATAATTTTAAATACTTTCTTGGTTTTAAATGCTTTTATTGGTAAGAAATGTTCTTATTAGGTGTGTTGGACTTCAAGGTATTCTGTTTCTGTGTTATTCGGGCTTCTCCATACTGAAACAACTGCACACTTCCCAGAACTTCTTCCAAAAGCCTTGTAATAACAAGTGAAAATGTGTTATTTCTTCTGTCTTAATTTCTAAGTATCTATGTTGTAAAATCCTGCCTTATTTTTTTGCTTAAGTGAAGTTACATATAAGAAGCAAAGCAGGTTAATGATTTCATTTTCATTACACCTTTTTTTTTTTTAAAACATATTTTGGCCTTACTTGCAAATGCTTATGATTGCACATTTAACCTGCATGTGTGAGTAATCCCATTAACAACAGTCACATGCCTGAGTACTTTCACAAAATATCTCTGTGAGGTTCCCAAGCAGCATATTGAAGTACATTTTTGTACCTTGTGGCAGGTTTCTCTCCTGTCTTGCCCTTACACTTCTTTCAGCTACTTCTTAGTCCAATAAGGAGCTACAAACAGGAGGCTCATAGTGTTTGTTAGGAGACTTTGCCCCTCTTCCAGAAAATAGATCTGTGCACAGAATGTCCTAGAGCATGAAAAACCTGCTACAAGTCTGCTCTAATAGGAGTGGAAAGTAGCGAGCTTTTCCACATGGCACAGAAAGAGCTCCAGACAAATGTTAATATTCACTATTGTATAGGGTCTACAATAAGCTAATGAAGTCAGGGAAGAGATGTGATTTACAGCCACTCCCAGCCAGTGTGCACAACTGATTTCCTTTAGCTTGGGACACTGGCATTATATCCTGTGTCAGTATGAATGATGGCTGCTGCTGCTCCCAGAACATAACTAATATGAATTATTTTAAGGGATTTAGGATTCATATGGTTGTCTAACTGCATTGTGCTTTTGGGAAACAGAGAAGCATAAAGATATTGTGAAGTCCTGCCAGCTTCTCCAGCTGGGAAAAAACATAGAAGAACCCTAAACTATTCTTCAAAACCAGTATCAGTCACAGGAAAAAACTGCAAATCCTGTAGCAAAGCTGCAGGGCAACCTGAGGTAATGACAGGGAAAGGGAAGCTCCAGGAGATTTTGGCAATAGTTAAAATTAAGGGTAAGGTGGAAAATGGTAGTGTCCTGCATAGGTTTTGCCAAGTAACAGCAGGCAGGGGTTAGTCCTACCAGTTCTCCTGATGTAGTTCAGGGACACCGCCACCCCTCAGCACCTTCCAACACCAAGGGCAGTCGTTCCTCCCGTCAGACGGGTTGTGCTTCCAAGTTAAAATACCAGAGTTCACAAGTTTGAGCTTATAAACAACTTGGCAAAAGCTATCTTCAGAATGGAGTACTTTCACACAGTGATTAGCCTCCTTTTAATGTGATCCTGTTTTTACGTGCCAATCCAATTTTAGACGTTGCGTGGAAAAGCTCAGTAAGCTACTTGGGTTTGGCGGGGGGTCCTTTTTTGTTCTAAGTATAGTACTGAATATTTTTTAATTCACTTGTGTTCTTGGCTTGAATTTGAGAAGTAAATGCATATTTAAGCTTTTCTTTTTCCCTCCTCCGTCTTCCCCCATCTATTTCATACAGGGAGCCTGGTGAATGGGCCCTTGAAAGAGCAAAGCTGAACGTTAATGAAAATTTTCTGCTTGTGGGCATTCTGGAGGAGTTGGAGGATGTGCTGCTTTTATTAGAAAGATTTTTACCTCATTATTTCAAGGATGTGCTTAGCATCTACAAAAATCCAGGTAACCTTTTCCATTAAAAAGCTATTCTTACGGAAACTTCTGCTAAATCTGCATGGCTGCTGAAGGGTATGTGTTTCTTTCTTGTTCAGTCAATGAAGAAGTTTATCTCCCTTTTAGGGAGCAGATTTGATGATAACAGAAGGTCACATATTCCACTTTTATCTTTAATGTTACTGCGTGATTTTCTTTCCTTGCAAGAACTTGTTGCTCAGTGATCTTTCCATATGCCAGAAGGGTTCCCATTTTCCACTGGAGTGGCTGCTTCTTCTTTTAGTTGTGTCATACTCAGTTCTCAAATAATACTGTCAATATATTGTCAAAATGGTGTCAGCAATATGTACTTAAATAAGCCTTCAAGAAATAGTTTGGGGAGCTGGACACTTTTGAGATTCTCCAGGACCAGCTTATTTATTTTGCCTGAGCCTTGACTATGAGTTGAAATGAAATGAACCTTCAGTTGAGCTGAGTTTAGATAAAATACAAATAAGAATGTGCATTTATAGCACTTGAATACAAAGCATGCCGAGGAAAAAGACTTAGGAGTCTGGAGTAGAGAAGTGAAAATGGGGAGCACTCAATTTACTCCTTAATTTGCACCCCATGATCAATCTGAAAGGGTTCTTTGCATCAATCTATCCCTCCCATACTTATTTATTGCTGACTTCTTTAAAAGGCAGTCTTGTGTCCTATGCCTAAAAATAAATACGATGCTTCTGGAGGGCTGTGCATGTCATTCCAGCAGAATTGAGTTCTTGCTTACATCTGACAGGCCCATAAACACTGTGTGCAACAAGCAGGGGTAAAACTTCCCTTCTTCCTCTGTGACTCTGTTGCATTTGTGTCAGTGTTAAATGCCTACAGCCATTAATATGTGTGGTTTTGTACCAAGCTGTATATCAAAGGCATGTGGAACAAAGATTGAATTTAGTTTGTAATGCATGCAGCTGATGGCTGGCTTCCAACCAAGAACAGCTATTACAGTAGTCAGTCACTATGGAGAAATTCTGTCCATAACCAGGATTTATGCATGACTGCCCACCAAACCCTTCTACTAGGATGCATCTTTGGAAATTCTGTATTTAGCTGTGATACAGGTATTAGGGAAAGTATGGCATTCCTTCTCTGAACATGCTTGCAGTGCATCATTGTCTGCTTGCAGTCAGGCAGTTAAGGCAGCTCTTTGGAAGGGTGGGAGTGTAACTTTGTGGTGCCATGTCCAGCCAGAGAGCAATTTTGCCTAGTAACAGACATCAGGAGAGTATTGTACTGGCATAAGAGCAGCCAAATTTTGGATCAGGTATTCCTCTTATCTTTATAAGTTAAAAAATAAAAATACCTATGTTTGTAGTATGTGGAAGTCATCCTAAAGGTTTGCACAATTTGATCTCGAAGGTTTCCCCATAAGGATGTTAGACAAAAGGAAGGCAGGGGATCAATAGAAGGATATGCTCTCTCTGCCGTGAGAGTTTTCTTTGAGTTTATTTTACTTCTTCAGCTGTTCTTTGAACCATATATTTTCACTTCTTTTATAGTGGGGGTAGCTAATAAGCAGCACGCAGGGTTTTGATTTTCATCTGGGTGCTCCAGGAATTGTCAGGTGGGAGATAAGTAATCTGCTAGAATCATTAAATGCTGGTTAATCTTTCTGCTCTCTGTGTATTTTCCAGTATCTGGAGGAAATTTAATCATCTGTTACAGGACAATGATTTCCTCTGGGATTTCTTGTGTAAGATGGGTCTTGTGTCATGTGTAAAGAGTCACCACTTTCTGTCAGTATTCCCTTGGTAGATTAAACCTTTATTTTATCTTTCCCATTCACTTATTGACTGGACATACAAGTAAGAGAACAGTTTCCTTGTGTTAACTCTCTCTTTCTCTTTTCATACATGTATATGTTCGGGAGGTTTTTTTCTGTCGTAATTATTTTCTGGTTATTTCTGAGCTGGTGCTAATGCTTATAGAAAAAACCTTAACAGAATCAGCCAGAAAAATAGAAAATATTCAAGTGCTGTGTAAGAAATCCTAAATTGTTCTCCTCAGGGCATCTTAGACCTGATCTGCAACACCCTCTACTGTTGCATCATGAAGTCCTTGGAAGAAGATGTGTTGCTCTGCCAGCTGTGTGGTGGACCCACAAAGCAGATAACTTGGGTCAAAACTGACCTTTTGTTGCAGTTTAAATCTATACAGTTTACAGTATTGTCTGCTGACCTGCAGCTCCACTTGAAATTCTCTTATGGCAGTCTTTCCTCTTTCCACATAAAGAAGGAAAATTTCTCTAGAACTTATCTTTTGTCAGCTGAATATAACAAGATGAGGAAAACACAGTGAAGGATGTGTACAGAAAGGTGACTCACTTCCAGGTCTGTGAATATCTGCACCAGAGTCTGCTGCAGCAAACAGTTCTGGATTAGAGGCAATTCAGAAACTGGATTTGTAGAGCTGCCTTGAAGCAAAAAGTAGCTGAAGAAAGACAGTTTCAACCCAGTGTTGCTTTAGGGGATTACATAGATTAGAAATCATAGTAGGAAACAGGCGATTGCTGCCCCACCAACATCAGGTGAATAGTTACCCATATTAAAAGCACCTTGCTGCTACAGGAAGCAAAATGCCTGATACTATCAAACCCATAAAATCACATGTGTGCATTCAAGATATGTATGCAGGAGTTGTGGGTTAAACCCCTTCTTCCTGAAGTTGGGACTCTCCTCGCTCATTACAGGTGCTTGGGGTTGTCACCAGATCACTGTAGCCCCCATCTAAGCGAACTTCTTAGTATTGGAAACCTTCATTATAGGTTGGTAATAAAGAGATCAGGAAATCTAGGAACTTTTTCTCATCTCTGTTCCTTTGAACTGTATAGGCCATATTCAAAGTTCTCTGTTTCTTTTGTGTCTGTAGTAAAATTTCTCATCTGAAGCAATATAATAACATTTATCAAGAAACTTTTCCTCAGTGTTCTCTTAGGAGAAAACAAAGCCTCTTGTTTCACCTTCAAAAATATTTTTCTGCTGTTGTTCTGAAGTAGATCATTAAAACTGTGGCACTATGATCTGATAAGATAGTGTGACATTTTCATCAGAGAGCTGTTGTCTGTCTGTACACCTGAGGACACAGGTAACTGCTTAAAGCAGTATGAATTGAGTGCTTTTCTTGTTGATGATAATTTGTCTGATACAAGCTGACAGAAGGAAACTGTAAAAAGGTAAAATGTTAAAAAAACTTGGCAGTTCAGCAGGACAGAAAATTTTAATGTCAGAGGGCACTAGGAGGATAACTTTCTTCATTGCATTAGCAAATAGACTTCATTCAGCTATTCTATATGCCAGATGTTTTGACTTGTGTGTTTTATAACCACGCGTAACAAAGTCTGTAAGCTCTTTGTGGTGCTAAAGTTTTCATTGGAACCAATCTGGTTTTATCTTTTACAGTACTTTGAAGCTCTGGACTTCCTGTTTTTCTGTGTCTCCACTCGCTTCTTCAAATTAAACGTTATCTTAATGTTAATACCAAGTCAAGAATCACAAAAAGGACTCTCTTTTTGGATGCCTCTCTCGTCCAAAGTTACAAACTTCTCTTGTCTTGGCAGCTAAACTGGCTTTGACAAAAGATTAAAAGAACAGGAATGGGGGTGGCAGACAGATTGTGAAATCGATAGATGGATGAATACATGGGTACAATAAATTTTAAAGAGATATATTAGTGTTTAATAGCTTTCTTTGCTGACACAGTACAATTTCCTCCAAATTTTGTCCTTTTTAACCAGCATTGAAGCAGATAGGATCCAAATGCAGAGCTTTAGATTATATTTATTGCAAAATTTGAAAGTATTATTTAACTGTTTGAAAGGCCTGAAATAGTTATAACAAAACTTGACATGTAAATTCTCTCCTCACTCTCAGGAGCTAAAGGAAATAAATAATTGGTCATTCCTGTTCACTTCTGCTGGCTATAGCTCATTTCTGTAACATGGCTGGTAGCCAGATCACAGAGAATACCTACACAGTTTCTTTTGAAATGTGCACATGTGAGTTTCATATCTTTGGTGTTTTTAAAAGGTAAAAAATACATACTATACTCAGCAAAACAGAGTTTTCTTCTGTCTTGTCAACTTCTGTGGCATGGGGTAAAAGTTAACAGCATCCAGTGTAAAACAATAGGCAATAAAATGGGTTTTTTTAATCACCTCAGAAATGAGCCATATCCTCACACCTCTCTGCAGGAGTTCATAAATTTTCCTTGGCACCAGAAGACCTATAAAAACCCTTCTTCTCAATACCAGGAAAAAACCCCTTTGTTTCCTAAAAGGTGCATTTGGCCTGGAAGAATGTATAGGTCTTATTCTACAACATGAAGACTGACTTTAAGCTCTTCAGTCAGTGAATTTTATTGAGTGCAATGAAATAACTCACACTGTCAGCTGAAAGAAAATATATTGTTTAGGTAAACCGTAATTTATTATGTTTTTTAATGCAATGAAAATTTGATTCTCATAAGAATTGCATTTACAGGGAATGCTTTAATCTGTAGCAGTAATATTATCTCAGGTGATGTAAACCCTCTAGTTTTTTATTTCCACTATGTTCTTATGATACAGTCTTGACATTTTCTATTCATAAGTTTCCCCTTCTCTTTAAACCCACTAAGGAGAGAGATGCTGCCATATGTCTTTATTGCAGAGCTGAGGTCCTGAGAAGCAGAGCATTTGTGATGGAGTTAGGAAAAGGGTGAACAAGCTCAGCACTGTGCTGAAGATCACTCCTGTGCCAGGCCAGCACCGAAGGTGGGATGTGCCTTCAGACGGTTCAGATGCTATGCATTTGGAAAAGTTCAGGAGCCAAGGGGTTTTTCCCTCTGAGAAATTGTAGTGAATGTGTTTACAGGCACAGCCTCCAGGAGCAAAAACTTTGAGTATGAAATGATCATGGGACTCAGGTGGAAGGAGCCAGTGCTTTTTGTGCAGTGTCTTTAAACAGTGATCATCTTATCTTACATTCTGCCTTTGTTAAGCGCAAAATGAAAGAAGAGAAGAAATTAGGACAAATTATATGAGGCTTCTTAGTCTGCTGGCTTCTTGTGAGCTGTACTTTGTAGAGAGGGTTGTGACTGGTAAATGCAAAGGGAATACACTGTTTCATCTATGCTGAAGTGCCCAACCCTTCTCTCTCGTACAATCACCTGCACTCCCGATGAGAGAATAAAATCAGAATGGATTAGTTTTAATTTAAATTTAAATACTGAGGGGGTTTTGTGGTGGGGGGGGGGGTTTGTGGGATTTTTTGCATCACTTCTACAATTTCAAACACATTTGAACGTTGAAAAGCTTTGGGGACTCCAAATATGCTGTCTTTTCTTTTGCCTTGCACTCTAGATGAGCTTTGTGTTTTCCCTAAGTAACACTTCGAAGAGGAGTCATTGACTCTGAAAATCTTCTACAGCAGAGGAAAATTCTGAATTGCACGTGGAGGTAAAACGTGAGGCTGGACTTGGGAAGTAACTCCCTGTGTAACGCTTGGGTGGCGCGTTCCCATCTGGGATGTGAGGCGAGCTGTGCGTGCGAGCAGAGCAGCCTTGTCCAGAAGGTGGAGCGATGTGCACACGTGTGCGGCGCTCCCAGGGCCAGCAGCACTCCTGGATTTACATTCTGCCTGGGTGGCGTTTTCTTATCACCCGGCATCCTGTTCTCAAAATAGAAAGCGTGAGCAGACCATTCTTTTCTTCTCCCTTTGAAGTCTCAACTTTCAACGTTGCATGGAGGAACGCTATAAAATAATGCGAATGCTAAAACACGCGGTTTAAGGTCTAGGAAAAGTGATTAATTGTACTTTTGTTTCTTGTAAGACAAGTTCCCTGTTCTCTCTGTGCAAGATGGGCAGGGCAAAAGGAAGCATCACGGTGCATATCCCTGAGGACATTTCTTTTTTATTAGGTCGATAGCATCTAGGACATTCTGCACGACTGATCTGTTCCTTGGTTTGCTTTATAAAACTGAAGGTACTGTCGAAAGCTGTAGATATATTTTCTAGCTCTTCAGCCATGAAAATACAAGGTTTGGAGAGCAGGCACAAAACCAGACTGCCTGATCCAGGATGCCTTCAAGTTAGTGGATATGGAGTGATAAGGATGGTCAGTGACAGTGTTCTCTCTTTTTCAATCCCATGAGAGAAAGATACGTTATTTTGTCTTCCAGAGATTTGCAATCTTATTGTGAATAAGCTAAGCAGTTTCAAAAATAGGAGCTCTTAGAAGGATTTGAGACCTTCTGGGCTTTCTCATGACTGTGTTTTTCAAAAGAACCACTAGGTCTTTGGAAGATTTGTCTCAGAAGCAAAACTTCTCTGTGGTAAGTTCTGAAGCAAAGCTTGACAGCTTATAACTGTGGTTCTTGTTCTGCTGAGGAAGGTGAAGCCACTCCAGATAATGTGTGTGGCATGAAAAAACCGTAACTGCAGCGCCAAAAGATTTATCCAAGATAGTATCAGTCTCATTGCTAAAATGTGATCAGGAGTAAAGGTATGGCGAGCAAGTTTGGTTTGGCTTTCCAACCCACATGGAGCTTGTGTACATCCAGGCTCAAATCCTATCTATTAACTCTTCCTTGCTGGCATGTACGTGTTAGGTTGAGTTGGGTCATATGTGCATAGTTACACAGCAGAGCAGTTGCCTACAAATATATCTTGTGGCCCCAAATGAATGGCATTTTGAGACAAAAAGTGAGGCAGCTGACAGCCTGACATGCCATTGGCGCTCGGTCTGGGTGAGTCTGCTCCCTGAGCCTACAGTGCAGGGACGCGGGATTTACGTGTCCATTTGCCAATCACATTGCTATGGCTCTGCTTTCTCCTGGAGTCAAGAGCAGTGGCTGACCTGGTAAGTACAGCAGCACCAGCACCAATCATTTAGATCGGGTGAGAAATCTGCATATTTCCCACTGGCAGCCCGGGATTACGGGCATGGTTCATGAACTGGAGAAATGAGAAATGAGGCTCCTGCTGATCCATAGTTCCCCTTCCCAGTGCTTCTGGCATTCAAGGATGTTGGCTGCCTTCCAGATCTTGCCACTGATTATGGCAAAGGATATAGTTTTTCATCTTCCTAATTACAGTACTGATCTTTAAATCCTTATTTTAGGCTTGGATTTTCTTGGGAATTTGTAAAGGCTCTGCTCAGAATCAGCTGTAGTGGAAGGTGAAGTCCACGTTCCCCTAAGTCATTGTTTGAAAAACCTAGATGTAATGTTCCTCTTCTAGTAAAGTTTCTGGCCACATGAACTCATAGACTGGCTCTGACAAATTGCAATGTATTGTAGAGATAAGCTGAGTATGTTTTGTAGAATAACTTAATCTTCCCTTTCTGTGAGCTAAAATACATGGCCTATACTGAGCTTGTGCTCTGCCATCTGCTACCTTTTTTCTATTCCTCTCCTCCAACTTTTTCGTATTTCTCTTTCCTGTCAAATGCCAGGGTCTTTACCTGAAGCCAAACAAATTTTACTTTTTTGCATGCTCATCTGAACCTCCCAATCTTTAACAGAATTTCCCCTTTCCAAAAGTTTCTGTATGTCTGTAGGATTATGAAGACTGAGACCACCTAATGCATCATCTTCACCTTTTAGTGCAATTCCAAGATTTCAGCCTACAGATTTTGCATTTCATCCCACCTATTCGTATCAATTGCATTCAGTTTCCTTTGATCAAATCTGTTGATGGGCTTTGGATTAAACCTGCAAAGATGTCATTTCATGCTGTGTTGTGGTAAAAACAAAACTTACTGATTTCTGAATCCCAGGGGACCAGTCAAACAAGCCCTTACATCTCACACATCAAGAATTCATGTGTATTTTTTTTGTGTATGTCAGGAGATAATTTTGAAGACTTGGTGCTGATATCTGCCAAGTAAAAGTTGTGTTTATCTAATGAGCGTATCAGTCACTAAAGATGTTATGATTTACGAGTGTGCTCCTGCTGCTCATCTGAGGTTGATTCCCCGATGCATTTTTGAATATTTCCTGTTCCTAATATCATAAAGTGGAAAACCCATGGATAACCAGCTTTGTTATAGCTCCAGCACAGAAGGAAATCTGCATTTGGATACAGCATTAGTGGTATCTCATAAATAATCCAGGGTTGCTGATGACAATATACCACAAACATTTTAATGACAGGCAGTTAAAGCCTGCAATGACAGTTCATTCCTTATTGAGTACCTTAGTAAATAAAATCATAATGCTATTTTAATCAGTAGCATTTCAGCTAAGCCTCAGTTACTGCTTCTGCTTTAAAAATAGCATTTAAACAAAAAATACAGCAGTAACAGATTATGTAAATTGTTTCTTTGACAATTTTGATCTCTGTCTAGGCAACAGAAGGCATACAGAACAAAGTACTAAATCCCAGTTAATAGGCCTGCTTCTGGTCCAGGTGAACAGGTCTTCATTTCACCTATGTGGAAATAAGCAAGCTGTACAAAGTGGCTGAGGCTGGAATATAAAAAATGTTTATTAATACTAGGACCAAAACAACTGAGAATTTAGTTTAATTATCCTTGTGTCCTACAGTATGTTTTCAGGGCCAGTGTTTGAGGAGAAACACCTCTTAATTGAAAACAAAGCATATTTGGCATTGAAGACACAGGAGCAATATGAAACAGATCACAGAGCTGACTATTCACTTAGCTCTTAGGAGCATAATCTTATTTTCAGTCTTCAAAAAAGTTATTGTGCTTTTTTCTCAAACTAAATCACTGTATCAGTGGTAGAACGGGCTGCAGGTTAAATTGATTATTCTTACCCCCAAGGCATCTTGCAAGAACAATTCAAGTACCATGAGCCAATATTTTTGATGGCTCAGAAAAGTTTTGAAAAACATTAAAGGTAAGGTAGCTATAGAAAAGAAATTAAGTTGTTAAAATGCTTTTACCTGTAACTTTTGTAGAGTAGAGACAAGCAGCCATCCCTTAGGAATTAGATTTTCACATCAATGTTGCAATTTAATATCAAGTTTTTACAGTGATGCAAATTAGCTGCTGTAGTAATTAAAATGTTGTCTTGGTTTGAAAAGACGGGTATCTGCTAAGGAGAAGCAGGGCCTCTGTAGGAATGGGGGATTCCAATCCCTTCCCTCCGTGTTATTATAATTTGGAAGATTAAAAAAAAACTTTTCAGTCAGAGCTATGGGGAAAGGAATAACAGTCCTTTACTAGTAAATATAACAGGGCAGACAAATGACAACAACAATTATAATAATAATAAACAGAACCAAGAACCCCGAGGGGCTTTGTCTCACAAGCCCCGGGCAGTCCGATCTCTTGGGACCCCGAGAGCACCAAGCTGAAACGGTGGAAACTCCGGGGGCTGGCGGCTGGAAATGGTGGGGTGTCCCGGCAGGCAGGGGGGTGTCCCAGCAGGTGAAGGGAGCAGTGCCGGAGAAGCCGCGGTGACTGGACCCGGGCTGACCCAAAATCCAGCAGGGCAGGTGAAAAACTCCGAATTCCTGGGTGCTCCAGCAGATGATAGAATTCCCAGGACCAGACTCCTCCGTTAGCCGTGGACTCCACGCAGCTACCAGTCACCCGACTGTCCTCCCTGGAAAACTTAGAGCCGAGAGACCACCACCCTCAGCTCCCAGAGCCTTTCCCTTCCCACTGAACTAAGTGATCTACACCTTTTGTACAGGTCAAGCACCCTTTAAGCATCAGTATTTAGTCTCCTAGCAACTTATGGGGGGGAAAATTCCATAGGAAAACTTAACCCTCAACAAATGTAATAATTAAAATTAGGAAAACATGAGAGAGCATAAATTCTGACAAGTTAGGTGTGAAATGATAGCAAGGAACTTTCTGGCATGCATCCTGTGAAAGGCATTAAACCTCACACCAAAAGGGTTTTTTCCAACCACATCAGGGCTAGGTGCTTGAGAAGAGAGTCAGGGAGAGAGAGACAGTGGGCAGCTGGGAGAAGTGGCAGGGAGACAATCTCAGGGAAGTCATCCCCAGGGTATGTCTGTAAAGGGACCACTTGCTCCCAGAGGACACTGTATTGTGCTCTAAAATCATCTTAAGGCCACTGTTGCTGCTATTAGGAAAGAATTAGTAACATGAATTTCAGCAAAGAGTCAGTTCTTGATGACAAAATTGTAAGAATTAAAATGAAGTAAATATGTTAGCAGTGTAGCTCTCAGCTGCTACACAGCTGGTACTCTCAGCTAGTGTGTCTCCCAGCCATCACTCCTCACTTGAATACAGCTTCACACCATGCCTGTGCTGCTTCCTGTCAACTGAACCCCTTTGCTTTACCTGCCCTGAAGGCAGTTTATGGTGCTGGAGGGCTGACCCCTTGCTCTTCCAAGAGTCTTGCTTGGCATTATGTTCCCTATTTCCTTCCCTTGTTGGAATTTCCCAGGCTTTTTGATCTGTCCCTCTTGAAAACTTACTCTCTAAGAAGCGATAGCAAGAAAAGAGGGTTTTACTAAATACAGCTGCAGAGACTGTTTTTCTTCTTTTTCTCTGTTCTTGGAGTAGAATCACAAATTTTCCAATGTAGCATGAAAGAGCGTCTTCCCTTCCGTTTCTCTCTAGGCTCATCTTCCCAGTTTCCTCCCCTTCCAGACTGCATACCCATTGTGTTCTTTTACTACTATCTTCTCTCCAGTTTTCTATCTTTGACTATTTGCATGATTATTACTGCCACTTTATAAATCTTATCTTCTGAGTTGTACTCAAAGGATAATATTTATAAAGTGCAGTAACAATTTGAATATAATTGGAATATCTCACTTGAATATCTTCTCAGTTACTTGCAGATGACATCTATAATACAGGTAAGTCTTAGGGTATGGCATTTTTTACTCCACAGCTGTCTTTACTCCTTAGCAGTGTTAGGGATGCTGCTGTGAGAGCTAGTGTTCACCAAGGATTTCTTTGAAACTGAAACTGCCAACCCTGTGGCATGTCCCCTCATTCAATCAGCAGTTATTTTAGAAGAGCAGTTAAGATCGCTCCCAGGTTTTTAGAGAGCTGCAATTTTCACCTAGACACCAACAGATGAAAGACTCAAATTGACATACTGGGAGGAGCTATAATAGAGGATGTGATTAATAGGCAGTTGGGAAAAGTCAGTATGGCATTTGTAAAACCTCAAAAATCAACTGCTTCCTTTAAGGACTCAGGAAGCACAGGGATATGAGATGGTACAGGTGTGATTTTCAGCAAGTTCTCTGTCCAAAATCTCTTCAAGAAAACCAGTTGTCAGGATAGGAGAAAGAATGTTCTCCTGCAGGGTAAAGCTGGTGAAAGAGGTGGGCATTCATTGTTTGGTAGTACCCCCTTACTTTAAAAAAACAGGGAAGACTGTTCCAGCCTGGGGTAAATGTTCTCTTTAAAAGGTAGGACTGAGGTAGGAGAGGTCAGTGCTGATATGATGTTGCCAGGAACCAACAAAAACAACACAGAAGCAGTTTACTAATCATAACAAAGCAAAGCATTAAAATTCAGCTCATGTACAGTTTGAGAAGGTCTGTCCTCAGTGCTCAGAGCTGCAGTCCGCAGATGCTTTGGGTCTTGATCCGTGTGAAGCTTGGTAGGAAAGTGTACAGATTATCAGATAAGTTGGTATTTTTCTCTGTACAGGGGAGCAGTCTCCCACAGAAGAAATTTTTATGTGAAGGTAGATCAAGTCGTGACTCAATTTTTCTAGAAGGCAGAAAATGATGATGCAGGACAGAAGGGTTAAATCCCAGCTGAATTGCAAGAGCAGCTGTAGGAAAGGCATTCACGTTTGAGGTGCTGCCCTAGCTGCAAAGCAGGGAGTTCACGCAGCTGTAGTTCTGATTTGTGTTTAATGGTAGGTGATTCAGGAGCATCAGAACGTGCCTGCTCTTGTTCTGATTTAACCTGTTCTCTTTCAAGTTTGCATTCTGAATAAGCAAAAGGTGGCAAGGATGACACTGAAAGCCAGAGAAAAGTAATTTTCTTCCGACACCAGGCCTCTTTTTCCAGCTAGACTTAACAGAGAAAGAAAGAAACTGTTGAGTTGTCCTCTGGTTTTCTAGCAGTGAGCAGCAGCTGTTTTGGTAGCAGTAGCAGCAGCTCATATAACAAATGTTTCATGATGAATGCAAACAAAAGCCAGCCCTGAAATTCCAGCTCCACTATGTACGCATAAAATATAAAACCAGTTCAAAATAACGTAACTACTCAACTTAAGGGATTTTTTTTTCTCCCCCTCTAAATAAATTCCATGTGAGAATTAGTGTTTGGTCTGCTCAGTTCTCCAGGGCTCACCCAGAAAATTTTTATCATATAGGCCGAGGGCAAAAAGTGAGCACAAAAACCGACCAAGAAAAAATATTTTTAGAAGAAGTGCACATGCAAGAGGTTGTGTGGTTTGGGTGAAGGTTTTGAGAATGCCAAACATGCTTACTGAATTGAAATTACTGCTGATGTTTGTGAGTTGGCTAAATTCACTTGCCTTCAAAATAGGTCTTGGAGGAATTCTTTATGCATCTCTGTGCAATTTGCTTTCTGAAGATGACTTGTAGTTTTAAAGGCATCTACATGTTAGAAGAGTGTTATGCCCTCTAGCATAAATTTCTTTCCAGATAGCTGGTGGGAGGATTTCTAGGGAATGCAAGTTGCTGATCAGTGCATACTCAGGAGAAATGAGAATATTGATGAGAGAGAAAAAGATATAGTAATTGGAGACTCAGGAGAAATACAAAAGCTATCCAGGGGGCAGTGTCTTAAATTGTTATCTTCCTCCAATTGCTTAAAGTTAAAACAGCAAGTAAATAACCAGCATCCCTCCCTGCTCTGCTGTTTGCTGAGAGTCTGGAGCAGCATCTGTTGTCTGCCCACACAAACACTCCTGCTCTGTTCTCAGGCCCTGAAATGTTCTCTTCACAATCAGTTTGCTTTCCTCATGGCTAGGTTTTCTGAGCTGGCTTCCTTCTAATTATGGAATTATTCAGCTCTATGCATCCAGCGTAGGAAAAAACCTAATTTCTTGTGTTCTGACAGATCAATGATAAAATAATATAGCTTATTGTTGTGCCTTTTGCAGTATGATTCTATCTAATACCTTTTGTGTAATGCGAATTTTGAGCACAGCAATGTTCTTCCATTTTGTACGTTTCAACTGAATTTTGAACAGCCTTTGAAGTTGTGTTGCTGTGTGATGTATTGCTGTTCTCGGGGTACACGTGTACCTGTTACGGGTATCACATCTTCAGTACAGCAGGGCATGCAAATGTAGGACTTAGGACAAAAACTGTGCGCTTGTCTTGTCTCTGCTTCTCCTGCCTCTTGACTGTTTTGGTTCATTTCCAAGCCATCAGCTACATGATTTGATTTCTTTGTATTTGTGGAGTGGAAAGGGGAGAAGGGGATTGATGAAGAGTACTGTTGGATCTAGCAAAGAAAAGAGAACAGAAGGGGTGGGCTCTTTCAGGTTTTGCTTCTTTCTCACTAGAAAGAAGTGCCGCACAAGTTACTGGGAGAGCCCAGTGGTGGTGTTGGGCTGGTGTGGAGGGAAGGCAGGGGCAGGGAGCACACGGATGTTGCTGCAGCAGAGTTTGGTGTATGCAGGGAGCCACGGGTGTGCACAGTCAGCCAGAGCCCGCAGTGCTTTGCAGAGCTGTGCTCCTGTGGCTTTTAGGATGTTACCAAGTTAGGAGGTTTATTGCTTGGGCACGAACACATGCTTTTTCTGTTACATAAAATGAGAGCGTGGAATTAATGGGTGACTGAGACATAATATACATCTTCCAAAAGCTAGTGGAAATTGGACGTGACAGAAGTGACAGCATAGCCAAAGAAAATTTATTTAAAACATTGAATGAAAATATTCACCAAAACCTCTGTTTTATCCTAAATACCACTAAATATTTTTTTTCTGGGTATTGAAGTCTTATTTTTAAGTCGTCTTCCACTCCCTACTGTTCCATGAGTCCTCTGCCAATTTTGCAGTAGTCATGACTCATCCTTGAAAGGTCTTCAGACAGCTGACAAACCTGCCTTGCTTCTCTGGGTATTGACATTATTTAATGTCAGTGTTTAAATTATGTACCAGGGAAGCTGAACTCTCAGCATGACCAGTGAAGAGAGGTAAGTGGCTGTTTCTCTCTCTAGGGGTTGTTTGGTGCCCTGAGTGGCTGTCTGGAGTTAATCGGCAGGGAATACTCCTGACTCATGCTGTGCAGTGCTACACGGTAGGGTAGAGAGGGATGCTGGCTAGGAGTTGACATGCAGTAGTGTTTGTAGGAGCAAGGATGAAGTATGCATATAAAAACAAAGTTTATGTCATCCTTCTTAGTGTTTTCCTTGCCTATCCAATAGACAGATCTGTGCATCATTGAGTGCTATTTGATTTAAGTTTTGGTGGACTTGTTTGGACAGTTTTTTGGGAGCTTAACTTGGGGGGTTTTTTAGCACCCCACTAGATTTTTCTGCAGTGATTCCAGGAATAAAGTCTATGGCCTTAGTTTCCTGTGGGTCACAGAAACACAGCAGAAGCCCAGGACTCCCTTACCAAGAGCAAAGGAGGTGAATGAAGAAGATCTATTCTAGTAAACTCTCAAGAAACCCCTGCGTGGTGACCAAAGCCACTGTAGAGAGTGAATGAACTGCAGAAGGTGGGAAACCTGGGGAAGGATTTTGGACAGTAAAACTATGCAGGGATCTTGAAAAGGGTGAAGCATGGCAGGACCAACTGAGTTTAGGGATGATGGCTGAACAAACCTGCTCAGGTGTTTTTGGCAGTGACCAGTTTCCTCCTCCATATTCTCTCCAAAATTTTTAGATGAGCACATGTGAGATATGTCTCTGGCCTTTCACTGTCCACAGCTCACATTTCAGTGTTTGAGAAGTCCTCAATATGTTTTTCTGCACTGAATCCTGGTTCATAGGGAATAGTGTTTGTCTGGTTTCACCACAGAAGTATCAGATGCTCTCCACATCTTCCTTAGGGTTATTATTTCAGGATTTGTGGATATTTCAGATGTGAGGGTTTTTTTCCACTGTATATCCTTATCCTACCTCTTCCTATTCCTTATTTAATTCAGTAAGTGGTAAACTCAGTGGTAAATTTTGGGTGTTGGTGATGGCAATTAAAAGCTATTAGAGTCAGGATATCAGCTGGGAATCCTGCATGCCAAACAGCATTTTGAAGAGTTCGTATTCTTTCCTGAATTTGGGTACTTAGTCTAGTTCATGACTTTGTTTGTCAAACCAATTAATTGATTTTCTGTAATGACCAGGTGAGATGCTAAGCATGGAGGGTGTGTATTCTTTTTAAGTGCAGTGAAACAGATTTCTTGTGTTAAGATAGTTTTGTTTGCAAATGCAAACTGTTCTTTTCAGTCAGCGTAGTAAAAAGGGTGAGATGAGTTCTCTTAGTCTAAGCCCTTGAAAGAAACACATTATGATGGGCATACATATACAGGCATCCTGATACACATATATATTCATCCAGATATACCAAGAACAGCTCCTGGAGGAAAGTAAATGCTTTTTGCAGTCAGCCATTCTTAGCTCTTATTAGTTGAAAATAGCAAGAACAAATTGCATCTTAGAACTTTGCCTATTTGGTGCAGATATGCCAATGCAAGTGTTTGATAGCCGGAAAATTCAGTCTCTTGTCTTACACTTCAGCAAACAGCTTACCGAAGATGTCAGCCCAGTTCATCTTGAACTTTTGCTAACAGAAGAGCAGTGAAACTGCAAGGCATATCTGCCTGGATATTAAATTTCAGAATTTACTGGGCACTGCCTTCTGCTGCTGGTGGAATATGGTATTGGGTCCCTGGCAGACCCCAGTACTTTGCATTTGCAGAACACCTTATTTAGCCTATTTTAAGGGCAGGCTTAGCCAAAGGTTCTGCTTTGAATCATTGAAAATTATTTTCCTTGGTGCATGGTTTTGCAAGCTACTTGTAGAAATCAATGGTTTGAGTTCCTGCTTAATTCATCTGCTCAGTTCACAGACTCTTCAGTTACCCTTTCAGACCACATCTTGGTGTGCATCCCACTCCTTCAAAAGTAATAAAAAGTTAATCGCAAAGCCACTTTGTGTCTCATGCAAAAGGGAAAAACTCCTAGTCCCACACATCTTTTCATACTGTATACACATGTGTGAGTAATTTAGTGAAGAAACTGCACATGATACATTAGTATATTTTATTAGCAATTGGCACTGCCAGACCAATATTTTGATTTTGAAATAGTGGCAGAACTTGCCCAGATTGCCAATAAAATCAAAAGTCAAATCTAGCACTGCATCCCCGTTTCTGAGACTTAGCAGGAAAGGACAAAAAGCTATGAAAAAGATACAACAAAAGTATTCTGATAAACAAATGTCACCCACTTTCAAGTGTTGAATCTCAGTTTAATTTTTCCCATGCTACATAAATAGTCCTTTCACTTCCTTTAGCCTTGCAGTTTTTTATTTCCCACTGTAACTCAAACAAAATGGGGGGGGGGGGGGGGGAAACAACACCAAAAAACAGTTATATTTATGAGGACTCTATATTTGCTCAGTTTAAGGGGTTTTGTTTCTTCAGTAAATGTACTTAATAAAATTAAATGCTTTGGGAATGTGCCAGAAATGCTGTCAGCCACTTTGGCAAGCAGGTGGATGAAGCTTCAGCTGAACGTGATGTGCCCAGGTTACTTTGTTTATTTAGAAGCTGATGACCACAGTCACTGGACTTACTAGAGTAGCCTGTGAGGAATGTGTTTTTAAAGAGCTCAGAGTCACAATTTCATATTCCCAGCACCTATGGGTTTACTGGCAAACTTGGCCCCATCCAGGCATTGAATTGGGTCCTGGGACCCGCATACTCAGCACTAAGACTGGATGTGAAGGCAATCTAGCTGCAGCATCTGTCCCCCCACTGACTGCCAGGGCTGATTCTGCTATTTTGACTGGTTAGGCCGGGTGTCCCCTTCCTCCTTCAATAGCTCCATGCATGTCCCTCCCAAAGCTGCACACTTGGTTGCAGAGGAGGACCTCCCCAATACATTTTTTTGGCTGGAAAGTGGCCCATGGGAGAAGGACCTAGGAGTGCTGTCGACAGCTGGTTTGACATGAGCCAGAGAGTGCCCAGGTGGGCAAGAAGTTCAAAGGCATCCTGGCCTGTGTCGAGCACAGCAGCACCAGGGCAGTGACTGTGCCCCTGTACTTGGTACTGGTGAGGCCACACCTCCAGTGCTGTGTCCAGTTCTGGGCCCCTCATTGCAAGAAAGACATGGAGGTGCTGGAGGGTGTCCAGAGAAGAGCAACAGAGCTGATGAAAGGTTTAGAGGGTAAGTCATATGAGGAGCAGCAGAGGGAGCTGGGCTTGTTAAAGCTGGAGAAAAGAAGGCTCAGGGGCGACCTTACCACTCTCTACAACTACCTGGAAGGAGGTTGTAGCCAAGTTGGTCTCTTCTGCCAGGGAACCAGTGACAGAACAAGAGAAAATGGACTTAAGTTGCACCAGGGACCATTCAGGTTGGACATCAGGAAAATTTTTTTCACTAAAAGGGTGTTTGAGCATTGGAAGAAACTTCCCAGGGAAGTGGTAGAGTCACCATCCCTGGAAGTGTTCAAGGAAAGACTGAATGTGTCACTTAGTGCTGTGATTTAGTTGACATGGTGTATTCAGTCAAAGGTTGAACTCGGTGAACTTGAAGGTCTTTTCTAGCCTTAATGATTATATGATTCTAAGACAAAACCTGATTGCATGCATTGGTCACCCACTGAGCACCAGGCCTGGGTGAAAACACGCGCTTCAGAGCCCTGTTGTTATGTGTAAGCGCTTACACACATCAACGTGGTCAATGTCCCTTCTGCACAAATGGACACTGAGCCTCCCAGAGGTGAATTTTCTATTTTTTTGGACAGGTCTTTCTAAAGTTGGCTTGATTGTTTATTTTTTCATTGTTTTTCTTACTATGGAAACCCTGAATGTACTATTCTCTCAGATAACTTTTTCATCATGTTTTCCACGGAACTTCATTAAAATATTCTGTATTGAAAAAAAAAACCATTCTTCTAGTAAGCTTAGCAAATTGAATAGGATTTTGTAGATTCAGGCTCAGATTTGTTGTTTAGAGGAATAGGTGTTGAGATTGAGCACTGAAATGTTGACTTTTGGTTCTTAATGGTATTTTCTGTGTTGTGTTATCAGATAAGTTAAATTTACTTATAGAACTCACACAGCATCAGTGCCTTCTTTTATTGTCAGAGTAGGTCAGTAGGCTGGGGATGGGCAAGAGACCGGGAGAGAACACAGCCAGTACAACTGACCTAGACTGATTAAAGAGATTGTTCATACCATATAACAAAATGTTCAGGAAACAATAAAAGTAGAGCGGGAGAAAGAAATGGGATCTTTGGCTTCTAGGATGGCCATTGCTTATGCACTGACTGGGGAATGGGGAGGGGATGTCATTTGCATCACTCCTTTCCTCCCCGCATCCTCCGTATTAAACTGTTCTTATCTCTAGCTACAAGTTTCTTTGCTTTTGCTCATCCTGTTCTCTCCATCCTCCCACTGTGGGAGCAGTGGGAGAGAGCAATGGCCACATGGGTGCTTGACTGCCGATTACAGCCTACCTGCCCAAACAGGTTTCTCTCTTTATCTTGATATAACTTTTAACATTGCACATCTCGTGAGTGATGTTGAATGTCTTTATTCTGACACTCTTGAAGATTGCATTGTAGAAAATTACAGTGTTCTTTAGCAAAAACCTAGGTTGTTGTATGCACAGTGTTCCTTCTAGTAATCTCATTCTCTCCCAAAATTGATTTGTCTTGTAGAGCTTCTCCTAATTGCTGTCACGTTCTTCCTGGTTCCTGTCTCATTTTATCCTTATTCAGAGGTGTTAACATTTACAAGTACCCGTAAATACTGAAATGGAAAAAGACAGCAGATCATTTTATCTCCTGTTTCATTAATCTCAAGGGAAAGGTCTGTGCAGTAAAAGTTTGGAGCACAGTAGTCATTATGTCAGGTCTAGTATTGTCATTAAAGTAATGTGCAGACTAACCTGGAAACTTTGATACTAGCCAGTCTCTTTAACATTGACATGAAACTGCTGGTTGAAATACTGCAGACATAAGACAATTTACAGGATTAAGCGGAGGAGCAATGGCTTTTCATACCCCATAAGTCTCTCATTCCGATTCATGTGTACTTTCAGGGTGTTCAGCTAAGTCCTTTAACAAGCAATAGAGTTAAGGCTACTGGGAATATACTTGCTGTAAACAAGGTGATAGGTGGCAGAACAATGTGCCCATCTATCTCTTCCCTGTCTGTACATTAATGTTAGATGGGAGTTGAATTTAAAAAGATCATTGAGTGCAATCCCTTTTTCCTCAATGGATTGTTCTCAGTGTTGACACACAAGCAGGAATGGTAAAGGTGCTGGAGCTGATCATGTCAGTCACTGAAGACAGGTGAGGCAGCTGTCTTTGCTACTGGCTGATACAGATGCATGGAGTGCATAGGAAAGACTTTGTCTTCAAAACTCTTAGTCTTGTAATTATGTCAGAAAAGCTATTTTTACACTCCTTCTGGATGAAAATATATTGCCTAGAATATAGAGCAAGTACATGCATATGTAAATCTTGGTGGTGTTTGAACAGCTTCTAAGCACCTAAAAATATTCTGTATTCATTTATATTAACCCAAACAGATCAAAATCATACTTACCCTAGAACTGGGGCCTGCCTCTAAAAGCTGTCATGCATATAAAGAATTGCCAGGGGAAGTCTCCTGCCACAGGTCACTGAGACACTACATCCTGTGATACAGCCTCTGAGGCACTTTGGTGCTCAGGATCAAACAGGTCACACCAGACCTAGGGAATTTCTTCTGCCTTTTCCAACCCCCCATCCCTCACCTGTGGCTGCGCTGCAAAGGAAGCGCTGAGGTTGGCATGAAGAGCCCGTGTGTATCTCTAACTTCTGCAACAGCATCTCCCTCCATGATTCCCAAGAGAGAGACAAACTCAAATCACAGCAAATCCCAAGTGTCCCAGGATTCCTCATTGCAGACATGGCTGCAGGCTCTGCAACAGAGGCAGTGAAAATCCCAGGCATGAATTCACCTTGACTTGGGTTTAATGCATTTCTGGAAATCCAGCAGGAGCTTTCATCACTGTGAAGTCCTGAAATAGCTAAATGTTTGGCTTATCTATCTGTCAGACTCTTGGAGGTCTGCTAGATGCATAGGAATTACTCTTTTGTGAGTGAGGACACTTGCCCTTCACACGAGCCTGTTAGTGCAAGCATGGAGGACAGAGTGGGTTGCCTGGAGCTTCCTGGAAGGAGGAAAGATGCATTCTTGTTTCTGGTTCATAGTGACCTCAGCAGACATGAAGACCCTGGCAGCCTTAGAGCTTAGCCCTGTTGGGACATTATACTTTGCCTTCTAGCCTGTAGAGTAGAAAATCACAAAGTTCCCTCTTCAGGAAAAGCACAGGGTGAGAATTGCATTAGCCACACTATGAGATTATTCTCCTCTCCCAGGGCTTCTAGATAATATAATTCCCCTTCTTTTTATTTTTTTCTCTTGCTGAAACAAGTCTGCCTGTGTTAAACAACAGACCCTTTTCCTCGGTTTTGGCCAGAGGAGGAAGTCTTTGTCCCAATCTCCTGGCAGCTGGCCAAGGCAGTCAGGCTAAGAGCCAGGAGGGGGTGAACTTGAAAGGAACAGTGTGTTGTTTCTGCTCTGGTAGCATTCTTCCTTCTTCAGCAGCGCCTCGGCCCCTGGCTGCCTTCAGTCACTCATTATACACAAAAGAACCTAAGGGCAAAAGAGACAATTTTCTCTTGACTGCCTCTAACTTGAAATAATAAGAAATAAAACCACTTGGGGGCTTTCAGTTGTCTGTGTGCAGACATGGTTGGGAGAAAAATCTTCTTGGAACTGGCCACTTTCTCACAGGGGAGGAAAGAACCAATAGCATCTTTCCCCCCTGCCCCCCATTTTAATAGCAGCTTTCATACAGTAACAGTCCTGTATCTCCTATCAGCTGTGATTTTACCTGGGCAGTGCATAAGTTTTATAACTGGACATTGCTTGCATCCTAGTTAGTATTTTTACATTCACTTTTCATTTCAGTAGTTATATAAAGAAATAAGCAGTCATATGTATGCTCTTGGACGACTTAGGCTTAAGTCTAAGAGGCTGCATTTAGAATTAAAAATTTTTAAGGCCACAGTCTCAACTTTTTTTTTAAAGTATAGGATTATTTCCTATTCCTGCATAGCCCGATACTACAGGGTGATGACCACTAGGTTTGAACAGTCATGAAGTAGAAAACATAGCAGATTGGATGTTCAGGCATCTTCCAAAAAAGACATTCACACTGAGGTATCTGAAATGCAGTGACAAAAAGGCTTTTGCGTGTAGTGCTTCTGACTTGGATGCTGACACAAGCAAGATATTCGAAACTTGGATCTGTGAACAACTTAAATGGATCATTGGGTCATTAGGTCATTGAGCTTGGCTTCCTGTGTGCTACAGGCCACACAGTCTCTCCTCTGCATAGAGACCAATATCTGGAGTTCATTAAGTTATCCATCATTGATGCAGAATTATCAAATGATAGCAAATCAACTGCATTTGTTGTGTACTAACAATTTATCACCTTCACCACTTCAAGAAAGCAGTGCCATATTTCCAGTCTGCATTTGTCTGGCTCCTGCTTCCAACCCTTCAGTGCCTGTAGTTTTCTCACCATGAAAAAATGCAGATGCTGTAAGCTAGTCACCTCTCAATCATCTTTTTTTTTTTTTGTAAGCTGACCAGAACAAATTTATCGTCTTTCCTCAAAGTGTCCCTTTCAACCTCAGTCTTCATTCTGAGGCTGTTTTCATACTCTTCCTGATTTAGGATGTGGTTACAAAACTGGATGCTATATGCCAGTGTTTCACTTACCAATACTATATATGGAAATAAAGATACCTCCACCTCTCTCCATCCCTCTTGGACATCTTAGCTTGCACAGCATGCCTCTTCATAATTTCCTTTTTGTGGACAAAATTCACACATAGCACCTACCATGATTCGAAGCACAAAGGCAAGATGCCTGCTCTAGATTCTCAAGTCATGGACTGTATCTCTTGCAGATTTTCTGCATTACATAGCTGTGGTGAAGCTTTTCCTGCTCGTAAGCACTGCTGAAATTTGTCTCGGTCACTGCGACTCTCTCTTCTGTCTGCAAAAAAGTGATAATGTTAGCATCTGCATAACCTACTATGCAGCTCTGTTCACAAGCGTTCTGTAAGAACCTATTTTTAAATTGTGGTTTTGTAAGATCCAGATGTGACTGGATTCATTCAATAACTCTTAAACAGCTATAAAAGATACATTAGAAATTGTAGTGTATGAGCTGCAACCATAGCAGTTGTTTCAGCAACTCAAACTAGACAATCCTGGCATTTCCTCTGCAGATGACTTTGGTTTTGGCACCTCCAACTCTTGCCTAGTTCAACTTAAAAGTTGCTTAATGGCTATAAAAGTACCTGACCACATTCTCATGAGAATCTGCCTGTTCTTTCTACCAGTGTGGGTTATTCTTCAACTTTCCTTTCTCTTCTGTGTTAAACTACCTGAACTAGGAATGCAACATTAAAGTGCACCAAATAAAGGAGTCTCTTAGAAGATCCTGCTGAGATTTGTTATCTTGCGTGTGATACAGCACATTTCCAGGCTGAGGACAGCATCGGAGATTGTGTGTGGTGCAGGAGGGTTGGCTGAGGTATCCCATGCAGCTGGAAAACCATGTTCTTGGATCCACTGCTCTGAGCTGGTAGGAGCAAAGGCCTAACACTGTTTCATTTCCAGGAGGAGAGTTTAGAGATTTCATTATAATATTTACTGGTTGGAGAAGAGACTTCAGAGAGTGGTAGCTGGAGAAAGTTACATAGTTGCATTGCTGAGTTGTATGGCAAGTGTTTCATAGTAGTGGCGTAATACCTTTAACAGCTCAAGGAGCGTGTAAGAACACTGCTGAATTCATACCGCTGTTGCACTGTGCAGGTGACAGCCAGACCAGTGCAGTGCTGACCTCTGTAGTATTTTCCAAAAAAATGTTATTTGCATGGTGAAGATGTTTGCCATTATGGCCATATCAGCCCAAAATACTACTTGCATTCATCACTTATCGCTAACTTTTATTTTCTTTCTTCATCTTTCTTCCATGCTGTTGTTTATGCCATGCCTCCTTGGTGTTTACATCCTCGCACATTAGTAGTTGTTCAATTACATGTCTTTTGGATTATCTCTTTGAACTCTTCCTGGCTAATCTCTGTTTTGGCATCCCTCCATTTTTCTGAGCCACCTTATCATTATCAGAGCTTCCTGCATTTTGTCTGTGTTAAAATAAATAATGAAATTATGTAAGGGTAACAGCGAGACTATTCTTTCCTCCATTTATTCATTGTAATGGTAAGAAAGAAGGAATATTGCTGTCTCACTTAGTTGCATCTCTGTCACTAACAGCTATCATTTTACAGTGTCCGGGCTAATTACAGTCTGGTATATTTGCTGCCAAGATCCCTGTTTGATGAATGATAGGATGTTCCATTTCCTAGGACTGCAGATCTCTGAAGTTCTGGGAGTTTCTGTGATCTCTGGAGAGTTGCTGTTTCAGAGGGATCCATACCTGACCTTTACAAGATAGGAAACGGCTGTGTGCCAGTGTGTGAGAGTTCTCCTAATCCCCTGGAGTTAGGAGTTGTTCCGTGTCCACCATAATTCAGGACAGAAGTGCCAAAGCAAGGCGAGCATTGCCATGAGTTTGGCATAGCTGTCCCCAGTATGCGCGTGAGGATCTAATCTTTATCCTACGTGTCATTAAAACTTACACTGTATTTTGTCAGTGTGAATATCTGAGAGGGGAGTAAACTAGTGGTAAAGATGTTAATAGCTGGGATTCATGGTATTTCAGATAAAGTTGGTAAATACTGTGGGAGAAATTGCTACTTCGCTTTTCAATCAGTTTTGATTTTTAATTTATTTCTGCCTGGCCAGTGACTCTGTTAGATTTGCTCCACTATCCCTGCTTTCCATTAACATGGTGCTCCATGGCAGAGTGTGGCTGCAGCACACCATCCCTCTCCCGGCTTGGATCCAGGGACCTGCTCTGAGCTGGCTCTCCTGAGCAGCAGTAGCCGTGTGGCCATTGGAAAGACATGCAAGCCCAGCACACTGGCATTTCATCCATTCTCCCCAAACTGTCCTTTTCCAGATATTCTTCTAGAGCCAGGCTGAAAATTTCAAGTTTGTAAAGCAAATCAGTTGTGCCAGAGAATTTTTTGCTAAGCTGCAGTTGAACATTCCAGGGGAGATAATTTCTAGCGTAGTTATCAGAGCTCTGGTTGGCACCAGAGCAACGAGAGGCAGATCAAGCAGAGACCCTCACCGCTTCGTACGTCACAGCTAACCACGGTGACATGCATTTACTTCCAATTGAAAGGCTGCAGGAGTAGGTATGTGCTGTAACTCAGCTGCAGACAGTTGAGAGCAGGGCCTCCCCGCACAGTTGCAGGAAATGAGTTTGCTGTATCTGTGACAGCCATCGTGTTCTCACAGCCGTGGGAGCAGCGCAGCTCTGCGCGGCGTTCTTCCACCGCGGGCGTGAGCCCGGCAATCCCACGGTTCTGCTGGCCTGCAGCCACCCTGCGCTGCCTCCAGCCTGGCTCACCTCTCCTCAAGGGCCCCCCAGGGCACCGGCTCCCTGTGGCTTCAACAGCAGGAGACTGGAGAGCCATCATCCTGAGGTTTTCTTCTGAGGTGGAGAATGCCGTTAGGATCATTTTGTCTAAATATGGCAATTCAGGGGTTTTGGAGCCACAAGTTATAATACTCACTTTTCCCTATGGCTTGGATTGCTGCAGTGAGTAATGTCCATTTCTTAGTTTAAAAAAAAAAAAAAGTGAGAGTGTGGTAAGTAACAGTAAACACTCATCAACTGGTTACCCAAAAGAATGTAACTTTCTTCATTCATATCTGCATATCAGTTTAGTCTTAATTCAAGGTGTGAGCACGTTGCACTGGGAGGTTGCATTGCTATATAGTACATTCTTCCAGTAATTTCAAGTAATGCCAAAGTAAACACATTTTTTTTAAATAACCCTAAGAAGTAAATGGTAAGTAAAAAGTTTGTTGCCCTCCATCTGGTTAGATGTCTCAAAGGTCATAAAATGGGGGTCCTTAGGTGGGGCAGCTGGATTTATGTAGCATATGCAGATTGTTATTTTGGCTTTAAGCCAGATCTACCTAATTTTCCATTTTGCTTTATGATGAGAAGAGGTGGTTGAGGTAACTTCAGGGGGCAGTTTTGTGATTTCATCCATGCTTGTATTAGAGAGCCTTTTAAGAGCATTTAAGATTAAAATGTAGTCTAAATAAAGCTCAAGTACAAAAAATAGCAGAGTTCACTTGTTTTATCAAAAGGCTGAGCCTGCAGCCAGGCACAGGCCCAACTCACGCCATCCAACAACCCACACCTCACAGCTCTTCATGCTCGGCACTTCCAATGATTGTGCTGCAAGGCAAACAAACAGCAGCCAGAAAATTTACACAGCCCCTGCAGCCTTCCAGGGTGTGGGTGTTTCTGTGTGTTCAGATGTGTTCTTCTGCAGTCACAGGTGTGTGCACAGAGCAGAGAATTGCACACTGTCACCCGAAGAAAACAGTCTCGTGCTTTTTGCCTTGTCATCGTTGGCAGCGCTCCTGGCCAAGCACAAATGCCTCTCTCTGCTGGGAGAAGCAGCCACCGAAGGGAGCTGGAGCTGTGAAAGTGGCTTTCCCCACTTACAGTCCTGGAGGGACCATATAAGTAAAGAGCTTTTTCTAGGGAGCTAAATGGAGTTTTCTGTAGCAGAAATAACCTACGTAAAGTAAAAACAAAATTGGCGGGCAGTATAAAGGCTTAAGGTAATAAATGCAATATTTAGTAGTGTATATTTGCTGCTGAATTTGTAAAGAAAACCAGATTGCAAAGCTGGCAGGAGTTGTCAGCTAAGCACAATAAAGAGGAATGTCTTGAAGTGCTCAACAATCTTAAGAAAGTTTTCTCGCTCAAGGACAGACTGGGCACACTGGCCTTCTGGAGTGTAATCGTCTCACACCCTTCAATGGCCATTTGAAGGTAACTTGAACAACTTGACTGAGAATTTAACAAGACTGAGACATTTGTTGTCTGTTCCAGTCTATGGATAAAGGTGGTGCAGAAGAGAGTAAGCTCTTGGGGAACCCAGATATTTTCACCAAAAATACTTCACGCTATTCACTAATGCCGCTATACACTAACTGTGCCAACGTCTGCTTGAAATACAAGCAGTTCCTGATCATTCCTCTGCACTTTTTCTTTGCTAAATAGCACATTAAAAAATGCATCTTTCTTTTGGGTTTTTGGGGGGTTTTTTGGTATATTTTAATAATTTCACTGCTATCTAAATAAAATTAAACAAACTGATAAACAGCCAGTAAATATAGATATAGAGCATATTTCATCATACATTACTGTAATTAAAGAACAGAGAACTCTGTGTACTGAGTTGTTTAATTACTTATATAAGTGAGTAGAGACAGATTTCAGTGTAAAGGACTGCTAAGTTTGGTATAAAAGTTCCATTTAATTGCACACTAGTATGTTTTAATAATTACCACCTAATAAAAACCAATTTTCCTTTAGAGAAGGAATTAAAAGTATAGATGCAAAATAGAATGGATGCTTTAAATAATTTTTTTGTGATTTAGAACAGCATTGCATTGGGTAAACTAGTCAAAATATCTTCTCTTTGTATCATTCTTCCTACAGTTCAAATTAGTCTGCTGCAGTTGATAAGCAAAACTGATTATTTCAGATAAAACATTTTTCTTTTGTACCAGATGGGTGTGACACGATGAAGTCCTGTAGATAAAAGAATGTCCACCCCAGCAGCACTTGTCTCATGTAGTATTATTAAAATGTTCCAAGTTGTTTTTCTTTGGGTCCTTTATTCTCAAGGATGAAAATGTGTGTCCACAAACTAAAAATGTAATTTTTTTTACAAGTGCGGATACCTTAAGCTATATGAATATTAATCTTTTAAAATTTAAAGAAAGCAGTTCATGTTCAATGCTGTGCTCTGCCTATCTGTTGTACTTTTCAAGATTTAAAATCTTGTATGAACTTTTTCACTAAAGATCATTGCTGTTGCAATGTTGCTGTTGCTAGATGGACTTACTCATATTTTATTACCTCTTGGGATAAAACAGTTTGTCTTAGTTTAAAGTTCCTCTCTTCCCTGAAAAGCTGTTCTTGATTATTTCTCTTGGATAAACATACAGCTTGTGGGATCCCAAGAACAACTTACTCTTCCTGCTAGGAACCATTGTTGCATCCCTTAGCTTTATGTGTAAGCAATTGTGAAAACCTATTTCTCTCTAGAGATGTTAAGCAAATGTTAAGCTTTGCTGGCAGGTGCTTCACAAGACCTCCATTTGTTCTGCTCACATGAACAAAACTCTAACAAAACTCGTGGTAAAATTTTGATTTTGGTAAAACATTTTGATTCAGGGACTCCCTCTGGAAGTGAGGGTGCTTGCTGCTGCTGGAACCCAGATGGATACATGAAATGTTCTTTGTTGTCTGCTTTCTCCATTTAAGCTTATTCTTTGCTGTCCTTCATGGCCTGACCCTTTTGAATACTTCTGACTTGAAGAACTGCTGTTGCCTAATAAGAATTAGATTTCCATGTTATATACTTAGGATGAAAATGCTTAGGATGCTCTCGTAGCCTAATGCCATCCAGAAAAGAGAAAAATTATTGCCTTCAGAGTTTGCTTTACACCTCATTCAAATGCATTCATCTCCACTGATAGACTCATCTATTGAGAGAGAAGGGGAAGCAACAATTCAATATTTTTGTTAGTAACTCTAATTCTTTATCAACAGTAAAAGGTCTGTGTTTCAATTTACCAAAGCAAAATTTGTCAGATGAACAAAAAAGTAATGAAATCTGCCAGGACACGACAGGAAGATGAGTCTAGTTCCATTAACAGGTATAACAGGATGAGAAAGTTAACAGGCACAGTTAAGGTGTCATGTGCTGATGCCAACAATCTTTCGGTGCTACCCTGAGACGGATTCAGATTGACAAGTATCTGTTTAGATTTGAACTATAAAAAAGCACAACCGAGACAGGTCACCATATGCCACGTAGGAAATAATAGATTATTTTAAGCTCAGTGGTGTGCCTGACATCAAATTTCCAACGCTAGGCAAGACAGTGGGTTTCTCTATGTGTAGCTCATGCTCATAGTTCATATGACATGGTTTGCATTTTCAGATAGCCATTGACTATTAAGATCTTTGGTGACTGCTGACAAGATGTGTATGAACTAGCAGTATTTAAACATGCAAGTCTGACTTCAAACATCTGTATTTTTTCATATCTTGTTAAAAGTTAATCCATTGTTAGAGACAGCTTGAACTCATTTGTATCAGTAATGTAGTAGGGCCACACCTTAAATTAAAAAGTTTACATCTGGTCTCACTAATCAGCACCCACCATGTTGCTTGTTCTTTCTTTACAGAACATAGGAAACTTGGCAATCTGACTGTGACAGTGAAAAAGACCGTCCCCTCTCCAGAAGCAATACAGGTCCTCTACCAACGCATGAGATACGAATATGAGTTTTATTACTATGTCAAAGAACAATTCCACCTGCTAAAGCGCAAGTTTGGACTGAAGTCTCATATCAGGAAACCAAGTCCCAGACCTGAGTTCTTCATTCCTTCTCCCCTGGAAACAGAGGAACCAATAAATGATGAGGAAGAAGATGATGAAAAGTGGCTAGAGGATATCTATAAAAGGTGATGGATGGAAGAGCTGTCCTTTCTCTTCTGGTGACTCCTCCAGTTTTCTTAAGATTTTTTTCAATAATTATTATAAGTAATTCCTTAAGGAACTGAGTTAATGCGCAGCGGATTTGAAATGGAACA
Organism: Hirundo rustica; assembly: GCF_015227805.2. Lineage (NCBI taxonomy): Eukaryota > Metazoa > Chordata > Aves > Passeriformes > Hirundinidae > Hirundo > Hirundo rustica. Next base: position 48,365,278 of record NC_053452.1, on the reverse strand, counting down.
GAAGAGACCATTCCCACATGCTGGAGCCATTGGGAGATACCTGATTTTGCAGGTTTGATTCATTATACAGTGTTGGCTCTAGCATCCTTGCTATAGCATAGTTCAAGAGAGAAGTACCTACCATCTGTCACAAAATAACTTTTGGAATACACAGTAGTCCTGTGAGAACTGCAAAATACAAAAGAATAGCTATAAAAGAATACTCTTGAAAAGTAAATTTTACAGATTCTCATCTCTCTCTTTGATCAGAAACAAGTCTCCATGGCGTAACACTGTGGCATGAGCTACCAGCGAGTGAACTACAGGCAGTGAGCCATTTGGGAACAGTGCCTCTTTTTGTCCAAAGCACACTGGTATTCCAGCGGTGGGGTCTGAGCCATTGCTTTGTCTTCAGATCCAAGGATAACGGGCTCAGAAAGAGGCTAGGTGACAGCTCCTTGAATTACCTGTGCCCGAGGAGAGAGGCTACTGTTCTGCCAAAACAGTACTAGTGAGTATAAGGCCAGTTACAGGAACCAGATATTTTTGGTAAAACCTTCTAGTTCATAGAGTGGGAAAAGTTACCAGGTCAGTAAATGGCAACAACAAATTAAAAGTGCCAGGCAGAGCTTTATTTCAGCAGTAGAGTATGCTTCTATTAGACCCTAAAGGAAAAGGTGTAACATAAGGGGTTTATGTTGAAAAATGGTATTTTTAGATTTTTATTATTTTTGGGGGTCACAAATCCAAAGAGATTCTGAAAAAGTGACTCATTAAAAAGCTCAGGTGATCTGGAACTCCTGTTAAGCACGACCTGTATTTCTGCAACTGCAGAATTTAATTGTTCACATCTGAATCTGAACGCAGCTTCCCCACCACCACAAACACCAGATTCCTGTTTTTAGTGTGGCTAGAAGGAAGATTAACAATGTGAACATCCACAGCTTCTCTAGTTGAAATATTTCAGAATTATCAAATAAATACAAGAAGATGCACTCTCTGAAACCAAAACTGATTCAGTGATATCTTTTTAAGAGGGTCACTGTGAAAGTTGCCCTTGTGAATCACTACAAATGTAGAGAAGGGATGGGTGGAAGCTGGGAGGGGAAAGAGAAGTAGCACCAATATGTGAAGTGCTGCTGTTGTTCAGGTTGGTGTCCCTGGAGTGGGATTCCCTGTGACGTGTGGGTGTGCTGGCTGTTGGGCAGCCTGCCAGCCCTGGTGGTGCAGAAGTGACAGACCCACAGACAGCCCTGGGCAGAGCTCTCTGGCCCTCTGCTACACAGCAGAATAGGGGGGAATTTGGGATCTCAATGAGACCTTGGCCTCTTACACACCATTGTTGCCAGAAAAAGCTGGACTAATAGAGAATAAGAGCAATAAATTGCTGTCCCTAGAGCACAGGAAGGAAGCAGGTACAAGATGTTGCAGCTGCTTGCCAGGATGAGGACAATCCACCTCTGTCTATCTCCCATCCTTTCTCAAACATCTACCAGAAAAGTTTTGGTTCCTATTCCACAGCTGCCATCTGCAAGGTCATACTTTGGTTTGCTATATCAAGCAAAAGTTATTTTGTGATGGATGAAGCATATAAACTCGGAATCAGCTCAAAGGGGCTTTCCAAGGGTTTTATCTTTCATGAGCCTGCTGAGAACCAATAAAAATTATGGTTGATCTTCTTCACCACTCAGTCTTAAACTACACACAGAGAATGAAAATAAAGGAGAGTTAAGACAAGACGCTAACTTACAGAAAATACTAGGGAAAATATTCTGTTCTCATTATTAACATCCCAGGTTGGTGGTAGCAATGCACTACTGTGGGGGAGCACATTTAAGAAAGCTGAAAATGGCACAGATAGTAACTAACATATTAGCTAAAATATGAATCTGCTGCATTGTATATTTTAAGTGGTTTCTATGAAATTACATTGAAAGAGTAATGATTAGTTTACACACTGTGGAGTTGTTATATTTTGGAAAGAACTAGTATTCTCATGTTTCTGAAATTCTGTTTGAATCCTTTTTCTGGCAATGTTTTAACAGAATATAGTCACTTAACACATTTACCCTTCCTGAGAGTCCACTGCCGTTTCCAGTAAAGTCTGTTTCTATCTGTTTGTTTATTTAATGGTATCTTCAACCATCACTACTTATAATCTAAATACAGAAGCTGCTTAGTGGTTTACTCGCTGGGTTTTAATGTTGGTGTATTTTTGTAACAATCAACCTGGTGTCTCCTCCTCAAATGGTAATTCTTAAATTTATCTGGCACATAGCATCTAATATTCCTGGTCCTATGCCCTATTTCTCTGTCATTAAATATACTTTGCTTAACTTTTAAAAGGTACGTTATAAGCTGGTAAATCTTTGACTTATTTATTGAAACTTTTCAGCACATTCCAAATTCTAAGTTGCTCAGGAAGAAGTTGATTTAAATAATTATATTTGGATCTGATTAATATTTCTTAATCGGGAAAAAAAAAAAAAAAATCACTGTCTGTAAAACTTTAGTCCACAATAGCTTTGTAGAAAGTGCCAATGCATATACTTGGAGATCTTTGTGGGGGGAAAAAGGTGGCTGTTCAACACTTAAAAAAATAAGAAAATATATGTCTACATTAGCTTAACCATGAGTGAAGCAACATATGTTTTGGAATGAAATCTTTAACTTATTCACTACTATCTCCTGAAATATCAGTAAGCCATATGATTCTTTATTTTTCAATCGATGATGTTTAAAAATAAAACTTGCACATTTCTTCCTGGTGCTGTAGTCCTCTTGCTTACACTAGTTTTCCTGCCTGGATACAATGGCTGTGGGTAAGACATTGGAGCTGTACCCAACAGAACAGGGTTGGATACAGCATAGGGCATCCTCTGAAAGTCATACTTGAGCAGTGACACTGGAGCAGGTTGCTCCTGGGTTATTCCATCTCCCAGACTATCCAGAGGTGTGAGCTGAAATCTGAGTTGTTTTACTCACCTGAGATGTGTGGTCAGTACATTGAAGTGCATTGTCCAGTGTTCCGTGGCTGCTAAGTAGAAGTTTTATCTAGGAGAAAAACAACTTAGTCTCCATACACTGTGTTTTCGCTAGATCTTGTGTTTGATGGCCAGGCATAAAAGCTTCAGTAGTCATGGTGATGTTACAATGTAAGTGAAGTATCAGTGCTTTCACACTAAAGAGAGAATCAACTGTTGTTAAAATGCAGCATTCTGGAAAAAAATAAATTTTACTCTTAGGTTTCAAGTGACAATGACAAATTGTGCCATTTTTTGTTTCCGTTTCTATTGTTCAATTTACTTCTCTTTCACATGAATTTTGTTGGTGATGCAGGGCTAAATCCAAGTATCTCAAATGCTCTCTACTTGTGTGTAGAGAAGTAGCTTGACAGAGCTGAAAGTACATGAACCTGATGGTGTACTTAAAGCACTCCAGTTTCTTTGCAATTCTTTTATCATTGGATCTCTGATGGATCATATGAGTGTTAGGATGTAGAATGGTACATTGTATCATAAACACACCAGCAAGTGACAAATTTAAATGTTCAAGAACACATCTGTGAATTCAAGCCATGGAATTTTTCTTCCTTTCAGTATTTGATACAATAAAAGTGAATTTACTGGTACATTTTTTGACTAGCAAAGGAAATCACACACTGCATCCAACTTTTATCCTCTTATCAAATGAAAAAACATTGCCTGCCAAAGAATAAAATTCTTCATTCTTATAAAAAATAAAGACCTGTAATTCCCAGCTAAGAGTAATGCTGCTCTGATCTTTCCCTACATTTTAAGAAAGGGAACATCTGTGATGTTAGAACACTAGCCTAAAACAACACAGCAACTTTTCTGAGAGCTAAAATACTAGAATAGAGTACCACAGCATTCCTTCTCTTTTATTTTTAAGGACTCGGCCTTTTTTGCAAGGAGTTCAACTCACACACAGAACGCTGTTGATCAGTCTGCTTGCATGAACCAAGAGCAGAGTAAAGAACTGAGTGTTGCTACATATAGAACCTCCACAGGCAGATTCCATGGGAAAAATGGGTGTTACGGAGCCTTGGAAGTGCCTGTTCATTGGCAGTGGAATCACTGGAATCACTTTTGCAGGGTCTGTCCTGAGGGAGGGTTTGCAAAGTGAGGCTCTGCTTAAGTACCTGCAGGTATGGCAGGAAGGTGCTGGAAGGCAACTCTGTGAGAAGAGGCCCCTGGAGGGTAAAAAAACTTCACTGCAAAGTATTTAAAGTGGATGGGAAGGGATCTTAGTTTGAAGGTTGAAAGTCAAAATGCAACCAGCATAAATCAATTCCTGATGTCTCACAGCTGAGAAACAGTCATAAGTTTTCTTTGGTTTGTCTGGAAATGGCATTGTATGCCAAGCTGCAACGTGCTGTAAACGTCTAATCTCAGTTGTGTGTGTGATGAGAGCGCCAGCACACCGTAATGGTTGTGTCCCGGCACCAATGGCTGACCCTGTCATCTTGGAAGAGCCTGCAGTAAGGTTGTTGTGGGGTCGGTGGGATGGGGGAAGGGGAAGGCTTTCTGCAAATACAAATTTGGCCTTGCAGGCACAGTAAGATGGCAAGATTTGACCACTGGTTTATTTAAATGCGGATTTTGAATACAAACATGTGGATTTCCTTTTCTGAGCGGGTAAAGGAGGAATGTGAGTTGGTTTTGTATTTAACTGATTGTGGCTGGAAGGGGAAGCTAATAATGCTGCTGTCAGGCAGGCACATTGTATTGGAGTCTGCTATTGTCATCTCTGTTCCCTGCTTTGGATGCAATGGGCAAAAAAATAGCTGAAGAATTCAGCCATACTGCAGGGCAATTGCTGCTGTGAAAAGTAGAGATTAGCAGGAATACATGGAGGTGATGTTCAGAGTTAAGATGATTGGTCTAAACACAAGGATGATACAGAGCAGCCAGCAGCAATGGCACATGAGCTGCGCACTGCCTTTGTCTTATCTAGAAAACTTGAGACGATGCTTCAAAATCAAATGCTGCTTAAAATTTGTGATTTATACTGTTAGCAGGACAGTACTGAATTTTTTACTTTTTCCCCGTTTTTGAATTGCCATTTCACCTCACAAACTTAGCAGAGCATAAGCCCACAGCCTGTTCCTGTATCTGATGTGCAGGAGCTCATCAGAGACATGGATTTGATCCTTCAGCAAACCTCTCTCCAAGTGCAAGTGACGAGCAGAGTGAAACAAATCCTTGGCACAGTGTTGCTGCTAACAGGCGGAGTAATATTTAGTTACTGTGCCACAAGAGAAAGTATTCCTACAGTTCTCCAGTTTACTACGGAAGACTTTGGATAACCTCAAGGGCCATGGGACCATTGTCAGGTAGCAAAAGCCAATTGCATGTCACAGTGTTGAACTCATGATCATCTCCAGGTTAGGTGCAGGAAAGAAACGGAGGTGGTTACAGTTGGTATCAGACACAAGAGTGACAGTCCAGGCTATGGCTTCCCACAACACACAGGGATTTCTCAGAGCTTTCTATGTAGTTTGTGTGGTGGGAAGCTCAGGGAGAGGAAGTCAGCTGCAGTTGTTAGTCTGATTCCTCAGAGAAGACAAGATTCTCAAGATCATGCTGGATAAACGTGCTAGAAGTGGCAATGAGGCACCTGTGCTTCACAGAGGATCTCTAAGCCTTTTCCATTTTGACTTTCTCCATTTGTTTGTATTTGGCTGTATTTGCTGTATTTCCCAAGGTCAGTTTGTGTAGGGTATTTCTTCACAAACCATATTGTCTAAGCATCTTGGAAAATAATTAATATGCTTATCCTTTTGATCCACAGTGGAGGTAAAGAAGCGCTGTTATCCCAATTTCATATATTGGGAATGGATACAGCAAGTGGGTAAGTGATATTCCAAATGTCACACAGAAAGGTTGTGAAAAGGGACTGATGATAATTTAGCCAATCCTTGAATTTTCTTTTCTGCTGTAAGATCAGGCCTAGATTTTAGAAAGCGAAACAACTACCATGGAAAATTTTAGTTACTTTAAAACTGAGAAAACCTTTCAGTTAATTGCCTAAATATGAATGATGTTTTAGCCCTTCTGCAGACCATTAATTTCCTTTTGAGACAAAGATTAATTCCAAGTTTTATCTGTTCAGTTGCATACTAAACACCTGCAGAAATGGTATGGTCAGGTGGCTTTTTGTTTGGGAACAGAGTTCCTGTAGCAGTTAAGAGGACATAAGCAGATGGGTGGCTGAAGTCACGTCTTGTAAATTTAGCCATTTGCAAGAATATGGTCACATTTTCTCCTACAATATATGGCACTGGTATCCTACCTGAAAAGTCATCAGACCTGTGTTCATGTGTGTGGTCTAAGTTCTGCTTTCATTTGGTTTTCCATGGTGCTTAAAAACCTTGAAAAAGAAGCGTTCAGCAACTGGAGTGAAGAGAGTTCTCTCACAGTTCACCAAGCAGTCAGTTTTGTCTGATGTACTCATAAACCCAAACTTCTGATACCTTCTACTTATCAGGCAGGGCGTATGCCTCTTGCCTGAGAGATCAGGTCCTCTCATCTCTTCCCTGTCCTTCCTTCACCTGGACAGCACACATCATTAAAGCTTTTGCCTTTACCTTCTAGGGAGCATCTTAAGACTGTGCAAATGTGGACATAATCCTCTGTTCCAAGTGTCTGTGGAGATGCATGATCTGCTGAGCCTAGCTCTAACCTTTAATAGTGGAGGAAGGCTCTTGTCTTTGAGCCCACCTTGCAGGCTTCATTCCTGCTCCAGATCTAGTTTCTGTTCTGAGTGTTAGGGTGGGTGCTGGGCTATCTCTGTTGAAATAATTGAGGCTTAACAAAACCAAATTCCTCCCTCTGGCTTTGGGCTGGGAGGCTGAAATGCGCTGGCAGGTAAGCCCATCAGGGTGCAGCGCCTCCATAGTGTCAGTCCTCCCATGTCAGCAGACACTCAGTGTCAGCAGCAGCCCTGGGGGCTGGTGTCTGCGTGGGGTGGGGGAAACAGAGCCAGTTTCTCACTCACGGCATGCTGGTGGACACTTCTGCCAATCTCCCTTGGGCAAGTTTCTGCTACTCCTGTCAGCACTTGCTGTGGAAAAGAAACTTTTTCCTGCACTTCTTTGGACAGGAAGCCGGCAAAGAAAACCCAGCAGTGCTTCTCTTCCATAGAGGCTGCAGAGATCCAGGGGAGATGTCAGGGTGCAGGGGAGGGAAAGCAGCAGCCTCCTGCCCGCCCCACAGGGGCCGAGTTCCAAGCTCTTTCTCATCAGACCTAGGCAGGATGGTGCTGGTAGAGGACAGTGCTGCTCCTTGAAGCATGGAAACCCAGCTCCTCACAGTGGAGTTTTGTGTCAGAAACTTAGCCATGAAAACTCCTTGGAGTCTCTCTTCACAGTTGTAGCTTTCCATCGGGTTTTGCCCCAAAGAGCATGGTTTGGCCCATCAGCGCTGAAAACTGAAAGCTGAAGCTGGAAACTGAGCTTTCTAGTGACTCCACAATCCGGCCCTTGTCAGTCACGCCACTTGGGTCTGTGCATGGGGCTCTTTGTGATGAACCTCACTGGAATTTGGAAAACATTCAGCAAATTTGACCTCTATTTTGTCTTATAAATATCAGTGTCAAGCAGCATCATGCATGCTCTATCGCTCCAAAAGGGGGAAAAGGAGCTGGAATCAGTGCAGTCGGCTCTGATTTTCCAAAACAATATCTTCTGAGTTAAAAAAGCTTTTTGCTTCTCAAAAAGCAAATGTCCTCTCAAAATACAATGTCCTCTTTTTTGCTCTGGGACCAGCGCTTCTTCTCAGACTTGCTCTAAATCCTTATGGACATGGACTGGTCAACCCAAAAGGAGCCTAAGGCGTTCTTGTCTCATTTAGGTAGAGCACTATGGCAGCCAGCTCCAGCAAGGAAGGCGAGATGAGACCCAGCCATTTCTCTGTTTTCACCACAGGAAAGGGAACAGAGACATCGGAAAAACCTTGGCCAAGAACAGCTCTGACCAAAGTTAAGAGCTTCGTACTTCTCTACAAAATAGAAAAGTGCAAAATAGATAGCAAAGCTTACTGGGGCGATCCAGGGAAAACGCATCTAGCTGCAGGTCAGCATCTTTTCCGAAAGCTGCTGCTCCTGCTGACATAAGGAAGATCAGACCGTTGTGTCCCTAAACAGATGGATGTGGTCACAGAGTGCCCCCTCCCTGGCCCCCTCGCAGCGCTGCCCGGGCCATGGGGCCGTGCCGGTGCTGTGGCAGGCGGCAGATGAGGACGCCTTGGGAGCCCTGCGCAGCTGGCGGCCCGGCCTGCTGCCCAATCGCTGTGTGGCCCAGCCTAATTGCTTAAAGCTTTCCTTTTCCCCTCACCGCCAATGCTGGAGTGTAGTATTTATCTGCTCTGCAGAACTTTTTATGAGAATTGGTACGGTTTTGTAGGATTCCTGAATAACAGGGATCACAATAGCTGCGGCAGAGCCAGACTATGCAAACCCAAACTCTTGCACTGTTGGCCTTATTTACACAGCTTCTGCAGGGAGGATTGTGCTCCTCCGCCTCCCACCAGTGTCTGCACACAGCGCCCCAGACCCCTCACGGCCCAGCTGAGGAGCAACTGCTCAGTGCCCGCAGAGCTTCGCCCTCCGCCTCCCTCCTCTTTCGGACCCAGGCTCAGCAAAGAGCATGGCCACCATTGGAAGACAGCTGAACCTAGCACTCTAAACCGCTTGGGGACTTTGCACTAGTTTGTCTTCCTCCAGAAATAAAAAGGAGGTCCTGAGAACCTCCCTGGGGAAATTTTCCAGGGGAAAAATTTCCTTGCTTTCCCACCAGATAGTGACCTAGGAAAAGTAATTTGAAACAGGACAAGTGATCCCTACCTTCTGCAAAATAGTCCTTCAGGTTTTGGCCAGCCCTTATGCACTGTGAAGCCAGCAGTGACATGTCATAACCTTGAAGACGCCTCTTACTGGCAATATTTAATATAAAATTGTGATAGTAATTACAAATAGTAATGATAACAATGTTGTGTTCACCTCACAGTGATGTTCAATTGAAACAGTAGATTCTGGGGAAAAGATGCTTTGCATGCAGAGGAAGCCTTATGCAGGAAGGGGATGAGTGCAGGTTAAACTGCAGGAGCCTCTTGCTGAGGAGGCCTCGACTGCAGTGCTCAGTGCCTGGGAATAGCCAGCTTTCCCCTTCTTCCTTCCTCTTCAGTGCATGCCAGTCATTTCAGTTTAGATGAAACAGAAAAAATTACCAAGCCAAACTAAACCATCCATTGTTTTTTCCAGGCTGTCTGTCCAAAAGTAGTTTGCTTTAGTCCAGTGAGTCAAAAGGTATTGCTCCCTTACTCATCATTCCCATTTGGACTGCTCAAGGGAAGATCTGGCAGAGAAATGGTGTGGACAAGCCCAGAACGTTGCACTGGTACTTGGGTAGCTTATTTTTGGGGAAGCACTGCATTAGCTGCAGGTACTGCAGTCTTGGAGACTGTCTAAATGGTGATTTTGTTCAATTGGAGCCTGCCTGAAAGTGCCACCATAAAGGGGATCACAACCTGGAACAACCGAGGGGAGCAAATCCAGGCTGGCACAAGCAGCAATGGCAAGTTCCCACCAAAGCCCTGTAGTGACACGGTCAGCATGTGTTTGGTGTGTGCACTCCAGAGGAACACAAGTGCGTGTCCATGGCTTCAAAAACACTGTGGCCCTCTAGAACTCTGCAGGGGGGTTGAAACAAAAGAGAGAAGGGTTTTGCTTCTAGAAGATTTAAGAGATGTTAGAGACCAGAGCGAAGAAACCAAAACAGAGGTGATGAACAGGGCGGGGTGTAAGGAGCAGAACCCTGTACGAGAGGGGTTGAGGAAAGCTACTCCTGGCACAGGTATTGGGCATTCTCCATGCAGCTTGATATCCATAATGGAGCTGGCAAAAAGGCCAGTCACAGCCTCTCTGGCTCCACTCTACCTGCCCCTGATGGTGAGGGCACACTTTGTGAGACATCCACACCTGGTAAAGACAGGAGCTCACAGCAATGGGGAAAAGACTTAACCTGTGCCCAGGTGAAGTGATGGATGCAGGTGAAACTGCTTAATAACCCTGGCAGTCCCTGGCTTTCAGGTGCTGGAGCCAGTCTGAGGGGAAATGAGCAGAGATGGAGTTTGTTCCTCCTTTTTTGTTCCGGTCGTCAAAGGTCAGTGCTGGTGTAAATTAACTAATGCTCCACATTTTTAAAAGGAAGCAAAGCTGCCTATAATACTGTTTCAAGCGTTCTTCTGGTAAGTTACGAATATCAGCTTTGTTTAAAGGTTTTCTTCACCTCTCAATCTCAACTTTGTGCCCTCTGCTTCTCAACAAAAAGTAGTAAAGTCAAGGGAGGCCCTGGGCTGACTCACTTTTGTCAGAGGAAGGATTTTTTTCCTCCTGCTGCTGTGGTCCCTTGTTCCCATACCTCGTGGGTCTCTGCATTTCCAATGCAGAGCCAGTGCTCCGCAAGAATGCACCGCAAGCTTTCAAAGAATGCGTCTGTTTATATTACCTCCCCTGGCCCAACATCCTGTTTTGGGAAAAATAGCTTTTATAATGAGAAGCAGGGGAAGGCGAACAAATGATTCCCCATGCGAGAGGCGAAGGTCTTCCTTCCCCCCGGCGCTTTTGGGGCGGACTCTTCTTTCCCCGGCATTCCCGCCTTGGAGGCAAGAGCCGCTGTTCCCAGCCGGCTCTCCGCGGTGCCCGTGAGGCGCGGCCGGCGGGGCGAAGCTGTCCCGGGCGATGCCGGCTCCCGGAGCCGGGCGGGCACTAGAGGGAGCCGCGGGCGCGGCCATCCCATCCCGGCCCGGCCGGGCAGGTGGAGCGGCGCCGGGAGCGGCTCCGGCCCCGCAACAGCGCCCGGGGCTCGCTGCGGAGCGGCTCCGCTCCCGCGGGAGGAGCGGCCGAGCGAGCCGGGGCGGGGCCGGGCAGCCCGGCGAGGGCGTCTGGCCGGCAGCGAGCGCTCGGGCATCGGGGAACGCGAGAGATTCCGGGCGGGAGGTGGTGTGAGATGTGGCGGGACATTAGAAGATGAAAACCAGGGAGCGGCCGCGTCTCGAGATCTGGGCAAAGGCCAGGGTTGCTGGAGGGAGGAAGCGTATTGCTGAGTACTGAAATTATAATATACAGCTTGCTTTTCAAAGCCAACCAAAGAAACCGAGGCTGTGAAAAGTCGTTTTCAAGCTGGGGCTGTAATAACCTTTTATGAACAAACATCAAAACTGCAGAACCATATTCCTATCGACTTTTGGCAGTGGGAAGAACAAATTAAACTTCCACACAGTTGGTACCTTTCTTCTGGTGACATCAAAGCCTAAAAAAGATGAATAGCCTAAACCTTATCGCTCTCTTGAGAGATCATTCACTATCGTAATCCCAACTTTGCTGGGCACATTTAGAAGCACATGATATACCCAGTCTTCACTTCAGGAGTGGGAACCTGGATCTCTTTCTTCACTTGAGGCAGGAGCCTTTCCCCATATTTTCCCCCATTCCCATTACCTCTCCTCCAGCAGCACCTCGAGGGGTATGTGCAGTTTTCATTAGGTAAACTCGCCTGTGGTTCCTTGTTCTCTATTTTTGTCCGGACAGAACACAGATTCTGCGACACGGGCACAGAGGGAGATTAGGTGGTTTAAATCTTATGCCTCGGGCCTCTCTCCAAGGAAAAGCTGTTGCTAACTTACAGCTGTCTCGTGCTCTCTGTGGAATGAGAGGGAAGTCCATTCAGTCCAGTGAAAATAAACCCACCATCATAGCTGGCATTCTCGTTGGTAGTCTCAGTGCAGAGGCCAAGGATTTGAGGGTTGTGACACATGAGGCAGCTCGCTCCTAAAGAGCTCGATCTGGGCTGAAACGTGTCATCAGAAAAGTATGAGGAGCCTTGTGCTCCCGCTGTCAATACAGTACTTGCCCTCTTCACACGGACCGGCTTTCCTTTTCTGTCCTGCCAGTCTGGCACACGGCATGGGTACCCTTTACTGTACATTCACTTTAAAGGAGAAGGACACGGTTTCCTCTCACAAGGCTCCAGGATTCAGCCATTAATCCTGTAGCTACTATTCTGCTTTCGCCATCTGCCCTTCCCTCCTGAATAAAAGGTGGTGTCGTATCTTCCTGCTACCTGGCAGACACCCCATTATCTCCTCTGCCTGTTAATCCTCCTCTCCTGTTCCCCAGCTCCTCCTGGGCATGAGGCTGAGTGCCCAGGTGGTGCCTGGGTGCAGTGGCACGGGTGGTGCCTGGGTACAGGTGGGCAGGCTGCCAAGTAGCTGAGCAGTTGTTAGGAGCGTGGCAGCAGGTACAGTGCAGCTGTGTACATGCTCTGCCATTGTCAGCCTTTACCTCCAAGGGAGGATCCAGAGTGAGTCCAGGGCTGTGCGAGAGGCTATCACGGGCAGGAAGTGTTGACTATAACAAGGTTATTTATCTACAATGAAGCTTTCATCATAGAGACCTGCAGGTTTTCTCTTTGCTCTTTTATCGACAGGTCTGAGAGTTTATACAGGCTTCTCACGAGGGTTGAAATCTCTGTTGAAGTGGGTTTCATAATCTTCCTGAGTTCATTCATTTAATATACTAAACATATGTGTAGCAGGCAGCAGACAGGCCAGAAGAGCTCTGTGACTCAAGAAGGTGCAGCAAGTGAGTAGGACAGATGCAGTGAAGGGATACAGTACCAGAAGAAACTGAAATGCAAAGCAAAGCCATCTAGAAGAGTTGTCATCCATCAAAACTGATTTGTCACCGTGTATTGCCACCGTAATGGTTTCACATTTCACACACTCTTTCCTCATGGAGCTTAAACCAATGGCCACTCCCCCTGTGGGTTGAATTAAGGAGGTCAATCACCCTGGAGATGACCTGTGAGCTTTTCAAGTGAAGGAGCAACTTTGAAAAACTGGGTTAAAAAAAATATTCAGTATTAAATCTCCAAGTTTTCCCAGGTAATTTTGGATGGCCTGGTTTGGTCTCCTCCCCCTGCATTCACTGCCGTAGGTCTTTTCTTGGTACAGCTTCCACATGCTCACCACGAGCCCTCCTCAGAGCTGACTGTGCTATGTGCTCATTTTCCAATTAAAAAAAAAAAATGGAAAAATGTAAGCAAGGGGTTCTCTAGCCAGGCCATGTGGACAGATCTGCAGCCTCTACAGCACCCAACTCCTGCACACCTTCCTCTGAAGGCTGGGGAAAGGGTTTTAAATTATACGGTGCCAAGAGAAGGGAAAGCCTGCAGTCGGTTTTAGTTCTGGGGCGAGAAAGTTGAAAGAAGAAAAGAATTAGAGGCAGGTCTTTCACAAAGGTGATTAGTGCAAAAGAATGTCAGATTCGGCAAAGAAAGTTTCCTTATCGGGCTGCAGATTTATTAAATGTGTTCCAGACTTGCATTGCTTCATTCAAGTTTAACAGAGCAGTAATACTTAATATGCCCTTCAGCAATTTAATACTCTCTTGTACAAATCATTGGAAAATCTAAAATAGAAAAACATGTTCAGGCTTAACTGTAAGAAGAAGGGGAACACTGTACAAAAACAGAGAAGGAATGCATGGGTAAAGCTGAATATTACTGAATATCTTACCACATGTATTATTCTGCTGAGTTATTAGGACGTGCACTCTCAGCTGCGGGCTAAAGGGGGAACTTGCAGAAATAACTTACACAACAACAATTTTCAGCATCAGGACTCAAGGCTGGCATCATGTCACGCCCAGAAATTACTCCTCGGGAAACACATTTTATGCAACTCTTTTTTTGCCTTTGGGGAGCACAAATGTGGGTTTCTTCTATAAGGAAACAAAAATCAGTTGTTGGTGCTGTTTATAACAGAGAGGAAATACTGCTGTCAGGCATCACACAGTTGCTTTCACAATAGAGGGGGATCTAAACATTGAATTGGCACATCACTGAGACATTAAAGGCAGTCTTTGTTGGAAACAGAGAGAGGACAAGACCATAAAAAGCCTCGCTGCTGCATAATTACGTGTGAATATAAACACATCCCTATAAACATGTTTCTGCATAAGTGCTTTTGGTCTAATATCCTGTTGTAAGGAAGTTCCTTCAAGGCTCCACGTGCCCAAGGTGAACAGGGATCTGTCCCAATTTGGACAAGTGGATGTTATTTAATACTGGCTGTGCATGTGGGAAAGAAGGGAAGGGCTTTGTTTTGTGGTAGTCGATTAGACTGCTTGGCTTTTGTGTTTGTTTTGAAGAAGCAAAGGCTCCTAAAGCAGCCTTCCCAATTAATTGCAATGTACAAACATACTCCTGAGTGCCTAACTGCCCTGCAGGGTGTTGGGCAGAAGATGCAGTGGTGCCTATTGCATGCTACAAGGAGATGTTCCCAGGACAGAATCAGAGTGCAGGAAAAGAGAAAATTGCATATGTCACCAGTACATCCGTCTTGACCGAGAGCAAGTGATACAGCTCTGGATACTGGCCACTTCTGATGGCTCTGAGTCACTCTGTCAGTCTGTGTGCTGCTGCTGACCCAGACCCACTGCCATGAGTCAATACACACAGAGATCACAGGCCCTTGCAGGGCCTGGGAAGAGCCATTGCTCCCAGGGGACAAACTTCCTCAGATCATAAAGGACAGCGGTGTTAAAGATCCACCAAAACTAATGATTTGAGTTAAGCAGCAGCGGGGACCAGAATCTCCCCTCTCCTGCCCTAGTCACACGCTTCCAGGCCCTGAGCCCTTTTTAACAATAACCATTGCTTTCTACTGGCAAACTCAGACTAACTCTTTCCATTCTATTTAAGGGCTGGAGGACTGGAAGTGACCTCCTGAATCACTGATCCCAGTCCTTTCCAATTGGAGGCAACCACATCATGTGAGCCTAGTCAGAAATGTCTCAAAGAGAGCAGAGTGGTGGGATGTGTGGTGATTTCATCCTTCCAAATTCCAGAGGCACCACCCAAGCTGCAGCAGTGATTGTCTCTTGCTCGGACATTTCGGCAAATACAGTTGCCTGATAACAAAAGGAATTTGTGCTGAAAGGTGTTTTGGTTTGTTTGTAATTTTCCTGACATGATAATGGAAATTCTCTAGTGAGGTGAGATCTGGGTGAAGCAGCCACTCCTCTCACCCACCATGCAATGGCACTGAGTGCTAAAAGCAACTCACCAGCTTCCAAGACCTCAGAGAGCTCTATTGAAGTAGAAGCTGAGACAATACTCTGAATTTACCAGAAGGATCAAGTGTGGGGCCTACAATAATTTATATTAGTGTAGGAATGTGTTAGCAGTATCTGTCTTTGAAAGACACGTATCTCATGGTCTCTGGGATAAACAAACAAGGGGAAAAGAGCTTTGGTTCTCCTCTTCCATTAGCCTCTATCTCCAGCTTCTCTATGTTGGAGCCTGTCTCCAGGCCTGCAGGGATGACAGAAGGGAGGACCTGTCTCTGCAGGGTGCAGGTCTTGAAGGGATTTTTTTTTTCCTTTCTTGTCATCTAATCCCTTTTGAAGAGGTGTCCCCTGGGATCAGCTCTCCTGCTTGCTGGGGAGGAGCACACCCTGCAATGCCCTTCTGCTGTCACCTTCCTCTGCCAGTCCTTCGGAGGCCATGAGCTAGGGAGCAGCGTGGAAATAGCACCATGTGCCTGAGGTAGAGATAGGGGACCACAAGAAAGAGAGGGCAAGCAGGATTGTTTGGATTTTGAAGGTGGGATAGAGAAACAGCTGTTCCAAGTGGTGTAGGGCTATCACAACTGCCTCTCTATAGACCTAGAGGGAGCTGGGGACCTGGATCACCTGGATGCTGCTTAAAAAGTGATCTTGGACATAGGCAATACCAGAGTCTGAATATGGGCCAGAAGCACAGGGGGAAATGGAGTGGAAAGAACTAAGGAAAGAAGGCACAGATGCATGCACCAGCTAGAAAGCCAAAGCTACCAGCAAGGGCCGGGTTCCACCTGGGCAGGGCAAGACCCAACAGTGTTTTCCACCATGGCACAGCAGAAACAAGCAGCAGGAATTCAGGACTTCAGGACTCCCACACAAACCATCCTTTTGTGCTGGTATCTAAAAAAGCTGCCAAAATAGAATGACAAACAGATCTGAGTTAAAGGACAAAGGCTCCTTAAATATCACGTAGCACTTTAACTTGCTCCAAAATGCAGGAATGAAACTGAGTTTCATGCCACCACTGAATTGTGACAGGCTACCAACAAAACCTACTTTGGAGAAGCTGGCATAGTTTCCGTAGTTGATATCCAACAGCTACAAAGTGAGCATAACAAGGAAAAGAGCTATCAGGACCAGGAAAGGGGAATCACGTAGCTCGATGTGCTGAGGCAGATGTTCTGAATAGCTATGGAGGTGTCTTTAAGTCTCATCTTCAACACAAGAACAAGTTAAAGCTGCTTTATCAGGAAGAAGAAGGCAAATTTCTTGCTTGCATTGCATTGATCTCTTTCATGTAGCGTTAATAAGATGTTAATATCACTGTAGCTCAAGTACAGGTTGTTTCATTTACATTTAAATTTAAAAGTAACACTCCTGTGAGTCCTGCTATTTACATCCCTATAAATTAGTGTGAGCTAGGAGTCAAGATTTGGAATTTGATTTGAGAAAAAAGAAGTAATGTTGATCCTTGCAGGAAAACAGTGCTGTCCTGCACCTAATGGCTCAGGGGGTCAGTCATTCACAGCTGGTGGGATGTAATTGACCAGTACAGAGAAATTGAACATATTCCCTAGCAAGCAGAGCTGTCATTCGCTGCAGTGGTCAGAGGCTTGGCTGTGCTTCATGCATTGGAGTGTGCCCATGGGCAGCAAGAACTTCCCTCTCTCTTCATAAGATGTTGGCACCCCCCTGGGTGTTAAGGTCAGAGAGAAATTTTCAGGCCACCAAGGAGTACAAATAAAAGTTCATCCCTTTCTACTGGAGATTTATCTGGTTATTTCTATGTCTGGTTGTGTGAAATTTCGTGGCAAATTTTAGCTTTCGGGAAGGATATTGTAGAATAGAGATTGTGCTATTTAAGCATTGTGTAAAGATATATTGTAAGGGGACATAAATAGCGACGACAGGTGTTGGTAGCATCAGTCTTTGAGTCAATTGCATGTGGGTTTTCCATAAAGTCCTTTCCTTATGAAAATTACTGCTAGGAAAATATAAAGACTTGTCCACCCAGTCTGGAAACATGGAGCTCACTGAATAGGAATTGAGCAAGAGATGTCAGCTGAAAATGATGCAGCAGGCTGGCAGCTCCCATTGTGTGCCTTCAGCCCACTGCTACCCCTGGTGCAGGAGCAGTTGTGGGGCAGCCTTGTCTCTCACCGGACTGCTTCTCCAGCAGGGTGCTTCCAGAAGCAGAAGGGTAAAAATCTGGCCTTACTGAAGCGATCCCATAACCCTCCCTTCAGAAAAGGCTCTTTCCTGCCTTGTTAGATAGAAGACACCAAGTCCTTCCTTGCACCAAGCGGCACACTCCAAGTAATCCAGGAGCCAGAATGCCAGCTCCTGCTGATCTTCCTTACCTTGCCACATTTTCTTCCAAAAGACATCAAGAACAATTTGATGTGTGCCCAGCTGGGGTGTTGGTGCCTGGTAGTGGAACTTTCATCCCTGCCTGAGAAACTCTGATCAGATGGTGGCACTTCACCAGACCATGGAAAGCCCAGCCAAGGCAAAGGTGGATTAAGGGAGTCCAGCCTCCAGGATGGTGGAGAGAGATGACCGTCCAAATATTTTTCAGAGAATTCTTCGCTGCTGTGAGGAAAAATTGACCCTATACCTTCAAGAAAGTACAGGCAGTCCAGACAGGTCTTCACTGTCACAAGGGATCTATTACAGCTGTATAAAAAGAAAAAGGTTCCTGTATTCAAATCAGAAAATGACGGAGCCTGCCCTCCTGAGAACACCCTCACAGATTTCAGAAGGTGACCATGGACTGACTGCCCTTTTCCTGGTGAATAATTTCATTTATTACAGTATTTTAAATGTGAGATCTTGAGATAATGAGTCAAGGATTGCTCAAGAGGACAGGATGCAACCTCTCTGAAAAGCTTCTTTCTGGTCTTTGGCTGTTAAGACAGCTAATAAACATCTTCTAGAATGGAGTTCTGGTGCACATTGCCAAAATTCAATTTGTGCATTTGTTCTTCTGAGGCAAAGAGGTTGAGGGATGAAAACCAAATTGTCACTGTTGGTTTTACCATTAAATGGTAAAACCATTTAGTAATCTGCATCCTGGAATAAAGTTCTCATACCTCCATTCCTCCTAGGTACATTTCACTGAGGTGTTCCAAATATCCATTGAGTGAATACTGTGGGGTTTGGAGGTCAGCAGTGGTTGATACAGAAGAGCTCAGAGGCTAGTTTGCAGAAAAAGCTGTTTGACTGGAGAAACGGATGTATAAACCAGCACCTTTTCCTCGGGCATGAAAGAGTGGGGATAACTCAAAATGGTTTGCCTTCCATTAAAATACAGGCAATTCCATTAGGTGTAGGGGTTTTGGTGGACAAGGCTCAGCAGTGTGCCCTGAGCTCCCAAGCACAGAACATTACAGTTTACAGCAGCATAGAAGAGACCTTCATCTATAGATTGCACTGTGCACCTCACAGTGGAAGCAGTGGTACCGCTACACAACAGAGAAATAAACAACCAGTGACAGGGTAACAGATCTTGAAGAGTAGGTCAGACACAATTAGGACTTTCAGGGAGTTTTTTAAGTCTAGGAATAATTAAAGGGTTCTTCTTCAATTCAGTGTTTTGTATGAAAACTAATTCTGTTTTATTAGCAGTGTGTGGATGGATGTATGCACATCTGCATGTGTGAATGTGTCCAGTGAACATAAAGGCTTGACCTGGACAGTCCATATTTTGAGGCTGTTTTGGGTTAGACTGTATATCTTATTTGGATATCAGATGCTGCACCCACAGCTTTGTCTCTAGAATCATGAAAGCTTTTCATTCAGGTGCTGCATGTCAGTACTTCTCTGTGAGAGCTCAGCCAAAAGTTCCAGCTCACACTGACAACTCATCAGAGAATGTGGATGCCAAGAAGATAAAGGCTGTGTTGGCATCTGCTTCCACTGATCTCCACCCTTGGTTTTTGCTGGTATGGCCCAGACCTTGTCCTTCAGAGCAGCCCTGTGCTTTCTTGTGCTACAATAATGAGAAAGAGGATATCTGCAACAGACAGACTAAGGGGGATCAGCGCAGGCCAGGGGGATCAGTGGGTCTTTCCGCAGGAAGGAGTCTTTCTTATGAGTCCTCCTCAAAAACCGCAGTAAAGATGTAGCAGCTGGATGAAATGGGTGTCTTGGGCAGAGAATCAATGAGAACCTTCAGCCTATGAATTTAACAACCCAAGCTGATGTGAAAGGCATTCATCAGCTCTATCTAGTTCAGAGTTAGCAGGCTGAAGCCCTGTATGTCCATCTGTATTTCCTCTCCAGGTTCCCCTTCAGAGCACAGCAGCAAGGGATGGGCCATGCCACTGATCAAACGAACAACAGAGGGTTTGACCTGGGAGCTCTCTCTCTGTTTTGTAAATTAGTTATGAACCCATGAGAGGTTTGGTAAGTGACCCAGAAGTGGCATGGAAAGTTGAAACATTCAAAAGCAGAAGGAAATTACAGACAGTGAGTACCTCTCCCTGCAAAGCTTGCCTGGCTTTTATCCTTACCTAGTCACTGCTAGAGCTACTCTGCGTGTCCTCTTCTTTCAAGTGATTAAACCCTGACCATACTCGGGGGAGGAGAAGGTGATTCAAACCATAAATAAAAATGCAAATCTAAAGGTCAGGCAAGCCTCTGTGGTGTTTCAGCTCCCAGTTCATACTGGGTTCTACAGTCAGTTGGGCTCTGTGTCCAGTCCATATTTATAAAATCAATAAGTCCATCTAACTCCTTTCTCTTTTGCCAGTGTACAACACTAGAAGATGTTAACTCCAGTGTCGGTGCTGTGTTTTGCATTACACACACACACACAGAAATGCATGCTTGAGTGAGTCAGATCAGTCTTTATATCCCTATTTTGTAGCTGGGCTTCAGAGTCAAGGTGGGATGCCAAGCTCATACCCAAGAGCCATGAGAAGCATCCCAGGTAAGTGTTAATGCTCATGTGCCCATGGCACAGCATTCTCCAATCTATCAGAAGTTACTGGAACCCTTGCAGACAGCATCAACGAGGTTATGATGGGCAAACATGCAATCACATAAAATATTTTTGTTTCTTAATTCATGGTTAGCCCTCCAATGATCCTGAGAAACAGGAGGGGACGGAAGTTAATGCAGAAATTGAAGTACTTTTTGTACAGAAATTTTGTGCTGAAGTAAGCTTGTAGCTTTGTGGTTTATTTTCAGGAGTAGGCATTTCACTCATTGAATCGGGCAGAAAGTATCTCTAGGTTGGAATCTGTCCTGTAGGATTAGAGTCCTGGACTTGGAGCCAACCAGCCTGTTATTTGTGGAGGGTGAGGAGGTGACTGTGTCTGAACTGTCCACTCGATCTTGCCAATACTTCAGTGACCTTTCCCTGGATGTGGAGAGCTGGAGTCCAGTGGGAGCACCATCACCACTTTAGAAATTAAAGAAGTGGAGGCAGCTTCTGATTTCAGCAGCATAAGCCTACCTGTTTCAGAGATACAGCAGACTCAGCCTTCATACCAATAACACTGGGTCTGGAATGTGGTTTTCCCTTCTCAGTGAAAACAGGTATAGGTCGTATCAATAAATACCTAAGGAGACACGTATGTATGTATGTCTTTAATTGCCAGAGAGCTATGGCCTAGAATGCCAACGTGCCCAAGCACTTTGCTCCCTTAATCATTTAAAGTGCTGTGCATGCTGCTTGGATACCTCCTAACACTGTTTGCTAGATCAGATATCAAACAGGAATGTTAAACTTTGGAAGCGGGACAGTGGTATGCCTTCGTAATTGCCCTTCTCTATGAATAATGGAAGCCCTCTGGACAGGACAATGATTTATTAACGTTACCTCTCTTGCCTTCCCCCCTCTCCAGGCGCCTTCTCAAGCAAAGCAGTCAGGAATTTCTTATCGCTGTATTTTAATGGAGCATACTCATCCTAGAGGACTAACAAATTTGTGCCCCAAGAAAACTTTTATTCTTGTAGTTGATGCTGGCATCAAAAATATTTTTCTACCATTGTTGTGGGAACAGTTTCCTCATTCTCCGTCACAATGTCTTGCATTGCTGCTCCGGCTCCTATTCCCTTTACTTCCATCAATAACAAGAAACTTCTGGGAGTTAGAAGCAGTCCCAGGGTTGGGATCTGGCCTGGGAGCTCTTCACTGACATCTCAGGCATACCAGTAAACCCTTGTGTGACAGAGCAGGGATTGGACTGGAGCCCTCCAAATGCTACCGAATTGCAGGAGCTGCTGCAACAGAGGGCTGCTTCCTCCCCCACAGACACCACTGCTCACATTTCATTTCTAGCTGATCTCAGAAATTATCCATATTTCATCTGCTCGTTTGCTTTATGTTTGCTGAGTTGTTAAATTAGTGTCAGGAAGAAATCTCACTGTGCATAAAGGTCAAAAGCCAACTTCTAAAGCTCAATGAAGTTTTTCCCTCTATTTTTCCAGGGACTCCATTTGCCTGCCAGCGCTGTGTTTAGCTCAGAAAGAGCTCCTCAGTTAGCAGAGGAGGCAGTCTGATACTAGCCCATGGTCTTATGCAGCTGATCTCTCTGCTGGGCAAATGGAGGTGTGTGTCTCTCTCAGCATGGGTAGTACAAACTTTTTGTTACTCATGTTCCAGTGCCTGCACCTCCACACCTCTGGAACCTGCAGCTCATGTGGCCTGCTCTGCCTGCCCAGCCTGCGCTGCTCCCACCACGTGCCCCTGACTGATGCTCCAGCAGGCACTCGCTGTCACCTCAAAGCTGTTTTATCAGAATCTGGAAATAACAATCCAGCAGGGCTTCTTGGACATGCCTGCAAGACCGAGTGACAAGTCGGACTCTAAGGATCATGAAAATTGCTGCTCTTTGTTACAGGGCAAATTTAGCTCCTTCTGTGCTGCCAGTGGGACTTAAAAGGTCTTATTCACCCAGCTGCCACTCTTCTCAAGAGTGCAATAAAACCTCCCAGACTAGAATGGAAGCGATTGATATTTGCCAAGTTTATGTGCAAATGATCATTTTTTACAGCGTGCCAAATAAGTCACTGGAGCAAACTAGCCAAACAACATTTTCAGAAATAGCTGACTCCTGATGAAGCAGGTCAAATCTAACTATCTCCTTCTACTTGATATTATTGTGAAGCACAGGAAAGCACTCAAATGACTTCTTTCACTGCAAACAAGATGTGAAAGACACACAAAATACACAACCATATTCATTCTTAGCGTATGTTAAGTTAAATTTTCTCACTCCTTGGACATCATGAGTGCACTAATCTTGGAAAGAGACTTTTAGGGGTTATGATGACTGAGCTGTGAGAAAGAGACTGTGTCAGAACTAGCCTCTGTGGTGGATTGGTGCATCTTTAGCAGCTTACTGAAAATGTGATAGATATGTCCCAAAGGGATCCTATGAAAATTGTTAGCAAGAGAATCTCAGTTCATGTTTTGCAAAGCAGTGAGCCTTGCTTTGATCAAACTGTAGTCTTTCTACACATACTTGGCTAATAAGAGTCAGTATTTTATCCTTAAAGGGCAGACAAACATATCTCTTACTGCTTTTTAGTGCAAGGTCTTTCCTCCCCTGTGGATGTGGATGGTAGCTTGCTGGTGGTTCCCGTAGGAATGGCTGGATTCGGCCCATAAGAGAGCACTGGTAGGCTCTTGGGGATCCACCTGCAGCACATGGGGGAGGAAGCTGATGTGGAGCTTGTGAGGCAGTCACTCCACAAGAAGCACAGTGTGGGTCCCATCTACATGCCCAGTGTGGGGCTGTCTGCAAGCACAGCCAGGACTCGTCAGCTCACCCACACAAGGTGGAAGTGAACAAGTCATGCTGCCGCCCTTTATGGGCAGCCCAGATGTGTCCACATGTCCATCAGCAGGTTTCTTCTCTCAGTGCTTATCTTGGCCAGTAGTTGTTTACATTCATCCAAGGAAGCAGCCAAATTAAAGCACCAAGCAAAAATGTGCCTGTGTGCCTGCCCATCTTTCTACCCCACTACTGAATGGGCCAAATTCTGCCTCCAATGCAGCATGGAGAGATCTCCTCACTGAGGTCTTCCAGGGACCACCCCTGCCTGGGGTCTAGCTCAGAGAGCAGCTTCATGTGAAACAAGGAGGGAAATTGGCTGTTCCCACGTTGGCGTTACATTGGGTTACAATGAAGAGGCTTATGTTGAGAAAAGCTTCTAATAACGTGTTAAAACTTTCATGGCACCAGTCTTTCCTAGTGTCACTTATGCTTGCTGTGCCTTCCTAAATATTTCTTTAAAGCAGCCTGTGTCTCTGGAAAATGGCTCCCTTGTATCAGGAGGCCTGATCTCGATTGTTTTCATGGAGCCGGGCGTTCAGTCCAGTCACTTTTCCAGAACAACTCAGCAGAAAATACGGTTTTGAGTCAAGCAGTCATTTCCTGGTAACGTGGCATCTTCTTTGGCAAATGCTTCTTAAAACAAACAAAAAAGGCACAATAGATAAATTTCTCAATTCCAGGCTTGTTTTAGACCATATCTGCCAGACAGCAAACACTGTTGGTCCCACAGTGAGTGACTTTCCCTTCCTTCCTTATTCCTGCAGACACTCTGTGTTTACGGATACAGCTCTGTGATTACTTTGGAAGTGCAATATACTTGGCGTAAGGGATTGCAACAGGGTTTCATGGGCTCTGACAAGTCTCAGTACCTACAATTTTGGCTACCCAAACCTTTGCTTCAAAACACTGTTCAGTGTTTCAGCAAATCATCTCAGATGGCACTCTCTGGTGTCACCTGCCCATCCTGCTGCCTTCAGGATCTAGGAAGGGGGCAGGAAGAAGAATGCAATCATGCATATGCAGTTGGCAGTGGGATTCCCGGCTTTGATTCCTCCTCTGTGGAGCCCTGTCAACCAGACCGTTGTCCAGATGTGAGCGTTTGAGGGTTCTCTGTCTGTGTGAATCGTTAGTCCGCAACTGTGTGGGATGCAGTCCCCTCCTTTGGAGATGACCTCGTGCTGGGATTTAAGGTTATTTGCTGCTTTGTTTTTACAAGTTCTTTACTCTCAGCTGCCTGGTACCTGAATTGTACCTTTTGTCCTGTCTCCCTTCTCTTTCCTCACACCTACCCACTTCTGCTTCTTCTGGCTCCAGTTAAACCTGCATTGGACAACTCAAGCTTGTGCTTGTTACTGAGCTCAGGACTGCTCAAGGGTTTTGCAAGAGCTTCACATGACATGTGCACAGAATTGGTGAATGCAGAGTTTTGTATTGGAACATAATTACTGAGGGGCCTGGCACAGAACAAGAAATACAAGTCCTTTTCTTACACAAACATTTGCAGTTTGAGTTGGCTGAATACCTGGATACCAATTCTCTATGGGTTGGGATCCCGTAGATTTATTTATCCAGTCACGTTCCTGTTTTTGAATTTAATGACTCCCTACCTATCATCACTGTGGTAGAAAAAATATTGATATGCAGGGTACAGGAGAAAATTTTGTGTTCAACAGCAACTAAGGAAACTATTTAGCTGGAGGCATCATGGAACAGCTTTGTCCATTTACACAAAATTTGGGTGAACTACATTACATTTTCTATTTCTCTGCTTTCCAGTATGGGGGCTTAAAACTCAGATGCAAGTAAACAACAACTGTGGTTTTTATAAGTTCTCCTCATTCTGATAAGAATAGTTTGTTACAGGAAACACAAAACCAAAACCCCTACACATAGAGCAATGAGGGGGGTTATGATCAAAAGACTATTAATTACAACAGTATCAGAGATTTGTGCACTGAAGAAAATAGTGTCAACACTGAAAATAGTTTAAGCAATACTGCTTTGAGTTTTTAATAAATAACATGGAGTGTCAAGCACGCAGGGCTTGGGGTAAATACAAGTAATAGATTAGGGTTGAGAAGAGTGTCCATAAGGTACGTTCACTGTCTGTCTCTCAGTCAGTCTTACTCCATCTGTCTGCCTTTACCCCTCCTCCTCCCATTTTGCTCTTGTTTCCAGCAAAGGCTCTCCACAGATGGAGACTTTGGAAGGGCTGAGGAGGAGCAGATATGATTAACTGCTTTATTTTTAAAAAAAAGTTCTGAAGAGGTGAGATTTCCTTACAAGATAATCTTCCTCTGAAAAGAATTTCTAACAAAAGGGTATTGTGTCCAAAGAGGTAAATCTTTTGGTTTCTTTATATTAGAGAAAGATAATTAGTCACTGGATGAAACTTGATAGTAGCCTGCCTGTAGCAGCATGATACTCAGCAGGGGCAAATGGAAGACACTGCTGATGAGCTGTAGGCATATTTTCATAAAAAACATTCCTTGGAACTGAGAAGAATTGGGAGAAAAAGTAGTCAGAAGAATAATGATTATTAACTTAAAGAAAAATGTATACGTGTTTATATAAAACTGAAGAGAGAAAGAAATCTTGAGTTAAAAGAAAATAAACCAGGACCAAAAGCTGATTTACAGTGATCTACATAGTTGCAACATTTGCTTTTATTTAGGTTTTCAAAATGTAGGGAAAAGCAGAGCACATCACAAAACAGCCCGAATACTCTACTGAAAAACACTGATTCTTTTAGAGCATGACCCAGATGCCAAAACTTCAGACTGCAATACTCAAGTGAAATTAACTATGCATTAAGAAGAGAAAGAGAAAGGTTTGGTAACACGGAAGATGTAAAAAGCAGCTGAAGACAGGCAAGAGTGGGGCATCCATATTTGTATCATGAGCCACAATATGACAAGTTTGTGAGGATGCAAGGCGTACCACAAGAAGTGGTTCTTTGATAGATAAAAATTATAAAATTGTTAATGCTCATGTAGGAAAGATAGACTTATTCCATTCTTACCTGTATTTGGAAGCCAGAAAGCTAATGAGCATTAATGCCTTCTGAAAGTTTCACGTTCACTAAATTTTGGTCTTGGTGCCTACCCTTTCTGTGGGAGAGAGACTAGGAGAAAAACAAAGCAGGCTCAACCTTAAAATTAACAAATAGTTTTATTAACATACACTAAAAGAATAGAAAAAAAAAGTTGGAAACAAAAAAACTAAAATGGAATGAAACTTCAAAAACACTCTTCCCTCCCCTTACAAACTGTTCACTTTCTTACAAAACAACATAAAGAGACAAAACTTGTAGTTTTCAGTCTGTTTCACTATTTGACAATAGTCTTTCATCATTCATTAGGAGAAGAGTCTCTCTTAGAGTCATAGATCCCACTGACAACCTAGAACAGTTCTCTTGTGGGTTTTTAAACTGTCACAAAAACGACTGCCTGGAGAAACTCGCCTTTGTGACCCTCCCAGGAGCAGGTTCCCAAGCTGCTTATGGGTCATGGGCCAGAGACTTTTGCATACTGGGGTGTCACCTTTTAAAGATAAATAACTCCAAAGCAAAGGATTCTTCATCTCAAGGTACAGAGATATCTTCTCACTTCTTCAGTGGCGCAGGGGGCTTCTCATCTTTATCTCTGTTCAGGCATCTTATAGGATTAATATTACTTAGACAATCACAAACACCTTTGCTCAAATCCACACACAAATTAAAACAATCATCTCCCCCAAATGCATATCTTTCCCATGATTTAAAGGAACGATCTAAATACAGAGTTCATTTCCATGGCTCAAGTACGACTAGAACAACCAACTCTTCATCTCTCTGTCCCAATAGTCTTTTCACTCTTGCTCTACTGACTTCATGCTGTTTTTTTCTTTATGTTCACTTTGTCCTTTCTTACTCTCTCAGAGAAGCGCTAAGCTCTGGAAGTTTCATGTTGCTAAGAAAGAGTTAAATCTGCTCGGAGTCTTTGTCTCTCCCTCTGTGGCTCGTGGTGTTAGATGTTCAAGGCGGCACTGGTGAGGGAAGAAGAACTCACACAGAAACATCAGAGATCAGAGCACTCGGGCAGTCCGGAATCACAAAAAAACCAGGCAGGATCATAAATGCCTTCTCAGCCCACCCCTCAGTGTAAATCGGGGTGGCTTTGGCCCAAATGGTGCCCATAGCTCTTATCAGGGGCCCGGCAGAGATCTCTCCCTGCTCCAAAGAAGTCTGAAGTAGCTGTTACAAAACAGCAACCTCTCCTTCCCCCCTTCACCCGGGAGCCGATGGAATCCGGCCAGGCCTCAGGGCAGCTCCCCCCAAAAGGGGAAAGCAGCAGGCCCAGCTCCATGTTACCTGTCTCTCTCTGGCCAAAGGAAAGAGGAAAAAGGACCCACCTACAGGAAATTAACAGGGTTTTATTAGGTACTTACCAAAATCACAACTAGTAATTTTCAGTGGTCAGAACAGATGCCAATATTCACTAACTCTCTGATAGGTCCCTGTCTCTTCCAAAGCAATTCCCAGGTCCCCACCTTCTTTCTACTCATAAAACAGGACTATATGGAAGCACACTGACTCAGAATTAATTTTTTTGAAAACCAGCAGATCTAGAAAACTTGCAGTCGAGAGACACCTACAGAGATGAAGGAACAGATCCTGGCCTAGAAATACTAATTTTTAGTGAATCCTGAAACACCAGAAGGACATTAGAACAATGCAGAGTGTTCAGCCAACATCACAGTAGGTCACCAGCACACTTGACAGCACTACAGCTTGTTTCGGAGCCTGACAAGGGATCCTAGGCAGCAGAAAAATGAATTGTTAATGAAATTTAATGGGAACATAGTCACTAGAAGTCTACACCAGCTTACAAGATAGCATTCTTGCAAGAACCTAGTGATACACAATGTCTGTGTGGTTTGTTCCAAAGGGATTAAGACAGGGCTCAAAGCCCCTCCAAAGAGCTCGCTTGCTGGTTCCCATCAGGCAGCCTTCTGCATGCAGCAGGTTATTCAGTGCTGCTGAGGTAGAACCAGACTGAACCAGCAAGCAGCTAAATGGGGGTTTGACTACAGCCACTCAATCATCAGCTGTAGGTCACAGGCAAGACCGAGGCATAACCAACCTTGCCACATTGGCAAGCAGGTCTTCAGGGGCGAGGCACACGACTGATATCTGCTGTAAAAAGAGATAAAAACTTCACAAATTACCTTGATGATTTGACCTTGGAAACCAAGTCAGGTGATTGGTATGACTTGAAGCAGGTGAGCAAGAGACACCATAAAAGCACCTAAGAGAGTGGAACCTCCTTAGTAAATGGAACCCAGGCCAGCTTCTGACAGTGACCAAAAAATCACAGAAACAGAAGACTTTACTACCCTGATCCAGTTTGAGCAGGGATGTGCTTTTATCTGTGTACAGTATTAGGGATACTGATTCAACGCCCACGGTTTTAGGAGGTTGTTGAAATATTGGCATGGGTGTGGAAAAGAGCCAAAACACTGTGCAGGATCTAGAGAAAAAGGCCATAACAAAGACTTGGAGAACACAGTCTGCTGAGTTAATCAAGACTTATAAAAAATGAGAAATTATTAGATTACAGAGAATGTTTCCTGGCAGGAAATGTCATGGATGAAGGAGCTCTTAATCTAGCAGAGAAATGCGCAACAAGTGCCAATAGCTGGAAATGGAAGCCTGGCACCCTCAAATGAGAAAATGATTGGAAATGTTTAACCGTGAGAGTAAGCATTAAAACAAATTGCCAAAGAAAGCAGTTGGTTCTTCATATCAAGCTATCATCACATGAAATCTCCAGGCATTTCTAAATGATGAGTTTCTGTTAAACAAGACATTTGGCTCCTAATGGGAAAGACTGTCCGAATCTAATGGCCCATCCCAAGGACTGAAACTCAGCTGGCTTCCGGAAATTCTGACCAGATGATTTACTGACTTCCCTAGCCATCATTTTTTGTGTCTTAGACACTGGTACAGGTTAGTTTAAGTTTTTAAGTTATCTACCTGCCTTATTTGTCATCTCTCTTGTAAACAAAGACTTCCTCCAGCTTTTACCTGTCTGGACTCCTCAGGTGGGCAAAGAACTCTCTCTGCATCTCTGGGGGTGCAAAGGCAATCTCTCCTCGTGGCTAAGTACCCTGCAATAGCTGGGGTTTTTCTTTTCTCAGACTTCTCAATTTTTCCTGGAAAAAGGGCAATTTCTCTCTATCCATCTTTCTCTCTTTCTCCATCTTAAGCCACAATTGCCAAGTCTCCTGGAAAATATTTTTTAGCTTCTGGAACAGATTATTATCCTTGCTTGGTGCAGATCTTTCTCTGGGTGGTTTTCAGAGCCTCTTGGGGCCCACTAATTCCCATGGTCTGGCAGAATCCCTGACCACCACTTGGGACCTCGGTTTGTTTATTTTAACATTTATAGTGAATAAAATGAAACCAATCAATGCCAACCATTGGTACAGAACAAAAAATTAATATAGACCAAACACATTTCAATCTACTAAAGAAAGATGTAGAATAAAGGCCTCACCCAGTGTCAAATTAAATAAAGGCCAGAGTTAAAAGTTTTTTTCTTGTGACACATTCTACAACCGTTCAAACTCTGTGTCAAGAAGCAGTAAATGCCAGAGCCAAGGGCTTGTGGGGAACAAGTCCTCCTTGCTGGTCCTGGAAGCTCAAGGCCCAGAGACAGACACTAGGAACATTCTGCTTCATTTCAACTACTGTAAAAATTGGACAGCCCCAGGACAGAGACAAGGCGCCTGTTGGAGAGGGTGGGGTCAGATGAGGTGCTCAGCTTCAGCTAAGCTGGTGCCTTAAATAAGTGCATGCGACACAGGACTGAGAGGGGCTCTCACCTCTGGCCCTGCCTTTCCCATGCTCTGGTTTTGTCCTGCTCTCCTGCTCTGTGCAGGAGGTGGGCTCTGGATCTATACTTCGTCCTTTGCACTTCTCTCCAAGGTCTTCCCAAGTTGGGCGACTTGTGTCCTCTGTTAAAAAAACAGAAGGCACAGGAATCAAATATCACTGAGGCATTTGGGAAAAGCTGTCTTATGCTTTGCCATGGCATGCACACCCTGGCTGAAACTGGTGATCTGCCTTGCCTCCCCTTCTGGGTCTCTGGTGAGGCTGCTCAACCCAGTGGGGCTCCTGGATTTCCAGCCCTTAGCTCCTTGGCTCAGGCAGTGCAAAAGCCATTGTTTTCTGTGCTGGAGCTGTGTGGTTTCTGTGCTGGAATTGAGTAAACCATGAAAAATATTAACATTTTTGTGTAGACTTATGCAACTTTTTCCATGAAGACCATCAAAAATGGCAGAAGACTTGTCTTGTCATTACGGAATGTCATTACGCACAGAAGCGTAGGCTAGGTACACGGGTGCCTTCTGAGAGCAGCAAACGTTTGTCCAGAAAGAGCACGTTTGCAGATGGGAGAGGTTCTGAAGGACATGACTTATAAAACTCCCACCAAAAGACCTCTGTGAAGGCCTCACTAAGCAGACACACATAAACCTGCTTTGCAGGAAATTTTGCTTACAAACACAGCTGCTACTGCTCTTGACCGGTCATGAAGCACGGCTACAATGTCAATTAGACCGGAGCAAAGTCCCCACCATGGTGCCACTTTTTACCAGGAGTGGGTGCCTCTTCCGTCCTGGAGCAAGAATGGTGGTCACAACCAGGGGACCACTGGCTTCACCAGTGCCTCACCAAGGGCCCCAGAAATGCTTCCTGTGCTCTCCTACCAGGAAACGCTCTTGTACGTGAGATCCCAAACACTTATAAAGGGCTTTCAGCCTCAGCATACGTATCAGCACTTTGTAAAACACGTGGGGATGGAAACACCCACGCCAAATTCTTTGAGCAGTGAGACTGATTAGTGATTCAAGGTTTGCCCTGAGGAAATGCTTGCTTTTTTAAAATAGTGGGCTGCTGTCACTCGTGTTCGAGCAGCCTTCATTGCTCAGGGGCTCAGATGTATCTTGTGAAATCCAGACATAGCACGGCGTGTTTCTGGGGTTGGTGGGTGGACATATGCCCATTACAGAGCCCAGCTATACAGATGCTCGATGATTAAGCTGGACTCCTACACACTTGTGAGGTACACAAGGCTCATGGAGTCCCTGCCAAGTTCCTCAAGCAGTAATAGTTCATGACACTCTTGAGATATCTGCCAGATGCCGACACAGTGTTCTGAAGTTCCTATTTCAGGACATAATTTTAAAAATACTCCTAGCTCAGGATTTAGATGCCAAAAAGCATTTGTGTATGAATTGTAATGTAAACCATAAACCCAACAGGAAACATCAGAGCCTTCTCCTTTTGTAGATACCTTGTGGCTAAGGAGTTAGGAAAATGTTCTTTTATTGGCAAGAAAACAAATACATTTTACTGTCCCATATGTGCAAAATGAAACAACCAATTAATATATGTCTGGCAAAGAAAGAATATTTTTACCTTCCATCATTGCCCACATATCCCAAATTTTATACTGGTTGCAACATTTATGAGTATTGCACAGGGGGCAGATGGTGAACACTCTGCTAAGCCCCGAATTTGGCTGACAGGGAGACATGGCACTTTTAATAACAGAATCAGCAATTCAGCTCAAGCCTGAATTTCCTCACATTTCTGCAGTTTACACTAGGAAAGCAAAAGCTTTATAACAAAGTTGCTTTTATATCATCAGCTGGCTGGCATAATCACTTGCACAGTACTGATATAATTCTTATCCCTTCAGTAGACATCAAAACGAATTGCAGTAGGAAAGAAGTCTCAAGAAGAGGCCCTTGTCTGCTTCGCCTCACACAGGAGCTACATCTGTAGATTCAAGTTCAATAATCCCTTTGCTCATGTGTGTGTGTTGTATGTGTGTGTTTTCAGCACAGTGGCTCTTTGAAGTGGG
Source organism: Hirundo rustica (assembly GCF_015227805.2). Taxonomy (NCBI): domain Eukaryota; kingdom Metazoa; phylum Chordata; class Aves; order Passeriformes; family Hirundinidae; genus Hirundo; species Hirundo rustica. The sequence continues at coordinate 48,333,450 of NC_053452.1, read as the reverse complement.
CTTCTTGGTTTTTAAATCTTTTCTCAAGTAAGATTCAGACAGATCTGTGGAAGTCTTAAAGCTAACAAAACCCTAGCCCCGCTTTTCCCAGTGTGTTTTCACTGGGGAAATGGAAAGATGCCAACAGCCTGAGCAGAAGACTGTAACTCCCACCCCCTGCAGCAAGCCATCCTCAATGCACATTTTCAGCCTGGCCACCAAGCCTCTGGGCCAGAATAATGTACGTATTTGTTGATTTAGGGGTATTGTCACTGTTTTTTTTGTGATTGCTGAATAGATTCAAATGCCCCATGCCACCATGTTGAGCCACGTGCCATCTTCATCAAGTTTGCATATGCTGGGCCCCTGAGTGCAGTAATCAGCCTTGATCAGCCTCAGCTGGAGCTTCCAGCCACACCCAGACCCACGGAGCCAAGAGGCCCCATTTCAGCCCAGCCCAGGGTCTTGATACCCTGGCCAAGCAGTAATGGGGGACTGCTGCTCTCTTATCCACGTCTGTGGCTGCACTTTTTTTTTTTTTTTTTTTTTTTTTTTTTAACAGTGGGCCTTATTGATCCAGACCTCCGACCTGTTTCATTGCCATCATCATACTGCCTCGTGATCTGGGCTCTTGGCTGGTTCTGGCTGCTGTCTCCAGGTTTGTCCTGCTTGCCTCATTTGGGCCCACTTTGGGGAGGCTGGGTCCTGCATGGTTGGGGTTCCCATTGCCTCCTGGATCACCCTGCCTCAGGGAGCAGCTGCCCTGTGTGCTGTCATGACCCTGGGACGTGCATTTAAATTTAGAGGAACATAAAAATGGTCAAGCAGGCCTGACCGAGAGTCCTTCTTGCACAGTGTGTGGTAGACCATGTGGATAGTTTAAGCTGGACAACAAAATATGTTCTGTTTCTAATACAGTGAAATTCCATGAGTGAGTGACTGAATCCTTTCTACTACTTATTTCATGAGGGCCAAAGCTCTCTCCATATGTGTTAGTACACTTGTACTGACCTGTAAGAGGCAGAAATATAGAGCTCTAGCTGCAATACCTGTCTCCTATAGTCTTCACCAAAATAACCCTTTCTTCTTCTTAAGACTTCCCCATAACCATATCCCCAGACTCTTCCCATGACCCCAGAATGATTCCTTCTCTGGTTCTCCTAAGCCTCTGCTTCATCCTTTGTCCTCAGCATCTTCCCTTCAGTGATAATTTGACTTTATCCTGCTCCTTAATTCAAACATTTGCTCATATTCTCACTGTTTACCACTTTTACCGGAGAGGTGAGCGAGAGGTTGTGTGCACAAGGCCAAGGGTAGAGCTGCATGCCCACCAAAGCCAAAGGTAATGGCTGGCTTCTGCTTGCCTCTTCCTTGCTAAATGGAAGTGCTCTGGTTTGGGGTGTCTCTCTTTCCATCTTCCAACTTGGATTGTTGTGAAATTTGTTTTGAGAGGCTGCTGCTCTGTCAAACGTGATTGAAACTGACCACCAGATTCAAGGGTACCTGGGGAAAGGGCTGACAGACAGATGGGCTCTGCCTGAGCCCTTGCTCCTCGGAACTCTTGAATTATTAAGATTCAAATGATCAGGCAATGGAGTTTGTGTGCCTCCCTCGTATTTTAAATTTATCCAACAACTGCAGTAGTGTATTAAGTGTATTTAAAATACATAACAAGACTTTCTACTTTGTCTTTTCGGAACTGCTGTGCAAAATCAGCATTTTACACTGGGTAATGATAAGAAAGAGCTTTTGAACAGCCATTATACTGTACAAGTGTGTGGGGAGCTGCTTATCTTCAACTTAGAACAGAAGGAATTTTTCAAACTGGGAAGATAGATTAGTAAGTGTAGTTTGAATGTGCCTCTCTCCTTTTTTCTTTTTCACTCACTTTTTGTGCTCAGATAGTTCTCTGAGACCTTTGTTAGCAACCAGAGTTTAATGTGCAGGCACCAATCTGGTTATTATGGGAGTTTAGAGGCCTTTGAGTGTGGAATAAATTTGTTTTAAAAGCAATAGCAATTGCTCAAAGGATTGTGTTACAATAAGAGATTTGAAAGTTGTGAACGATGCAGTGGATGAGAGCTGAAGATGTAGATGAAGTGTTTTGTGGGTTGCTGGGAGCAAAACAGATCGTGATTATTGCATTGACAGAGGTGGGGCAGCTGACACCTCTTTAAAGCTGGGGCTTTCAATCCATCCATGGTTACCATGGGGCTTGGGAAGGCTTCAGGAGCACGGCTCCGTCCCACTGATGGATAAGGCAAGGAGGAGAACCTGTGTCTGTATATCCACTAGAGCTCTGCTCTGGCTAACACAAATGCTGCTGTGATAAATATAACAGCAATTAACTCAAATAGTAAATGATAAAGATCAATAAAAAAGAAAAGGGGAGCCTAAGTAAAAGGAACTCTAGAGACATCTAGATGACCCTGACAGAAGGAACCATGGCCCAGACCACCAGAGCTGTTCAATTGAGAGTCAGGTGCCTGAGTAACTTTTAAGATCTCAGACACAGTCTGGAGAGAGAGAAAAGGAGCAGGCAGTCTATTAAACTACTTCTTAACAGACAGGTTTTCTTCTACTTTGAGAGGAAGCATCAAAGGCTGTCAATATTATTCAGGATGCTATTGGGAATTTCTCCTGCTTTTATTTACTGTTTCATAATGTTTGCATTTTGGTTTACATGTCATATGTACACTGGAAATAACTTGAAATTCTAGACTTTTTTTGTCTGGTTGTCCAAATACAGAAACTTCTTGTTTGGCAAACTGAAGAAAAGATTATAAGTGTTTTGGCTGTAATTCCCTGCTATGATCAAATCAAGACCTTGATTTCCTCAAACTCCTCATCAGAGCCACACTTTAGCAGCAATAGTCTGTCTCTAAAACTGAATAGTTATTATTAGCTAAAGCTGAAACATATTCAGTCAATCAGATTCTGGTTTGGAGATGTTATGGATGACTTGTAAAATTAAGTACTGGCAAAATAGCGCAGCAATGAAATTCTATTCATAAACTCACACTCACTAGTTTCCAAATTATTGTTAATGACAAGATCTTTATGGATGTCAACTAGGCAGGAGTGGGAAGGCAGAAAAACAAGAATTCCTAAATTAAACTTGAATGTGCATACATATAGAAGCATATGCCCATGTGTTTATTTTCACAAGTGAGATAATGCCATGTCTGTTGTAAGTGTAGTTTTTCTGCTGTTCCATCATACAAATGGCTCTTAAAGCAATTATGAAAAACTATAGGAGATGAAGGGAGGGGCAAGGGGGTATAGGACCCCAGAGAAGTGAATAAGTCTTGTGGACACATACTGTGTGGGCAGTTTGAGCTGGCTCACAGGCAGCGCCAGATAAGTCTGCCCCACAGAGGATGCTACTCTGCGCTCTACCCTCTGGCTGTCTCACAAACATCCTGCTGGCCCTCAAATGACTGTAAGGATGGTTGAAAAAGTGCAAGCGAAAGCTAAGTAATACAAAGGTGTCCACAGGCAGGTAGAGGGAGATCTTCAAAGATCTGAACTTTTGCCATTCATCTTAATGGCATGGTATTACTTAAATCGTGCAGCACTGTACATTTTAATGTTGTTAATTATGTCATTGCTGGGTAAAACTTGCAAGGTAAAACTGGACTGACAAGTAATATGAAGATACGTAATTGTCACTCTCATTGGCACTGCATCATGGTAAAGTTTTTATGAGTTTGGTATTGACATTATAAAGGATTGTCTTGAAACTGTAAAATAAGCTGTTATTGTGACTCTCCTACTGTTTACCTGGCAATCTGCCTTTACATTACAATTTGACATTACTGTGGCCATGAGATGATAAAATTTAGGCCCATGAGGAAAGAAAGGAAGGCAGAGTGATAATATTGTCATCAGGAGAACAGATTTCATCTTCTTCAAGGTACCACGGGAGGCTGTCATAAAGCACTGTGAAGGAGCTTCGCATTAGTTTGATCTTGAAGAATCCCTTTGGAGTAGGAGTACCCAGAAATTACTAGTTCTGGCAGGGGACTGGCTTTGGAATGGGGAACTCCTGACTGAAATGAAATGCATCCTTTGAGGTTTTCCAAACTTAACTGGATGGAGTTTTAAGAACCTTAAAAGCAGGGTAAAAGTTACTCCTGCTTTGTGCAGCAGAGGTGAGGTGGTCCAAAGGTCCCTTCCAACTGGAACGACTTTTATGTTTCTATTGTGCCATAATGGGTATGTATTAAAAAGGTATATCCTTTTCAGTTAACAAATGGAAGACTCCTAGATGTTCTTTGACCTGGATCTGCTGCTGCCAAGTAAAAAAGAAAAGTCTCTGATAGTCAAGCATGATGGTGATGAGCCCAGAACAAATGACTCCATGTTCGCAAATTGAGGAATTGTGTAGCGTATCAGGCAACAGGAATCATCATTTTGCCTTTCTGTGCAAAGATGGGATCTTAAGACCCCGACGCATTGTCTTTAATTGGTTGCATAAGACATTTGATTCATCTGTTCATTCTTCCAATGACCTTTTTTCTATGCTGCTTATTCTGATATAATACTATAATACAAGATACAAACCTCATGGCAAAGCAAAGATCAGTAAGAGTCAAGAAAGTAAATGCAAACAAAAATATTAATATGTGCTTTGTACAGTGTTGTATTGTGGTTATTCTGGAAGTTTTGAGACAGAATCTGTGTCCTATTTCCCCAGAGCAAGCAACAAGTGTCTCTTCCAGAAACAAAAACACCACGGCTCTTTAAAGGCAGGACACAGGTGTCTCTCACAAGTTACAAGGCGTTTTGACAAATAAAGTTGCAAGGCATTTAGAAATACTGATTTCTTGTTACTTTCCACTGAAAATAGGTGTGTTCTTCATAACCTAAGGTGGTGTGATGGGACTCTAAGCTGGCTAGAATGTTGAGGCAGATCTGAATAAACTTTTTTCTTAAACTGCTTGTTCTCAAAACTGTAAAAGAGCTTTTAAATACAAACCCAAGTTCTCTTTGAATGGAAACTAGATCCCATAGCTTGAAAAACAGATAAAACTTAGAGTGAGACAAAACAGAAGTGAAAGCATTTGGAAACCAAATTCCTTCTTGCCTGCTGTGTCCTGGCAGAAAAGGTCCTTTTTTTCCGGCTTTCTCTCAGTTTAGCAGCTCAGGAACTTTCTCTATTGCAACAAAATCTCCTCTGGGAAGGTCTTTGAAACTATCACTTTGAAAATATCACTAAGCCCATCACTGAGGCTTGGTTATGTGTCCACTTTTCTTGGCACTTTGCCAGTCTCTGAGTTTTCACACCCTCAGCATAGGCTCTTACAAATTTTACTTAGTGTTCAAGTATTTTAATTTGATTGCTTTTCAACTAGATTCTTATATTATATATCTAAAAAGCTCACCTAAAGCATGGAAGAGGCTGATAAGAGGGGAGCTGTCTGGCAGGGGGTGGAGGGTAAAAACCGTCAAAGGAGGTATATTTTAAGACCAGCTTAGCATTGAACAAAAGGGGTGAAAGAACACTATGTCAAGAGAAGCCCCTCTGTGTTTTCTGGGTTAGTTTCCTCCTTATTTTGTTTTTATTTAGCTTTAATGTTTAACACCTTAGAAGTTGCAGAGGGCATGATTGGAAGAACTGACCCATAGAGGAGATTGCTGTGGTTGTCAGAGAAGGACAGAATAATTAAGTTCTTCAGAAAGGGTTGCTGGAGATGATGTGAAGAAGCTTGAAGCACTGGCAGAAAGACAAACTGAAGTGGAGAGACAATTTTACAATATGATATGAGGTTTTGGAGCTATATTGTAAATACTGTAAGATACTTCAATCTTAGGTCATACATTGACTTCTAAAAAGGTAAATTGCATGTAGAAAATTAGCTGGTAAAAACAACCAGCTTAAGAAAAAGGTTTGCTCACAGGCACTTTTTAAGTGAAAACCTTCGAGAGACATACAGATGTTTTTCAGATTCTTAGTTCATTCAGTTTAGTGCTATGTACTGCCACTGGTTGTTGTAAGGCTGCTCTAGCTCCCAGTCTTGGCTTTTATCTATTTTCAGTCTGAGAAGTACTAAGAAGTCTCTCGGTACCTATTTAAAGCAATGGTTCCAGCTGGACAAGAGAGAGAAGTATACAAACACCTTTCTTTTCCTTTTGGTTTGAAAGGACTGTGTGCACAGAAAATGGCACAGGCATTTTGGCCATTGCACTCTGAACCACAGACAGCTGTGCAGAGGGGAACCCAGGCCCATCCCTGGGTCTGCCAGCAGTAACAGGTCTGTGGCTGTACGGCTCAGCAGGATAGATGATGTTCCACCAGCGGTTGTGGTGGGAGACAGAAACCAGGTCGGGCCAAGGACATGGTGGGTTCCTGAGAGTTCACATGGGGGAGTGGAAGGTCTGGGTGTGAGGGAAGAACAAGGTACCCAGCTGCAAGTCACAGTGGCAGGTTAGGAGTCTCAGAAAAGGCAGAGTCACACATGGCAAGTATTTGTGTGGGAAGCTTTGGAGAGCTATTCCTTAATGAGTTTGAAGTGTGCCAGGCCTTAGATTGATGTGAGTCAACCATTTGGTTTTTAATCTCTTCCTCTGCATGCATAGTGACTATTCATGAGAGGATTACAGTGAAGTATCCTGAAACTAAAAGGCATGTTTAGGATCTCATGGCTACAGGAATAAAAGTCACAGGCAAGTTTGGATAGCACAAGCAGCCTGCAGCGTTGTTCATGTTTTCTGCTCAGTGTCACGCTCCTACTCACATTTATCCTAGCTCATAGTGCAGCATCAACTCTAAAAATTCAACTGCTGTTGCCAGTATGTAAATTAAATGCCTCACATGGGTGTCACCTCTTCAGGATCATCTTGTTCTTACTGCTCTAGAAGTCAAGTAATGGGAGCAGGTGATCACATCAGCTGAGAAAGTGGAAGAGCCAGTATCTTCTGCAGATCAAAATGTTTAGAATGTTTTAAAACAAGCACATGCCTGTCTAGATTTATCCTGGAAGACAATATAACACCCATCTGTGTAACTCCAGAATTACTACCTGCTGAAATGAGACTCCTGTGAAGCTGAAGTTTTATGTAGCTCCAGATACCTCAGGCTCACCCTTGTTTCCAGAGCACATTTTGCAATGCTTCATATTTAAAGCTGTATATGTATGCTCAGCAAAACAAGATCCCTTCCTTGGGGGATGAGGGGAATGGGGGCATGGCAGCTAACTACCAGCCCAAAGAAAGAGGGAAATGAGCCACAGTCATTAAGTAGGTCACTTCCACTGTGTGTAAAAGTGTTCTTCTGGTACTCAGGTTAATCTCGGAAACAAGGAGCTGTCTGGGCTCAAGTCTTCATCTGAGCTTGCTGCTTCTGCTCCAGAAAAGCAGGTGAAGTAAGGGAAAAATCCCTGCATAAAAATCGGTGTTTTCAGCTGATGAATATATGATTGTGGATTCTAGTGAAACTATTTTAAGTCCCAGTAATTAAACATGTGGTTTAGTTTTGTTCTGTTCATCTATGTATCTTCTTAACAAAAAAAAAAAAAAACACCAAACCCCACCAACCTTCTGTAGCAGCTGCATTGGCTTCTGCTAATATTTGCTTCCCTTACAGTAAAACCTAAGCAGTTCAGCAAAAGATGTAAACCTTTTCTTTACTTTTATGTCAGATCATGTCTTTGAAATGGCGAGCTTCTGCTGGAAGGCAGAACACAAGTTTATCTGTGGTGAGTGGGAGGTTGTAGTGTTAGATCTTCTTTCAGGAAGCTTCTTTGACCCCAAACAGAGGGTCAAAACATTTTGGTCATCAAAGCTTTCAAACAAGGGGGTTCAAAGATTAAGGTGTAACAAAGGTTTTTTTTCCAATAAATTTCTCAAAGGAGTGGGAAGGTTATTACTACTGTCATTGTTTCGTTGTGGCAGATAGACTGCTGGCCTGAGACTTTGCCCTTGCTGAAAAACTGGTAACAGCTCATTTTTGAAAAGTGGGTGTTTCCTCTGCTTTTAATTCACCACATTAGGCTTTCATAAGGAAACAAACAGAAAAACCCACTGTCATTTCTCATGTTCCTGTTGCTTTCCTGAGAGACCTGTGTCACAACGACTTCCTGAGGGTGAAGAAAGCTGCTGCTTCATTTTTTTTTTTTTTTTAATCCTCCCCTTCTAGGAAACTGTTGGTTTAGGAGTGATTCTAGTAACCTGATACCACTTAACATATTTTTGCTGGAATATGGAGCCTACATAAATTGCACCATAAGCAAATTTCTTTATAATGGAAGGATTGGGAAGCTGCAGCTTGGCAGGCCATTTCATTGGTGTGGCTTTTTTAAGGTGGATTTTCCAGATGTTTTTTAATGGATGATATTGTAGACTTCTTCAAAGGGTATTAGGAATACACAGTTGCCGCTGCTCTTAGAGCATCCCACCTTGGCTCCACATTTGGAAAAGCCTGATAGATACCACTGTACAATCTGAAAGGAAAATTGCTGTTATTTGCACTTTCCAATGTGCCTAATTATGTGTCAGTGTTGCACAAGCCCACAGACTCCTGATGAAATTGAATCCCATCTCTACAGACTCAAATGTAGAAGAAAAGTTGGGTCTTCCCTCTCACAGAGATAAACAGACAAAAATCCAGAAAGAGCAGCAAAAACCAAGTAACACATTCATTAAACCAAAATATCATTCCTTTCTGGGACACAGTAGCTGATATGGGTACTTATTTGGATAGAGGATGTGCAGATGTAAAGTGACTCTGCAGCATGGCGTGATGCAGGCAGGGGCTCTTCCAGTGCTGGTCCTGAAAAGGAGCCAGAACAGAACTTTTAGTAGGAGAATCTCCTCCTAGATGATCAAAAGCTCTTTTAGACTATGTTTACAGTGAGACCAACCAACCAGCTGGATCCACTGCACACAGAGTGCATCCCAGGACTCTGGGCTGGTGAGAACCTTCACACCCTCTAACTGATGGCCTGAGACACTCAGTACCTCCTGCTCTGTCAGGGGCTGGCTCTGTCTGTCTGTCTGAGCACATTAACAGCAGCATGGCCTTTGCCTTAGACTTTCCCAGGGTGCCAATGCTTTTGCTAAGATTTCCTGACAGCTCTGAGAAAAACAATTCTTCGTTAGGCCAAGGCTTATTTCTGCAATCAGTAGGAGATGCCATCCCTCCCTGCATTTAAAAAAAAAAAAAAAAAAGGTTGGGAAACCCTGGCCAATGACTTTGACATGGAAAGTACTTTCTAGAGGGTTTAAAACTTGCATTGTTTGACTGGCAAAGGCTGAGGCGCTGGGGAATGCTCTGAACTATGAAGACCATGCAATCTCTGTCACCACATTATCCCAGCTGGAGAGCTCTGTTACAACTCATTAATGCTCCCAGACCATTCAGACTTGATTTTGTTGTCATTACAGTATTATCTGTCCCTGAGATATTGCAGAGTAGTACACCTTCCACCAGCTCTTCCTCTCACTGCAGCACAGGACTGCACGTTGCACATGGCTGAGTTGTTTGTTGGGCTGTGCCACATGGGAATTTCTCCTGATAAGGTAAACCTTCATGTTCTGCCCAGACATGGAGCCTGGCCCTAAGAATGAAGGAAAGAAGGAGATTTGCACTTTGTTCCTTCCACTAGAAAGAATGCTGCCCAGTGGTCAGATTGAAGTAAACACAAGATAGGGGGCTGGAATGCAGCTCTTGCCTTATCGGCTCCTGGTCCCTGCCTCAGGAACCCTCTGTCATCTCAACATTTATTACAGGCTTACCAAGCATCAGAAAGGGCTCTGGGTTTTGGGCTTCTGCTGCTAAGTAACTTATGTGATGATGAATGCGTTATTTAAACTTACAGCACCTTGCTTCATTGTCTCCAAAACTCTTAACAGGAATTTCACTGGGCTCCCTGAAAGCTCGGGGTCCATAAACCGCTTTAAGAGTCTTTCCTGAAGTATTTTCTTGTTATGCGCAAATAGTATAATAACCTTAACCTGAGATTATTATTCCAGAGCCAAGTGGTAAAAACCAGCTCAATTTCACACTGTATAGTTTTGGCTGCCCTGGAATGGGGTGGTTGCATTGATGCAGGGCTGCTGCTTTTTGTCTTGGTTTCCTCTAGGACCCATGTAGCATAATGATGGCGTAAAAGCTAGCTTTTCCTTTAGGGTAGCTTTTTGGGTTTAAAGTCTTTGAAATAAGTAGATCCCCTGTTAAATTACTCAACTTGCTTTTAAAAGGTCTTTTAAAAATACTCTCAGAGGCTCCTTTTTGAAGAAATAGTTACAAGAAACTAAGCCATGTATCTTCACATAGTAATTATGATAATTAGATCTTATCCCTTAGTGTTATGCTTTAACTATTCAAAAATGAGGGTATAGCCTTACAAAACCCCTTTTCAATATATGTTTAGAATATGTGGCAGCCTGGTTTCTCCAGGCAAAAGACCACTTCTGCTGCTTTCTGACTGCTAAGAAGGAGCTGGTCTGTACTCACAGGAGCGATTTCCCTGGGGATCCCAGCCCTCAGACACTGACACTTTGTTCTATGGGTTACCCGAACATCTCTAGCTTTGGGGGTTGCCTCAGCTCATCTCAGCTTGCAGGTATCCATAACCACTATGTTTGGGATTAAGGTTTTTTTAATATTTTATTAGTAATTTTGTAATCTGTAACCAAGAGGAGGTGGATTTTGAAACTGGTTTTTCAGATAATCATTTGTCTCCCAAATTCTTAAGTAATGGCTGCTGCGATCATATTTTCATTGCAGTTGCCTTGCCCTCTACAAGGGCCAAAATCTAGATGTGAGCCAAGAGGTGCAGCTGAGGGGTGAAATGTGACATTTCACTGTAGCTGTGCAGAAAACAGGTGCTGCAAACTGGCATCAGGGAAGAAGCACAGCTTTTAAAGGGGTGTGCGGTGAAGGAGCCAAGAAGGTAACCTACCTAGCACAGAGATACAAATTTATGGCAGTAAAGGCCTTCTGCCACAGGGATTCCCAGAGATCCCTCACACAGGAAGATCCGCTGTGTTTGCGCTCTAATAAAAGAAGATTAACTAGGAAGCAGTTTGTTTGACTGAATTCTACTCTTAATTTTGGTCGAGGTTTTGGTTTTACTGACTTGGTCTGCTTCACTTTTGTAACTTCTTTGGTGTCCAGAGTTCTTAGAAAGAGTTAAAACGTCCCATAGGGACATACTTAGGAAAGACAAGGAAAGAATAAAACCAGGAAAAGTGCTTTGGTAGAAAACATGGAATATCTCTGCCAATGTGTGCCTGGTAACAAAAAATTGGTTAGGTGGAATTTTTCTGGAGCAGCCTTTCCAAACAAGGCTCGTAAGATGAAGTAGTCACCTAAGGCTGCGTTGAGATAGATATGCTGATGATAGCCTGTGGGGAAAGCTTTCAAATGGGGTGAAGTCCATGTCCAATAGACTAGTTCAACGGGTCAATTCCCACTGAATAAATTATTACCATTTTTCAGGAGAAAAGGCACCACTCTCACGCAGCAGAGCCTGGCTGATGGGTGGCCCTCAAAGGGTTCTGCTGCAAGAAAAGCTGCAAACTGAGGCACTTTGCAAAATGGAGTGAAAAAACAGAAGCTCTTGTTTCAGTGTAGCAAAGCATTTGTCATTTTCATTTCAAGACAGATGAATTTTTGACAGATAACAATCCATTTGAGCTCTATATACCCCATGATAGCCCGAGTATGAGTGCTTGACAGATGCTGTCTTTCCAGAGATTTTGCTTCAGGACAAGTGCAATGAATGTTGGCATCTGAGAGGTTCACAAAATTTTTTAAGGCCATGAAAGAGTTAAGTATGTGTAGGTATTTGTACACATCCACACATGCTTATGTATTCAATATATTAGAAGGGATTGCAAATTTTTAGCAGAAGCTATGCAACTGGGTCAGTGTGAGAGTAAAAAAATATTATTAAGTCTTGAGGTTTCTTCATTTTTATAATTTTTATTAAACATTTTTAAAGGACCTCCTTTAAAATCCCATTAAATGCTTGCATTTGCCTAAAATGTTTACCTGTGAATTGACTAAGTTTGAATATGGTGGTATAGGAATATTTGTGTTTGTTTGCTGAGTTTTCACTCTGGGAAAAGCAAAAAAAAAAAAAAAAAAAAAAAAAAAAAAAAAAAAAAAAAAGGCATTTTCTCCTGGAAAAGATTCCTCATATACAGATTTTTCACTAACTTTAATAAAAAGTCAAAGAAAAGAAAACATTCAAGTCTCTTGACTCTTGCCAGCTCCTGCTGCTGCTATTTGTTTAGAGTTTATTCCTTTATTTTTATTATTACTGACCATTTATTAGTACTGTAGCGGTGCCCAGATCTTCCCCGTGACGATCGTAAGTACACGTACAAGTCTCGTAAACAGACGAGCTGATACCATTTCTTCCATGAAGAATCCCAGCACACAGTCAGCCGACCTGGAGCCAGGAAGTGCAATACAATAAAATCACATCCAGGCTTTGGGGTACTTTTATGAGCAAGCACAACCAGGGAGGGTTTGGAAAAACTGCTGCCAAAGACTCAGGTCTGAATGCTGTGGGGACACCATTTTATCCCTTCTTCTTGGGATAGAAAGGGGCATTTCTCAGACAAAAGAAAGGCTTGTAGTCATCCTGCAGAAGTGGCGAGTGACTGGGTTCTGGGGAAGGTGTGTTCTGTACCTTTGGACTGTGGGTCTGGAGAATGTGAGCAGTGACCCAGTAGCCCAGCTGGGCATGAAATTTGGAGCCTGGCATCAGCAGATGCTGAGTTTGATGATCACCCCACCGTGTGTCACCCTTTCTTGTAGGGACAGAAGGACCTAGGCTGGAAGGGCAAGGTCGAGCCATGGCTCTGGGAGCCTGGGTACATTTCTTCCGTAGTGATGGCTTCAGTAGGGGTCACCAAGATGGGCCCTTGATAAGGGAGAGAGTTTGCAAAGGGAAGAACTCATGAAGATTTGGAGCTTAAAGAAGCTGAAAAAAAAAAATAAAAGGTAAGTCAGATAACCTGTTATACCAGTGGATAAAGTTTGGGAGGACATTGAGAAGGAGACAAGTGTATGGACTTGCACTGTTTTGAGAGTGTGGCAGGATTGAGAGAGAACTGATGGAATTTAATGGAAGATGCTAGGTCCACTGAGACTGGGAAGAGATTTCCTCACCTACTCACTCCTGTGCGAGACAGTCTAGTTACTCAGAGGGAAGATAGCACAGCAGAAATGAAATCTGTGATTTTTTTTTTTTAAATATACAGAGATTGAGAGGAAGGTTTTAAGAGGCTGCAGACACCATCTATTAGAATACAGTAACTACAAATGTTATAAAGTTGTTGAGTAGAAAGAATGCAGATATAAATGTCAGGACTGAGTAACGCAGGGCTCGATGGTTTCTTAGTAAAAGAAGTGCTGGGCAGGACTGTGAGGGCTCAGCTGGTACAAATGGAGAAAGCCACCAGTAAGCCTGAAGTTAGAGAAAGTGTTGCAGTAAAGAAACTAGGGCTGCTGGGGCACTGGAGTGAGACAAGGATGTTGGGATGCGGCAGAAGGGTAGAGATCACAAAGCCCAGACATCTCCTGATAAAAATAAAAATAATTCCTTGGAAGCTAATGGACTTGGTGTGATGTCCATTAGGTGAGGACAGGGAGGGAATGAAAGAATAGGATGCTGATGCTGCAAAAAAAGATGTCTGGAACGTAATTCATCTTTAAACCTGCTGTATAATGTCTGGCTTGGGCAGGCCTGTGCAGTCAGGGATGCTGACAGCAGGAGAACATCTTCATGCCTGCCATGGTGGTGAAGCTGAAGGGAATGAAGTGAGTTATTAACTGTAGTTTTATGCCAAAAAAGGCAAAACATTATTCCTGTAATGAGCTAAACTGATAACTGGTAAGAACTGTTTATGGTTAATTCAATGTAAATTAAGTCAACAATATATAAAATATAATCAGGTATGTTATGAATGTTAATTTAATTAACACATTAGAAACATGGAGACAGTCATTGGCAAACAGAATTATAAATGTTTAAATAATGCAGTAGTTGCAGAGTGAGGTGTAAATTAAGTCAAATGGACAGTCTCAGTGACAGAAAAGGTATTTAACAGGTGATTAAAAAACAGTAAGAAAACAGCATTCTGCAGTGGGATTTTGGAGGTCAGTATAGGCACTAGGAGAGCAGTATTGCATTGCCATATATCAAATGTTTTGTTTATAAAAAAGCAATGATTTCTGTTTCTTTATGAGAAAAACAAAAAATAGAACATCCATGCTCTTTCTGTGAAAGGAACAGTATCTGCAATATTCACCACAGCAAGTCTGAAAGAGCATGGAAAGTTATTGTGCTTTTTGATTCAATAATCTGCCTTGAGAAGGCATTCAATACATTGTTTGCAACAACTATTAATGTTATATTAAGGACAAAATCCAAGTAAGCTCAGCAACCTGTTGCAAACAAGAGTAAACTGGTGTGTTAAACCTATAGCTCTTTTACAGTGGTTATATAGCAGCCTTGTAGCATGAAAAATGTAATTTGTTGGGATATGTTTCTCTATGGTATGTTTCTTTTGGGTCTTGGGAATTGTCCTGTCACTCAGATCATGCCCAATAAAGGAAAAGGCTCCACCTGAAGTATTGCTGTTGTCACATGGTATTTATGTTGCTGATAAACAGGAAAATGTTTGCTCAGCACATTATTCTAAGGCCATTGTGAACCAATATGCAGTTTCTCAAACAGAACTAAGTGGCTGCATCCTGTATTTTAAGGCTAAAATCTGAAAAATTATGTGTGAGATAGGAGTCTTTGTTCTTTTAATGTGCTTGCTCTCTTATCCTTTACTGGCAGAACCAAGCTTCTGTGTGGGAGTTGTGATGCTGAAGTCAGGAGCTTCATTCTTAGCACAGTTTTCTAGATGGGGAGAGTTGTACCCTCTCATCATCCAACTAAACTAGGTTTTTACATGGCCACTGCAAATATATTCTCTTGCTGCTGTTTCCCATATCTAAATATTTAATTCCTAGATTCTAAACTCAAGGAGCATCTCTCAAAAAACTCCATTGGGAAAGGAGAAAGAGTTCTTTTCCTTTCTTACAGCCTGGCAGAATTTTCCCACAGAATAAGATCCTTCTGTGCATAATTTAGTTAAAAATAAGAAAAAACCTGAAGACAAAATGAGTGAAGTTTCCTGGTTTGAAAAATACATTTTTTATCCTGTATTTTGGAAGAGATTTTATTGCACCTTTTTTCTGTTTGATTGTTTTGTTTTTGTTAGTGGAGTGGAATTCAAAGGAATGAAATTAAACCTATGAACCAGTACCAGTAATCACATTAAACACAGGATAATTGAGCTAGCAATTTCCCCCAGCTGTAGGCAGTTTGTGAACTGCCAGGCAATAAATCCACTGCCATCTACCACAGAAAGTACTGTTGTCTAGTTTCCCTTCCTTTTGCCTTGGGATTTACTTTGCATTCAGTGGATTGTTTCAAATCCTTGCCTGCATTCAATATGAAGGCTGCAGTCCAAGTGCAGCCGAGGGTTTCCTCCTTTGCAATCACTGACCAGGGCCAGGCCTTTCAGTATTAAACATGCTTCAGGGGACAGGCACAAAGAAGTGATCAGGTGGTGGGGAGCCTGCTTTGTTGCTGAACTCAGAAAACAGGTCAGCTGTCTTTCAGCTGCCTTGAAAAAAATATAAAGGGGGTGAGGAATAAACTTGTTTTTCTTTCTTTCCTATCAACATTGTTCCAAACCCAGAGGGGGGGAAAATATCCATCTCCTACAAGCTGTATGAATACTGATGTTCAGATTATAGGTTGTTTAATCTTTCTGCTGTGAGTTCTCCACTCGTTGGGCTGTTAAGGGATGTGATTGCCTGAGCAGTGCTGGAGCAAAGAGAAATGCTCTTGAAGCAGATCTGCTCATACCCTCGAGCACGATGGTGTCAGGCCACTCCAGTGCTCTGCTGCTGCCACCTTTCTAAGCAAAATCACAACTCTATAGAAAGATCTCCCTTAAATACCCTGACTTTAACTTCCTCACCAATCCTACAAACAGGGAGTGGGGGGTGTTATGTTTCCTTTTTCCCCCCACTCTGTATGAAGAAAAACTTCTCTGTGAAAAAGAGGGCCTGTACTTGGCATGTAGCATAGTAACATGAGCATAATAAACAAGAGTGGCTGTCCCCATAAATAATAAAAGGAATGTTTCTCCTCACATGGCAGCTTTTCAGAGGAGAAAAGGCAGGGAATAGGTAGCCCTCCTCTAACGTGCAACCTTGCAAACTCTAATCCCCACTTCTGTTGTTTTCATTGGCAAGCCACCAGCTGGTGGAGAAGGAGTACCTCTCTGCTCTGCATTCCCTTCTGACTTTTACTCTCTTTCTTATCTCTCATGCCTTGTGCCTGCTGGAAACTCAGAGGCTCCTTAAAAACACAGTTGTATTTCTTCCCTCTGCCTGTGCAGTGTTTTATATTCTCATGACGATGGAGACATGCTCTGCTGGCGATGAACTTGGACTCGTAATATCAGCATAGAGGTGAAAATAAAGCATTCACAGCTTAACATCCTCCTGATTTATGTTCTTGCAGCAAAGGTGATGAGCTCTTGATACAAGTGAATAACTGTACCATTGGAAAACGTTTCTGATGTTGTCTCAGCTGCTTAAGCAAAAATGTTAAGCTTTCTCGCTGTTAGGAACATGATTTAGTGGCACGTCAAGATTTCCCTTTTCTGGCCACTCAGTTTAAACTTTTAATATATTGAAGTTGGCTTCAGTTTTCAGAGCCATGTGTTAGCTACTGCAGTAGCTGAAAACGCATGCAAATTATCCCTTTATTCTTGCTGAGATTATGACATTAAAACAACAACAACAGAGAAAAGCCTGTGCAGAGAGTATCATAAATAATTTAGCTTAAGTGAATGCTGAAATTAGTCAAGGCACCACATTGCTTGGCTCCGAGCAGTCTATTTACAGCCAGATATGTAGAGTACACTGCAGCCAAAGCATAGGCTTACAAAAATGGAAAGCAGGAAAAACAATATGATCTTCTTTTAAAGAAGCATGTTGGAATGATCTGCGGGGTTAAATATACCTAGACAGTGCCCTGTGCCATAGCTCCAGCGATCTTGGGAGAAAACAAACTGTTTATAGAGAGCCCTGAGCTGGGGAAAGAGATAATGAAATATGCTCGTATATTATTGGCAAGTGCCCTGAATGGTACAGGCAAGCTAAGTGCATACAGTATTATCTTGCATAATTATTGGGTCACTGTACTGTAAACTAAGTGGCTTCTATACTTAGCCACACTACTGTGCTCACTGCCTGATTAAGGACTAGACCCAGCTCTCTCCCCAACCTGGCTGTATTTACACTGAGCTCAAAGGATCGATTTGGGGCCTACTAGTTCTTCTTGGGGCCTTCATTTCTGAATAGCTAAGATGAACATGGGGACAAGATAGCGATGGGCATTCATAGCCATAGCAATAGGGATCTTACCACTAGCCTTTCCAGGTAGTCCAGGGCTTGAAGACATCAGGAGGCAGCAAGAGGACAAACCCAAATAGATGACTTGCATTATTTTAGAGAGACAACAAGAACTGATGTGAACTATGGACCAGATTATTTCACAGCTAGTGCTTAGTTTGCATGGATCAGAAACCCCAGAAAATCTCATCTGGGGAGAAAGTATGTGTTTCTTATCTATTTCTTTCAGTGCGATCGTCACGTACAGGTACCACTTGAGGAGGGACTTCTACCAGCACAATACAGCAGATCAGGGAGCAAGCTGTCTGCAGGCTCATAGGTTAAAAGACAACTCTGCCAGGCAAAAGCAGCAGTCTATGGAAAGGGAAAAGTTGAAAGGCTTTTTTTTTATGGGCACTTTCAGAACCACCCTTCTTAGCACATTTATGAGTCCCAAAGTGACTGTTCAGTTGAAATAGTCATGGAGAATGGGGGGAAACCCAAGATAGCCCATGGCAATTACTTAGGCAACAAAGTGTGTGTGCATATACATATCCTCAGAGAGCTTAGCGGGCTAGCTGAAATGACACAGGACTAAGATAAAGTCAAGAGAGGCTGTGAAACAAGGGGTGAGAGAAGGAAGAGGAAGCCAAGGTTACAGACTGGGATGAGATGGAAAGAAAGGCCAGGAACTGAGACAGATAAATGGGAAGTAGAAAACACAGTGGGAAGAAATGAAGTTGAGAACAGAAGAGTAATGGAGAGAGAGTGGAAAATGAAAATAAAATTAGTAATTTTGTTATTTAAAGGAAGGATAGCAGCTTGAGCCTTGGGAAATACACAAGGTCAGAAAATAAACCAAAAACCAATGTAGAAAAAGTAGCGTGAGAAATCATTGAGCAACAGTAACATGGCAAAGGAGATGAGAAATCTGTCCCAAGACATAGTGGCAGTCACATCATTAAGATACATCCTTTTAAGCAATGATAGGACTTCTTCTAAATGCCTGTGCACCTCTGTGATAGGTCCCTACCAGTCTTTATTCTGAAAATCCACAGTATAGGAGTGAATACAGAGGTAATTAGAAGAGTATGATTTTTTTTTTATACTTGTATCATCTGACATATTACTAATTCTTTCCAAGTCCCAGAGTAACACTGAATTTCAAGATCATAAGGCAAACTTTAAAAGGTTCTTGCTAACTGTGTCTTCTTTCTGTTCTATTTTCATGGGGAAAAGGTAACAACAAACCCTAAACACTAAGGATTTCCTGTGCATACAGCCACTCTCTCCAAGACAGTCACTGGGTGTATCACATTGTGTGACTGCCGCAATTTCTGGCAGAGAATTTCCTCTGCCAGTCATACCTGCTCTGTCAATGATGTCCATCATCCAAACAAGCAGACATGAGGAGACAACGGTCTCATGGAGAAAGAGGAGACGGTGAATGTGCTTTAAGTAGCAGATAAAGAATCTTTGACACATCTTCACATCCAGTGAGTCACTAATGCCACTTTCATAGAGGGAAGAAAAGTCAATAGGAGTCTTCTTTTAGCAGTTCCACATGACACCTTCAAATGCAGGTCAGATTCTTCCAATCATATGTTTTAAGCTCTTTAAATATCTTTTCCAAAGATTGAATTCTATTTGTGAACAATGTGAAAAAAAGAAGCCAAGATCTGACATAAAACCTTAGAAAAACTCCATTAAGACTTTCAGCCTTCATATAACCTTGTCAAGAAGCAGTGGAAATAAAGGTTTAACCCATTCACCTCTCTTCCTGTGCAAGCTGGGACAGGACTCTGGGCATGGACACAAGGAAGCAGCTTTTGCTGCATGACAATGCATAGCGTGCTTAGGATCACCGCTTATCATTGGACTTGGACTGGCTGTGAACCTTGTGTACATGGATATGGTGCTGTGAAACACCTATTTCTCTCTTTTTTTAAGGTGAAGACTGCTTGTGTAGTCCTTAGGAACCCTGAAGTGTAACACTTTTACAGCACAAAGGCTCATCTTTCTACTACAGTGAACCAGCCCGCTAAGGGTAAGTGACAGGTAGTTTTAATCCTTTGGATGTGTTTACCTGCTTCAGAGATGGCAAGTTATGAAAAAGCGACCTTGGTTTTCGAGACTGAGAGGAGTGGTTTTGAAACACTGTAAGTGAAGCATGATGTATGCTTGCAAAAGCACATTCAAAGCAACTTTTGTGAGAACGGTTTGGTTTTTTCACTTTCAAAGAAGTAAAGCCTGCCTTACGTATTTAAGATTAGGGAAAAACCTTACAATACCTTACTGCACAGGAAAATTTGCCTTATTAAGTCCTGTTTGCCTCAGGTAAAAAAAACAGAGCACTGAACAAAATGCCACTAGGGCTAGGTACATTTCTTAGAAACTTACTACAAGTCAGAATATCTCACAAAAAGATGAACTTGGTGTTTCCATGAGTAACCTTTCAATCTTTCCTTGTGGAGGGGTCAAGATGCACAGGAGCACCTTGTGAATCTTAATGAGGTCTAAATGAAGGCTCCAACAAGCAGAAGTTATTTCTGGATCTTTTATATCTTCAGTGAGCTCACACACAAAACAAGTTGCCATGACTCAATAATATTTTTTTTCTGAATCCTTGAGGGCCTTGTTTGGTTTATTTTGTGGGAATTAAATTACACTTGTAACTCAAACTTGCAGTGTGTGCATGCAAGGTAGAGGGAGGCTGCTTGGAGGGAAAGTGTTATGCTCTCAGTAACCTTTTTGTATTTATTTGTTCAGCATGCTAGCTCTTGTGCTATTTGCTGGGAAGGAATGCCTACACAAAAAGCTACGAGGTGGATAAAATAAAAAAGCCTAGAATGTTTTGAAAGCCTGCCCCTAAACTTTGGACTGAAGGGATCTGTAGAATTTTTGGCACATTATAAATCTGTGTTTATTGAAAAGAAAAAAAAAACTCAACCCAGCAGCCCCCCTCTGACTCTGGGTTTATGTCCATTGAAGTCTATGCCAGATCTGGTTTATAGGAAGTTAAGTGCTAATAATTCACAATAGATCCAAGAGAAAAGAAAACTGGAACTGCATTTTGGGTCGAAACCTGTTGTTTTAAAGTCTAAAAATACTAGGCAATTTGATCTTAATTAGAAGATCCAAGCTTACATCACATTGTTCCAACTCTTCTCCTAGAAACTTGAATGTAAACTTTGTGTTTAAATATAAACCCACCTCTGGGGCTGGCCTGTTCTCTTTATTTATTTTATTTGCCAAGCTGCTGAAAAGGTCACGTGCACAAAAAGAATGCCCCGCTCCTAATCTTTTTAAGCTATTGACAGGATAGTTCATGCAAAGCACTTGGTTTCATTGTGCTTCTAGAAATGAAAAACAAACTGTCTTTCTTATTCCACAGCCCTTTTCTTTCACATTGATACATTTCTGTTTTTCTCTCTTAAAATAACTCTGGCCTTTGGTTGCAGACACACCATTCTGTATGGGACCAAATATATGCTACAGTTCAGAAGTAACCTGGGCACTAAACTCTTACTGTGACGAGATAAAATCTTTCCTTATGCAGACCTTACTAATATCAACAGAATAAGTTGTCATTTCATTACATATGCCTTGTTTTAACCCTATCTGCCTGTTGTTCATATGCTTCCTGAGAACAGGGGCAGGAGAATTTCAGGAACAGTAGATTGTGGGGTTACTTAAAGTATCATCAAACTTGTAATCTAAGTTGGAGCCCTGACAATGAAATCTAGCACTCAGGCATGTGACTTTGTGTCACTTTCTCCACGATGCCTTCTCATTTTTCCTGGACCTCTGTCTTCCGCATTTTCTTGGAAATTTTCTCACCCCAGTCAAAGTCCCAAGGATGGGCTTAAAGACACCTGCAAGATTTGTGTTTATTCTTTTGGTTATTCATTTGGCTGTGGATCAGAACTGAAGTATGCAGTTGCTCTTTCAAAGAACTGAGTTTAGGGTGTTCATTGGGGACTGGACCCCTGCGCTTGTGGCATCACCTGTGGCTATAATCCCTGCTGACCCCACACCAGTAAATGACCTGGGAGGCAGGAAAAGCCAGGGTGATGCTGCTACATTCTATCCCACCTCTTTTCCGTAGTTCCTAGACTGAGTTAAAAATGCTGCTCCTTTGATACAGTGCCACATTGAAAAGGAAAAGTGTGAAACTTTACTGAAGTGTAATTTAATGAGCCGTCCACAAAACACACCTGAGGAGGCCTGGGCATTTCTAATTTTCTACTTCTGATAATTTTCTAGTCACCTGCTCAAGTTGGCTGTCACTGATGCAGCTGAGCTTCTCCGCTGCTGCTTCCTCATAACCCCAACCTGAATTCACCAGGTAGGTATCCCTGATCATCTGAGAGGCTTGGTTTCACATGGATACATTGAATCTGCCCAGCAGTGCCAAATCCACTTTTCTCAAGGATTTTCTGGTCTGTGGATCTGCTGGCATGGATTTCTAGTGACCAACTTCTAGCAAGGTGAATGAACCTCTTTCTCTCTTCTTATCTCTTTATATACAAGGTGTTTTGGAGCAGATAAAGCTGTCTACACATGGCAAGGTGAGCTGTGTTATATGTTTTGAGGGAACATCCAGAAAGATGATTCTGCATAGAGTAGCAGGATCAGGATATGCATTAAGGGAGGGGCAGGGGAAGATTAGCTCATAGATTAAAGATTAAATAAAATAATGCAAGATTAAATAAGCATAAAAGTAGTAACAAAAAATGCCAGATTCAGAAGCTTTGAAGCCTCCCTGGTAGCCAAGGCATTACAATGGCTTAAACAGAAAGCCTGTGAGTTGCTTTATTGTGCTCTAGTGGAATACACAGTCTTATTTTGTACTTGCTGGCCTATTTTATACTTATTTTGTGTGGATATGGCGCAGAAAATACTCAAATGCAGAGCAGGATTGAATTTAAAACATGCTACAATGTTTTGCTTATTCCTGTACTTTATCACTACAAACTTGATCATCTTTGCTGGCATTCAGAGACTCCACCATTGCTCTACTCTCAGCACTGCCTGATAACAGGAGATTTGTGAAGACATTTCTGTGCAACAAAGAAGGGAGTGGACAGAAGCAAACTTTTCAGTGACTCAGAATTATATCAGTGGTAAGTCTAGGGAGAAACAGATTTTTAAATCTTCTGTTGCCTTTGGAACAAATTGAGAGGGGGAGGAAGAATAGTTCATTTACATTGTAAAATCCTAATTTTTAAACAGAGAAAGAGAGATGTATTTAAGGAGAGAGAGCCGTGTATTTTTAATTGTGATACTCTCCTTTCTACCAGTAGTTCTAGAATTTCTATTAGGGAGAAAAACAAATAACAATGCTGCCAACTACAGAGATGAAAGAAGAAGCCAATGGAGAGAAACAGATTTTTTTTTTCAAATAGTACAGTGATGACAAAATACCAAGGCTCATTGACAGCCTTGTCAAATCTTAAAATTATAGCTAATGATACAGTAGTGGTTCTCTGAAATTTTTAAAATACCACAGCACATGGATTTCTCACTGCATTTTCATTTTGCTTCTTTTCTAGAGAGAACAAACTTTTACTGATTCTGCTGCTAGGTAATAACAGCCAGTGTAAAATAATTATTATCTCAGACTACAGCATAAATTGGATCAGGCGATCCTCTGTACACTTTGTTATCAGCCTGCTGGGAGCAAATATAGCCCAGTAGTATCAAAAGTCATTAGTTCAAGTCAGGACTTGGGTGACTGAGCAGGTGGAAGTTTTACATGTCAGACAGAGGAAGCTTAATGCAATATTGAGTAGCAGTTGCATAAACTCTGCTAGGGTGTTACTGCTCCTTTACAGAGGGGCAAGCTGCAGAGGTTAGGGAGTTTGAAGTGGTTAGAAAAGTCAGGTAGTTCACAGCCATAAAGCTTCTCTTAAGGTTTGGCTAGATTCAGGTTTCATCAGCAAATTGTTGCTAAGGAAGTAATTTTGTAAGATTCTTTGCCTGCAACTCTATCTGAAGGCAAGCTAATTTGCACCACAGTGGTGTTCTCTCTCTCCCACCATCATCTGGCACTGAACTGTGAATGGGATTGAGATTTACCATTCATGCAGGGTTTTGTTGTGGATCTCATCTTGGGACATCCAATTCTGTGCATGTGATCCACAAAGAGTTGGTACAGCCAGCCAGTGCTGTGGTACTGCTCTGCCTCAGGGTGAAAAGCGCTACCAGCCTGGGGACTACAGCTCAGGCATCACCTCTGCCAAAACCACTGGCACTGGGCTTTAAACACAAGTTCTTTCTTCCTCCTTCCATTTTGTGTGGCAAGTAGAAGTTTGATTTTTCTAATCTGAACTATGCAGTAACTCAGGTATGAGGTGGGATGCAGGAAGCGCCACGTGAGAATTTCCTGTAGTGGCATGGGTGATAAGGGCATGCATATAGGAATGACTTGGACCCTCCCTGGTTGAGGAAGACTCTGCATCCTAGTTGGTGCCTTTCTGGTGAGTGCTGTAGGCTACTACACAAACTGTATCTGGCCTCTGCTGGTTTAAAAAGTGCCAGTAACCAACAATTTGAGGAGAGGTAGTGCATAGAAACAAGTAAAAGGAGTAAAAGTAGAGGTAAAATATTGTATTACCTCTAAGATACTGAGAAATACACAGTTTAAGGAGAAGGGTGTTTAAAGCTGAGAAATGAAAATGAGAACACCTAAGACAGCAGCAAAGTTGAAAGACCCGAATATGCTCATTTGAAGGGTGGGGCAGAGATAATACAATCAAATAATAACTACATTTGAAAAACTAGCATATGAAATGGAATCTAGAAATAAAGATTTTGAATAAGAGGCTGTGACTTGGTCGGATAGTAAGGAAAGGGCATAAATAACAATAACAAATACGTCACTATGATTAGGGTGAAGAAAGAGTACAATGTACATAAGTAGTTGGATCCATTGCTCATATCACAACCCTCTGCAAGACTTGTAAATATTGAATGAAGTATAACCAAAGATATTGAGAAAAATTTAAAATAAGCTCCAGCATATACTTTGGGAATAGATTATATCATAGTGAAGAGGTGTATGTCTTTATCAATTGTAAAGTTCCTCTTGCTGACAAGGAAAGCATTAGACCCAAGTGCTTTGAATGTCAAAGAAACACATCAAGGAAAAGAAAAGTTATTGGATTAAAGATGAAAATTAGTAGGAAAAATGAAAGGCGGCTAACAGAGCAGCTAAAGAAGGGGGCAAAAAAATTTAACCTAAGACTAAAGAGAGGCTAAGACTGCTGTCTCCCTCTCTGGTGGGCAGAAAGATGATATTTAACATAAAGGTCAATGCTGGAACAAGAATAAAGTAACACAAACTGCCTTAAACAAATATACTTTGAAAACTTCAAAAATTTTGAAACATCAGAGAAGAGGAGAACAACTGCCCAGTCAGCATAATGGAAGAAGCATTTTAAGACAGATCTGTCCACACCTGTTGAAGATGGATGAATTGTAGACTGCAAGGCTGACTGATAACTGACTTGTTAACCCAGGAGATCCTTTCCAATCCTCTTTTATAAACTGGAATACTTGTCGACCAGTCTTCTTACTGATAATGCCTCAGACGATAATTTCTAATACCAAATAATATTAAAAATTTATGTGACTTGTTCCTTTATCACCTGTTACTCTTAAGGAAGATGTAGAGAAGAGAGGTATAACTTTTTGTGAACCATAGGACTCTGTAAGAATGCAGATATTTTTTCTGATAACATTGGGCAATGTTTTTTGCATAGATCTAACCTGCTAGTGTTTTTTTTCATAGATAAAGGAGATGATCACAAGGGTAAAAGTTATGATAAACTAATACAAATATTTGCATTTTAAGTACACATTTTTATTGTGTAGCCAATATCACATGTAATAGAAATAGGCCTGTGGAGGGACTTGGAAAAGCAATTCCATTTATTCCCTGAGGGATGAACTATACCCTACAGCATTCCCAACACATTTGTACTTTAAGTTCTTTGTAGACATCTCCAAAGGTGGAATTGAACTACTCCAGCTATTGCATTGCTTTTGTTGCACTCACTGTTTAGAAAGGTTCACTTAAAGCAGTGCTGAGCAGGGCGAGGTTACTTTCTGTGCCTTGCTGGCTTTTCTGTATCTTGCTGACTTTTTTTCGTAAAGCCTAATATGACATTGCTTACTCTGAAATTCTTCCTGTTTTACAAAAGGACTATTTTGTGAAGATAAGAACATGGATCAGCCAGGCACTTTCGAAACAAAGAACTGAAACAAACTAATGTGGGTGGTGAGCAAGAACTGGTCCTTAGTAGAAATATTAGAAAAGTAGAAAACCCAGTAAAGAATCTGTTAATAAGAAGAAAAACTCCACACAGTTTTGAGTTTTAAAGGGAAATACAGAAGCACAAATAAGAAGAACAGTTGTTGGTTGATAAATTTCAATCTCAGATTTCTGGAACTTAGTCAAAGGAGAATACCCTGGTAGAAATAAGCCAGTAAACATGAGTAGAATATTTAATTTCTTTTGTTTTACACATATTAGAAACGAAAGGAATTCTAGTAATAGTTGACATTTTTTTCCTAGTAGAAGGGAGAAATGTTACATTGAGAGCATCATAGAAGAGAAAAAAATGTCCATGTAATGAAACAGTTATGTAATTTGAAATAATGCAGTGTTGCATTTGACTTACTTCCCAGCTTTTGCTGATGTTGAGGTGGAGGGGTTCTGTGTTTTCAGGTTGTTTTGTGTTGCATGTATGCCAAAAAGCCAATGGCTCCATGCTCCTATTGGGCTTATGTTCAAACCAGGTTTTCATCATACATTCTAAAGAACCCATTTTGCAGCAGGGGGAAGGACCCAGCCTTTGCCCAGGTTAATTCTGCTGCTGTTTGTGGTTTTGGAGAGGTTTTTTTTTACATGTAGATCTGTTTGTAATGAATCAGTTTGTTGCTGTGCTGTCCTACATGCTCGCCTTTTAATTAAGGCATTTCTAATGTCTCCAAGTTAGGTGCAGTGCATTTATTTTTCTTAGCAGAGGAATAAGTAAACACTTTAAATGTAGCCATCTTCTTATAGAGTTATAATGTTAGGAATTACAATCCTCAGTAAATGACTTTATTAACTGTATTTCAGGCATTACACCTGACAGAAACTCCTCGCTTACTTCTTATTCTCTGTTTTTACCATGAAGATATGACAATGCCCCCTTTAGTTTGCCAGGGAAGGAATTATAAACAATACTTGCTTTGGATCACATGCAAGTAACTGCTGTGCATTATGCAATGTGATTAAGACACATGGTACTGCTTTCAGTATCTGTTGATCACTCTTAAGCGAGGTAGCTTAAGAGTTGCCTGTTGCCTGAGCAACCCTGTTGCCACCATACTTCAGGTACCGTGTGTTGAGTAGAGACATGAAAGAACTCTGCTCATAAAATTATCTTGATTAATGAGGGCTCTATTTTGAGATGGGCTGCAGAGCCCGCTGTGGTTGTAGCTGCGTAGCACAAAATGCTGCTTGGTACTACCTGCAGCTTTGTATTCCTGCTTCAACTTCTGCATAGGTTTTTATAAGGCAGATGGAAGGGCTCCTGCTTGCACAGGTGATCTGGCATAACATTGCAGCCGGGATGATGCTCTGAACTAATTTGCCCAATAACACCTGGAGTAAATCCATGAGTACAAGGCCTCATTACAATCTGTACTAGTCAGCTCCACAAGGGCAAGGACCAAGAGCCTTCAGATTTATATTTGAAATGCTCTCCTACTTAGCACTAAACCAGGATTTTATGCTCACAGCGCTGCTGCCTTTTGTGGAGTTTGTAAAGTTTATTATTTGTTTACAACAGACAGTAATGAGGCCTCTTAATATGCATAACTGGTTTCTTATCAAGGTGGGTTTTTAAACTACTGATATTTCCCTTTAAGTACAAAGTTTAAAAGTTCCATGAACTTAATACTTAGCCAGGTGACCAGAACAGAAGGCATCTCTCCTAGCTACATTACAGTGACGCTGGAGCTCTGCTCAGCAAAGTGTTTTAAGAGTACATTTGAACACAGTGATTATCTGACCTGCATATTTAGAGGCAGGGCACGGGATTATCTGAAGAAGACGTAAACTGATATGGATACTGCAACTCTGCTATATTTCAATAGCTATTTTCAGCCTAATTTCAGTGCCTAAAAGTTGTGCCATGACGATACTGCTAAAAGTACTTTCCATTGCAATACACATATTTTTTTCTTAAAAATTTTATCAAATTATTGCTGTTTCACAATTTTCCACTTTTTACTGTTTCTCTAGGAATTGTTACTGATCCATATGAATAAAAGGCACTGTTTCTCACTGTTCTTGATATGAGAGAGAGAGACAATTGCAATACAAAACACCATACAGGAAATGCAGGTGTACTATCTGCAAGCCAACTCCTTTTTGCAATGCATGGTATTTTAACGTTGCACACTGTTATTTTTTTGCATCATTGATGATTGCATGTTCTTTAATTTCAGCAAAAAATTACACACTAGGCTACAATTTTTTCTCCTCCCTTTTATAATATTTCTGTTAGATTCAACTCTGAAATTATACCAGGTATTGTTTTTTCATCACTACATTGCTTCAGGGTGACTACATATATATTTTTTTCTTTGATAATTTATCATGCCTCAGAGAAACAGAAAGCACTTGTAATTAAGTTGCCCAGTTTAGGCCATGTGGTCTATGTCATTCTTTTTTTGAAGCTGCATTATCTAAACTTCAAACTACAAATTTACTTATGATGCAGTTATGAGAAAGACTGTAGATTAAATTAGATTAAATCACAACTCAAAATTACCAACTTATACATTCTTAAACTAAAAGTTGGATAAATTAAATTGATGCTTTATCACAGGTGAACAATCAAAAGGAAGCCAATTATTTAGAACATCTTGACTTACATATTTTAAAACTCACCTCTTGTGCAGTACATGTCTTACTTGTTCTTTATATGGGTACCTTACGAGTCTCAGCTGCAGCATTGTAATGCCAACTCTTAACTGTTTCCTACTCCTGTCTTTATTTTGTTGTGGTCTTCCTTTGGGGGGTTTTTTAGGGTAAAGATAATTATAATCAAATCAATAACTGCAACCAAGCTTATTTTCTGAGTAAATTATTTGATTTTGATGTTTCTTCTCTCCTAATATAAACTGATGCATAAAAGCTAGTTTAGATATAAAACTACTGATTTTTAAATCCCAAAGTTTCTATGAGTATAAACATACTTGAAACACACTAATTACTTGAATATTTATTGCCTCAAAAGTGGCTCTTTGGCAATTTAATACATGCATTGCCTTTGTAACCCTTCCTTATTCAGAACAAAAATTTGTGCATAGTGCTGTAGCAAGATTTCTGGATAGAAATACTATTCCTAAAAATTAAACTGACACTTTCTAAGTTAGAAACAAAGTCTGTTTATGCTATTGGGCATCAAGTATTTATAAACAAGCTGAAAAAGGACTTACAAAAAAAAGTTGCTAACAGTGCTTTAAATCTTCTCTGCTTTTTTTTTTTTTCTCCTGAGGATGATGGTCTCACAAATAATTATTTAGTGGCAATCATTTTAATCAGTAACAGATCAATACTACTAGGTATTGGATTTTGGTAGTTAGGAAATAACATAGTTCCATGGTGCAGCAATAACATGTTTATTACATTTTATTACAGTTTTAAACTAGTTTTCTCTCACCATTACTGTTGGAACACTATTTTAGAACTTAATTTCTGTGATTAGAAATTTATTTTTGCTTTACTGCAGAGTGTTGCGTACTACTGGGACTGATTCTGACAAAGATTAACTGAAATGAGTAGGAGTTTTGCTTGGAGAAGGGCTGATGATTAAACTTTAAAATATGTAATGCATTAGGAAGCTCCCAAACGGGGATCTCAACTGGTGGGAGTTTTTATGGGTTCCATTACTACAGCTCTTTTAAAAACACAATACTGAGTTAACCACTGGTGAACCTGAACTGTCATTCTGGCCATGTCACTCCTTAGCCTGTTCCCTGCAGCTGGTTCCTCTTGCAGGTCAGCACATCTTAGCTTGCCTGCCCAGCTTGACTTAGCCCCAGCATTGCTGCTGTTGCCAATAAATGAAACTTTCCTTTCTCCCACACTCTCAGTCAATGTGCAGTTGAGTGCCAAGGTCTCAACACAAAACCTGCGCAATTCCAATTTACGTTCCGGTCTCCTGCCCATCAGTAGCAGATGACAGTCATACAGCAGAATTGAGACATGACTCATATGCGTCATTGTTCTCCATGACATTATGGATTGCACAGCGCTTATGTCCAGCTGAACAGGTGGCACTGGGGTTTACTAGAATTGTGCAATTTTCAAAATTATTAAAAACTTTAACTTGCTTAATGGTGTCTGTATACAACACAGCAGAAATCAACACAGGACCTCAGAAGAGTTGGTGAAGAGGTGAATTTTGAAGAAAAGGCAATCTCTGATGTAAATGGTAGGAAGAATGTTTTTTGTTTGGTTGGTTGGGTTTTTTTTTTTTTTTTTTTTTTTTTTTTAATAACAAACCCTACTAATTAGAGTCCCGTAACTGTCTGTAAGGATTACTGGTAAAAACATCTCATAAGTTTCATGCAGTCAATATATTTGCTGTTTAATGTTTATTTGCTCTGTAGGGCATTGGGACCATGACCAGGTCTTCACTGAGCAGTAGGCCTTGAGAATAAGATATGAAAGGAGGATTGTGGATCCTGAGCTGTAAAATACAGTCAAATCAGGAATTTACTAACAGAGGAGTAATGAAACCTGCTTTTCATGTGTCTCAAGGCTGGTCTTTCCAGTGGATTCCCTCATGCGTCATAAGGGTGAGATAAGATCTATCTTCATTCTTCCCTTTTGTGAGGACACTACCAGCAGCCCAAATACTTATTTTCTGAAAAAGTTCTGAACTAGAAATGTGTCTATCTGAAACCCTTCAATGGGTTCTGGGGCTGTAGCTGGCAGTCCAGAGTGAGCACAAACACTTGCAGGCTGTGTACTCAGCAACCTTGCACCTTTGGAAGACTGATTGTAAGGACAGAGCTACTAAAGATCAGTAAAAGACCTAATTTGAAAACAAATTATGATGTTTTCTAAATGAAGATTTTTCCCTTTGAAAAGGTAGGAAATACAATGCACATGCATTGCCTGGTGATTCAGGTGTGAAGCAATGCTAAAGGAGTAGATGACACTCATTGTAGAAATCTAACACATTTTCTGTGCGAAGATATTAGTGAGAGGGTTGCTGGTACAGCTCCACTGCTGCAGGGAAGTGCCAAAATGTTAATGTTAGTGTTGAGTCCTATGTGATCACTGGTGCCTCAATATATAGAATCACAAAATCATAGAGTGGGTCAGGTTGGAAGGGACCACAGTGGGTCACCTGGTCCAACCTCCCTGCTCAAGCAGTCATCCTACAGTACACGGCACAGGATTGCATCCAGACACTTCTTGAATAGCACTAGGAGGGAGACTTCACAACCTCTCTGGGCAACCTGTTCCAGTGGTCAGTCACCTGCACTGTATAGAAGTTCTTCCTCATGCTCAGGTGAAACTTCCCAAGCACCAACTTCTGCAAATGAAACTGGTGAAGGATGTGGAGCACGAGTCCTGTGAGGAGAAGCTGAAGGAACTGGGGTTTTGGAAGTCTGGAGAAATGGAGATTTGTCACACTTTGCAACTACCTTGAATGAGGCTGTAGACAGGTGGAGATTGATCTCTTCTCCCAGCTAACAAGTGATAGGATAAGAGGAAATGGCTTCAAGTTGCACCCGTAGAGGTTTAAATCTAATATTAGGAAAGATTTTTTCAGTTGAAGGGTGCTCAAGGATTTGAACAGGCTGCCCATGGAAGTGATAGAATCACCATCCCTTGAAGTTCAAAAAATGTGTAGATCTGATGCTTATGGACATGGTTTAATGCTGGACTTGTGAGTGATAGTTATGAGTTGGACTCAATGATCCAAGAGGTCTTTTCCAACCTGTACGATTCTATGATCCTTGCTCTTGGGGATACGCTGGTCTTGAACTTGGAGGAAGTAGTGCTTGAATATTGACTAGCTCTATTGGAATAATCTTCCCTGCGGGGCTGGTTCCCACAGGATTCTTCAAAAAAAGTTGCTGGAACTTAGCTCTCTTGAAGTGCAAGGTTGTAGTCTTACTTTCTGCCTTCCCTCCTCCATGCAAGATACTGAATCTCATGGCTGCTGTAGCCAAGGCCCCCAACCCTCACATCTGCAACAAAGCCTTCCCTGTTTGTTAGTGCATGGTCGAACAGCTCACCATTACTCGTTTTTTCCTCCACCACCTGTGTCAGGAAGTTGTGGCCAACACTTTCCAGAAACCTCCTGGACTGTTTGTGCTTTGCCATGTTGTTCCTCCAGCAGATGTCAGGGTGGTTGAAGTCCCCCGCAAGAACCAATACCTGTGACTTTGTGGCTGCTTCCAGCTCGCTGTAAAAGGCCTCATCTACTTCCTCCCCATGATCAGATAGCCTGCAGCAAACACCCACACAGTGTCACCCTTACCAGTCTGCTCTTTAAACCCAGCCTATAAACTCTTGACTTGCCCATCATCCACCCAAGACCGAGCTTGGGTTGGGTTGGAATTCAGTTCAAGTGTTGCCTCATCCCATAGAGGGCAGCTCCAGCACTGCCCCTCC
Source organism: Hirundo rustica (assembly GCF_015227805.2). Lineage (NCBI taxonomy): Eukaryota > Metazoa > Chordata > Aves > Passeriformes > Hirundinidae > Hirundo > Hirundo rustica. The sequence goes on along the minus strand of NC_053452.1, from coordinate 48,301,345 downwards.
CTGGTCTGTGTTTCCTGAAGGTTGTGTGGCCCTTTCCAAAAGATAGAGCAGCTCTAAACAAGGACAGATAGACCTGTGTTTTAATGCCAAAGGAGCCATAGCTACACTAGAATTCATACTTTGCCCCACTGTTGTTAGCAACAGAAAGGTTTTGCTGGAAAAATTAAAATTAACACGGGCAAAGTCTGGTAGAATTGTATTCCTTCTGGTTTTGAGAATGATGTAAGTTCTCTTTAAAGGATAGACCTGCAACTTCAAATATTCAGAGAGGTTCTTAGCATTAAAAATACATACACATCAGTGCACAGTGCATACAAGAGAATTAGTTAGCTGATATTTATAGTATATATGCAATTCTGTGAACTTGAATGAACAAATTCAGGTGCATGTGTGTAATGAAACTGTTTAAAAATCTTGGCCTCCTGTCTGTCCTCCTCTCCAGGGAATGCAATGGTATATCTGGAACAGCCAGGCTGTTACTAAACAGTGGGAAAATTGCTTTGAAACTTGTGCTTGTAAAAAAATGTTTTCCTTGACGTGCAAATCAATGTGCTTTAGGGGGTGCAAGGATGCAAAAAAATGTTTTACTTCTACTGAAAGTTTTTTTTAAAAAGTGCTTCTGTAGCAGACAAATTAGTTTGCTATCTAAAATGTTTTGTTTTACGCCTGATTTCTTTTCTAAATATATAAATACCAGCTAGTGTTTTAAAGCTTCTGTAACTGTGAATGGCTCTGCTGTCCCTCACTGCAAGCTACATTTTTATTACTTCTTCCCAAGAAATTTATTTTGCTGACATAGGCCCTAATCCAGTAAAGTGTTAAAACATATGCCTAATTTTAAGCAAGTTGCATAAAGCCAACAAAACTTTCCTACGCCTAAATCTAAGTACAAATTTGTGTTTGGCTTACCTGGGGTTATAGTTTCTGGGTTATGGTCTAGAGGGCTTTGTATGTTTACAGAATGGATGCCCTCCTTAAGGAAGGACAGAGTTTTGTGGAGTTTTAAGGTATTTTGTTATTTAATCAGAAGATGTCGAGATGAAAAAAGTGCCAACAAGTGAACACAAAAATTTTTCGACATGAATGCATTCCTTTAAATATGTATGTCATGCATCTCCTAATAAACTTCCCTCAATTTCCTCTTCTTCCTCTATATGACAATGTAGCGGCTGAAAACAGCTGCAGTGGTAGCTGATTGTTTTCACAAATTATCACCTTTTCTGTATTGGTTTTCCTAGTTGTATCAAGAATTTTACCTTTCTTCATGCTAGTGAGCTGATGATTTTGAAGTTTAATATTACTTAATATTTTGTTCTGTGATACTGAAACATTTTTAACTGTGGGTCCACACAAGTCATCTTTTCCCACAGAAAGAGTGAAACCACAGGAGGTTATGACTGAAACACAGCTCAACTTGGAACTCGAAAGTCACACAAGTAGAACAGGAACTTGAGGATTCTGATGCAGTAGCTAGAGGACAACTGGTTACATAGAGAAATGTATTCCCACAGTTTTCACTTCTGCTGGCAATCTCAGACAGACCTAGGACACAGTGGACCTGGAATAAACTGCCTTCTCCTTCCAAGGGCTTGCATGAGACCCAGAGGAAACAAACTGGTAGAGTGCGTATATAAACTCACATGACTGATTTGTTACACCAGAGAGTTTTCCACCCAAAAGGGGGATCCAGTACCCTTGGCTTTGTCTAATACCTATCAGCAGTAGAAAGCTCTGAGTTGCCTTTTTTTTTTTTCTTTTTTTTTAACTGTGGGGTGTCTTAAAGACTTTGTGTGTTTCATTTGTACCGTGCAAGCTGTCAAGTACTGCAGCTGAAGAGAAGAAAGAATGCAGAGAATTTGTACTAAGCTTTAATTTTCCTTAATAGCAGGCACAGGATTTGTTCAGAGAGTTTTATTATTGGGTGATAAGTTAAGGTAATTACAGCGGTGGGGCAGAAGGCCAGAAGATGAAGAAATCTAATACCATGAAACATTTAGGTTTAGAGAGTACTTTGTGTTATTTTTTAAAAATATACCAGCCACCTACAAACAGCCCCCTGCACATTTAGGGAAATTTAAACACTATATAATTATTGCATATTGTGTGTTAACATATATAATAAGATTAAGTATCTTGCAGTTTGTACTCTCACTTCTCACATTTACAAAATGTGTAAAGGGGAGGAATTTGGCTGAAGTCACTGAGACAGAAGAGGTTAAAATGAGTAGCAAGAGAAAGAAAGAGCTGTAAGACATTCTGCAAGGGTTTTTACTATGAAAACATTCATGCCAGATTTGTATCTGGAACAGGCAAGTCATTTGTTTGGACTTCAAGGTAGGTTTCCTGTCTCAACTCAGCAAGTTATACCTGTCCAGAAACACTTAAACCCATTCTTTGTCTCAGGTTTCAACACAGCATTAAGTTTAAGCAAGTGATTGAAAGATATTTGAATGAAGATGGACTTTAGCAAGAGACTAAAGGTGTCTTGCTGATCAAGACCCTATAGACATGTAGGAACTATATACCAGTAGTACATAAATCTTAAGAAAAATGGAAATAAATTTTTAGCATTACTTTCTACTCCATTTCCCACAAAGCATAGGAAACAGTGGATTTGGGAAGAAACATAATCTGTGTTTCTCCTCAAGTGTTCTGAAGCCTCAAATGGTCTTGGCTTTTTATATTTTGTCATTATATTATCATAAAATAGTTTAATAAAAAAGGGTTCATGGTAGCATTGAGTAATACTAAATTTGTCTCCCTGGTAGCTACTGACTCAACTGTTTGTCATATGAACATATGAGCTTTTATTCACACATTTTTAATTCTCTTATTCAGAGCACTGAAAGATGTGTCAAGGATGCACTTTTTTCCTACTTACTCAAAAGGTTGATTTAATATGATTATATTTCCCAGTTTTAAAACAATTATTGAAAAAGCCCTCCAGAATTGCTTTAGGTAGACAATGATATTTTCCTTCAAGCGCAAACATTCTCCTAAGATGCTCAAGATCAATATAAACAAGTAAGTATTTTTTTAATGCATTAAAAATAAGTCTTACCAAGTCTCAAAACATGCTATTTCTGTATGTAATTTTAATACATAGGCTACAATAATGCTCCACTGGAACATAGGTCCCTATGCTATCACAACTGAAAAGCCTGGGTAGGCTGGCTGTCCTCAAAGTCTCAATGGATTTTCCTTCAGTAAAGGCCTTATCCAAATCTTGTGAAGCTGCTAGAACTCATGAACCTCTAAGGCACCTCTTAATCACATCCTTATCACAAATGTCATGTTTGCTCTCCACTCCCAAATAGATGAGCTGTTAGGAAGTGAAAAAGCTGGTGCTATCTTGAAGAAAAGACAGCGGCAACCTGGAAAAGAAGGGAGTCTCAACAGTAATAACAGGAGCTGTTTGGGTTCTGCAGATTGCAAAGAAAAACATCAGCGCACAGCTTTTCGTAACTACACAGAGCATGTAACTTCCACGTGGAATGGGAGAAGTACAGTGCCTGAAATGTCTTGTGAAAAAAGGTGATTTTCTGTATTTCCTTGCCATCTTATTAATTCAAATTCTAATTGTTTTTGTGGGAGAAGTTGTGGTTGCAACCTCAGGCTAGGAATTTGCAAGGACTGTCCTGGGCCAATGAATGCTACTTCTGGTTTTGTCACCTTTCCAATAGGAGGACCGACAGACCTCCTATCTAGAAGAATAAAAAATAAATTGCCAGTTGAATATTCGATGGAAAGGTGTCTTTAAAGCTGTCAATGCTACCTTCTTCTGCTGTGGAAGACAGCCTTTAAACTCAATTTCAGAAATAATTATGCCAGTTGTTGTGGATTTTAACTGGGCTCCTCTTACCTTTTCTAAAGAGCATTCTCAGCAAATTTCAGCATTAGAATTGTCAGTGGCAAGCTCATGAAATTGACTGTACTTTGTAGAAATAGCTTTTCTGTAAAGTATGTTTAGAATAATTTCCCAAACCTATTCGAAATTCCATTTTCTAGCAGGGAAAAATATGAACGGTCTGATGAAGGTTTAAAAAACATAAACTCATAGCTTCTATGAGAAAAAGGGGAGGTAATCTCTAAAATCTTCAGGGAAAGAAGCAAGGCCTCTGCCTCACTGGTGACTGAGCTCTGATTTGCACCACGGTAAGAGTTACACACATTAGATAGATCTGCCTAGTTCTTGTTTCAGATGCACAGGAAAAGAGTTCATTTCTGAATCTCACTACAAAAACCTAATTTCCTAAATAGCTGTTCTTTGATTTTGGAAAGGTGCTAAAAATTGATTCAAAATTAGCTGCTATAGGAGGAGAGAACAGCTATTTTAGCAACAGGCTCAGACATAGATGTGGTGTGGTGAGCCTGGAAAAGGGCAGGGAGGGACAGTGCAACTCACTCACATGATCACAGTGCTTAAGCATTGCAGTAAATTCTGCTGATGGCACAGTGAGAAGTGGTCTCACTTTCCTGTGGTAAATCCCTGTTTTAGCAACTGTAGGCAAAAGGGTCAAATATGTAACTTGGTATTAAACTCAGCAATATAAACTGAGTTCCTTGTGCACAAAGCATATTCATGTAAGTATATTATCCTATCTGCCTGAAAGGTCAGGAATGGCTTAAAAAAGTTTGAAACAGTTGTGCTGGAAGAGCTGAAGATCAGAGTGCTTGAGCAATGACCAGGCAGGCCATGAATTGTCTACAGCACAGGTCACAAAAGAGGAAGATTTGAATAATGTTCTCGAACGCTTAAAGTGGGGCAACCCCCAGTACAGCTGTGACCTGATGTTCTCACTGCATCTTCTTTCTAGGTGCCCTATCACCCATTTTTGTAATGGACTGTAATAATTTCTGTTTCATTTTGCGGAAATAATACTTTGTTTACAACGAACAAACAAATTTCAGTGACTCTCAACCCTGTATAAGCTTGACACAAGATAGGCTGAATAATAAGGTTTGGCCATGTGTGTTTCATGCTCCATGCTTCTGATGTACAAAAGAACTGCAGACTTCTCTGTTGCAGCTTATGAAAACAACCGATTCTTACTGGAATGTATATACATACACACGCACCCCCTATATTTCCACATTTTGTAAGGGAAAAAAGCTGTCTTCCTCTTCCCCTTTTTTCTACTTTTTCCCCCTCAGGAAAAAGGATAACAACTCATTATTAGACTCCTTGGTATTCTGTCTCTCCCTGCCTACTCCAAGAAGTCAATCCTTGCAGTTGCTTCCCTTGGGATTCTGACAGCTTTAACTGAATGTAGTTGCGAGGGATTTTTTTCACTTGTTAATGCTTTCATTTGAAAAATGCATTTCCAATAATTTCTGCAAATACCCATTGTTTCAATGGCAAGGTTGACTTCATTTCTTGTAACAGAACACTCAGCCTAAATTGTCACGAGTAATTTCGTTCCTGCCGACAACATGCTAAAGTTTTTATTAGTATATGTCATTGACTGTTGCAATTGTCAGTTGCCCAGCCTAACAGCTGACGTCTTGCAAAGAAAGTGCAGCTCTATCTTGTCACACCACTGAAACGGATAGTTTTAATGCTCGACATGATTATGGCCTGGCCATTTTGTAGTACCTTTCACACTGCTGGAAATCACCAGTGCCTCTGGGAGTTCAGGTGGCGGAGAAAATCTTTCTATTGATTCCAGCCCAGTCCCACTGTATGGGAAAAACTGAAAGCTTCAGCACATCCCATTCCTTGCTAGGTCCCATTCTAGGTTGCAGGGTTTTAGGCACTTTCCCTTTGGTATAGATGATAAAGATTACTTTAAAATTATTTCTGTGTCTGACTGTATTTTTTAGAGTAAGGCGACACAAGAATGGAGGAATGGATGGGCTATTGATAGACAACATGGGCAGCATCTGCTCACTGCAGGGAGGAAGGAGGAGGATTCAAGAGATTCAGGAAGAAAGCAAATATAGAAAAGAATAAGGAGTAGATAGTGTAAGGTACCATAACCCCAAAACTCAACTGATTTACTGGATAATTTTACAATATAATGAGAAAGCTTTTCATTGAAGCTGAAACTTCCAAATTATACAAAGACCTACTTGGATACCCCACTGAAATTAAGGATGCCTGTCGTGGCCTGGGCCAGGGTGTTGGTGGAGCTGAGAGGGGATTCGCCAGCACGCCGGGCCCTGTTCGCCTGGCGGCATTTTTGGGAGATGATTAGTCAGAGCTCCAGCTCAGAGGGATGATGGAAATCACGTACTCTACGTAAAGTGGAGTAAGCGCTCCTGTTTCTGATAGAAAGTGTCTGGCAATTCCCTCGAAACAACGGTTTCGGATAGAAACTGGCGGGAGAGGGCTTAATTAATAACAATTTTCTTAAGGCGTTGTTTTTTGGTTTTTTTCCTCCCCTTGCAGATGCTGCCGTTCCTTCCCCAGCCCTTTCAGACTCTGCTCGCTTTCCAGGCGGGCAGCCCACCTACGCACCACCGCGGCTTCCCCCTCGCCCTCGTCTGGCGCCGGGCCAGGCGGAGCGGTGGCGGCCGGGCACGAAGGGGCCGCCGTGAGTTCCCGCGCATCCCGGCGTCCCGCCGGTGTCCCGCCGGCGTCCCGGGAGCGCGGCGGCGGCGGCCCCGCTCCCGCCCCTCCCTCAGGGCGGAGCCGGCGGAGGCACCGCCCGCGCGCTCGCCCCCCCGCGCCCCGGAGCCCATTGGCGCGCGGCGCATCCCCGTTAGCGCTCGCGGCGCGGTCTCGCGATGCTGGGGCCGCCGCCGCCATATTGTCGCTCTATTTTGATTCGGAGCGCAGCGAGCGCGGGGGGAGGGGGCCGGGAGCGGCGCGCGGCCCCAGCGGCGGCTCCGGCTGAGCGGGAGCGGCGCCGCCACAGCCACCGCACGGACACCCTCACGCACCCCCACCCCATCCCGCCCGCCGCCGCGGCAGCACGGACCCCCCTGCCCTCCTTCCTCCTCCTCCTCCTTCCTCCTCCGCCTCCTCCCCCCACGGAGCGGAACGGCGGCGGCGGGAGGCTGCGGAGCGGGTCGGGTCGGCGGGGTCCCCCCTGCCGGGCGGAGGCGGCGGCGGCGCTGGTGGCGGTAGCGGCGGCGGTAGTGGCGGCGGCTGCTGCCGTGGTGGTGGGGGAGGCGGCGGAGGAGGAGGAGGAGGAGGAGAAGAAGAAGCGGCAGCAGGGTAAGGCTGACCCCGCCGAGGCGGGCCTGGTGGCGGCTCCCCGGGCCGGTTTTCTGGTCCCATCTCCGGGGGGCTGCGGGGAGAGGCGCGGGGGGCCGGCAAGGGCGGGGGACCCGGGGCTCCCGCGGCCGCTGAGCGCGCCCCGGGCTGTGCCAGCGGGAGGAAGACAGGGAAGGCCTGTGCGCGGGGAGGGAGCAGCCCCGGCACCCCGCTCGTGCCGGCGTGCTGGGGCGGGGTGGGAGAGAAGGGACGGGAAACCTCCGCGCAGCGGGGCGTTCGGCGAGAGCTGGAAACTTATTTTCCTTCGCGAGTCGCTGGAGCTCCCCGACGCGGGGAGGGGTCGGGGGGCTACGTCTGCCCGGGGAGGGGCGGGAGCTGCCAGCGGGCTTGCCTGGCTGCGGGAGGGAGCGGGAGAGAGAGAGAGAGAGAGAGGGAGGGGCTGGCCCGGCGCCTGGCAGGTGACAGGTGTGAGTGCGCTGGGCGAGACTCCGCCATTTGAGGATGAGTACCCGAGTGTCTGAGGTGTGAGTTTCTGGTGCCCCGTGTCTTTGCGGGGGCTGGCTGGGCTCTATTCCATATATAGTATATTTGGGACGTTGGTTTCGAGTCAATTTAATTGTCGAGTAGAAATTCTTGAAATGGTTCTGATAAGAGGGGTTTTGCAGAGAGGAGATGCGTACTGTTTCTCATTTTCTTCCCTTTTTCTGTTTTGTCCCTCTGAGAGATGTGGGAGCACTCTGCGGAGGTGTGTAGTACTCTGTCTCATTCATTGGAAGGCTCGCCTGAGCCATGAAAAGTCTGAATGCTCAGTCCTGTTAGATGTAGGCAAGGCCTTCAGGGCAGAAACCTGATGTTCTTTGTGCTGTGCCTGGTGGCTCGGCAAGGTTTGTTTCCAGGGCCTGTGGGTGTTTCTGTATTAATGATGGTAAGCACAAACGTAATAAAGGAATTCCAAAGGGATGCTCCTTAGCAAGGAGTGGGTTTCAGGTGTGGTTTTCTAGTCATAAGTTTAGGATATCTGATGCAGACTTGATAAAACAGTTTCTGGAGCCCACCTACAGAATGCTGATAATGGTACTATAATTGTCACTACTCTAACATATGCCTTCTGAACATCAGCATGAGTCAGATAGTCTTTCTTCTTAGACTGTGCAAATTAGTTCATGCTATGATTTTACCCACCAAAATGGTGCTGTTCATGCACTACTTTATAAGGAGGGCTAATGATACTGTAGCAATAGCACTATATTCACAATTGGCCACAATTTGCTGAAATCAGGAATAATTTTCAGCTTAGCTATCGATTTGCCAGATAATTGGGCATTTGTGTTTCACATACATATTTCAGTTATTTGTTCTTTACCTATACTGTTGTAACTGGGTTTTGTCAAACCCCAGAATTCTGATGCCTGCTTTTTGGCAAGAGGGAAGTTCCACTGACACATTAGGAGAGATATGTCATCAGCTTCAGTGAGTTTTCCCCTCCGTTTTAAATGAAAATTTCAGTCAATTGTTACTGTGATCCACATGGTAAACTTGGGGCTTCTTATCTATAGACAGTACTCTGGTGTGTGCTGCAGCAGAATAAACTCTCGGTTGAGTCTCAATTTCTTGTAAAAACTGAGAAGACCTTGGTTGGTTTTCCTCTTGTTGTTTCACAGCAGCTGGAGCCGGCAAAGGGTAAGGCACTCAGTCTGGGTCATCCCAATCTTGTGTTTCAGAGATACTTGATAAAGCATCATCCCTGACATTACATGTGGGGGCAGTGCCATCTTGCTTTGCTGTGCTCTGCTGCCCTTGCTTGTGCCAGCTTTTCAAGACTTTGTGAAATGCAAACCCTTAATCTTTCTCAGTATAAGAGAAGTGAAATAGTTCTGCTCTCTTCCTTTATATCTGCTGATACAATAATAGAATTCTTGAAAATGGGCACTCTTCCTAAGACAGTGTCCTGGTAGAAACTTCTCTTTTCCAGCAGTGACAGAACGGAAGAAGATAGTGGTTTTCCTCACCATGGCATTGCTTTGAAGGCCAAGGTCTTGTGTTGTTTTGTAATGGATTTTGGTGTTATAGGTAACTGGTATGTTTTTTGAGTCTTTGTGGAATTAAACCTGTCATCTGTTGAAGAGATTATTCTCTGCATTTTTTTTTTTTTCTAGGCAGCTTAAAGACCTATTGGCAAATTATTTCTTTGTGAGAGTGTACTTTGAAACATAAAACTGTGTTACTGTTCATCCTGTTGCAAGTGCTGCCTCCTTATCGTGATCTCCATGATAGGAAACACTAGAAGAAGTAAGTTGGTCAGATGTGACCTCAAGTTTATGAAATGACTGTAAATTTAGGACTGCGGGATCAGGCTGATCTTTTCTGAACTGCTGCGAGCGGAATGCTGAACGATGTTACTGTTGGTGCTTTTACAGAAAACAGAACAAAAATTCCAGTGATTCAGAACTGGATTTTTTTAAAGCTGTATTCAAAACTCAAATATTTAAATGTTTGACATTAAAGGTAACTTTTTTACCACAGATGTATACAGTGATTCAAGCTGGGTTTTTCTCACTTCATTGGTGTAGTAAGTTATCTCAATTGGGCAAGTGTGTGCTTTCCGTTTCAAGGAGGAGAAACACTGCTGGATGCTCTAAGGCATCTTGAACCCTGCTTAGCAACCTGGTCTGGTTTGGATTCCACGTATTTAAATGCAACACTGAAAGCAAGAAAGCTGTCAGATGTACAATTGGATCTTTTTTTTTAATAAACTCTTCAATGTCATCAGGGGTTTTTCAGTATAATAGTTGTTTCAGTTTCACCCTCTCTTGAGAATGCTTACCAAAAAATCACTGACATAATATTGGTGCTTTCCCTGACAGAAGTTCTTGTAGACCTTTATCCTAATTATAATAAAATTAGGGATTTATTTTTATTGAACTGATCAGCAAGTACAGCTCTCAATCACAAAATTACTACAAGCGCTATACAGACATCTGATGAGTTTTCTGGTCTCTGTTACACTGCCTTTGGGTGGTGTTCGTTAATTGGTAGTAATTGGATTCTAGTGAAACCAAGTGAAATAGCTTGACAGAAGTTAAAAGATCGGTGGGGTGTGTGTGTAGTATCCCAATATTCTTGGAACGTGGCTGTTGCTGAATGAAAGGCACCACTGGGGATACTCTTGTTGCCATAGGCGCAGTTAAGGTGTAGTTAAAGAGTTAGTATTTTTAGAATGTATTAGATCTTTTTTGTTGGTTGCAAAAAGTCAAGCATAATTTGGTAATATGTTAAATAAATTGTAAGTTAATACCTAGTCAGAGAATTTTACCAGAAAAATACTTTTTGTTTGTTTGTTTGAAATATGTGTTCTACTCTTAGAAAAATGCTATGTGGAATCAGTTTTTAGAGCAATATGTAAAATGTGTAGCTCTTTTCTATTCTAAGCATAGATGAAGATCAGATTTCACTGTCTTTAATGATGAGTGGTTTAAATCTCATTCAGATCCTGGTTGTACTATGATCAGAATTTAATTTTTCCATTATTTAAAAATCTGTGTTTCAGCATAGATTTAAACCTTGTCCTCCCTTTAGTGTTTAAAAAAAGCATTAACTTATGAATACTCCATGGCAGAAGAAAACTGTTGGTTGTATATATGAGATTTTAAAAACTGATCACCCAAGCAACTAGGACTGTACACCTATTAGTCATGATATTGTTAGGTTTGCTAGAATTCGCCAAAAATGGGACAAAATCACTTGATATGCTTTGATGGTTAACTTAAAGTAGAATTACCACTTAAATGCAAAATATCTTACGCATGTTCCAAAATTAATGAAATCTGGGGCTATGTGATGCTGGCTGGCTGGTCTTCTGGGGCTGCCAATGGAGAAGGCAGAATTCCACCTGCTTTTTACTCTCATTAATAAAAGCGTGAATTCAAGTTACTTTTTTATTCAAAGCTGCCAGTTTTCATAAAATTTGTAGAACTTAGCTGTGAGATTTTATATGTCCTTCAAAATGCACTTGAAAATGATCAGAGGACGGAAATAGTTATTAAAAGAACAAACAAAACACATAAATGCAATTTCTTTAAGAAGCCTTAGTGAACTGGACGTGCTAGAAAATAAATGTTTGTACTTTGGGAGTTCAGAATCAGCTGTGTTCTTGTGGATAAAATGTTGAGATCCACCTATTTTCTGTGGAGTTTTTTTTTAAGAAATAGTTGCTGGTTTGGTATGTGTGTGTAGAGTATAAACTGTCTTTAATTTGCTTTTCTAAAGTCACAAATCTTGAGTAATCGTATTTCATTTAATCTTGTGTCAGTAAATTTTGAGCTTATCAAAATTTCATCAGAGAAATTAGCTGGGGGTCAATGTGTGAAAGATTTTGCATTGTAATGGTGTTGAACAAAAGTTAAACTTGTTAAAGATGATGGCTTCATTAAGATCATCTCTTAAGGGGAAAGTTTTGCATTAATTTAGCAGTTACCTGTAATTAGCTGCCAGTTGTCTGTGGGGGTAAGAATCAGGTATGAAGTGCTGTACTCTTTTCTTCAGTCAGTAGTCAGAGGACATGAGAAGTTCAGTATATTGTGGCCAGTGTTTGGAAGAGAGCGGTAAGATAATAGGCATCTGGGATAGAGGTGAAATGCGACTAATTGGAACACAGAGGCATGGCTGAGGCAGAGAGAAAATCTGTGGGAAACAGGACTGTATTACTTTTGCTGTTTCTGGGACAGCACCCTGAACAGAAACCACGTTAAAATAGCTCCTTAAGACGAAGACTGGGGGGAGAAAAAAAAAAAAAAAAAAGAAAGGTTAAAAAAAAAGGTGATATTGTTACTTCCACTCGTTACAGAGCCTCTTGAGCTGTGCCTGCTCTTGTGTTTGTGTGGGTCTGATTCAACAGGAGTGCCCAGACTGACACCGTGTGTGAAGCTGCACGGGGCAAGACCGTGCATGAGTAAGGGAAGAGTTGCATAAGTGCATAAGACTTACATGTTTTTCTCAAAATACATTATTTTATTGTTACATCGTGTATAGTTACAATTTCTTTAGATAATGTGACTTACATATTGGTTACGAGCTGGTAGTTTAATTCAGTCGTGTCTCTGTGGGCTGTTGTATGCAATGCTACATGTGATGTACTCCCAGGTCTAACTGATTTATTTGTGAAGGTGAGCCAGGGTAGTATCAAATTGTTTAAGTAAGCCTGAATTTTTTTTTTTTTTTTTCTTTTTAATGTAGATCTATTACAGACTAAAGATTTTATGGAACACTTGTATTTTGTCTATAACGCTAATAGAAATGGATAAGAAATCACTGGCAGTTGGGAAATACTCTTTAACAGCTACCTTTTAATTTTATTTGCTGCAGCCTGTCTTTATTGTTCAAGAATATGCTTTCCTGTTATCAGGTGTTTTCATAAGTGACTTGTAGAAAGATCAAGCATAAATATGTTTAGGGAGTAACTCTTGGAGACTGCCAAAGTTAGGGCTTTAGAATGCATTTTTCAAAGGAAATTGCACTGTGTGTAAAAATCTCTTTTTGATCCGTCAGTTTATCAATGTGCTCTCAGAATGTCTTTTTTAACACGGTGTATGAGACTGGTTTAGTAAAGTAACTAAAAAACTACAGTAAGTTTCAAAACTTAACTATGCCACACATGTTAGTTAGTGGTCTGATGCCTCAGAAGCTGTGAGTGACATGTACATTCAGATAAATAATTTATTTTTTTGAAGCTGTTTCGGTTCTAGAAATCGATTTCTGTTTTGTAATGTAGGCTAGAAATGCAGGAAAGTCTTTCCATGTGTAAGTCCTGAGCCTGATTTCCCCAGGTAGAAAAAAATGAACTGTTTCACCTATATATGGGGGGGAAAAGCCCACAATTAAAGAAATATTTAAGTTGTACAGTGTGGTCTGTAATTGTATCTTTTGTCAATTCATGTTGTGTTTAAACTCCTAAGTTCTTAAGTCTCCCCTCCCAGCTTCCGTGCTGTGTTACACATCTCCTTTTGTAGTATTCCCCTGTCTTTTTACAGCATTCATAGTTTTTTGTTTGTTTTTTTTTTTCTTCTTCTTTTTTCTTTTTTTTCTTTTTTTTTCTTTTTTTTCTTTTTTTTTCTTTACGCCTTGAAAAATCTGTGCCATGCAGAATTTATCTCCTCCAACCACTTTACTGACATCCTATCATATTTGTCAATGAGCTAGAAAAGAGGAGATCTGGTCATTCATGTCCTCTCCACGTACCTTGCCTAGGCATGCTGATCTATACTTTATAGCTGAAGCATTAGTGCTCTCTTGTTTATACTTCACCTTGTCTTTTTTGTTGTTGTTGTTCTAATCTTTCTTGGGTAGCTTTCTTAGGAGACCCATTCAGTACTTGTCATTTCATGCCCATTTTGTCTCTTCTTCAGAGTATGGTTGCTAAGTTTGCCCCTGCTTCGTTTAGGCTTTCCTGAGAGAATGATAGAAAAAAAGAAGTCTTGAATTCTGTAGTTGGATTTCATTCTGTTCATTCAACTGGTTCAAACTGCAACTTTCCATTTGTTAAACAAGCATTTGTTTTTCAAAGGGAATGGTACGTTATCTTTCTTAATGAGCCTTCTTAAGTCTAATAGCCTTAAGCTTGGGAACAGACAATCTCCAGGGGCTCAGCAAACCTGTGCTTAAAAAGAGATTTCAGGTTGATAAGTACAAAGCAGTAAAAAAATCTGGTGTCTTGTTCTCTCTTTTTTTTTGAGTACTACTCTTGTCTTTGGTAAATGGGGATAAGATTATTCTGTATGCACAAAGATGTGTATTTAAAACGGTTTTACTGTAATAATTGCCAATACACGATTATTATATTATAGACTAGAATTTAACATGGATTAGGCCCTTTTGTGCAAGGCAGTGTATAAATATTTATTAAATAAGTCAGTCCTAGAAGAGTTTGCAATCCCATGAAGAATGAATTTGTTTACCTAGGTACATATATTGGATTAGACAAAGGCATTTAGCAAAGTATTTTTATCTTTCATTTATTAGCCTGTTAGTTCTCCTGTCATTTTAATATTGTTCCAGTCTTTAAAATTTAATTAAAACTGTCTTTGATAGCTGTAATCCATTTAGTGATATTTTGACATGACTTAATATTTGTCTGATAAATTCACAGAAGTGTTATGAAATGACTTGAGTTAGACCCTCGCTGACTTGTATTCATTGGTACTGTGTAGGGCAGAGGTCGGTGTATCAAAGCTGAGAATTGAAGGTTATCACAGTGGATCACATCTGTGACACACTTGGGGCTTCACTCAGAGTGAGAACTTTTTATTTCTTTGGAAAATGGGTTGGATACAAGGAAAATTTAACCACAAGCAATTTCTTTAAAAAGTATATATAATTTTGTTCTTTATCCAAGCTAAAACTTTGTATGAACAGATGTGTAAAAAGGTTGCTAAAGGACCAGGTTTTGTGCCTCTACAAGAAGCCCATTTTGATCTTTCTATTCCATGCGTAAAGTGCAACACTTTTTTTTTTTTTTTTCTTTTTTTTTTCTTTTTTTTTTTTTTTTTTTTTTAAATTCCTCTTCCACAATATCTAGTGAAGGAGAATAAAATAAATTGTAAGCAACAGGTGAAAATGGTTGTTTGGATGGTGGAAATTCCTGTTCTTTCCAGTCTCTTGTGTCTATCAGTGATATGTTAAGCACCAAGGTTCAGAGAAAATACCCATTATTTGTTTCTTCTTTTCCCCTGGATGGGGCTGAAAACCCCAGTGGTTTCCAGATCAAAAGGAAAATACAGTTTCTGCCAGTAGTGCTTTCATACACATACTGTGGAGGAAAAATATCAGTTTGACAATGTGATATCTTCACTCTTCTGATGATATTGGTCTTGTCAAGGCTGGGAAAGTAGCAGCATGGCTGCATGATTTTGGGAGGATGGAAGAGTGTCGTCCTTCCATAATGCAGCAGTCTGCATACGGAGATGGCTGATGTAGCGGAGTTACGTGCGTACAATGATGTTATTTTTCTGGAAGAGCTGCAACACTGAGTGAGTAGTTTTGGTTTAATGATACAAAATATGCCTTTGCTGCCATGAAAGGAATGCTTTTGCTGTTTTGTCAGTATTCTGTATATGTGAATTACTCTTGAAGTAATATAACAAAATGGCTTTGAGATAGGAGGTTTAGAGCAAAAAATGGAGGAACACAGGTGTTTGTGAGCATCAGGGGCCATTGATATTTTGCTGTGGCTGGACAGGGGAGGTTGCTTTCATTGACACAAGCAGCTGGTCCCTTGTTCTGGTCTCATCTGTCTGTGAGCCAGGGCAGTTTCTGTATGGGTGGTTAGAAAATTAACCAGATTGCTATTTAACTTTGGTAATCTTGTGGGCTGAGCCTAACCCCTGCTGAGGAGCTGCTGGGTCAGTCTGGTAGCCTCCTGTAACTTCACACTGGAGAGGTTGTCCTGCGCTACATCAGTGACAGCGTGGATTTGCCATCCATTCACTGAGATGGTTTTAGTATGAGCCCACAGATGGGTTTTTCTGCAAAATGGAGAAATGGTAGAAAAACCAGAAGAATAGGTACATAGAAGAAATAAGAGTTAATTAAGCTGGTATTGTGGATGATGAAAGCCCCTCATGAAACTGCAGGCCTGAGTGATCCTATGACCGGAGGAAGAAGACCCGTTCAAGGAGTCATCTCTACACACTGTGGTACTGCAGCTGTCACCAGCTGAAACACTGAAATGCTGTAAATTAAAAACTAGTCCTTCAAAAAGTAGAACTGACTTAATTACTTGAACTAACTTAGTTGAACTAACTTCACCGCAGAATCCATGTATATGGATTCTACCACTGTGTAAAAATCTTCACTAGTGACCTACCTGAATGAAAGGTGACAATGGTAATTTCTCTCCTCTTATCTCGACATAATCAAGAAATGTTAAATGCTTTCAACAGCTGTATTTTAATTAGCTTTAAGTGATAGTGCCTGCAAGAATCCTAGCAGTCTTCTCTTTGTCAAAAAGAGTTTTTTCTAAGGTTTTCTGATCTTTAAATGCTGTATTCCAGTTTTGCAGTGCAGTAGGAAATCCAGGTCTCACTGGAACTTGTGAAAATGTGGCTAATAGGTAAGTATAAGTGCAATGAGTTATGTAAACTATGGAAAGAGAGAAAGATTGAGAGAAAAGGTGTAGCACTTGTTGACTATTGAGGAAAAATGTGGTTAAAATAGGATAGCAGAACAGTTGTTTTGTAATGATGTTCATGTTTCACCTGTGAACTACAAGGGAACATTATTTGTGGCCTAGAGTTGGAGCCTTTTGTAACCTTTAATGGTTATAAGACAAAACTAGTGAATCTCTTAAATTATAATCTGCTATTCAAACATATTAATGAATACAAACATTTATTTAAAGATGAGTAAATTAAAACTAGTGTGTAGATATTTGCTTTCTTTCAGTTGCAGATTTTGAATGGACTTTGGAACTCAGCAGTAGTTGCTAATCTGGCCTGCATGTTGAGATTCTAGGCTGGGAGATACCAATAACTTCTTCAAGCTAAAGCTTAGGCTGTGATTTCTTTCATGTTTTCTTGGATGTGTTTATTATATTGGTTTTGTTTGATTTCTTACAGGTTTTGGTTGCCAGTAGTTTTGCTGTAACAAGAGTGTATCTTAAAGTCAAAGTACCACCTAATGGAGTTAGGAGAGTTGATGGAGCTACAGGCTTCCTTCCTGATGAAACTGGCCAAAAGAACAGGCCAAACTGACGCTTATGTTTCTTCAGTGCAGAGCCAGGGGCAGCTCTCTGGAATGTTTTTTCCACTCCCCATCAATGAGTGGGGAAATACTTGCCAACGCAAATGAGATTGAGACTTGCAACTTGCCTCAACATAATATAGTTTATACTGAGAGGAATACTTCATCTAGAAAAATACTCAGAGTTATACTAGCATGGGATCTTGTTAGTTAAAATAAACTTGTCTTCATGTTTGAAGTTTATAAGAGTCTTGGACAAAACAGTATTTCAGCATTGTCTGTGTGACTTCAAGCTGCTGCCTGTTTGTGATAAGAGCAAGTCATCACCTTTCACTGTCATATCAATGAATGCTGCAGAGTGCCTGCAGTGACTGTGCAGACTGTCAAAATTCACTGGTTTCAAACTCCCTTTCTCATTTTGTGTTTTACTATTGCCACTTTCTCTGGCTGTTGTGTCTTTGTTTTCTGCTATATATGGATTGATTGGGATTTTTAACTGATTTAGGCGATGCCTAAAGGAGTGCAGCTTTGTTTGCATTGTGAACTTGAGAATTTGTTGTCGCTCCTTTATCCTCCTTTCTGAACCTCTTGTGAGAATAAAACTATGAAATTGGAAGGAATAGTACTCAGTTTGCTATTTATTTATGGAGGGAATGGTGGTGATATCACAAAATTAGAGCATGAGGTATTTTTTTTACACCTTGGTTCTTGCCAGTTCCTCTGAAAAGTCCCCATCTGCATTTTTTAATTCTACCTACCTGTAACCTGTGGCCTATTATTTTTGCAGTACAAGCATTAGAAAATTGGGATGAGTGAAAAATTGGATTCTTGTGAAATACAGAGCCAAATAGTTATAAATCCTCTGCTGCTTTATCTGTGTGACACTGTTCATTTTATCTTTCAAAAGTCGGTCTACTTCTATTAACAGGACTCTTATCTTTCTTGCAAATGCAAGAAATGTATTAGTATGTCGAGGCTGTGAAGAGCTATCCAGACTAGCAGAGTTACTTTTTCACCATGCACTTATTTAATATTTATTTTTATAAAATGGGTTCTCAGCTTTCTTTAGTTCCCTGAAAATACAAATATCTGGCTATATCTCTGGTTAGAAGATTAACATTGAGGTTTAACAGTTCTTTTTTTTCCATTTTTATTTTTTTATTTAATAAAAGGCTGATATCAATATTCAGAAAATATATCCAGACAGTATCCAGAAAACACCATGGAAAGTTAAAATCTGAGTAGAAAAGTATTTCTGCACTTTTCTTCTGCTTCTCTGTCTACAGTTTACAGAGAGGGCCTGGGATCACACAAGGATAAAATCATAGTTGCAAGTCCTCTGGAATTTTTAATGTGAATATTAATCTTGTGTAAAACTTACTGCTGCTGTGGGATTCTTTTTTTCTTCCCAAGTGATGTGACAAAATGGAAGACCTTACAAGGCTAAAAGCTCTTTATTTGCCTGGTGCCATCAGGCATCTTTTCTGTTCTTTCTCAGCTTTCCTGTTACTCTTCCTTGTCCTCCTTTTTCAGAGGTTACTTACTTAGTTAATTTTTTTCCTTTTGGGTAGCTAGTTTCTTGTTAGTATGTATCTGTTGTCAGGGTTCTTGAAAGGCTGTTTAGTTTAAGGAGTAAAAAAAGTAGATGATGGGTTACTTTGTACAAGGGTTAGTGATGGTCTTTTACGGGTTGTAACAGGAGGAAACAATAGGTACTGAGAAGCTGTGAATGTCGGAGACATTTCAGCTCTTCCTGGCTTTCCTCTCCCTTTTCCTTGGTAATCTCCTTCCCCTTAATCCTGTGTGGAGTAAAATGCAGAAAAAAGGATCAGTGGTATTAGTCCCTTACATAACAGTGAGTGCAGTGTTCACATTTTTCTTTCTTTAACACAGGATGGAGAACAACTAGCACTCTTGTCTTCCTGGAAGACAGTTCATAGTGAAATATGGGAAACTTAGAAAAAATTAGCAGTTTTTAAAATTACGTGTCAGTTCTTTGATGAAAAATCTATATCTTATTCTAGAAGAATCTAAGTATGGGGAGCTCACTGGGAGCTAGAGGAATAGCTGCTTAGATGTCTGTTACTTTTCTCTACTTGTCCATCAAATAGGGCCTTGGAGGCAAAGCAACAGGAAAACCAAGTTGTATGGGCACCACCATGAGTATTTCTATTTGACTCATGCCTATCAGTGTCTGTTACCTCATTTTGGTGTTGGTGGAGGGTTTTTTCCCAGGTTAATGGATGGATTTTTGTTTATTTTTGTCTACTGCTACGAATTTGGCAGAAAATCAGTGGAAACTAAAGGCTTCCTTGCAAATTTTGCAGTGGTGATCTTGGGTTTGTCCTTTTATGTGTTGGTTTGGGAACTAGTAGAAGAAAGAGAAAACAACAACTAGTTTTCCATGAGCACGCTTCACCCTTTCTTTCCCCCTTTTTCCTGGCAGCTGTCAAAAGTCCTCCACCATTACCCCAGGGATTTCTGCCAGTGCAGTTTCACAGGTGAAGATAACTGCAGATACAAAGTAAAGCTCTGTTAGCCTAAAACTATGGCAGCCCAGCTGTGAGTCTCTTCCTAATATGGACACCCTTTGTATCCAAGGTTTTCAGTTGCCCTTCTAGTGGAGAGGATTGTCAAAAGAGGGGTGTTCTGTGGCCATTTTCTTTTGCTTATGGAACAGAGTTAAATAGCTAAAGGTCTTCCCTAGCTCTTGGTGGGGGGCTCTCTCTTGGTGTTGTCCTACCAATGTTTCTGAAATTCCTCCACTGCCTTTCAGTTCAGGTGCTGTGTTTTGACAGAGTTGTTTCCAATTATAGCTGCTACCAATTGAAGGAAGTGGTTTGCTGTTATTTGTCCTTTGTATTGCTTTTCTAGGACTTGTATGTTTCCTTCTTCCTCCTATTCTACAGGCCTACATTGTTGCTTGTTTGTAAGAGCTGCCAAAAGCAGCTTTGAGTGATTTGGCTGGTTTTTTAACTTTTTCAATGTTTATTTTAGTGCTAAGGTAATGTAAAAGCAGAAAAGTCTGATTTAGTGTTGAGTAGAGCCTTGATTTTTCTTCCCCCTCCAAGATTGTCCTTAGGAAATGTTAAGGGTGTGATTTGTAAATCAGTGCAAGTTGGCTCTGCTTCTTTCCCTGTATTCACCCTGGCATTCATCTGACTCAAAGCTGAACGAGCAGAAAATTAACATGACATTATTCCCTCTCCTGATTTTGCTCCATGAACTGGCTTGCTGCAGAATCAGATGAATGCCAGAACTGGGCACTCACAGGAGGAGAGGGAGAGAGGGAATGTATGCCTCGGAACAGGGGAATGACAGTGGCACTATTGAATTGTTTTGGAACAGCATTTTAAGGAGTGGCTGAAATACTCAGCCTTACTGTCATTAAAATATTATGGGTAAATGATATATTGGTAAACAAGTCAAGTCCTTGATTAAGATGAAAAGGGAATTTATTTTTTTGTGAGTCTGGCTTCCAGTAGGTATTTATGCAAACACTGGATTTACGAGTCGCACCTCTCCCATCAATTAAAGAAATTGTTTGAGTTTTGTAAAGGGTTGAAGAGTGGAAAAGAAAATACTGAGTATCCCAGAAGTAAAGGAAAGTATTCAATCATCCCAGAAGCGTGTGTGAGACACAATCTGTGCTCCTTGATCAGGAGAGAATACCATGAGGGTTGCTGGGAAATTAAATCAAATCTCAAAGTTCATGAAATCAGCTGAGATGTTTCTCAAGGTGAGTCACGCAGCCTAAATGAGAAGGAAGAAAAAGTTGCCCTTTAGTTGCCCTTTTTTGGTTTATCATTAGGGAACAGGAGGGAAGTTGGAAGTTGGTACTTGGCTGCTTCGTTATCTCACTATGTATTCCCTGGCCCAAGTGCTTCAGACCTTTCATCCTGCTTACATCTGTTTCTGTGGGAAATAGGACCATGGGGCTTTCTAAGCAGTAGCCAGGTGCCTGATAGTGAGTACAGGTTTTACTGTTTTGACTCTTCAGGTAGTGATAGATGATATCATTATACTATGAAAGGTGCAAGTGTTTTCAAAATGATCGGTGCACTTCCAAGGAGTGGCTGGATATTTTTCATTGCTCATTAGCCTCTTTCCACCTACCCACCTCTGTGGAATGGAAGTTAACCAGAAGCAGTTTCACCATTTGGGGGTGTGCAGAACATGTATTAGTAGACATGTCTGAGGAGAGTGAAGGAGTTGCATTTGATGCTTCCTTGAGGCTTGTCCTACTGTCCCAGTTTCACATGTAATTGCAAAAACTGTAGAGCGTGGCAAAATGAAATAAGGGGAGTTTATTTTGGATTAGAAGCCTGGCAAGAAAAATTCAAGGAATTTTCTTTAATGATTGTAGTCATTTTCTCAGGAAAATATGGCTGAAATGAAGTACAATAATGCGCAAAACTGAAGATGTGTTCTGTTCGATGGTCAGGCATATCTTTGAATTGTACGTTTGGTTATTACTGTGTCTTTGAGCTTGCTGTTCTCGAAAGATGACCCCTATGAATAAACTCTTGGGTGGAGATGTCCCCAAATCCTTAAAATAACCAAAATTATTTGCCTCTGTTAGAACAAATGTGCTTTATATTTCATTAAAATAAGAGAAGCGTATGACTGCATTAGCTAATAATTTTCTATGCAATCAAAATCTTTACCTTAGCAAAAAACATGATTTTCTTTCACTTCTGCCTTTCAGTTTGATAAAAATTTACACTGTGACACGTATACATTTTAGTATACTGACTTTGTTTTCTGGATTGAAGTATAGTTATGAGTGTGTTGAAATTATTATTATCTGTAAAGAAACATTTTAATTGAAGCTGCTCTTGAGCATAAAGAAATACGGTCTGTGTGAATGGTGTAAAGACAGACAAGAGACTACTTTCTTTGAAAAGCTGAAGAACCTAATTTTCTGCCTGGTTATTCTGAACAAACTGGTTTTCAATTAGGCTTGAATAATTCATTGAATCTCTTCATCGAATTTTTTTGCTTTTTAAATGAACAAAAGGAATTTGTAGTTTCTTGACACCAGTATTTTAACTTGTATTTTTTTAAGGCACAGATGTTCATAAGGGAGAAGGTTTTTTATTTCTTTCATTTTTCTTCAGCTGTTAGGGCTAGTGATGTTGTAAGTATCTTTGCTCTGTTAAGGGACCAGATTATAGCTTTCAGGTATTTGGTTTTTACCTTTAATGTCACGCATAAAAAACAGCCATTTGGTTTTATTTGAGCAAATAGTGAGTGAGGGACCTGAGTCTGTGTGTGCATGGGGAAGTGTTATCTGATAATCTGTTCTGAATTTTTTACTCCTCTTTTCTTGGTTAGAATCACGTGTGTTTACTTTTTTCTTTGACAAAAAGAGGGTATTTTCTTGTTTTTATTATCCCCGAAATGCAAAATGCATCATACCGCTTCACGCAGGTAGCAGTTTTCTCTTGGCATCTTGGACTTAGAGAATGAAATTTAAGATGTTAAAAAATGCTAGAATTAGAGGGGGAGAGCCTGAGCTTTGAGTCTTATTATGCTGGTGTCTTATGTTTTGAGGTAGATAAAAGTTTTAAGAGAGCAGCCAGTAAAACTTATCTTTCAAGAGCAGATGTAATTGCCAAGAACTGGATCAAGCAAGTCATTGTAGGCAGGCATAAGGGCTTTTATGTTGAGAATGGTGTTGTTTTATACAGTACTTGGTAGGATTTATATCAATGTATTAAGTTAAAGGAATTCAGCACAGTTTCTAGTTGGCATTATTGGTTCATCTGTACCTTTCCAAAGTTCTGCAGTTTAAACTGTGTATCTGCTATGTGAGATTTTTTTCTGTATTAGTGGGTTGTTTCTCAGGACCTTTCTCCTCCTTTCTTTATTTACTTGAGTGTTCTGCAAGGGAGTCTGCACTGTGCTCTTTCTATACCTGTTTTTAACATTTTCTTCCAGCCTACAGTGCCAGACCTATTTCACACTACATCTTTACCTGGTTTGGTCTTGCTGACTGTGGCAAGATTGCTCTTAAACAGGTGAGAGATTAGATTAAAAGGGGTATAGAGTAATTAAAGTGTTGGTTTCTGAATATATTTTTTTGTTCACAGGTAGGTTGTGCATGAAGAAATGACAGGAGTAAGTAGGAGAAGAAACTCTCTGCCAACTCCAGTGGTTTTGCATTAAGCTTCATGGTGCTGCACAGTACTGAAGTTAGTTTCAATATTCTTACAACAGAATCTTCTATCCTTCAAGGCTGAAAAACATAGCTGACATAACTGCTGAATGTTTTGAATGAAACTAAGTGAAAGAAAGGAAAAGAAATTGTAATGATAAGAATTTCTTTCTTTCTTCTTTCAGACTTTGTTCTAAAATCTTCCAGAAAACCAGAGCCCGTTTATATGTGACCGGTCATCTGTACTGATGACTCTTTCTTACTTTTAAAACTGAAATTCCAAACACTTCCAGTCAGCTTCGTGCTGACTACAATTAATCTAAAATTACACTTGTCATAAAGTTAAAAATGTAAAACTACCCAGCTGAATGTTTGGTGTTCTGAAGGGTTTTCACAATTGAGTGATGAAGTACCAGTTTAAGTTGATGCATCACCATGGCACTCTGGTGGAAGTTGTTATCTTTATGAATTACCAGGTACCTGTACAACTCAGTTTCTTTGTTCATGCTTCATGCCTTAATTCACTTGCAATTTCAGGAGACTTAGTTCAAATTTAAAAGACTTTAGTGGACAGATGATTTGGTTTTCTGTTCTTTTACCAGATTGGTGGGTATTAGCACAGTTGCTAACAATGGAGTAGTTTGTTTCAACTCCTTGGAGATTCATTGAAAGCTTGAAATTAAACATGTGTGATCTTTACTTCATATTAATTCAGTGCTTCAGACTGTATTTTCGTTGCAAAGGGATGCACAACCAAGAATTCCAGAAGGTACCTGAAGTCAGCTTTGAGTTTTATTTTCAAAGGCCCCGAGTGTCTTTAAATGTGTGTTTTAAAATGGTGGACTTGAGGAACCAACTTTTTATGGTTTCTGTGAGCAATATTGACATGGTTGGTTTTGTTGATAACAGTAGATGGGCTTTATTTATAACTAGCAATATGCTAGTTGGCTTTGAGAGTTCAGCAGTCATTCCGCCTGTTCCTGTCACTAGAAATAATACAGTGCCAGTCTAAGAATCCCCTCCTGTTAGCAAACACGTGGTCTTGTATTGGCACTTCTCAGGTACCTCTTTTAACCAGCTCCATTTGCTACAGACAAATTCAGGCTGCCCCTTACCTGCCAGATAATCACTTTCTGATCACCTGGCAAATGGGCTTCCCCTTTTCAAGTGTCCAGTGAGCAGAAGATTCAGAGAAGTTTTTGTGATGGACAAAGGAGAGTAAAGCTCTTCCGGCAGGTGGCAGCAGCAACCTGTTGAGCCGGGCTGGCTTGGAGGTGTGAGGGCACAGAAAAATGACTGGTAGGTGATAAATAGATGAAGAAACTTCACTGAAGGTAACTTGCTACCTTTTAATAGATAATGTCCTGTTAAACGATTTTTCTCAGGCCTTTGCACAACAGGATGTGGTGCAGAACACTTGCCAAAAGAGCTCTGGAGTAGGTTTTAGAAAGGAGCCCCACTGAGTGACAGCAGGCTTCTGTTGTTAGCTCAGCTACTCATTGTAGGATCTTCTGAGAGGGTGGATTCATTTAGGCCCGTCTGTGTTACCATAATGGGACAGTAAGATGTATGTAAGAGGAAATGTGCATTTTTAAATAAAGGGTTTACTTTTTGTGCAGGATAAACAGGTAGTACTTGTGTTGGGCAATGCATTTGGTCGCATCAAAATTCGTGATTTTTTATCAGAGTAATACAAGACCAGGTAAGAACAAGTACCTAAATAAAGTATGTTTGTGGGCTCCCACAGGCTACAGTTTGACCATGATTTTATCAGAATTTATACTGTAACAGTAGTGTGGTGAAACCTGAGCCCTGAAGAGGTGTGTTCAGACCAGATGAGAAGGCAGTCTACTGTCTCAAAATTTCAGTGTAGTGTTTCCTTAAGGTATGGGCTACTGTAGTTGTGCCACCAGATGATCAGTAGTTTGGGGTCATTCAGGCAAGGTCTCACAAATGCACTGCTTATCATTCTTTTGTGTCTCTTAGTTGCTGAAGAAGCGCATGCTTCTGGCTAGTTTTTGTTTGAATAGATTTGGAAGTGCACAACCTTAATTCCTCAGAGGTGATAAGCAATAGAGCAAGAGGCAAAGGGCAGAAACTGGGGTAGAGAAAGTTCCACCTGAGCATGAGGAGGAACTTTACTGTGAGGGTGACTGAGCACTGGAATGGATTCCCCAGAGAGGCTGTGGAGTCTCCTTCCAGGTGATATTCGAGAACTATCTGGCCTCAATACAGTATTTCTTATCAAAGAATCTGAACTGTACTTTGAATGAAATCTGGTAAACGTCTGAAGTTAACAGGTGAAAAAAACCCCAAAAACATGTATTCCTTATTCTCTAAGTTAACAGTGTTAAAAATGTCTCATGAATACTTCAAAGAAAATTCATAGAAAGAAGCTACAAAAGTTAGACATAGCTGTTTTATATATTTTAAATTTAAATGTTTGGAATAATACATTTAATTTATTGACTTTTCTGATACATGTTCAGAGACTTGCCTAAGTGTGAAGTATGTATGTGTGAATCAGATATAAAATGAAATAATAGAATTCCCAGAATTAGTGTTTTTTTCCTTTTAAGAAAAAGTTAAAGCATGCTTTTTTTTTTTTTTTTTTTTTTTTTTTTTTTTCCCCCCCCAATATTAACTGCAATTCTCTCAAAAATTGTGCTGTAACCAGCAGGAAGTAGAAGACTGTGTGCCAGGGATGCTTCTTTTGAATGTGGTTGAGACGTGTGCTCCCTGTATGTGTGGAGTATGGCTCCATGCCATGCTAACATGATTAAACCAGCTTGTGTCAGGAAGCTTTATCCATGTAGTTGTAAACCTGAGTATTTGTATAGCTCTTGCACAAGATAGGGAGTGCTTGTATCAATAGAGCACAGCCTACAAGGGTTCATCACTTTTCATGGCCTTGTTGAGATATTTTTGAGTGAACTTGGAGTAAAGTAGGTCACTAACAGAAAGTCTTGTCCTATTGCTGCTGAAGCTTAAAATCTGACCAAGGAGCTAGGGTGTAGCCATTACACAAATAGAATACCAATATTGTGAGATGGGTTGTATGGTTTTAGTCTTGTTACTGTGTCAGAGCACAGAAAATTTGCTTCCATGCAAAGGTGCAGTGAACAGTTGTTACCATCATAGTTAATGGTTTATTTTGACCTCCTTTTCCATTGCCTAGGATTTGTTAAGAAAACAAATGCAGTTGCATTTTGCACATAGGATAGAGATCCAGGATCAATTTTTGTGTATGAACTGGTGAAAGAATCAGTAAATTATAAAATACACTTCTTCCACAGACAGGAAATTATGGTGGCAGGGGGATGGGGGGAGGCAGTTTGAAACTTCCATTTTAAGCGAGTTTCTAAGATAATTTCTTGTTGCCCTTGCATAGAATTTCTTGACAGTAGATGGAAACCTCCCTTTTTTTTTTTTTTTTTTTTTTACATGCTTGTGAGGTAGTAGTTAGTATTCCCTTTTATTCTGCAGTAGTTGGATAATGCACTTAATCAGGGAATGCCAAAACATTTAAAGACCAAGAGTGTAGTTTCGTGAGCATTTCTTTCCATGTCAGCACTAGCATGGGCTGCCCTGACCTTAGCTTTTATTCCTGCCTTGCCCCTCAGTTGTGCTGGTGTAACTAGTTAATGTGCCAGGTGGCTTTGCAGCAAAGCAGATTGTGGAATTTACCATCAGAAAAATATTATTTTTAACCTGGATCGATTCCCTGACTGGCCTCATTGCTCAGCTGCACAAACAGTTGTGCCAGCACAGCTGAGGAATGAGGACTGCTTAAGCTGGTACTGCAGTGGAAAAAGTGTTGTGAAACTGTAGCTTAATCTGTGTATTCTAGGTACAGTTGTACTCTGCTGGCAAAATATTCTTCACATAGATACAGCTTTTATTAGCACAGTTTGATTGTGGAATGGAGAAAAGGATGATTGTGGGTTTGGCTCTGATATAGTTATGTTGTCAAAATTTGTGTATAAAACCTGTCCTGACAGTTCTGTGTAAAATTTATTATTCTTTACATAAACTGGTTTGAACTACTATGGATCATTAGAAAACTGAAGAACTGTGAAGTCAAGACATCCTCAGCTTTTTTATGCTGTCTTTTTGGAATATATGTAATGCTGAGATAGTTGCTTCCATCTTCAACCACATTGGTGCTCCTGCAGTTCATTCAGCCTTTATTTTTGAAGATGAGAGCAACAGTCTTACAAGAAATGAAATTCACAGCTTTATAGTAGATATATTAAGATGCTGAAAGATCTGAAGAACAAATTTAAGATTGCAGGAGATAATATGCAATTTCTTAAGAATTCCTTCTTAGGTAGCTCTGGGTCTTTGCTGAATCTATGTAGCTGTGGGTCCCCTTGGGAAAGAAAGCATAAAAATCCTTTCATTCTTTGTCCTGAAACTTTGTCAAATGTCCCGTACACAGACAATTCAATTGTTTAATTTCTGTTTTGGTTGTTTTTTTATCATTTTAATTGTCAGCTTCAGTTCTCAGTATCATGTTATAAATGGAGGGGTAGGAAGAGTGCGGGAAGGCGAGTATTTTCCCTTACTTGGACTAGTTATTTAGAATTTTGTGATGCTTTGCTTTTTAAATTGTAATTCTGCATATTGGTATGCATAGTATACAGTGTTGGATAATTAAGAGCTGATTATTACATTTCTTTGTATTCAGGCATCCTTCTGCTAAGGTGGGCTTCCTTCAGTCATCTGTACCAAACCTTATATTTCCGGGATTTTTTTAAAAAAATGCTGCAGTATTTCATGGTTTTTACTCTCTAAGTTGGCAAATAGCTACGCTCTTGTGTGGTTGTAAAACAGTTTCATTTATTTCATTTGGTAATGAGTCTTTGGCATGCCTTCTACTCAATTCAGTTTCCAAATATCCATCTGGAATGGGCTTAAATACGTGCACAACGAGAAGTCTTAGGTTTTGAAACAAACCGGTATTCTAAATGCATTTGTTCAGCATTACTTAGCATGTAATGTTAAAGTTGAACAATTACAAATTAATTGAGAAGTAAAAGGTAGTGCTGTAGTAGAAATTTGTGCTTTGTGTTCCTTTAAGAGTTCACTATCCCTATGGCAACAACTGCAAAGAGTTTTTTCTAGTTGTGCAAAGTTTAAGGTTTCATTAAAATGTGGGGGGAGGGGGGTACAAAGCAGCTACTAAACTTCTACATTTTGTGGCTTGGAAAGGAAGCACAAATCTGTTCTTTGTAGACAGTTTTTTTGCTGACTTGTTTGTAGCTTTCCTATGCACTGAAGAGAAATTTTAATATAAGGGTAAGCTTACTGATCTGTGCAAGAGTGAAGTTGTTACAGTCACTGATATTTGAGAAAATTATGCAGTAGTTGGGAAGCTGTAAAGACAGCTCATGCAGAATTTCCTCTGATGTAGGAAAAAGGAATATGGGCAATGCATTTCATGGTATTTAATAGTGGTTTTCTTTGCTGAATCTATAAGAAATACTTTTCTAATGTCCAGTGTGTTTGTAATTGAATTTTCTTTATGGAATTTTAAGTTACAGGAAGAGCTGGTTTTTGTCTCTTATAAACTGAGATTCTAGGAATATTTTTCTTAAAAGGCAAAGTTATGCATATTGTAGAGTTTAATTATTTGTTAGATTAGTATTTGCTATGAAACATTAATAGTGGGTAGAATGTGTTTTATTCTATTATTACACATACTAATTTTATTATTAACCCATGCATAGGAGCATTTACTAGTTCCTCACTGTAAATTTGTATGACACAGAAGATTTTATTGTTCTAGGCTATGTTGTTCCTGGAAAATACAAGGCCTCTCAGGCTGGTGGTATTGGTGGCATTTAGGGTTCTTTTGACTGAGCTATTAATCCTGTTGGGACTCACTGCTGATAAAAAGGGATTGATTTTACTATAGCTGAAACAATGAAGAAAGTGAAAATATTTCAGAATATATTTTAACATTGTGAAGTTAAATGGCTCTAGATTTATTAATTTATTTATTATAACCTGTGTTGTATTCTGACAAATTCGGTGGAAGCCTTCTTTGGAAGACTGAAATCATTCATGCATACTAAACATATATAACTCTCATTGATAAAAAAGAGCACAGTATGGTCAAAATTCTTGCTGTGGTGTCTTGAAAATTTGTCCTGGTGTGATTTGGTTGGTTACTGTCCCACCTAAACTGCTGTATCTATCCTCTGTGCCTCCCAGTGAAAGGGTTAAGATGTTTTGGTCAGTGTCCTTAAAATTACTGCATGATTATAGTTGGGGAGAGGCCTCCTCTGTGGTTCAGTCACTGAGGGAACTGTTCTTTTAAGATGTATAAAAGTGTACCCTGAACCCTGACAGTGTCAAAATGAGGATGCAGCATTTCCAGTGAAAGCTCACTGATGTTTTCTACAGCTTGAACATGGCTTTTAGGGTAAAATAGAAGGACATTCAAACTTTTGTTCTGAGAACTTCTTATATAATGACCAAAAGAGATTTTATGCCAGTCTTGAGACTGATCAGTAGGCCCTCTGGAAGATCTGTAGGATAAGAGGAAGCCAGAGCATTTAAAATAATTTTAATCTTTTTATTTCCACATAAGGAATTAACTATACCACGTAATTTAAAATAACTAACCATTTATTTGCGACATGGTGGTAAGTTCTGTTTTATGGAAAGTGTAGCAATTTCCATTCCTTGTTGGTAAGAAGCAACTTTTCAGGGCAGTGAGGGGAAAATGAAGTTTAGAAGTCCGTCTGAAAACATTTGGGTTTGGTTTAGATTTTTATTTTTTTCCTTAGTTCCATAATGACTGGTGCCAGTAGCAACTCATAGTAGCCCTTTTTGATACCTTTGTGCTTTTCCATTTGCATGACTTACTGTTCTCCTAGCCAATAGATGGCCATCCTGCGTTTATCCAAAAAGGCAGAGCAAGATCTGCCAGCTGTGATGACACAGGCATATTTGGAGCTTGACAATTTTTTTCTGAACTTCAGTATATGATATTGAAAAAGCTTTTCCACTGTCTATACTGGCATCAAAAATTTCCTGCTGTGCAAATGATGTTAGCAGTGGCTTTGCTTTTTGGCATTAAGAAGTTTGGCATTTTAAAATTTCAGGTTCAAATATTTAAATGTATTCCCTGTGATGTCTAGAGAGGACATGTGTCGGGGCTAGAAAGAAATAAGTCTTACTCAAATGAAACCAAATTCCGCCGAGGTATGTAAGCATTTAGTTAGTGGAGAGAGATCTAAAGGTCTGGAAAAAAGTGTTGAGACTCACAGAAGCTACAATTAGGAATTTGCATAGAGCCCAACAGTAGCAGACAAATACTCAGCACAGAGGCTTGAATTTAATTTGGACTCAGTGTCACAAATTGCACCAAGCTCTTTAATTTTTCCTGTCGCTCTTCCTCCTGCCTTATTCAGGCCCATAACTTTTGTTTCTCTCTGTGTGTTTTTCCCCACTTCAGTTCTTAAGTAGGCAGCTGTCAAACCTGAACGGTTTTCTCTGTGTTCTGCAGAAAAGGGAGATGTGGGAGATTTGTGTATTACACATGTAAAAGTAAAGAAAAACTATTTCTATACCAATTACTGTATTTGCTTAAATACCCAGCTTTACTGATTTATAATACAACTGCTGTTGTATTATAAATAATATATATATATATATATAATATATATAAATATAAAGTGCTGCAAAAGCACTGTGAAAGAGTCAAGTTAATAAACCTTGTTTTTAAAAATGCATCTTTCAAACAGCAGCTGTGAATGGGCTTTTCAATATGTACTTCTCAATAAGTGAACTTGTCAAAGGATAAGCAGAAGGGCTTTTCAGAGGGAACATAAGAAATAGCACGGGCAGCATGCTGTAGGATGTGATTATTCCTTCTCTTCAGCACTTGTCAGGGTGCATCTGACAGCCTTGAGCCTGCCACTGCGAGAAATGCTGACTAATGGGAGCAACTTCAGCTGAGGGAAGTAAGATTGTTAGTGACGTAAGTGGAGAGGCCAAGGAACCTCAGCATGTTTAATGTGGGGAAGGGAGGTCTAAAGATGGACTAATGTACGGTTAGAATTACAGGCAAGATGGGGCAGGAATGCTTTTCTCAGGTAGCAAACAAAATTACAAGAACTAATAGATTGCAACAAGGGAAATCCCAATCCAATATAAAGAATAAGTTGCTCTTAGTGAGTGTGATTAATCAGTGAAGGAGATTTTCCAGAAACCTAGTGAAATCTCCATCTTTGTGATTTTTCAGAGTTTGGCTTCCCAAGGCCTTATGCAGCTGGTTTAAACCTGAAGTAAAGTCCTGCTTTGAGCAGTGTTTGGATCTGTTGATCTCTGTCAGTACCTTCCAAATGAAGTTAATCAGTAATTCTATGAAGATAGAATTCTTATTTTGGTTTTTATTGCAGAGTATTCAAGAGTTGTAGGCCCAAGTTTAGAAAACATTCTAGATCAATACTGTTTTATCTGGCGTGCCATTGGAAGTGCATTGAGACAGAGCAGCCTTAGATTATGTAGTTACAGCTTTTTGGGGCTCCATGGATTGAGATTACTGCTTCCTAAAATCTGTTTTTACATGTTTCTTAGAAATGCTTTTTATTTATTTTTTTTTCTTTTTTTTTTTCTTTTTTCCTTTTTTTTTTTTTTTTTTTTTAAGGCAGTCGCTGCTCTTCTGCACCTGTTTTAGGTGTAGAATTGGTTTAATATAGTAGTCCCATAGGGGTATAATGGGAGTGGGATATAAAAATGATCCCGTCATAGCACTGATCCAATGCTGGCTGCTGAAATAACACGTGGCTCATAACTCACTGCTCTAATTCAGCTTTTGGTCTAGCCATACTCATAGGGTCTTCAGATACTTAATTACAGTTCTTGGAAAGAAGGTGTAATTTATGTCAGTAATGTTCATTATTTCTTTCAGTTTCACAGTAAAGTCTTTGATTTCAGAATAATGCATTTTCAGGCTTTTTGCATGATAGGATCTTCCAGTCTGTGGGGCGTGAAACAGTTGAGTGTATCCAAGACGGTTTGTGCTTATGCAGCAGATCAGTGCTGCTGAAACACAAAGAGAAATCCAACAAAAAGGAAAGGTATTATCTCCTAATGGATTGATCTCTTGAATTTGCCACAGAGAAGAGGTGGACAAGTAGGGCCAGAGCAAGAAAGAGGGCAGAATTGCAGGGTCTAAGAGCAGAGTGGTGAGAAGGGCAAAGTATACTGAAGGTTTTGGTCTGTTCAGCTTTCTCTAAGTTTCACCCTAAATCTGCAATCACTTCGTTATTAAAGGAGCGTACAAGGCTGACTGTTGCTGCCACACCGTTAACTTGCATCTCGTAGTCTTCTCATAGGGAAGATTCATGTGATAGTCTTAGCCTTAGTGACAGAGAGTAGTGATTGTGGACTTGTGGTCTTCAGGGAAGTTAAAGGAGCTTTCCTGACTAAAGTGGCTTCTTCTCCAGCCTTGTGCCACAGGAGGCAGCCAAGAGATCTAATAATCTGATTTCTGGAGCTCCACTGTTTGTATCTGGAACTATGAATGGCTTTTACCCCTGATTTGGAAAGGCTCATAGAGATTACAGGCATATATATTCAGGGGAATTTTTTTCTTTTTTCTCAAAAGAAAGTAGGCCGGAGTGTTAATTCTGGAATTACTTTGAAGAGTTGAAAGAAAACTTTTAGTTGGCTGAATAACCAGCTTTCGTTTGTATTGAAGCCAGTAGATTTTTGTCTGAGTATTTAAAAGTATCATTTGCTTAGGACACTTAATGAAGGGCCTTAAATACTTTGTTTTGGTAAAACTTTAACTGTTTTGCGTTAGTATTTATTTGTTTTTTTAATTAAGAAAGAACAAAGAAGAAAAGTGAGATAAGTGTTACCTGTGGAATCCTTAATCTGAATGAGCAAAATTCTCTCTTTCGCAACTAATTTTTTTCTTTTTTTTTTCCCCCATGCATATAGATTTTGCCATAAATTATGCTCTTAGTTTAGCAGTCTCAGTTATAAGTAAGGTGCTGATTTTGCAACATTAAAATCGGTATCATTACTATCCTGGACCAATTATTTGTGTTACTTAAATGTTTTTAGGTAATTCTCATTTGTCGTGAGTGAAATTTTCTTCTTTAAATATGAATATAAAAAATAATGGACTTTTTGCATATAGATCACAGAACTGAGGGTGCTTTCTGAAATAAGTATTTGGAAAGTAAAGGGAATACTTGGAGTTACTCTTCAACTTTGTGGATTTCTTGTGGCTTTTTGTGACACATGCATTCACTACTTTGTGAATACCAGAGAAAGTGTAATTTGATCATTGAGCCACGTTTGGTAAATACCGGTTTTGTGGGGACAGCCTGTTCTGTCCATAGGGGAAAAGGTCCCTGCCAAAATCTAAAAGCTTTCTCTGTTATTTGGTTGTCTGTTATTTTGCTCTAGAGGACTAAAATACAGATGTGTGTTATTTGTGACACGACAGCATCTGTTAGTTGCTGTAGTGCTTGGTTAATCAGGTTTCAGACTGCACTTTTGATGAAATATGGCTAAATAGTTGCAAGCTCTTGACAAATTATTTTGTAAAACTTTCTCTAATGTATCAGTGAAACATTAAAGTCTGACGTGATGTGCACAGCCTGCTTAGCAACTGTTCGAATGTTTCCTTAACTCTGGTATCTATGAAATAGAATTATTTTTGTTCTCTTGTTTGATACTTTCTTTAGTCCAACGCTACTTACAGTTTTTCTGTGAAGGGTATACTTTAACACGTGTTCTAGGGGGAAGTTGCGTGGTCTCGTGGCTGTACATGACAGCTAGGAAGAAGTAAACTGGCTTGTTTCTTCCACTTCTAGTGCAGTGCACACAGCTATGGGCTGCTGATGATCCATTAAATGCTTTGTGATAGGCTTTCATGGAAACGGGATCACAGATTCCACCACCGAGCTTCCAGCTACACTTGAGTGTGGTGTCAAAGGTACATCCTGGTGTACAGGCAGCTGTTTGTACTGTTCAGGGAAGAGCACTGAAGATGGAAGGTGATGAAGTTGTTTTGCTCTTAAATCATAGAGTTTGTAACTTGTAATAGCTTACAGACTTGCTCAAAATATTACTGCTCAGGCTATCCTTGGTATCTTTGCTTTTCTCTAAGCAGATAATCTCCCTAAAGCCAGTTTACTGCTCAGGAATTTTTCACTTTTCTTTTGAGTGATGTTTTGTATAAACCAGGCATTCTCAAAGTAGGCAGTGAATCACAGTGAAATGCTGTATGAATGTGCCTTCAGCAAGCTGAATGGAGTTTCATTGTGCACATTGTATACAAGTGCTGACAGATCCCTTGCTATAAACTTTTGCAAAATGTTAATAATCTTCTTAAAGTGCCTGCTTAGCATATGAGGAATCAGAGACTTTGACCCTGTGACCTGGAAAAATTCCTGTTGTTTCAACAAGTTAGAATTGCTGCTGTGTTTAAAATGAGATCAGCAAGGAGTCTGCATTGATAAGAGTGTTTGGAAGATGATACAGTTCAGAAATAAAGTGTTTTGCCTACTGCAGTACAAGAGAAAGATGATGAATGAGCTGGAGTATGATAAGAGAGAAATTGTCTCTTTGGTTGTATTCCATTGTGTTAAATTCAGAGTGTGCCACTCTCGTCCTGGCAGGACTGTGGAGTTCCTGCAGGAAGTTAGGCAGGACTTGAGTGATGTGTGGGTGAAAGTACATCAGGCTTAACTGTGATGTTACTAATATTTTTACTCTCAACTTCCCAGTGCTTTATGATTCTTTTTTCTGCAAAAGTAATGTTATTTTATGTGTATTGAAAGTCTTTTCTCAGTTAAGTCACCATTAATATAGGCTGCTCTGTAGCAGATTAATCAGCTGTTGAACAGTACACACTGGTTTTAGATACAAATGAAAAATAATTAATAGAAAACAAGATCTATTTAAAGAAGGTACTACTACTAGAGTTTGGCTGTCATTATGTGACTGAACTGTCATTACAGTTACACGTAATTACATTACACATAACAACTATTAATTTGCCTTTGGTACAGTCATGCTCTTTTGAGGCCTTTTATTCAATTACTGTATTGGTTTGGCTTTTCATTTGTAGAATATGATGAACAGTACGTAACGTGGCTACAAGGGCAAAGACCCAGCAGCAATATTCATAACAATGCTATTGTTCATAGTAGCTTTATTGTAGCAGGAAATTAGACTTTTTTATTATTGTTGTTATTCTAATATACCTCCTGTCAGAAGGTCTGTTCTAAAATTCGGTAATGAGAATTCCTCAAGCCAGGGGCCTTTCTTGCTATGTGAAATGCTGTTGTATCTCATTGACTGAGTGAGAAACTTAGTAAAATATGTTTCCCTCCATGGCCTAAGGAGGTTTCTGCTGGGTGCCACGACAACTGCCTTCAAAAGCATTGACAGTAGTGATGCCCGTGCTGCAGAAGTAACAACCTTTAGAGCAATAGAATAAGTGAAGGATGGAGAAATCTCTTGGCTGGTTGACTCTATTCAGGGAATTATTAAGAAAACAAGATTAATTTAAGTCTTAGTGCAGAGATGGTAGTTTCCTCCAAATCGGTTATCCAGACCGGATTATTTTTCTCCAGCTCCTGCTCAGGGCAAGAGCTTATCCTTGATGTTCCCTTAGATCCTTATAGTTAACCTTATACTTTTATCCTCAGTAAGAGGATGGACTGAACTGTCAACCTTTAGACAACTTCCAGCCACACATATTGGTGAGTCAGGTGAGGCTATACTGGCACCTTTTGAATTTGTTCCATCTGCTTGTCTCAACCACAATTAAGTTACCTACTTACCTCAATTAGTCACATTCAAGAGACAGAAAGGGAACAGGGGAAACAAATAATGAAAAGACTATACTTGCTAAATGAAAACATCTTCCAAATAAGAGCATGTATGTTTTGATTTCAATTTCAGACAACTACAGATAGGGTCAAAGGTACAGCTAGACCTGAACCTGAAATGTGTGCTTTGTTTCTTTTTCTAGTCACACAAATATTTGAGAACCAGGTTTTCTTGGAGTATGACTTTAAGATCTTGGCTTCCTGTTATCTTTGTTTTCTGGCAGTGGATGCTGCTCTTGCTGGGCTGTGTTGCAGTGACCAGGTTGTGCCAAAGTGAGTGACTGTATAGATGGGGCTTGCACAACTAAGAATATAGAAATTTAGGTCAAAAAGTAAAGAATAGAGAATGGTTCCATGAAATCAGGGAAATAGAAAATCTTCCTTGTAAAATCAGGAAATAGCCTGTACATTATGTGTGCCCAAGAAAGAAAGAGATGTAAATGTCTTAGGAGTGTTTCCCATAAATTAATGTTTTCAGTCAAAGCAATAAGATAGATTCACCATAATTTTGAAATTATTTGGGACAAGCTTTTTTTTTGTTTGTTTCACAAAATCTCACTTTTTATACACTAGGTATTTACTAGGTGTGCTATCACAACATTTTAAGCCGATATTATACACAAGCCTTTTTTTTCCCTACAGAAAAGTGTAATGCCCATACTAGAAAAGAGGATACATCATATAATGTGAATAAGACAAGCGGCATGCCTTGTTACTGCTGGTATTTCTGTATTTTTTTTCTTAATGCAATTGTATGCATTTAGTTTGCTATACTTCAGCAACGTTGTGTAATTGTAGGAAAAAATTCTAGAGGCATTACTTAACTGCATCAAAATCCAGTTAATTATCCTTGGTTTGGACACCACTGCTATAGAATGTTTTAGGTCTGAAGGGACTTGTAAGATCAGGAACACTTCTCAGAGGTTCATGTTGCTCAAAGCTCCACCTAACCTGTTCACTTCCAACAAGGGGCACCAACAACTTCCCTGGGCAACCTGTTCCAGTGTCTCACCACCCTCAACACAAATAATTTCTTCCTTATATCCAATCTAAATATACCCTCTTCTAGTTTAAAATTATTACCTCATCTTCAGAAGTTTTTGAGTGTGACTATGGGCAATTACTGAGATACTTTGATTCTGGAATGTTTTCCCTAAAATGCTGCCATGTCCCCTGATCTCTGATTAGCGTCATTTACAGCTTACAGTTGTAGGTTAATGGAACTTTTCAGCATTTTTAGGGGTACTTGCTCTAGTATTAGTATGAAACCCAGAAATAAGTCTTTCAAATACTAATCTAGTCGTGAGCAAAACCACTGGAAGATTGGATTACATAATGCAAGCTCTGAGATTTGAAATGCTGTTGTTGGCTTCTGTGTTGAATTGAAGTTCAGCTATTTGCCTGGATACCGAGGCTTTTTCAGAGCTTCCTGCTGTGAACTGAATAACCCAAAACACACATCAGAAACTGAGCTACCTGGCAAGCTGCTAAAACATGGCACAACATGTTTACATTTTCATATGAATTTTAATGAAATATGGCAATATTGTCATTGGGAACATACTAAAAGGACACAAAGTTCACTCAAAATAATTTTACATTCAAAAATTACTGTAGGTCACTATAAAGGTCACAATAAATAAGACCAAAATAGTTATATATCATGCATATAACTTAGCATTTCTTTAGCCTTTTGGATTCTTTCATCATTGAATTGGCAATATAATAATGAAATTCAAGATTTTTTTTTTTTTAATGGATACATTTGAGAGTTATTGCCGTTTCAGACCAGCTGGGTTTGAAGTGTTTCTCTGATACAATCTTCTGAGTCACGGGGAAGGGTGTAGTGTTAACAACATTCTTTCTTAGTTCTGAATTGAAACAGTGATACTTCTTGCTGTTCTCTTTAGAATGAAAGCTATGGTATATGGAGTTTCAGTATGAAACTCAGCAGTGCTTTTCTACTTCAGTATTTCAATGTGCATTTGAGTCTCTTTTTGCTTGGTTAAGGGCAATTTCAAGCTCTTTTGATCTAAATTCTCTTATTCATACTCCTGTTTTCAAAAAATAAATTATTAATGTGTAATTTTGAATAGAGCTTTACATTGAGGAATCCAGAGATATTTTTGGTCATGTGGTCTTCTAAGAACAAAAAGCATCATGTCCTTCCTGTGTGCCCACTTCTATACATTGATGTCCCATGGTGGCTCTTCAGCAGTAATTGTGCATCTCTTACTGGAAGGTTTGTTATCTGGTGTGTGTGCTGTCTTGTTTTGGTTTTAAATTGGGAAATCACTATCAAAAAACTACTGCCAAATATGTAGCTTACTAGGAGTTGTGATTCTCATTTCATGAGATGCCTTTTTCATTTATGTGAAGATTTTAAAATTAAATATGAGCTTAGCAAGTGTAAGCTGAATCTTCCTTGGGTTCAGTGAAACTATAGAGGGACTGATCATTCTGGAGTTCAGACTGACAGCTCTGAAGCAGCCAGTCATGCTGGACTGTGGTTTTCAGTGGTGGAGCCAGAAGTCTGCAAGCTCTGCAGATCCAGGTCTAGTTGGAATGTGGTTTCATACTATTGAAAGGGTGTTTGGAGCCAAGACGTTTTGAGGTGGGCTTCTGTGTATTTAGGCTGCAGGGTAGTCCCCTTTGGCCTGGAGTCAGCTATTGTAGAGGTTCCTGAAGCTACTCAGAAAATTGTCTTTCACATACATTTTATTGCTGCTGTTGGCAGTAGGTTACTGGCGAGTTCCTTGAACATCTACCGCTTTTTGGGGGCCGTTTGTTCAAGGAAGACTTTGATCTGATTTGGACTGGTCAGATGTAAAACCTGAAATCTTACAAACTACTCTGGAGCCAGCTCTACCAGCTTTTACAGTAGTGTCTGGAGTAGTGATTATAAGTCACGGAAGCAGGGGCATAGCAATAAACAAAGTAACGCTTTCAGGTGCTTGTTTTCCTTCTTGTTACTGTGGTCACAGTCAGCAGGTACTTCAGGTTTTGTATCACAAAGTTCACACTTCTCTGATTCTGAGGTGCGCTGGACTTCCTTGGCAGTGGCTGAATCTTTTTCACGTTGTAGCTTTTACCAAGCTGTCTTCTACTCAACAAACTAGGATGTAGTAAAATACTGGAAAATGTTTAAGACTTTCACAGTTAATGATGTTTATGGTTCTAGATATGGAGACAGAAAGGTATAGGTGAGAAAAAAAGGAATAAGTTATTTTTAGTATGTCATCTTGTGGTGTGTAATAAGCCTGATCTTGCGCACAGGTACTCCATTCATAACTCATTGCAGCTGAGAAGAGTTGTCTTGGGTTTGTGAGGAGTTACATGAAACTTCTGGTGCGATGTTCAGGAGCAGATGGAAAAGCCAGCAGAGCTATTGGGCATCATCAGAAAGATACCGCAGATGTGAGAAATGGTGGTGTTCCTGTGTAAAGCCCTGGTGAGGTGTCCCCATGAGTATTGAAGGCTGCAGTGCCTGTGTTTCAGGGAGCATGTGTTGGTGTTAGAGAAGGTAGTAAGAAGATGTTATTTTACTGTTCATCAAGACAACAGCTCTTGCCTTCTGAGGAAGCATTTAGACAACAGACTTACCATTTGGAGAGGTGAAGGTTATAGGAGGATTTATGAGTGAAGCTTGAAAATTAATGCAGGTGGTGAATGCAGAACTATTATGAAATCCTGCAGCTTGGAACTGTGTACCACCCAGGACCTGTGGGACAAGAAGTTTGAAAAAAGTCTAAGGAAGATTTTTCAGTTGATTTTGAATTATTATTTCAAAATGCAGAGTAGTAAACTTCTGGTATTCTTTGCCATAGTGTATTGGAGGAGCAGATAATTTCAGTAGGTTAAGAAAAGGAATTTGATGAATACATCATCAACAGGTCTGTAAAGAGAATAGGCAGGGCTCTGCTCTGCAGTGTCCTCAATCACACAGTTGTACATACGGAGAGAATGAGAGGAATGTGCTCAAAAAAGGCTTA
Source organism: Hirundo rustica (assembly GCF_015227805.2). Classification (NCBI taxonomy): domain Eukaryota; kingdom Metazoa; phylum Chordata; class Aves; order Passeriformes; family Hirundinidae; genus Hirundo; species Hirundo rustica. The sequence goes on along the minus strand of NC_053452.1, from coordinate 48,261,427 downwards.
GGCTTACATGTTCTTCCTGAATATTGCTTTTTGTTGTAACTCTTGCAAACAACACTGAGCTAAAATGACCCTTTTTTGACTCAGTAGGATATTTATGTTCTTACATTAGTGCACATTGTGATCAGAGAATCTGAGAGATTATAGCAGATTATAGTTAGATTTAAACTGGTTGCTTAAAATCATTGCTTCATTTTGGGAAGCCTTTGTATCTTTTCGTCAACCAAAAGCAGATTTTTAAATGAGATATAGTCAAGTGAATTAAGGGAAAAAAAAAAAAAAAAAGTTTAATCATGTTTCTTTGTAGACTGTCATTGTTTTCAGTTACTTTTTCAAGATTTTTTTTTTTTAATGAGGGCTGGTCATATAGGCATGGTTTTCCTGTCTCTTTATCTGATTGGCATTTTTATTGTCTGGGAATAGTACATACTCTTCAAAATAGCCACACCTGCTTTTGACATCAGAGAGCTCATAGATGATTATCTTTATGAAACCTTTACACTGCAGCGACAGTAGAAATTAAGTATGCAGAAGGGAAAAAAATAATTGACAGCTTTCTCATATTGTTAATCTGTGGAAGAAACCTGATACAATCACAGTTGGGGATGTGAAGATTAATACTTGCTACTTGACCTTCCTATGAATTAATAATGGGGTTTTCATTCATTGGGAAGCTGAAAAATGGAAGCAAATGTACACATATGCATAATAAAAATGGGAATGAATCTATTTAAAGATAGAGAGTTTTGATTATATAGGTAAAGCTGCCATGAAGAATGTTAGCACTGGAATCCTAATGCAGGCAAAACTTAGAGTTACTGTGGAGTTCATTAATATAATTTTTAAAAAACGGATTATGCAATGCAATTTTAGCTTTGTGTATTTCATTTCCACGTGACATCCTACAATTGCCATGAAACAGTTTTTTACAAGACCATACAAAACATATGGTTGCTTCTAAGGTGAAGAAAATGGGTCATAAGGATAGATTTATAACATTCTTGGACTTTTAATTCTGAGTTACATCAATTACTGTATTTGAGGTACACATGTAATTCAGAAATCAGATTTTTATCTTTGCATATATTTCCAGTAGAGCTTTATGGGTAGTGATGTAGAGCTTTTAGAGGTCTTGTGAGAACTGTGTGGACAGGAGAGCACATGAGAAGTGTTGCTCTTAAACAGTTGGGTGTGCCTTGGAGAATAAATGTACGAAGAATTGAAAATGCCTTCTCAGCTGTCTTAGAGGTGTTTTGCTTTCCTCACCTTCAGTTCATCTCCAGTAAAAATGAATTAAACCCTTTTTTAAAATTTCAAAGATTTCAGATCCAGATTTCTGTTGTTAACATGCTGTGCAAAGATTGCAGGTCAAATCTCAAACTACCAACTCCTAACAGTAGCTTAAGGCAAGCTCAACTGTTGTGATATATTTTTCTCTAATTAAACCATATTCCTGATGAAATTCTTTCAGTGACCTGAGAAACCTCATTTTTAACGTGCTTATGTGTAAGGTTTGCCAACGTATCGCTGAGCTCTGAAAAGGTCAGCTATGCTTTGACAGAACTGATGGAATAGAATTTACCTGCAGTAAAGGAATAGAACTGACAGAATAGAATTTACCTGCAGTAAAGGAAAGTGGGTTTTTTAATTAATTCTCTTAAGGGAAAGGGGAAAAAATCCAAACCAAGTTTAGGTAAAATCCATTGATAGAATCCCTTAATGTGTGCATTAGCATTACTGAACTAGCAAGAATTAAAAATTCACAGTCAAACAAAACAACCCCCTTTTTTTTGTTCGCTCAAGATGAAGAAAGTACAACCCCAACTAATTTCCCTTGAAAAAGAAGTTGTGTAACTGCTCATAGTTTCCAAGGAAATACCTGACAGATTAAACCTCTTTAAATGTTTCATGTGTGCACACTTTTGCTGTGGGAACCATTAAAGTACATTGTTATTCCAGCCAGGAGTTTAAAAGACATTATGAAATGTGTGAAATAATTTTTTTTTTTTCCTGGAAATTACTCTTTGTGATGAATTTGGAGGAAGAAAAAATACCAAGTTGGGCTTCCAGGTAGGAATGGCTTCCAGGTAGGAATGGCTTCCAGGTAGGAATGGCTTCCAGGTAGGAATGGCTTCCAGGTAGGGTCACTTAAAATAACTTTTCCATAGGAATAAATTATTTCTTTGAACTGTTCCAGAGTTTGCCATTTTCCTCTGACCTTGTTCATCATTAATTATTTGATAGAAGTCTTTTGGTTTGATCCAATTCAGTAATGTGCTTTTTTTTCAGTTTTATCATCATGCAATGAAATCAGATTTATATCCTTCATGTCTTGTTTGGATTCAGAACAGTGCAGAGTAGAAATCTGGCAAACAGTTACAAAGAAGTATCACTGTGTAGCTGGTTGAGGATGAGATGGGAAACTGTGATGGGCTAAATTTATTCATTCTTTATTTATTTAAGAGTTGGGTGGTAACAAGTGAAGTATAACATCTGGATTTGATAATACTGTTCTTTAAGCAGAGATACTGGTGAAGTACTGTTGAAATGGTTCAAATTAGCCATGGAAAAGCTGAGTAATATATTAGAACAATTAAATTCTACTAGGAATATTTAATAAACCTGTTTCCATCATCCAGTTCTCACACTTTTTAAAATATGCATTTAAAGCGTTAGTGATGTTAGTGTAAGCGTTAAGATTTTGTCCTGTCACTTCTTAATCTCTTTTACAGAAATACTATGGTACTCTGGGGTAGAATGATCTTGTTTCTATATATTTTCCCTGACAAAAATTATTCTAAATTTTAATTTTAAGAAAACAAGTGTGTGTTTAGGCTGCCTGATAGTTGGCTCCTTGTAGGCTTTCAGAAAAAGTCTATTAGGACTAGACAGGGAGAAAACAATTAACAATTTCATTGTTCCTTGCTGTTTAATTTCTATTTTTTTTCTTGTGTTGTAGTTTCATTGTATGTAGAACCATACAATTTTAGTTTTGTTGTTCTTGAGTTTTTCTTTTTTCCTGCCTGCAGTGGCATAGTTAAAAGTATGCGGTCCTGCATTTAGCTAGGAACCAATTTCTTTAAGGAAGGTTGGCCTTGCAGGCAGTGGTATCTCTTTTAATTTCTAACCCCCCCCCCCCGCCCCCTCCATTTGCTAGGCACACATACAGTGAAATTTTCTGGTCTCATGTTTAACAAGAATATGCAGTTATAAGTGAGGAAGAGAAGGAAGAATAGGTGTGGAAATTGGCATGTAAGAGGTTGGAGAGGTAGGTTGCAAGAGAACAAAATGGCATTTATTGTCTGGTTGTTTTTTTTTTTTTCCCCCCAAGCAATAGGGGTACAAAAACATACTTCTAATTGTAAGGGGTACTTCTAATTGTAAGGGGAGTGTTCAATAAGCTTGCAATGCTTGTTACTGTCAGAGGAATAGAGATCCTGCTTAGAAGAGGATTTCTGTGGATAGAGATTCATATATTTATAATATGATTGCCAGTCTTGTAGACTGGAAGGGAAATTACCTTTTTTAAAGAAAGCTGAAAGAAATGCTAGCAATATTAATATCAGCTATACTTTGTTGTTCAGGCAATTCAGTATAAAGAAACCCTCAATGGAAGGTGACCTAAAGTTAGTCTTTAGTCACGTTACTGGAGTGAAACATCAGAATTGAGGTCTGGCTGAAAAAAGAGCCCACAGAAGTTTCTTAATATTTGTTGGCTTGGTGCCTGGATAGGTATTTGGATAAGATAACGGGAAAAAATGTAGCTGTGTATATGGGGCAAGGTAGAAGGTATTGCTCACGAAAGCATGGAGTGAGGAGGGGTGAAGATAACTTACTCTTTTGGAGTTACCTAATGCACAGTTACATAGTCTGTGTATCTTAGTCCTGATGACGCAGCCTGAGATGAGTATAGAGGGACTGGGTGGTTTCTTTTTGGTTTTTTCAGTCATCTTTATAATTGCTGTTGGCTTATCAACCTCTACCAGGCTTACATTGCAACTTGCCGCATCTGATTTCCTGTGATTACAGAAGCCCTTATGCACAGTGTCTGTAACCTGCACCGTTAATGCTACAAGAAAATGTTCTCTTGTTTCTGCATTCACTCTCTTAAGAAATATTTACAGCCAGGTTTCTAAAATAAGCTTTTACAGCATTTTAACCAGGTGAGTAAAACACAGGTCAGATGTGATCAGATTAAAACTACAGAAAAGTGTGAGCAATTTACTTCTTAGAAGTAGCTGAACTAAAGGGAGATATAAAGGCTCCATTGATTGGAGTTTGGAAAAGGTGAAGGACGTGCTGGCTACTGTGGCAGTGCTCTGCACATTTCCAAAAACTGTTTTCTTGGACGCACAAAGGCTATTTCCCAAATCGTAGCTGACCATAAATGGGACTTCAGTCACAATGAGTGCATCATAATTTCAACTGGGATTATTAAATACGGCAGTTATGTTAAAATCTGCACAATTTCCTTTGATATTTATTGTGGCATGAACTCTGTGAAGTTGCAGTAGGAAAAAGTAAGTAATGAACAAGAAGTGCAGATAACATTCCAGTCTGTCAGCTTCTTTGTTTAGATTTTGTCAGGTTTAATTATTTCATAAAATCCATTTTGGCAGAATCTACTCTGAAGAACACTCTATGGAAAGTTAATGTGATACTAAGTTAAGGTTTGTATTGAAGAATTGTTTGTGATATGTTAAACGTGCTCTGTCAGAAGAAAGGAGACTTGAAAAACTGTGTATGTAGCTAGCACTGGTGCAGGACTATAACAGCCTAGTATTTGGCATCTGAATTATATTTCACATTAAGTTGTCTTTGAATATTTTCATAAACAAGAGAGGCAGTTTATTTTGTGTCTCATACTCATGGTTCTGAGTAGTCTTTGGGAGATGACACATTGTTTACTTTGATTTCAATAGTTTTCACAGAATAAAGCTTCAACAGGAGCTCCATCATGATACAATTGCCAGGCCTTTTAAGTTGTCTGGGGATCATGCCAATACTCTTTGAAAAAGAACACAGCTAATTAATTCTTCCGGTTACTTAGTATTTCTGGCATCAGTGAGCACTGGAATCTCTGTCTCTCTTCAACATTATAAAGTCACATTGAACGGGTTGGTTGGGGTTTTTTGTGGTGGGGTTTTTTTTTTTTTTTTTTTTTTTTTTTTTTTTTTTTTTTTTAATAGCTAGAAGCAGTATGTAAAACTATAAGTTAAAGGACATTACTACAAGAGTAACTTTATATTGTACTGTGGTCCAGTATTTAGAAGTTTTCCTTTGTAATTAAACTCTGATATTAATGATTTTAGGAAGAATTATTTCTCTGAGTCATAAGTGTTGAATTTTCCTTCTTCCAATAATTAATTTCTTGAATAGGTTTTTCTGATTACTTCTGTAATGTGGTATTGCCTTTATTTTTATGCCAGAGTCTCTGAATGAAGGCAAAATGTTGCTGCCAGCAGTTTCCTTTGCCTCCTGTTGGTACCCTTTTCTTCTCCAGTCTAGTTACTGGCAATCTTCACTATTCACTCTCGCCTTCATGCTTTTTATTTTTTTATATAAATACATGCTTGCATATGCAAACTTCTAACAAAATTCTGAGAATATTTCTAACAATATTCAGGATGATCCTGAATTCCATGGCTGACAGCAGTGTTATGTGTCTGTTTCTTAGGCTTGCATCTGTCAAAGTAACTTTCAGTTCCTTTAAGTTTGCCTCTGAAGATGGATCCTGAGTCCCTTTTGTAGTTTCTTGCAACATCAAGAACTGGGAAAAAACCTTTTAAAATGTCTTTACTAGAGAGGCCTCAAAAGGCGTCTTCAGTCCCATCACTTCAGTCTTCCTTAAGGTTAATTTGAGTTTATTAATATTTTGATATATTTGAGTTCTTTAGTGGGTTTTTCTTCTTGAAGTGATGATTGGAATGAGACCTTCATATTCATTTGATATATTTTTCATTTGTTCTGTTGTCAGTGAAGCCATATGAGTTGCCTGCTGTAATTAAAACTAAGGGAAAAAGCTGCTTCTTTTTGTGTTGGAGTATATTTCTCTGAATTCAGATAGTGGGGGCAGAGCCTCTTTGGTTTATTTCCTCCCATATACAGTAAATATCATATTTTGCTATGTGGACACATTGATGCACACATGTAAAAATTTTTCAGCAAATTTAGTAAAGTGATAGTGCCCGCAGGCATCTGCCTTGTGCTAAGCCACCAAAACTTAAAAGTACAGTAGAAAAACTAAAAACAAGCAATTTCCCAAGTTTTGCATGCTACAAGCAAATAATTGAAATTTGCAAGCATTTAATTATGACTCATAAGTCATTTTATGCCTCATGAAGATGCAGACTAGTTTTTCTGTAGCACTTTTGAATTTTAAGGTAATTGTTATAATACTTTGCTTCTTCAGAGTGATAAATGGCAATTGTGTTCATTGTGTTTTCATCAAGGCTTCAGACACTAAAAAATTAGTTAGAATACAAAATACTTTATTGAAAATGAAGTACTGGGATGACAGTGTGGAACATTTGTTTTAAATACTGTTTTTAAAATTTATTTTCTGTGGTTTTTTTGAAAAAAAAGCAGCTGTGAAGGTGCTTTTTTGCTCATACAATTTAAATGAAGAATAAATACAAAATTTTAGTGCTATAGAGGGAACTTGAGATGGAGATCGTAGAATTTGCTCTTCAGAAATAATAGAGCATATTGCGAAGTGGTTTGCTTTAATGTAGGTTAGAGAAATCAGAAAAAAAATTAAGCGGTCTTAGGAGGATTGAAGGGGGTTAACTATTTAGCAGGAAGTTTTATGCACTGCTCAGTAGAAGAGGGGTGGAAAAATGGCATTTGATACTGAACTAGGATAAACCAGTTTTCTTCATTACGTAGCCCTTTCAGGATGACCAGGGTCTCAGACCCAGCCAGCACAGATTTAGAAGAGGTCGGTCGTGTTTGACCAACCTGATCTCCTTTTCTGACCAGGTGACCCTCCTGGTGGATGCAGGAAGGGCTGTGGATGTTGTCTATTTGGATTTCAGCAAGGCCTTTGACACTGTCTCCCACAGCACACTCCTGGATAAGCTGGCAGCCCGTGGCTTGGACAGGAGCACTCTGTGCTGGGTTAGGAACTGGCTGGATGGCCGGGCCCAGAGAGTGGTGGTGAGCGGTGCTGCATCCAGCGGGGGCCAGGCACCAGTGGTGTCCCTCAGGGGTCTGTGCTGGGGACAGTTCTGGTCAGTATTTTTATTGATGACATGGATGAGTAAATTTGCAGATGACACTCAGCTGGGAGCGTGTGTCGGTCTGTTGGAAGGTAGGAGGGCTCTGCAGAGAGATCTGGAACAGTTGGATGGATGGGCAGAGTCCAATAGGATGAAGTTTAATAAGTCCAAGTGCCGAGTGCTGCACTTTGGCCACAATAACCCCCTGCAGTGTTACAGCCTGGGGACGGTGCGGCTGGACAGTGCCCAGGAGGAAAGGGACCTGGGGGCACTGGTGACAGCAGCTGAGCAGGAGCCAGCAGCGTGCCCAGGTGGCCAAGAGGGCCAATGGCATCCTGGCCTGGATCAGGAATGGTGTGGCCACAGGAGCAGGGAGGTCATTCTGCCCCTGTACTCTGCACTGGTGAGGCCACACCTCGAGTGCTGTGTCCAGTTCTGGGCCCCTCAGTTTAGGAAGGACGTTGAGACGCTTGAGCGCGTCCAGAGGAGGCAGCGAGGCTGGTGAGGGGCTTGGAACACAAACCCTGTGAGGGACAGCTGAGGGAGCTGGGGTTGTTTACCCTGGAGAAAAGGAGACTCAGAGGTGACCTTATCACTCCCTACAACTTCCTGAAGGGTGGCTGTAGACAGCTGGGGGTTGGTCTCTTTCTCCAGGCAGCGACTGACAGAATGAGAGGGCACAGTCTCAGGCTGTGTCAAGGGAAATACAGGTTGGATATTAGGAAAAAGTACTGATAAAGTACTGGAATGGTCTGCCCAGGGAGGTGGTGGAGTCACCATCCCTGGGTGTGTTTTTAAAAAGACTGGATGTGGCACTCGGTGCCATGGTTTAGTTGAGGTGTTAGGGCGTGGATTGGACTCGACGATCTTGAAGGTCTCTTCCGACCTTGTGATTCTGTGATTGATTCTTGTTAATAGAATCTTCTGGTTTTTGGACTTGCTATGATCTTGTTAGATTTGAAGTTTAATTAGAGAGGTATTGCTGTACAGTTTTTGAGAAACAATGTAATTGTTTAGTTGTTTAATTTGAACAGTGTTTTTCCTTATAATTTCTTTAAAGAAGGCGCAAGATCAGTAGTGTCTTGTCACTGCTCAGATTAGTCTAGCACTGTAAAACATTGAAGAAATAACATGAGTGTACTTCCAGTGAGACATAGACGGAATAACTTTTTAAACTGCTCTAGTGCTGCCACAGAGGAAGTGAATAAAATTCATGGAGATGCTTGAATAAGATTTGCTAATTTAAGAGGTAAATGTACATTGGAGTTGACTATGTCAGGGTTTTTATGAACTGTATGGTCACACTTATTTATAATATTAGTTTACATGAAGAAGATATCATTCCATTGCTTAACACACAGGTGCATTCCTTGAAGTTTTATTGATAGAAATTCTTCTTGGTAAAAGCCTGTAGATATCGAATGGTCTGGACAGATAATTTGCATGAATGTACTGATTGGGTAATTTTGAAATAGTCTTACTCATCGCTCTTCATAATTTCCTTCAAAGCAGGAACAGAGTTAGTTGAAGAAGCCTAAGTTGTTGCAGTGTTATTTCCTTCTAGTAACAATTTCAGAGTATTCTGAAGTATGTTAGGTGAAAACCAAGTAGCAATTGATTGTACATTCTGACAATTGACATTGAATTTCTATTATTCACAATATCCTGACAGTAAGCAAAAACAATGATGGTAAAGGTGAAAATGCAAGTACATTCAAAAGCTGAGTGAACGCTATTTTCCGATATTTGATGTGGACTGCTTTGTGTTCATTCGTGTTTAAAATAAGTAAAAATGCAGTTCTTTAACCAAATTATTTTAATACTTCAATAAATCAAGTCTTTTTCTTATTCTTAATGTATTTATAATATCAGTATAAAACTAAAGATAGAAGGAGACTGATCCCCCAATATGTCTATAAATGGGCAATTTTCAAGGTTATGAGTGCGTGGAGGACAATTACTTAGCCAGAGATGTTGCACAGGAAGACATCAACATGAAGTACAGACTTAGATTGCATAATTGAAAAGGGATTTTGTATATGTGTTTCAGTTTTTTGTGGGATGTTCTTTTGTTACATCAGAAGTGCCTGCTTTTGGTGTCTTAAGGCTTTCCTTTCTCTTTCAGAAAATGCTGGGACAGAAGAGATGAGTACTCCCTTTACTAAGGCCTAAAACTGCCTGTTGAAAAACAATCCTGACCAGGCAATATACGAATGGCCCAAGGAAGCCAGCAAATTGATATTCAGGTTTTACGTGACCTGCGACAGAAGTTTCCTGAGGTACCTGAAGGTGTTGTATCCAGATGCATGTTACAGGTCAGTGCTCTGTTCATGGCTGTAAAAGTAAGCAGCGTTGCTGATTTAAGCTTTCTATATGGGCATCCCCTCTATAAATGAGAAAAATATATGTAGCCAATTTCCTTATATTGCACAGCAAGTGAAGTATTAAATTGTCCTCTCTTTTTCTGTGCCTAATCCGGGGTGGTCCAAAGTAAATCAGCCTGTAAATCAGTAACCAGTGTGTGCATGGAGACTACTGTCTCACCAATCAGTATGCTCATGCCTTTTGGCCATCTCAAGAGCCAAAACTAACTGTTGCAGAAGGAGGAACGCAAAGTCAACCTGAGTCCAGCAGGGGAGATTTAATGCAATGCTACAAAGAGTGGCATTTTAAAATTTTATTTTCATTTTTATTTGAGTGTTGGACAGCTCCAGAAGCAACTTTACTACCTGGTCTCCATCAGACTCAAAGGTGGGCCCTTGCCTCCGTGCAGGCTGGCCCCAATGCTTTCCATTCCCAGCTCCCTTGGCCTGCAGAGCCAGCCCTGGTGGCCTTAGGTGCCCTCTGCAGCAGGAGCCTGGAGTGTGATGTGGGCACAGCTGGGTGCTCGAGTCAGGCTCTCTCAGGCAGGACAAGGTACTTGCAGCCTCACCTCCATCATGTTAGACCTGAGTGGGGGTGAAGCACTGGTGTGCATCTGCCCAGGGCTTTGGCTGCTAGGTGGGCTTAATTTTTTTGCTGTACCTTTGGAGTCTATGTAGTTAATTAATGGATTTCTGTAGGGCTTGATAGTAACAAAGCATTTCTAACTAGTGCTGTACTTAGTGCTAAAGCTGCATATTCTCAACTTCTACATGCAGCTGTCTGTTTTTAATGCTGCCACTATCAGAACACATACCATATTTTTTATCAGCTTCTTGCTCTGTAGTGTCATGTTAGCTACTTCAGAAGATAAATTCATGTCCCTCCAAAGTCGAGTAGGGACACCTAAATGCCTAGAGTTAAATTTTGGTAGACTTATTTAACTATGTTGCTTAAACTGTTTGCTTTGCATTTTCCGTCAATTCAAAGCAGCCATACCGACTGATTTTCTTTTTCATTCTAAGATATTCAACTTTTGATTTACTCTGGTTAATAAGAGAGTTATCCAAATAGTCACACTGATCATCAGTAGACACTGATTAAAAAAATAATGGTTATGACTTCCCAGAAGCTGTCTCTGGACTATGGCTAGGACATCTGTGTTTATGATTCAATATTCTTTATATCCTTCTTGTTTGTCTTGCTATTTTCTGTGTATTTTTATATAGGAAACACATATTTTCTATGCTTACAGATGTATATTTACTCACACACACACATACATCCAAATGAAGTGTTTGTACTCTTGGTGTCTGTGAAATTTAATATTCATATTGTCAAGACTTTATCATGACTCTCCAGTCTTTCTAGAGTAAGAACTTGTGAAAAGTGCATTTCATCAACAGAATTGATTTTGATTTGCAAGAAAGCAAAATTCTGCTCGGGGCTCATGATATTTCAAACTTTCTCCAATCCCTTCTTTCTCATTATTTAGCTGAAAAGAAAACTGAACCAGAATATAAATTGCCTGTACTTGTTCTCAGGATTGTACACTGCTATTTTAGTTAGTGCTCTGTAGGACTTTATACTACAGCTGCAGTTTTGTTCTTCAAACATGAGAACTGCTTGTTCAGCAAGGTCTGTGGACTTGATGGAGTGAATGCATCTTTTGAATGTAATTCTTGGTAAATTTAAAAACTAATACTTGTCTTTAAGAGACTCAGCAGTCTTCATAACATTGAATACAGTGGATTTCTTTTTATTAAAAGAGCCTTAATAACTGTGAAGGAAAGATACTATACATCCCATATTATGACAGATTTATGGGGGAGGGGTGTATATTTTGAGGAAGTGTTTTAAGTCCGCTTTCATAAGAGGATCTTTCAAAAACAGTCTAGAGTAATTAATGTACCATGTGTGCAGTATTGTTAAACTAATTTGTCACACTGGAAAGCTACGTTTTTTGTGAGCTGAGAGCTAAGACTCACCTGAGAAAATCCTGTCATGTTGGTGGTTCCTTGAAATTTCTTGAGCTCTGGTTTCTCTGGCAACTTCTAACTTTGCTACTTTCTTTGGCTTGGGGTTTTGTTTGTTTGTGTTTTGGTTTGTTTGGGGTTGTTGCTATAAAAGCTGCCTAATATGACTTCTTCAAACCAACAAATTTTGTACTTGGACTGATGGGAAAGATTGAAAAGCAGAATTTGAGAGTGCTTGTGCACATGTTCGCAGTGCTGTTGTAAGAGTGTCTGAATCTTGAGTTCTGCCACCTTGTAGTTGAACATAGTGGAAGGAATTTCCAGTACAGGCACTAAGTGTAGTTTAGGTCAAAGACAAGTGCTTGAGGACATTCAGTGTAAGAAATGCCTTGGCCCCACAGTACCTTCTGTGCAGGCATCATATGTCAGGGTGAAGTTATTTTTAAGCTAGGAATTTAAGATACCCCAGGTGAGAATCTGAAAGAATATAATCAATTATGTAGTTTATAGTATTATTGATGATGCTTTTATAACAAGGAAAGTTTATTTGGGTTACTCTGAATTGTGCAGAAAAAAGTCAGTCATCCTCCCTAAATTCTTTGTAGCCAAACACTTACAGGTTTTTCTAAAGGAAGGTTTATAGCATTATGTATTTATAATAAAAAAAAATTAGAATTAAGGGTAAAGAGAATATGCAAATACCTTGAGGTAAATACCACGCTGTTGAAATACCTAAACAATATATAGCATACCAGAAACAGAGGATCACCAAAAAGCTAATAGGAGGAAGCTTAAACCTGTTTAATCTAGGGAGTAAAAAGTCTTGGACTGACAGCACTGAATATTCCTAAAAATTTTTGTATCCTTGTGTTCTTCCCAACAAGCCTCCTGCATTCAGCTCTCCCATTCTCCTCATTTAAAGGAGTCCCTGCAGTGCCCAGAGTCTGTGGACGTTGCTCCCTGTTGTCCTATTTTTTGTGTCTGGAGCATTCTATAGCTGCTCCTCAAGTCTACGTCCTCTCCTTGCTTCCTCATTTCCCTCCAACATTCTTATTCTTTCTTTTTTTTTCTTTCTCTTTCAGGGTGCCAACATTTTAAACTCAATTGGGACATGGGCAGAGATAAGATGAGGGGTATTGTTTTGCTGGAATATGCTCAGTCTGCCATCAACCGGTTCTCTGATCTGTAAAGAGCTAGAAGCGGTTGAAATTCTGCCTCTGCCAGCCAGAAGATGCCAGGGGTTCCATGTGCCCCCGTTTCCCCTTTGAGTTCTCCAATTTTCTCATTGACGTCACTGAAATTTGGGAATTGATTGGATGCGGTCTTTAAAAAGAAATTAAAAATTGTCCAAAGAAATGCATTCAAGCTGAATGTAAGGGCCTTGCAAGCTTGGCCTGTTCCTTTTTGGTTTGGTATTTTTGGCCTTTCTGTTAATAATTTTAATTCACTTCTTGCAAAATCTGCATTTGAGATATTTCTAGCTTGTTTTTCTGTGGCGTCCTATCTTTTTCCCTTTTCTGGCTCCCTTTTCTCCTTTGCAACAAATACCAGGCTATTGTTCTTAGCTTCTCTTACCAACTGTTCTGTCCGTGTGTTTCCTTTCTTCACTACTAACTTCCTTTGATTACTTTGTCCTCTGGTCCTTATTCCAAACTAGAGCTGATATGCATATCATCAATTTGATCTATTTTTATATCTCTGAATACTTTTTCATAGAAATCTTTATATAGAGCTGGCTTGTTAGATAGCATTTAGGGAATCCTATCATTTTAAAAAGTTTTATGGCTGGGGGGTTTTGGGGATTTTTTTTTTTTCCCCTTTAATTTGGAAGAATTCAGAACTGCATCTGGTCTAAATGAACACATAGTTTTGGTTTTGTGGGTGAAGTTTAGCCTTGTCATCCCTCTCCCACTTCTTTTTTCTTTTTCCTTTTTTTTTGTTTAATTATTATTATTATTTTTTATTTTTGTAAATCTGTATGGTAGAGACAGTCTTGCTATGTCTGCACAACACTGTCACCTTCATGCTGGTTGAAGAATGAGAAATGTCTGCTAGTTTAACAAAAATGACATAATAGAAAGCATGTAGCATGGATCAGTTTATCTGGTTGTGTTACTCTTTAACTAACTGATAATGTTGCTACTTGGCACATGCAATTTTTTTCCTTGATCACGTGCATTTTTTTCTAGTAACTATTTCTATGTGCTGGATGGATTTGCCACCTATTTAATGTTAATAACATGGGCCTGAACAGGTGCTCTTCTGGCTGAAAGTATTAACCTTTATTTCTTGGGGGTGGGAGGTTCTGTGTGAAAAGTGGTAGAGACAGAGCACAGTATGAAGAATTAGGTCCCTGATGCATGTTCACTCTTTTTAAAAATCCTTATGTAGGAAACTAAATTGGGAAGATTAGAGTACAGTATTATTAAACATGTGGAAACGGAGAAGAGAGATTAGCAGTTTGCTTCTGAAATGTTCCTAAAAAAAAATTAGCTAGGTTGTGATTTCTATTCTAAGTCATCGTATTACAGGTTTTAAAAGGTACAGATATAAGTATTTAAAAGCCTTACAGCAGTGGTTTAAAATGAAAATACAAATGTCCTCTGGGTTTTTGATTAATAGTTTTATCTTAAAAAAGGGTAATCCTGCTGTATTTGCGTAAACTGAATTTTTACATTTCTTCTAAAGTCATATACGGTACCTTGAGTCAGCGTGTTTCTTCTCTTCATAAGATTCACTTTCTGTTTTCAGCAGGAGGTAATGGATAACAGGTATTGAAGTGTTTGGGAAAACATTTAAAATAAACGTGTGGTTTCATTTCTGTTTTTAAGTTACTAATCGGTACTCTGCTGATGCTGTGAATCCATTCCTGCTGTCATTTTCCTCCCTAAAGCCAGGGATTTGATCTCTGCTGAAGATGATTCTGAAACTGAGAAGGAATAGAGAAAGTATTCCTCCAAGGTGTACCATACTGCATAAAGCCAAGGTGCAGGATCTCCCTGTCAATGCTTCAGAGGCAATGCAGACCTCTGCCCTTGGTGCCACTGGCTGAGTTACTGTTCCCAGAGCAGTGAGCTTCATGTGCAAGTCCTTTGTGTGTGTAGAGCAGCTATGCTAGCCAGCCACCTAAAGCTTTCTGTCTGATGCTATATTGTTAATTTTTCAGTTATGATTGGATGTATTCATACATAATTGTGACAGTATTTTATCAGTAATGTCAAACTTTCATCTGTCTTTTGTAGAATAACAATAATTTGGATGCCTGTTGTGCAGTTCTCTCTCAGGAGAGCACAAAGTATCTCTACGGTGAAGGAGACCTGAGTTTTTCGGATGATTCTGGGATTCCTGGACTACGAAATCACATGACATCTCTTAATTTGGATTTGCAGTCACAGAATGTCTATCACCATGGAAGAGAAGGAAGTAGAATGAATGGAAGTAGGACTCTAGCTCACAGTGTTAGTGATGGACACCTTCAAACTAGTCAGTCCAACAATGAACTGTTTCAGCAGGAACCACAGACAGCACCTGCACAGGTTCCACAAGGATTTAATGTCTTTGGGATGGCTAATACAGTTAGTGCTTCTAATCCAGGGCAGCATCTTGGATTTCACCTAGGCAGCAAAGGAGTATCTAACTTGTCTCAACAAACACCCAGATTCAACCCCATTATGGTAACTTTAGCTCCAAACATTCAGCCTGGTCGCAATACCCCAACATCTTTGCACATACATGGTGTACCTCCTCCTGTACTTAACAGTCCCCAGGGAAATTCTATCTATATTAGGCCTTACATCACAGCTCCTAGTGGTACCGCTCGACAGACACAGCAGCAGCCAGGCTGGGCATCTCAGTTTAATCCCATGCATCCTCAGCAAGTCTACCAGCCTTCGCAGCCGAGTCCCTGGACTACTATTCCTACATCCAGTACTACGCCACATACCTCATCGCAACACTCAACACAGCCAAACCAGCAAGGCCACCAGACTTCTCATGTGTACATGCCTATCAGTTCTCCTACTACTCCACAAGCACCTATGATTCATTCATCTGGTAGCTCACAACCTTCTGTTCATAGCCAATACAACATTCAGAATATATCCACAGGACCTCGCAAAAATCAAATTGAAATCAAACTTGAACCGCCACAAAGAAACAGTTCTTCTAAGTTGCGTTCAACTGGCCCTCGTACCTCCACTGTTCCCTCTTCCCTCAACAGCCAGACGTTAAGTAGAAGTCAACCCACTGTTTACATATCGGCCAGTCCTCCAAATACTGATGAAGTGATCACACGTGGTCAGCCCAAGGTCTACATTTCAGCAAATGCCGCGACAGGAGATGATCAGCTTGTGCGGAACCAGCCCACGCTTTTCATATCGACAAATCCTGGAGTATCTACTACTGCTAGGAATATGTCTGGTCAAGTAAGCATGGGTCCTGCATTTATTCATCACCATCCACCCAAGAGTCGAGCAGTGGGCAACAGCACCACTGCAACCTCTCCTCGAGTGGTTGTTACGCAGCCTAACACAAAATATACTTTTAAAATTACAGTTTCTCCAAATAAGCCCCCTGCAGTTTCCCCAGGGGTAGTATCCCCAACTTTTGAACCTACAAACCTTCTAAACCTTCCTGATCACTATGTTGAACCAGAGGGTATCCAGCATCTCACTGACCCTGTTTTAGCACATGTGGATAGGATCAGTGATGCACGGAAATTGAGTATGGGATCTGATGATGCTGCCTACACACAAGGTAATAATCTTAATATAAATTGTAGAGATTTTGATCAGGTTGTCAATTCAGTGTGTAGATTGCAGAAGAGCAGGAAACAGTTAGTAACCTTTGTGATGTTAATACAGTATCTTTAATTTTAGCATTTGTCAGTGTTTCCTAAATGAATAAAAGTGTTTTATAAGCAAATCATAGATTTCTTTTTATGGTAAAGACATGTAACTGAATACTTGAAGATATTCTTCTGTTTGTCTTAAGTAGATATGTTATCTGTTTAATGGAGTCATACCATCTTCATTTTTATGTTGTTCTGCAAGAAACATCTACGTTTGTTCGACTTGTCTTAGTGATTTAAAGTGACAATTCCATTATCAGATTTTTGAATCAGTTGAGGTACTGTTTACATTGGATAATGTTTGGTGGGTTTTTTGTTTTTTTTTTTCATTTTCCCCCCTTTTGCGAGTGTTATTTAAGAAGAAAGAAAAGCAGACATCAAAAGCAATTAATGGGACAAAGTGTTGGCCTGGCCTCCATGTTTCCTACTGTGTGCCTGACAATAAAATGCTTAAAGTCTTGATACTTACTTCTGTTACATTTTAAAATGTGAGAAGCAACACCAAACCAAGGGAATCTGTTTTATGGGATCAGTGGTAGGGGCGGGGTAAAATCTAGAATATGTGATACAGTGAGATAAGCTGTTAATGTTTTTCTTCTGTTTTCATGGGTTTGCATGCTTTTATTACCAACTTGATGGTTTGTTAACCCTCCTGTAAGCTTTTTACATAAAAATATTGAATAAGTCTTAGGATACTTACGCAGTATTCATGATAGGTTGTCAAAATAATTTGGTTTTGACCTCACTGGACCTCTTTGGACTTAGCAAACAATTCAGAATTTAAAAAACTGGCTTGTTCCATGACCAATGTAAGCATTCTTTAGATTAATTTATCCATTTTATTTTGTAATCCAGTGTAATCCAGTGATTGCAGTGATCAGGACACTGGAAGCCAGGTCTGCATCTGGGGTACTGTGTTAATGAAGTAAATCAAAAAGTGATTCTAGCTTGTGAACTACTTCCGGATATAATTAACTTTGGGGAGGAATAGTCAATCCTAACTCAAAAGTTTCTAAAGGTTATGTGTCAAAACCAAAAAGCTAATCATCTTTACATTCTCTTGTGTTCAGTGCATAAAGAACTTTAGAAAATTCATCTGTAGGTAAGCAAAAAAAATGCCCCCCAGTTCATATTCCTTTTCTTACTTTGGAGGGAGACTTAGCTGTATTGGTCTTAGTCCTGGAAAACGTCATATATCAGAAATTAAGCAATTGAAATCTTGTCCTTAGGCTCTAAACAGTCTTCTAGATCATGAACTTGCTTCCCAAGCAAGTTGGATCTTTTTAGGTGTCACTAGAGGACAATAAGGTAAATGAATACTCACACAATCTGATTCTAAAAAGAAGACTGAAGAAAAGAACTTTATTATTTACCAAGACCTCGCTTGTATAGATTCTGAACAATGACCAGGGATTGGAGAACAAGGTTACCACCTCTCCATCCCACTGGCCAGGCTAGAAGTCAATTAGTTGACTCTCATCAGAGAGGAATGTAAATACAGTGATTGTTTATGGTACAAATGTGAGAACTCGGCTACAGAACTGTAAACATCTCACGAAACTCACAGAATGTGGCAACATTGGGGGTTGCAAAACTGCACTTTGGGCACTTTTTGGGGCGTCGTCCCTTTCTTCTGTTTATCCTTTCTGAGGGCAGTGGGTTCAACCAGGTCTACCTCTTTATCTCTTGTACCCTTGGTAGTAATGGCCACTGTAACCTCCTGCACATTCTCTACAAGCTGCAGGTATCAGCATTCAGTTTATCGAGATGAGGCAAGCTTGATACACAACCTGGAAGCATTGACCTCATGCCTGCTGTGGAGCACAGCTCTTCCTGAAGCCAAGCTGCAGCTTTTAGATGATGTGTAGGTGTATGATGTGGGCTGGTGTACTTTTAGGGACCTCAAGAAATCACCATCCATCTGCATCCTTCACTAGAAAGCACTTATATTTCTGAAGTTCTTTACATGAAGAGATGTTTTGCATTTCCGGCATGCATGCTCCATTTCTGCTGCAATAAGTGCAGCATTTCTTACTTTTTTGTTATTAATTAATATTTGGAAAGTTGAGAAGTCTGATAGATTTAATTGTATGATATTGAAATCTGGAAGTCCTAACTGTTGCTTTTAAACATGTTTCTTACACTTAGCAGTGTGGGGGGTTTTTGTTTTGGTTTGGTTTTTTTTTTTACTTCTTACATACAAAAAGGGATTTGAGTTACTTGATGTTTTCTGTGTTCTCTAAACTGCTTATGATTTAGCCAGACTGTCATAATCCTTCCATGTGAGGTGCTTGTTTCATTTTAATTTTAGCCAGAAAAGATGAGTAGTTTCTCTGGCCGTGATTAGAGAAAAATGTATTTTCATCAGCTTTTCCATTTCTGCCAGAATACTCCTTATCTTGGCAGGAAGAACTGAAACTGGCTTGAAGGAAAAGAAACCTTGGGGTGGAAGATGGAGTTGCTTTGATGTCAAATGAAGTTTCCTTTGCACTTTTTATTTATTTTACATTTACATGCATGGTCCAACCCAGGAGAACAGAAGATGTGTTGGACCTCTCTGTAGGTGCTGCTGCTTGCCATCAAAGAAGCGTTACTTTATCAGTGTGTGTGTAGGCACCTCAGTCTCCTTCCATGTTATTTCTGGTTTCCCTCCCAAGAAAGTCACAGCAGGTAGTAGAAGGCTGCCCCAGGTCTTGGTCTTATTTGCTGCCAAGCCTGGAGGTTATATTATGTGTAAACGAGTGGATACTGCTCAGATAAAATCAGTGTCATTTCCCTGGAATATTTGGTTGTATCTCTAGCACTGACTCTGTGAAGCTAAGAAACTCACTGTCACCAGACTTTTTAGAACTGGTTCCTGGGGGATGTTTCTCATTTTCTAGAATTCTAGTTTGAGATTCTGAGGAATGTGGAAATGTTGAGTGCATGTGTCTGCTGTTGAAGTCAGTAAGAAATGATGATGCTGTGGCAAGAGTAATGCAAGGTGCATACCCAGAAGGAGAGCCAAAAGAGGATGCATTTTTATGCTCTTCTGTTCAGTATCACTTCTGTCAGTGTGCAGAAGTATTCCCATTACTTGGCAGAGATTAGAATTTATAATTAGTTTTATTAATATGAAGTGGTTAACTGACATGTCAATATATAATTTGGTTTAGTAGAAAGTGTCTTAAAAATTGGAATCCTGTTAGAAATTGAAGATTCTGTACTGAGATGTATGCATGTCATGTGATGAGTAGTGAGGCCAAACAGTTATATTTAATTGTATTATATTATATATTATAAATATATTATATTTAATAGTTGCTCATTCTGTGGGTAGCTTTCCATCTGTAGAATGGGAGAGCACCCCATGAAGAAAATACATAACTGAGTAATAAAATCACTAGGTAGATGTTTTCTTCCTAGGGAACTTAAGTCCTTTGGTTAAATATTACACAGCCTTCACTGTCTGATGTTTTCATATTATTTTCTTTAACTTGAAAGAGGATGGTGTGCAAAGTTGAGCAAGTCATTGGTACCAACTGTAGTTATTTATGTGGATGCATGTTTGCTTAGCAATTCTTTCCACTGTCTTTTTAATGTAAATAAATTAACTGATAAGCTGGATTAGTAAATTAACATTTCACAGCTCTTGCTTTGGTTTCTTGGAGCTTCAAAGATAAATAAAGCTGCAAGAAACAAATTTATTTAATTCTTAGCCAGTCCTTGTAGATGTTTAAGAAAAAGGACTTGAATGAATTACAGCTGTGGCCCATGCTCCAAGGGGCTCTGAGCCCTTTGCATCAAGTTGTCTAAGAAAAAATACCACCTTATATTTGGCTCTGTATATCAGGCCTCACTCTTCAATGATCCTGTTTTTTAAAAAATAGGTGAATATTGAAAAGAGAGAACAACAAAAAACCATCAGTTTGAACTACTTAAGTTGCATATCAGATGACTGAATTTTGTGCAGCTTCAAATACAGGTTTTGAAAACATGGACAAGCATAAGTGTGTTTTGAGACTCTCATTAACCTCCTGCCACAGTGTAATTGCATTGCCGGAAATCCCCTCCATATCTAGCAAAATACAAGATTTAAGAAATATGTAGGTCTACAGGGTAGGGTGAAATCGTTGTATTCATAGATTAGAATTTATCTTAGAAACACTTAAAATAACAAAAGACATACTAAAATTCACAACATTTTTGAGAAAACAATTATATATACATTTACAGACTTTAAGGTATATTTAGTGCCTGACTGATAAGGTCTCTGGTAGAGGAAGAGTGAACTTTCGTCCTCCAGACGTTTGTGCTCCTCTCTGTAATTTTAATGATATACAGCCTTATGTGAAAAATGTGCACTGTGGATGTCAGAGGAAACAGTGGCATCTGCCAGAGCATTGAAATGTACTGCACTCTGCTGAATGCAAACGTGCAGAAGTGTAAAAAACTAGATGTGCCAAATACCCTGTTTGTACTTAATTAAGAAGTTGAACAGTGTTTTCTGAACATTTTCAGTTGCTCTGAGCAACACTAGAGGGAGCTGAATACTTAAATTGCCATTTTCCATTCATAAATACCTCACTGAAATAAAAGGAGGATTTTGTCTTCCCCCCACCATTGTTTTCCTGCAGCTGCTAAATTGGTATTTAAGCAAAATTACCAAATTATATATGAAAGCCTGCACTTAAACCAATCTCTTTCAAGTTCCTTATTGAAGTTACTTTTAATAGTAGAAGGTTAGCATAGCGGTGTCAATTGATTCTTCTTTAATCACAATAGTAATTTTTAATGTGTGCTTTTAAAACCTGTTGGGATTTGAAATTGTCAGATGGTAGTCACAAAGCTCCTAGGAGAATAAATTGCATAACTCCCCAGACCTGACATGAAAATGAAAAGCATGTAATAGTGCTGTGTGCATCCATCAGTGCCTTCTGCTTGTGCAGTTTCATAATGACAGCTGAATTTCTAAACCTCACAAGTGGGACAACATAGAAATGAGAAATCATGGGGTTTTTTCCTGTACAAGAGTAGCTTAAAAAAGGAGATGAGGGATGCACGGGCCAAGTCTTGGTCATAGCCGAACTCTGGAGGCCTTGCCGTGCAACCTGATACTCCGGTAACAATGCTCCTCACCTACTGGCTACTCGCCAGCAGCCTGCAGTTTGACAGGTCTGAAGAGTTCTGAGTGTGGACAGTGGAGCATAGCTGTGTTGCCTCAGCAGTCTTACCAAGGTAATGAAAACAGAAGAGACTGTCTAAAAGTGGAAATAAAATGTAGAAAGAAAAAGGGATTGTACACTCCCTGCAGGAGTAGAGGCAAAGTAGTCTTTGATTTCCTTTCTTTAGACGTGCAGCTACGTTTGCTGTTTGTAAAAGGCTTTTCAAGAGGAGAGACTGTAGAGATTATTTACCTATAATTCCAAGTCTTCAACAAAAATCTTGAGATTTCAGTTATTACGTTTTTATTTTACTTATGAGCGCAATGCAATTTTTGCTGTAGTGCGGCTACTGTGACCTAAAATAAAGGTGATTGTTTATGAAAACTTCTCTGATTTCTCTGATTTGAACAAAACATAGCAGAAGCGAGGTGTCATTTCAGTGTCTTGTGGACATTTGTGACTCAAAAGCCTAGGCTGGATCTCAGTACGGCCTTATGGTCTGTAACACTGTTCAAAAATAGTTTGGCATGGTTCCTCCTTTTAAAGAACCTCTGGAAGACAAAATGCAGTGTGTGAGTGAATGAATGAACAGGCAGGAGCTGCAGGAGAAGACAGTTCTGCTTGCCAAAGATGTGGAATATAGCATCTTTTTGATGTGGGGGGGGGGTTTTGGTTTTTTTTTGTTTTTTTCTCTGTTACTATTTGGGAAACCTAGGTAACCAGATTTGAGTGCTAAGTTTTTGATACCTGAAGAAATTATGAGGAATTAAACATCATGTTCCTGCTAGAATTTGGCTTAAAGACTTTGTGAGACAAATTCAATCTTTTAAAAATACCTTGTTATTGCTATTTCTTTATAATTTCCAGGGTGATATAAAGGTATTCATAGCCTGTGAAAATTATCACAGTTTATATGAATTCCTAGTTTAATGGATTAATTAATGGCTGTGCAGAAGTTAAAATGATTCTTTGTTTTTTTTTAAATGAAATACATTTTTATAGAGAGTGATTATTACTATGAGCAATGATATCTGCTTTTGTGATGATATTTAATAGTAAACCTGCCTTCAATGAAATAAACTCATTTGATTGCATGAATTTGTGTTATCTGCCACTTAGGTTGTTCATACCTTTAAAAAACTGTTGTTTAAATGCTAAGTTCATTGTTTCTAAATTAGGTCTCCTTGTGCCTTTGCTTTACAAATAGTAAGCAGCCTTATAAATTGGAAACTGAACTAATGGTTCTGCACTGTAGTTAAGGGGTAAAATGACACAATCCAGCTTTTGGCAAATATCGCAGTTTGCTAGTGGTGTGCTTATTTCTGGTTGGGTTTCTTTTGATGAGTCTTACTGTGATCCAGTCCTAATTGCAATAAGCATATGTAGTGCTCCATATTGCAGTTGTCTGAAATCCTCTTCGTGCTACCTGTTTTGCAGTGCTTGAGCTGAATACACAAAGAAATATTTGTTCCTGGCTTTGGGTAGTCAGTCTGGAAGGTTTTTACAGATTACAGTTAAATTTTGCATGGCCTTTTATTACGTTGTATGGCTTTCTCATATTTGCTTGTCTGTAGTTAGTTTGTGCTGTTTTCAAAAACACAGCACTTCTGTCTTATGGCAGATCTTCTTGTGCGGAAATTGGAAAAGCGCTCTGTAGTGGTGTTTTTTTGTTTTTTTTTCCTGAAAGAACACTAACTTGGATCTTAATCTGATGTTGCCATGTGAAGGATAATAAAGTAGATAAAATGGGACTTTATGTATTGCAGCTTTACTGGTACACCAGAAGGCCAGGATGGAGCGACTTCAACGAGAACTTGAGGTTCAAAAGAAAAAGTTGGATAAACTAAAATCAGAGGTCAATGAAATGGAGAATAATCTAACACGAAGGCGCCTGAAAAGATCGAATTCTGTTTCCCAAATTCCATCAGTAAGTTGAAACGTCTGTAGGGTATAAACTAAAAACCACAAGTGTGATCTGTCACAATAAATTGAAGGAAGATTTGTTCATATACTGACAATATACTAGGGACAGACAGTACAGTTGGAATTAAGCTGGTAAACTGGAGTTTAGAGCAAGGACTAATTTAACCACAACCTTGCGGTTCACTAATTGCTTTGTGAAGTATTGCTTTTAAAGGCAGTCAAAAAGCTTGACCTGGTAATCCTTACAATTTAATACTAATACTGCCGTCACACCAAGTACTTTTTGGTCTTGGTGCGTATACTGAGCTCAGAGAAACTGATCAATGCACCAGTTTTCAGTGCTATATGATCATCCATTGATCTGGTGGACTGGACCACTGGCTGTGCTCTGACTGCAGTTTGGAGTTGTTCGGTCAGCTCAGAAGCCTGATGAGTGAGAATTATTCACTGGGTCTGGAAGCTTTTTCTGAGACTATGCTTGGATTAAAAGAAAGGTGTTCGTTAGGGAAGATTCTTTTATCATCATTTCTGAAATAACTAAATGCTGTCTATCTGTGCATGAATGGTAACTGTTCATAAACTGGGAAAATTACTCTAACAGGCAGATTTATTTTTTCAGCTGGAAGAAATGCAACAGTTAAGAAGTTGTAACAGACAGCTGCAGATAGACATAGATTGCCTAACCAAAGAGATTGATCTTTTTCAAGCAAGAGGTACAGTATGTCTTAGTACATCAGTAACTGTAAATGTTGATTTTTTTTTTCACTGTCCACATGTTTCAAAAAAGTCTGTGTCATAAATGATGGATATACACACTTTTTGCAAAATCATCACATTGAGTGAAACCATGGGAAGTAACGGTCTTTAAAGCCTGTTGTTTTTGTTGGCCATATGATTTTTCCTCATCCCAAAGTCACTCCTATTTCATACTTGGCTCAGAAGAGAGAAGTTTGTGATGCCATTTATTTATTAAATGCTAGGGATCAAAAATCTGGTTACCTGAGTAGCAAAGAGAGAGAGAAAGTTTTTTGAATGATACTACTATACTTATGTGCCTATCTCTCACTTTTGTCTTCCACTTTTGTCTGTATTTAGCCTCTCAAGTTAGCAAATACAAAGTGTGGTTGTAACTTTCAGTGTGCTCTCTGCTTTCCTTGTCTGCAGGGACACAGCCTTTGGTCATGGGGGTGAATATGAGACAGCTGAGCCAGTTCAAGAACCGCCAGCAAGAAAGCTTTCTCTCTTCCTGCTTCTCTCTCTTGCCACTTACTGAGCTCTGGCTCTGTATCAGTTTTTTAGACCCTTTGCAGAGCTGATTCTGTTCATGAGCCAAGCTAAAACTTGGATTGCTGGAAAAGCTTGCTCCAGCTGATGTGAGGGAGAGGCACAGGAAGGGAGAACTGAGATAGTGAGAGGGAAGGAACTGATACTTCCCACTTTGAGCAGCAGTGAGCTGTTAGATCAGTTGGGAGATGAGCCACAAAAGTTCTGCTTCAGACAGTGTACCTGCAGTTCAGGAGAAGGTAGACAGGTGTACTGAATGTAATGCTGCACTAAAAACTTGACCTTAAACAGAGGGAATGGTGGGTGATTTTTTTTTTTTGCTTGTTACAGTAAATTGCATTTAGAACTTCCTCTGAGTTTTAATTCTAAGCATGTATGATGCACTGCATAGTAGGTAAGATATCTCTGAGTTTAGCTGCAATTTAGAAAAAGAAAATTAAGATTTACTTATGATCCTGAAGAGTGTTAGGAGAAGATGTCTTAAAGGAGTTTAGTGTGCTAGATTTTGTCTCTGACTTTATATTGCATATTTTGGGCAATAGGTTTCTTAAAATGTATTGCTGAAATTACTAATATCTCACTTAGGTCTGTGTTAACACCTTGATATAAAAGGTGGTAAGTGAATAATGGTGTTGTTAAAGAATTACTGCCAGAAAAAACTGATATGTGTCCCTACTCAATTTATTTTCTTAAACTGCTGCACTTTTTTTTTATTATTATTTTTAGGACCACATTTTAATCCCAGCGCTATTCATAATTTTTACGATAATATTGGATTTCTTGGTCCCGTGCCACCAAAACCCAAAGGTATTGTATTGATAAAATTTGTATTTGATACAAATACCTGCTTTGTATCTAATATCAAGTTCTAATTTAAGTGTCTTGTTTAAGTGTTGATTGCAAAATAGATTACTTCAAAAGCATACAAACTTTGCATTTCATTTGTATTGGCAGTAAGTGTGCTTCTGTTTGCTCTTGTTTGCTCTCTATTCGTACTTCAGGAAAGAGAAGTATATTAAATGGGTTATGTTAAAGATAGATAATGTAGTGTAAGGTAGTTTGTATAATGGAAGCATCCATCTTTCTTTAAGAATGAGCATGAGGTACATTGCTTAGGGACCAGTGAAACTCACTTAGATGACTTCACCATTATTTATAGTGAAGAGTAGATTTACTACATGTAGTAACAACTCGGGTTGATTACCCTCACTGGAAGTCGTGGCTACTGTAGAATTTGTATTAACAAGTTACATGAAAGCCTCCTCTGACTGTTGGTAAATATAGTTCCAGGTATTTGAAGAGGAAAGTAATGCAGTCCAGTAGGACGGTCAGTATTGCTGAATATTAGCCACTCTTCAACATTCTACTTGTCATTGGTTTACACATTGCTTACTTTTTCCCTCTCAGGTTGTCAAACAAAGCAGAACAATTACCTTTTGTGTTTTACATAAAGCAGAGAATGAAATCAATTTATTTGGAACAGCATCATACTATGACTTTAGGCAGACCACCTCATGAAACATGGAGAAAATCCACTGGTGTTTCTGCACAATCTTTCTGTCCAAGAAATTGTCCACATAATATAGATTATGTGTGTGTTTAATTGTCCTTGCAGTGTGCAGTAACTGTTGTTACAGAATCTCATCTTAGAGATTTCTGACATTCCTGCATTGTCAAATGGTCTAGATAAATTGGGCTTTTTGTCCCGCAGACATTTTCCAAACCAGTACTGTTTTTCAAGCTTTACAAAGCACTTTCTGTCCTTTGTTACCTGAGCTGGTAGTGAAAATTCGAGTAAAGTTCAATCCAAACACATTCCTATTAGACACATTTTACAACTGAACCATGAAGAACATCTGTCAGTTATATACTTCCTTTTGCAATAAATAAAAACTAACCTATCAAAGAAGGAAACTTAAATTAATTTTTTTTGGCTAGCTGTCAACATTTCTATTGGCTTATCTTGCAGAAGCTCACAAATTTACGTGCTTCATTCAGTCTATCTTGAAAAATGCAAAATTAACCCTGCCTGGTTTATAAAGCTCCAAACTCCCTCTGTCAATTATCTTTATTTTCTTCTTTTCTTTTTAAAAAAATATCACTGATGTATCTTAGTTCTTCATTAACTTTAATTTTCATTTCATGTTAAGCTTCAATTTAGCTATCACGTAAGCTTTGACTTAAACCAGAATTACTGCTGTTCACAAAAGAACAACAATAATTCTTGCAACTATGATCGGTACCATTGTACTTCTAGAGTCCTTGCTGTCATTTTGCAGCAATTGACGCTGATGAGTTGCTGATGAGATGTTCCCCAGATGAAATAATGGGCTAAAAGGATTTTGCAGTTGCCTAAACTGAGCAACCCTTAACTTGAGAAGTCACTCATCTCTTTTCATCCTTTTCATTCCTTTTCTCTCTTCTTTTCTCTTTTAAAATAGTTGAAGGTTGCTACGTAGCACATAATGCAGAAAGATGTGTTGTATGGTTGGGAGGATTACTCTAGCGTGACAGAGCCAGGCAATTGTTTTTCTTTAGTACTTTTATCTGTTGAGCTGGCTTGAAGAACTGCTACCTTCTTACTAGGATCAAAAAGTTAAACATGTCAAAGGGTTACAAAGCACGTACTTCTTGTCACAATGAATTTTAGACTACTCCATAGACCTCAAACTTCTAAATCTCGTCCATGTTTCCTATGCTGATTAATTTGAAAATTTTATCTCCTTTTTATGCTGTAGCTTTGAACTGAGGGAAGAAAGGAAAGAAGGCAGAGTTGAGGGATGGGAAACGTGATTTTTGTAGTTTTACCTTGAGCCTTTTGGCTGACTTAGAATGAAACTGTGGTCAGGGAGGTGGTAAAAAGCTGCTTCTTTTAATAACTGTGCTGTTCTCAGAGGAGCAAGATAGTTACTGAAAAAAAAAATCTCAGAATTCTTTCCATGCTGTTTTCAGTTAGTAACTGCTTATCTTATCTCTTCCATGTCACAGATCAGAGGTCCATTGTGAAAACACCAAAGACTGTTCCAGACACAGATGAAGATGAGGGAGCTCAGTGGAGTTGTACCGCCTGTACTTTTTTAAATCATCCAGCCTTAAATCGCTGTGAACAGTGTGAAATGCCCAGGCATTTCTGAGCCAACAGGCCCATTACCTTCCCTAAAACCATAGCAAACGTACAAGGAATTGTCCAGGCATTGGGGGGCAAAAAAAGCATTTATGCATAGGATTTTGTAAAATGGAAGATGTGACAAGATGGTATTTTGCTAATGTTAAATGTCAGCCCACAGAGCAAGCAATACCTCAGAGTTGTGTCACAGGCAGTTGACACTGACCGGCTGAAGGGTAATCTGCTGAGAGACTCGCCAGCTGCCTAAACCATGTACAGTATTACCAGTAACACACACCGTGTTCAGGGCCTGGGTGTTGCCCATCCTCTTCTCTGCCCCCATGTCACTACTGAATTTTGACAGGGGAAAGGAATAGAGTGCTAGTGTTTTTATTTTCAGAGCTTTCAGTGAAACACTACATGCACAGAGGAGATCTTAAAAGGAACAAGGTTTAAGTATTTAAACTGTTTGCTGCCATATAGTGCCTTTGATAAAGGGAAGAACTTCACAAATCAGTGGTACTCTTTGCCTTGTCTTCCCTGAAAACATCTCTGTGAACCCAGAAACCAGTACAATCACATCTAAAGATGAAAAGGAAAAACTGCATGCGTTGTCTGTACAATACACACAGTGAAATACCCCAAAGCTTTTCCTACTGTACATAGCTCTAGAGCCTGCTTTAAGTGATTTCTTTTCCTCACCTTTATTATTTTCTTGTACTTCTGTATGTATAGTGTAATAGTCTTTTTGTTAACTTTCTTTTTTTTTCCCTTTAAGTGATTAAGCACGATCATGTCCCTTTTTTTAAGCTTTTATCTGAGAGAAGCGATGCCTTAAAATAAGAGCATTAATAAGAAACTATGCACAAAATAGCTTTCCTCTGCTCATTCTGTACATTGTTCTTGTAAATGCTGATGATCTGTGAAGACCTGCAGATGCAGCGTGGTAAAAGCGCAGGAAAAGTTGGAAGAGTTATGCATATAGTTCACTCTGTACACTGAGTTTTACGGTGGGTGACACAAAGGGAGCATTTTGTCTGGTGTGAGGATACTTTATACTAGGAAACTTTCAACCCACCAACAGATCAGCATCCGAGTTAAGCTTGCTTCATCTGCTGGGTGTCTTGCAGACTCCTGAAGAGAGATTCATTGGGGAAGTACATACAGTGCCAAAATCAACAGCAGCAGCATCGTACAGCTTTGTTCAAGGACTTTAAATGCTTTCCTGTTTCGGCAGCCAGTTTCTAAACCTGACTTTGTGGTGAAGTCTCATATTTATAGAAAACAAGGATAGCAACTGAAATAAAGGCTGGAAAAGAGAAATCAAACAGACTTGAACACTGAAGCAACCTCAAGCATCTCTTTTATTTTGATGATCTATTTTTTTAAGGAAAATACTCACGTGATCGGGGATGTATGTAACCGAGATCAAGAAAATGGAATTCCAGTACAATATGCATGAAAGACGGCACGCAAAGAATTATGTAGCAGCAGCACTTAGTGTGAGGCTGGAGGGAGTGCTAACAATGTAGCAAGAGACAAAGTAGACTGTCACCCACTGTAAACATCCGCCAGTGGACACTTTATTAGGAGTTTTACAAGTGATCTATGTGAATGCACAGAGGCCTTTGTTTTGAAGGCTTTGCATTTTTTTTTATGTGGGAAGAAAATGTCAATCCCAGGTAATTAGGCAGTAGACCCAAAGCACTTGCATTCAATGCATTTTGTTTATAAAATGAGGCCTTGTTTTTCAGCTTCATCTGCAGTTCTATGTGAAGATTGACAAATCAGTTTTTACCTGTTTATTAATAAAACCTAATTTGGATATCTTGAGTTGATGGTTTTGTGATTTAGCTGGGTAAACTGCCTTTGTAACAGATAAGTTATTTATAAAAATTAAAAAAAATATATATTCTAATGTTTTCTTTTGTGATTTGTTTGCTTTTTCCATGATGTGGAGCAACAGAATACTCAACGGAACAATAAGCATTACCAGTATTAAAAGTAGGCTGATTTCTTTCGACGAGAGTTTTTATTTGAGCCTTTGTTTTGTTGAACCTTGTTTCTCCTTCCATGTGATACTCTGTTTAATTCCAGTTCAGTGAGCATAAGGAATGTATTTCATAAAGTTGCACTGACGAGATTGTTTTCTGACCAAAGACCCACTCACTTACTCATAAAGCAATAAGCTATACACAGGCCCTTTTTTACTTCATGCTTGTGGGCTTGATGATTTTTAAAATATTTTTTCTAAATCAAAATGGACAACCATCTTGTGGTAACAGATTGCAAACTTCTGTTGATTTAAGCACAGTTTAAGGATGAACATGGTTAAACTGCATCTTGGTGCTATGGATATAAGTGCTCTGAGATGTGGAGTGAGTGTTACTTGATGTGTCTTTCCTGCATGGATCCTGTCAAAGCAGGTATTTGTTATGTGGAGAGTTAGGCTGTCCTGAGCCATACTGATGCTGTGTAAAAGGCCTTCAGGAGACATCTGAAAACTGATTTAGCAAAAAAAATTAGCTACAGATCCAGCAAAAAAATTCCTTAATGCATATTATTCAACTAGTGTGCCTTAATCTGCAATATGAGAATTAGTGGTTGGAGTGAGGGGCCAACTGTATTTATAAAGGAAGCTATAAAATCCAGTCAGCTGAGAGGTGGAAAGAGCATATTTGGAGAAATAGGTGAGATGGAATCCCACTCATTCTATGGAAATGTATAATTGATATTTTCCCTGTATTTGAGTGTTTATTTTCTGAACGGAAAAAAAAAAAACCAAACAACTTAACCCTTGCTCCAGCTAGCTGTGCAGAGCCATCTGCTCAATATGTGTATGTGTTGGACAGCCTTTTCAGTAACTGATCCTGGAACAGTGGGGTAAGAGAAATGGTCTCTCCAGTGTCTATTCTACACTTTTATCTTCCCCTTCAAGAGTTTTATATTCTTTGTGTACTTCTGGTCAGGTATATCATCAGATAGTGGCATATCAATGTAGTGTGTCATTAAGGGTTTTAGTTTGAAGGGTGAACTAGAACTAGATTTCACTGCTGGATTTTTTTTTCCACATAGAATATAAAAAAGAAATATTTGCAGTGAGGTTAAACTTCGTAATTGTTAACATTAGTAGTTTATCTTGGATGCTGATTTATGACTTTTTACTTTGCTGTGCTGTCTGTCGGGGATCTCTGTAAAAAAAGTACATGCAGGAAGGGAGTACTCGACTTTCAGAGATGCTCCTGTTTATTTTTTGTAAATGTTTAAGATTATCACTTGGTCAAGTTTCAGAATTGGGATAACTTTAGAAATGTAGCAGTGAAACAGAGCTGCTGCTGGGCTGCTGTGCAACATCAATCTGTGGAATTGCCTTCAGTTCACCTTGCTACTTTCTAGATACATTAGGAAAATGTCTTGTGCAGTCTCCAATCAGTAGAGCTCTTCAGTTGTCCAGGAGTGTGGCCAGGTGTGGCACCCATGAAATTGTTTAATTGTGAGATTCAGTGTCTTCAGTCTCAAGCTAATGATAGATTGGCTTTAAAACTGTGTGGTCGGTATTCATGCCTGTCTGTGTATTTGCTTTATCTGTATGAATTTAATAGCTCTTGTGATCTTTAACCTATTAAATTCATACAGTTTTGTGATCTTAAAATGTCTACCTTCAGTGTGTTTTGTAGGTGACCGGGGGTAGTACTGATACTGTCCTTATCAGTACTATATTTCTTCAATCAAATTCCTCCAACTTGAATGTACATTGGAACCTGGACACAAGTTAAAGGATTACTTGATTAAAGATGTAGAAGAAATATTAGAAAAAAGCTATCTATTGAAATCTACTATTTACTCTTTTCAATACTGCTTTGGTATTCTAAAATGGGAGTATTGATACAAAGCAGTAGCAGAAAGTTTTCAGTACATTTAACAGAATATGTAGTGCAGCTTGTGCAGCAACTGTTACTTATGTTTAATTCTAAATTTAGCAAGAAAATACTGTGATATTTTATCTCATGTTTGTTGAAAATTTCCTGACAAGTTGAACAGCAAATACAAATTAAACTTTAAGTTACTTTCATTGGCACAGGGTGGGACAATTACAGAGCATTCCTTTTTCAAGCCTGAGTGCTTGAATAGCTCTTTTATTGCTAATTTTGAGGAACAGTCTTTGATTTTATGTAGTCCAAAATGCCTTGTGAGGTTCATATTTTGTGTAAACTACTTTAAAAGTACTGAGTGAGAACAGGAAGAGTTAGTATGAAGTATTTGGGGGCCTCAGGCTCTATTAACAAGCTTAAGTGCTATAGGAACAATTGGGAGTGGTGGTGAACATTGAAAATTACATGATCAGACTAAACTTTGACTTTTTTATATGATTCTTTAATTTGTTTATTTTTCTTTGAGCAGTTCTGTATGGATGGCACCTACAGTAGAACTCAAACAATTCCACCTTCAGCGGCAGCACTGAGTGAAACTCAGAAATTGTTAACTTCAGTCAAGACTTCAGGCATGTTAATTTCCAGCAGTGCATGCTTTCATCACAACTGCAAATATTTTTAATATTTAATCAAACTATAACAATCTTCAGCCAGTGCAGTGCTGCTGCAGGCATGAGTTTAGCTGATTATTTTTCCCAGTGTTCTGTTCTCTTAATTGATTTAATTTGCAGATACCCATGTGTACTTACAAAGGACTTTGAGACAAAATGGTTGATCATCTACAGGGGTTCAAACTGCCTATGAATTGTGAATTCAATTAAAATAATAAAACCCTATCACATCACATGTGAGTGCAGATTTTAAATGTGAAAAGTAGCATCTCAATTTGGATACCACTCAAGCGTTTGAGTTGCTTTATAACTCAGTCCCACTTTTTAATGGGGACTGTGTTATAGCTTTGAATTCTGAGACTCTGCTTTTTTTCACACCATTAACAGGAGTGCAGTGCCAAAATAATTTTGATGTTGCTGATGTGGTAACAAATGGAGATGCTGCATATTAAGCATTTTAATGTGCTTTTTGTCTCAGTAGATATCAGCAGACCTTATCTGCCTGTGACTGATAAAGTTTACCTAATTCAGGTTCCCTTTACAAGTGATGGAAGGTCCAAGGCTGAGGAATGCGATGTTGGAGACATCAAGGAAATGAGCTCAGGAATGCTCTGCCCTTTGTTCTCCATATACTGAAGCAGGTGGTGTTGCTTTCCTTGCGCCCTGCTGTGACATACAAACTAAAATGTGGCAAGCAAAAGGCCTCTGAGCTGGACGGGGTGTGTTGGAGTCAGAAACTTGGGACATTACGTGAGAGAAATGCTGGTGTCACCACTGTGCATCTGCGGACACCACAGCCATGTCTCTATTGTGTGCTGAGGTCTTGCGCTTGCCACATTTCATTATGTGCCAAGGAAAAGTTCACAATGTTTTCCTGAGGAAAGGCCAGTGGGAAGTGAGTCCCTGGAGTTCCTCATCTGGCTGGTGCACATCTGCTTATCCACAACACAGCAGAGGCGTCTGCATGTGAAAGGGGTTATTCAGCCTCTGTGGTTTGGAGGTTGGACACTGATTCCTTAAAAGAGACACTTTGTACTCTCAGAAGAACAGCCCATGAATCCTTAATTCTGGATTAGCTTTGTACCATCGTACTGCAACAATAAACCTGTAAAAGTGGCGTTTCCTAATTCAAGTGGTAAATCTAGAAGTGAGCTCGAAAGACGTTAATGAATATCGATAGCTCTTGTAAGGTGACAGAAAACATGAATCAGGTGAGAGAATGAATGTGTGTTTGTAATGAAAACTTGATTACAAAAGTTATCATCCCAAAAACTTTAAATAAAGAATTCATATTGCAGCAGTTTTATGTTGATTTAAGATTACAAGCAAAGCAATGTTTGCATGAACGTAATGTCTCTTATCAGCTGATATAAAAAAAATATTTCATTTACAATCTACTTGTTCATGGTAGCAGCTCTGTTCTTCATAGCTTGAAATGGTAAGTTGGGGGCTCTTTTTTGATTGTTATTTTGGCTTTTGAATATATTTTTAATATTTAGTATTTCACAGGTTGTATCCTGTGTAGAGCAAAATTGGATGGACAGATGGACAGATTTATTTCTTTACAGAATCTTTTTGCAGCTTTGCCCTTGTTTGTACTTGCTTTCTGTCTTACTTTACTTACTTACTTTATCACAGAGAGCTGTTGTCTTTCCACCTGGGGAGCTGTGTTTGGAAGAAGTACATGTTTTGGTTGCATTGTGTCCCATCCCACTACTCTGGGGCTGGTGCTGACTGTGAGCCTGTGGACAGTAGTGAAAAAGTGTGAAATACCATGTAGGCCTTACAAAGTTGTTGGAGAATCTTTGAATGGTTTGAGTTGGAAGGGACCTTAAAGCTCATCTAGTTCCAACTCCCTCTGCCATGGGCAGGGGCAACTTCCACTAGACCAGGATGCTCAAAGCCCCACCCAGCCTGGCCCTTGGTTTGTCCATCTCAGCAATATTTCTGCATCACTGCCTCAGTTTCTAAACAATGCTCTGTTCGTCTGCCACAGCAGCCTGCAGAATGCAGCCCCAGGATTTTGCTATTCCCTGTGCCTTCATCTCTGCCTCTTATCTTTTCAGTTTTCCTTTTCTCCATCTAATTAGAGACTTGAACAACCACTCAGGCTGAGTTTCCTATGTTTTGTTGCAACTATCCAGTAGCTACAGCGAAAATTTGTGTTAAAAGTAGGATTTACCTTTTGGGTTTTTTCCTGAGCCTTTTTCTTCCCCCTGTGTTTTGGAGCCAGAAATAAAATTTAAACATAACATGAGGAAAGACTATACTGTCTTCTGACAGAGATACCTGACACAATTAGAGAAAGATTGCCATGTGGCACCTTTACTGCCAGCAAGAATCACTTTATGGTAGCCAATGTCTATAGTTTATATTTGTTGTCATAGAGAGGATGTTGGATGCTGTCACTGGGCACCCAGCTTGAAATTTGATGGCTTGTGGTTTGATGCCCTGTCACAGACTTGTTTGGTGGTTTGGAGAAAGTTGTGCTGGTCGTTGTCTGTCCAATCCACAGCAGCAGTCTGGCCTCTTGCAGTTTGTTGTGCAATTCCCCTGCAATTGAGGAAACATTTGGAGTTGCATACATCTTTTCTACTATGCATATTCCTGAATATTAAGGTTTTTAAAAAGTGAGGCTGTTCAGTAGAAAATCTTACTGTGTCACTCCAGCTAAGCTGCTGCTGGGGTTAAGGAGGTGAGCGGGGGGAAAGGCAGCGTGATCCTTGGCTTTGGGAACTCTTCATTACCCTTGGCACATCTGCCCTGTACATGAGAAAAAAATGTCTTCTTAGTGTTTTTTGAGCTGAAGGATGTAACACAAGCTTTCCCTCTTTAATAATGATTAGTGATGTGGGGTTTTTTTTCCTGCTGAGCTTGATACTTATAAATTAAATGGGTTAGACTTTCTGAAGCCCTAAGGAAACCAAGTGCTGTCCTCCCTGGCCACCATGAGCTTCACTTCTGGCCCTGGGACTCTGGACTAAATGAAACAGAACAGCCAGCTAGTGTGGCCAGGAGCTGAATTTCCTTTTGTTAATGGACCCTACAGCTGCCCTGATGGATCTCAAGAGGGAGTGCTTTTCTGCCAGCCCCACAGCCATGGCTGCCAAGCTCCACACTGCGAATGTGGAGTTTGCTCTGAAGAAACAGACTTCATCATTTTTCAAGGCAACTGTCACGTGTCCCAGTTCTTAGTGCTTCCTGAAAAAAACAGTAGGGTTGAGTTATGGAGAGAGATATTTTGCTATTAACATGATTTACTATTTGCCTCTACACACCTTTCAGGCACAGCTGTGCCATGTGATGCCATGCTCAGAAACTTGCGTTCTGACTTTGAGAACCCAGCCAAGTGGACATATAAGGTAAGTGCCATGCAAAGGTATGTCTTATGTAGATGCACAGAAGAGTGTAATCCATCTCCTGATCTATTGCTTCATCTTGTCTTTCATTCTCTTTTATTAATCTCCTGTCTTTTCATCCTATTCTTTTCCTGGACCACTCCCTCTATTTTGGTAGCGGGGTTGAACCTATTGATTCTTGATTGCACACCGTGCTCGAGTTCAAGACTTGAGTCAGCATCTAGATCTCACTAGATCATCAGTCTGCCACCCCAAGGCAACCATGTTTTTGGAGTTTGATACACTTGTATTAGTCACAGCACTGGCCCAGAAGGTTGTGGGCTGCCATGTGCTGATTTCAGCTCAGTATCTTTTCATGTCACATGTGAAAGTCATCTCATGAGACTGAGAAAAAATGCATTAGTAATGTTTCAGAGCAGGGATTGCATCACCCTCAGCTGGAGGTGTCCTTGTTACTGGTTTACAGGGCTACCCTCCAGGATGCTCCCATTCTCTGTGGAGCTATCTGTTCATGAGCTATGAATCCTGTGTTCTGGCACCGGAATGGCACACCCCTAGGGCTGACAGGGAAGATCTGATCTTGGCATTGCCCATGGTTTGGTCACAGCTGCTGTTTCTTGACTGGTGTGCAAGGGCTTTCACTTCTGTGGCCAAAAGGAAGATGTTGGCAAGTGGTGATTAATATTTGTTTTTCTGAATTTCAGTTTTATGACTCCAGATGAGTCTCAGGAAGGTAACACAGCTCATTTCATATTACAATTGGCTTCTGCTGTTACTGCCATGACCTAATTGTTTTGGTGGGGTTTTTTTTCACTTAAAGAGTAAAAGCATTTAAACCCAACCTTATAAAGACCAATGACTAAAACACACCAGTGAAAAAACTGTGGCTGAGGGCTTAAGGTAGGTGGTATAAATTAGATTGCTCAGAGGCTTGTTTTGTCAGTCATTATTCATCTGTTAGCAACTCCTGTGTGATCCTCTAAAGAATCAGCTGTCGCTCATATTTAACAGGGCCTGCTTTCTGTGGGATTTCCCCTGCTCCAAGCCCTCCTGTTGTGTTCAGCTACAAAAGCTGCTCTATACCTGCAGGTTCTGCTGGCTGCCTCTGGTTGGTTTTCCTGTGGTGGCTGGAGAGGGTGCCTGCCAGCTGTCAGGACACAGGCACAGTTAGCTAGCTCTCTGTGCATGTCCTCTAGCAGTAATGTGAGCCTGTGTGCTTGCTGACCTTTTCCAGATGTTTTTTTCACAAGCCTCCAGTATCTGGGTCAATGGAGTTTGCTTTCCCTGCCCTCTTAGCCCTTTCCAGTCAGGAGGAGATAAGCCTGGTGCTGCAGCACTGTGAGGGGTTGTACCACGTTATGGCCATGGGTAGCTCCCAAACCAAGTGTTTCCTCATTCTCTCTTGACTTCCCTGCTAGCTAGTGGTGCAGGGCTTGGTGTAATGCACACGAGCTGCTGAGTCACCCCTGAGCTGGCAAGGTTTTATGGTACTCTTAACCCAGTACAGTGTTTGGTCCCTAGGCAGGCAGGAGCAAAGCTGGTGCTTCTTGCTTCCTTCCCAGTCATGTCAAGGCCAGCCCGGGGGAACCTTCGCTTTCAGGGCATGTTACCCTGTGCTTCAGAGGCCGTGTTCTGCAGAGTAGCATTTCCAGGCTGGGCCATGGCAGTGCCCTGGGAATGCTCCAGCAAAAGCCTCAGTGTTTAGAATCATAAATATGCTGAGTTGGAAGGGATACATCAGAATCATTGAGCCAAACTCCTGGCCCTGCACAAGGCACACCTTGTGCCTGAGAGCATTGTCCAAACACTTCCTGAATTCTGTGAGGCTTGGTGCTGTGACCAC
The DNA here is from genome assembly GCF_015227805.2 of Hirundo rustica. Classification (NCBI taxonomy): domain Eukaryota; kingdom Metazoa; phylum Chordata; class Aves; order Passeriformes; family Hirundinidae; genus Hirundo; species Hirundo rustica. The sequence continues at coordinate 48,223,822 of NC_053452.1, read as the reverse complement.
TTCCCTAAGGAGCCTGTTCCAGTGCCCAAACACTCTCTGGGTGAAAAAACCTTTTTCCTGATATCCAATCTAAGCCTCCCCTGATGCAGCTTCATGCCATTTTCTCAGGTCCTGTCACTGGTCTCAAGAGTGAAGAGATCAGTGCCTGCCCCTCACAGTGCTTTGCCTCGAGAGGATGTTGAAGATCACAGCAAAGTCTCCCCTCAGTCTCAACAGACCAAAGGACCTCAGCTGCTCCTCATACAGCTTCCTCTCTGACCCTTCACCATCCTCATGGCCCTTCTTTGGATGCCTTCTAACAGGATGTCTTTTTTGTATTCTGGTGACCAAAACCACACACAGCATTTGAGGTGAGAGTGCGCTTTGTGGGTCCTTTTGGATGGCAGCTCAGTGCTGATATAATGTAACATAATATTTATACATAATATATCTACATAGTAAAATAATTAAAATATGTGAAATACATTTTTATAAATAAGACATACATTTTATACATCATAAAATTATCTGTGTCCTCTGGAAGATTTGCTTTAGAAGTTGATCAAGAAGGATGGGGATGTCTTCTGTTTTTCACAGATCCTTTTACATATTGCAGTTTAGAAAGCGTGTGTAACTTTTGTAATATCAGTGCTAATGGCTCTGGTGTAACTCTGCCTTGAAGTGGGATGAACTGCACTCAAAACTGTATTGAGCCATGAAAACCAAGAGCTGAGCGCCACAAATGCAGCATTTCAAGCAGGCCTGAATAAATGAAATCAAGTCTGGCACAGTGTTGGGAATCATCTGCTGGCTTGTGGACAAATACAGGCTCCAGTCAGGAAATTCTGCCTTCAAGCCAGTTTTGCTGCTCCACTGGTGATGTGATAGCTGGACCCCCAGGGTTATTTGTGCCTCTGGCAAGGAGCTTAGAAACAAGGCTGCAGGCAGGTTTCAGATAGCTGTGAGCTCAAGGCTGTAAGTGCTGAGTTGCACATCCAGCCTCCGCCTGGCAAGCTGGAGAATTTTATTTTCAGTTCTGTTGAGATGTGGGTGCACAACCCAACTACCTGGCATTGGGCACCTCTGCAGCTGTGCTGACCCTGTTCCCCAGAAATGCAAGGAAGGAAGGTGTAAAAGAAATGCAGGAGGAGCTTGTGCTGGTTTGTTTTGGGAGAAAGCTTCCACCCCCCACTTAATGCTGCCTTCCAGTTGCGTGCTGGGCATATTTGTTGTATATCCGTCTAACTGCTGATTGACACATACCAGACAATAAACTTAATTAGTTAAAAACCCCGATGTTTTGTTTGACTGCCAGTGTCCAAAGTCCACCTGGAAAGACGTGGGAGATAATGTTTGGAAGGCAAGGCTATCTGGGCTTGCGGAGTGGTTTTTTTTTTTTCAATTAATTTCTGCCTAAGGATTGGCTGTGATACTTATCGGCTGGCAAACCTCGTTTCAGATTTCAGCTTTAAAATATAATTGGCAGCTCAGCAAATTCATAAAATTGATCCCCATTCACACTTATTTTTGGCTTGCGTTAAGAATGTGCCAACCTGGAACTCTAAACTTAACCCCGAGTGACTTTCCCAGGGCTGCTGCCCTGAAAGGAAAGCCTGGCAGCAGCACCTGGGCCCCAGCCAAGATAAATCCTGAGCCGCCGATGGCAGGGCAGCCGCAGCTTGAACTGCAGGTGAGGGGAGAATAAATTAGATGGACTAAAGGGTAGATTTTGTAAAACGCCCCTTTTCTGAAACCTGTTATTTTGCATTTGTCCCTCTCTGCTCCACAGCCCGACACTGCTGCAGCCTCCGAGTCCGTCTGCGCTGCTGCTTAGGGATGAACCACCGGCTCAAGCCCAGCCGCGTGGGAATGGTTGACAGCGCCACGTTTCAGGTGGCAGAGGGCAGCGGAACGGCTCCAGCCGGAGCGATCGAGCCCCTCCCGCGGGTTCGTGCTTTCCTTCAGCCTGCGGGAGCCTCTCAGCGCAGGGGCCCCGGCGAGGAGCGCCCGCGCTGGTCGGAGCTGAGCAGTGCCGCGGGGTCCCGGCGCTCCTGCTGCTCCCGGGTGCCGCTTCTGCTGCCAGGGTCGCCCCGAGCGCCCGGCGCCCCCGGGGGAAGGTCGGCCACGGAGCGGCAAGCCCTGTTTCCAGTGCTGCCACATTGACACCTTGTGGTGGACTTGGCCATCACGTTTTTCAGAAATAGTTACTGGGGAATGTCCTAGAGATGTCAATTGCGGGACAGTCCTTATAGAGGCTTCTTCTATTTGGCCGTGGGCAAATTCGAGCATTAGAACATCAAAGAGCAAAGTGCAGAGGCTGACCTAAGCCAGTGTCTCCCGAATACCATCCCCAGTTGCTTATCAATATCATAAAAGATGAACAGAAATAACCACTGGTGATTATTTTTTCTATTTTTTTCTGCTGATATTGAAAATTGTATTCTCTGCTATTTTCTTCCGTAATACTGTTTGTCTTCAGTTTAAACTGATATTCACTTTCCTTCACCTTCTGCAAGGCTTAAATATGACCTAGGGAAGATGCTCCAAAAATTTAAAGATCCTCCATCTGCTTCTTTAAGTGAAGCCAGGGCTCCGACTCCACCACATGTCATACATTACGTTATGAACAAAAGGATATGCAGATGCTGAAGGTCTCCAAGAATGTTTCCCTGCTGGAAATAACAATTTTACAAGCTTCTGTATTCACTTCAGCTTCTTCCTAACAGGACCTCCTGTGGGGAGAACTCAGTATTTCTCATTCTGATGATGGTTTTGAGTAACACTTATAATTGTCTGCCAATGGCTGTGTATATTTTGGCAATAACAAATCATAGTCTGCTTCCCTGCTAAACTTTCCTTAGCACCACTTTTGGAGCGGTGGGGGGACGGACTGCAACCTTTGCCAGGGCATCATGGCACTTCTTAGGATTTAGATTTCCCTGTAGGCAGAGAATGTGGTTTTATTTATGAAGTGCATTTTGCCATTTACCGTTTCAAGTAGCAAAAGCCATCACATTCCTCTGGGCTTCTCCTGTGCCCCCCTTGGCAAGCCTTGGTTGTTCTTTACTCCTTGTAGGCAGTTCTGGTCTCTGCGCAGCTCTCCTCCCGACCATGCCAGGAGAACTTTCATTCCTGTAGTAAAATGCTGTCTAATCTGGAAACTAAACCACTGGATGGTGAAGTTATCTTTGTCTTGACTTTGTGTTCAGTGTTGTAGCTCATTTGGTTACTACAGCTGATGCTGCTTCTTATTTAGCACTTTTCTCAGTTGTTTGGAGTCTCTGCAGATATTAAATTACAGATTCTAAATTCAGCAAGCTGAGCCACAGGAGAGCTGGCCACACTTTGCTCGGTCTCGCAAATGTGTGGATGGGTGGCAGACACCATTTTCTGCATTGCTTTGCATAGCAGTTCCTTTCCAAGGTTCATCCTACCATATGTGCTATTCAGTACTTTCTTCTTCAAGATCTACAGTTCATTAATTGTATTTAATATCTTTTTGTTCTTTTCTTGTGAAAAAATCTGCTTGTTTGTCGAGTGTGGCATTCTTTAATGCCATCCATATTTTGCTGCCTGCTCCCAGTTTATGCTTTTCTCCTGCCATCAAGTGTGCTGATGCCCATTTGTCTTCCGTACGGAACCAGTAGTGTTAGTAATTCCCTTCAATGCCCAAACTAGGGAATTGTAGGTGCAATGGAAATCCTGAGCCCATCAAGGATGGGAGAGGAAAGGGGAGATAAGAAAACAGTTTGGCTCATGAAAAGAGGAGGAGCTAGCAGAGTGGTTAGAGTGAACAATCCTGGTGCCTCCATCCATGCACATCATCCCATCTCCTGACCGCGCTCAAAGCCCTGCCAGCCCTGTGCGCGTTGTCCTGGCTCCCTGGCTCCCTGCCTCACGTGTGCTGTCCCCACAAATCGCTGTGTTCACTCACTGCTCTGCTCCACTGCGTGTCTCTTGGAGTGCCATTGGCCAAGTCAGCGCGTCTCGCTAAAGAGCTCCTCTGAGCCTGCTGTGAGACTTCAAGGCAGCTGGGGGTGGAGAAGGGACGTAGCTAAAATACTATTAAAAAAATCCCTTTGCTATCAATTTCAAGTCATAAACCTCCTTAATGATGCTAATGGTGCTGGGATATTACACTCTTCTCAAGAGTTCAAAGCATCCCAGTCCCACCAGTGCATGGGAGATAGATCCTACAGCTCTCTTGTGTATACATGAGAGAGTGCAGAGGTCTGTCACGCTTGGTGAAGGACAGGCCTTGCTCCTCCCTGGCAGTCCAACATTTTTTAAGGTGGAGAGAAGTCGTGTTCTATTTAGCATGTGTGATTAGTTCAAATGTTTGCTTATGAATTGTGCCAGTTCTTGTGGGAAGTGAGTTAAAATATTATCAAAATTTCTGAGAATAATTGACAAATACAAGTGTTTGATACCCAGCAAGATTACCTAATTTATGTACTGTTTTGTGGCATTAATTCTCATGGTACCTCAGCTCACCACATTAGTAGGCTTGTCATCCATGTTCTGCAAAGGAGAGATTTCTGTATTTTAGAAGAGGTGGAGGGAGGTGCTGTGAGGTGCCCAGAACTGCAAAGAGCTCCCTCTTTCCCACTTCTTATGCTGACGAGCTGTTGCAGGGGTGACCCAAGACTTTTCAGTGAAATATTTGTGTATAGTTTCCCTAGCCCCCTGCAAGAGAGAGAGTCTCTGGCTTTCTGCCTTTTTGGGAAAGGCTAAGTGTAGAGAAAGGAACACGATTTTCTTTCTTTCTTTCTTTCTTTCTTTCTTAAAATGAACTTGGCAACTCTGTAAATCTCCCTTGGGAAAGCAGCCCATCTCCTGGAAGATTGCTCTCAGTGCTTCCAACTTCTTCTAAAAGAGTCTTGACAACCAAAAAGCAAAGAACATGAAGGGCTTTCCGAGCCTGTTAAGATTTATGGGTTCATTTGCAACTTGGCAGAGGGAGCTGGCCTCAAATGCGTCCCAGCAGAGATACCAAATAGCAACAGCCTCTTACCCCTCTGTCCAAGAGCTGCAGCTTTCTTTCTGTTTGCAGCCCTTTCCCTTGCTCCAGGGGCTGACAAAGGCAAATAGAAATCCCTGCCTTGGAAAGTGCAAAATGCCCTGCAGCAGCAGCAGCAGCTCCTGAGCCCCACGTGCTTTGCTGTGGTGGAACAGGGAAACAGCCCCTACTTTCTGTGGGCTCCTGGCCAGCAGCAGAGCTCCTCTCGGGCAGTGACACAGCGCTGCTGCTGAGCTGCCCCTCCAGCAAAATCCCCATGAGAAAAAACCCTCTGGTGAGCACAAGAGCCAAGAGAAATCAAGTTCTGTTTAGCACCAAGGTCTGATTTATTTTCTCAGACACTTTCTGAGCAGAGTGCACATTCTGTGTATTTTACAAAAAGATTCCTCAGTAAATATGACAGAAATGAAAAGGAAAAAAAATTATTAAACATCAACAGGGTTTTGAACAACCACCAAATTCCTGCGCATCCTCGAAGGAAAAGGAGAAAAGTTTATGTATGTCTCCAGCAAGCCGAGGGCACCATATAAAGGCAGTGTGCCAATTTTCCTATGGATTTTTCAATGCTTTGTGTATTGAAATATGTAACGTGCATGCCAGACACGAAAATTAATGTTGACATGTACAGTTACATCCTCCTTCATTGCTGTGTGTTTGTTTTCTGAGTGCTGCCATTTGGGACTTGTTTGAGTGGGTGGAAGGTTATTTTTCCACTCGGCATCACACTTTGTCTCCAGTATTTTTCTAGGCACATCACGGAGAATTTTTTCCATAGTTTTGTTTTAAGACAACTTCTAACCCTTATGCAGTATGTAGTGGATAAATTTATAAGGCATTCCAGCAATCCATAGGACAGATGGAAAGAACTGTCCTGTTCTGTGAGCGTAAGTCATACCTCCAAAATCCAAATTGCTGTTTCTTGGAGCCAGTCACAGGGGCATAAGAAATTGAACAGATACAGTGTACTTATTTTCTGCAGATTCTTCATACACCATCACCAAATTAAAAAAAAAAACCAAACAAAGAAACCACACCCACACCTCCTGGTGCTTTCCAAAGGGAACCAGGTCAATCTGTCATCACTTTCAAAAAATACATTGTGTGATAATGTCACTAAGGGTAAATTACTGCTACCTTTGTGAAAACAACAGAATTCCAACATCTCATCGAGGACCACCTTTAATTCCTGCCTGGAACTAACAACACTGCACCTCAGAGAAATGAGATACTTCATGGTCAGAGAGCTTGAAAATCCCACCTGAATGTTGAAGCATCAGTTCTAAGAAAACTGTGGGAAAAAGCAAACAAAACCAAAAACTAAACAAAACAACAAGTAACCCCCGCTACCTAAGTAAAACCCAGAAAACAAAGGAGGTATTATTGAGAAGTGTTATAGATGAACATTTTATAATATGTTATAGCATTTTTAAAACATGTCATACTGACATACTTAAACTTTGGTATAACGCCAAAACCTTTCAGGATCAACCTTACTATCTGAATTATAACCTGAAGCATTCAGTGGAATAATGCAGTGATTAGCAGCTTTACAGCTTACTAAAAATCAAACGTCCTTACAGAACATAGTTTAATGTACAATTGCATTATGGGGGCCACATTTGGTAATTAAGGGTTAAGTCAGTAATAGATTTCTTGATCAATACAGGAGCCACTTTCAAGTTTTGTGGGTTTGTTGTTGGGGATTTCTTTGTTTGTTTGTTTTGGTTTGTTTTGGTTTTTCCTCTTTATCGTCATCTGGACTTCTGGATTTTTTAAATTACCAACCCCGAGCCCTCAGCCCACACCAGGACTTACACTGAAGTTGACTTCCCTGATTTGATTTACGCCATGTTTGTCCCTTTTCTGAGAAAGGTACCTGTGTCTTCCTTCAGTTTTTCTGGTGCACCTGCAGCCCTCTGCTGGAGGTTCTGTGTGTCCTCACCATTGCTTTAGAAGTACGAGATGAAGCTTTGAAAGCTCACTGACAGCAGGTTGGGCTTCAACCAGGTAATGACGAGGACTCAAAGCTGCCTTCTAGCAGAGAGCACAGCCTAGGAGAACAGGCCAAATCATGTGTGTGGGCTGAGCAAGAGGTGACAGGCAGGTCATGGGAGAACCCCTGACTGGGAGCAGGGTTCTTTTACAGAAGTTGAACGACAGGTTGGGACTCTAAAAACATGTCCAGTCTTTCAGGGCATAAATGAATCCAGCCACCAGTGAGGTTCAAACACTGACAGCCCGGTAACCCTGAGCTGCTCTCTTTCAGGGGCAGTGGAATACAATCCCACTGCCCTGGATGACAGCCTTGACTTGATGCTTGTGTTCCTGGAGCAGCTGTAGTCCTTGCCATAACGTCCTCCAAAAACACTTTGTTAAGCCTCAGAATAGCATCTTCTTGAACTAGGACTTGTGCTTATTGGGAATGGTTTGCTCTGGAGATTTCACAACGTTTCTGCGCCTTTGAATCATGAAAGTCCAGCAGGCAGTATAGAATCACAGAATTGTTTGAGTTGGAAGGGACCTAAAAGATCATCCAGTTCCAACACCTCTGCTGCCATGGGCAGGGACACCTTTCACCGGATCAGATTGCTCAGAGCCCCACCAAACCCAGCCTCAAACACTTCCAGGGATAGGGCATCCACAATTTCGCTGAGCTACCAGTTCTAGTGCCTCACCACCCACACAATGAAGAATTTCATCCTAAAATCTAATCCAAACCTACCCCCCTCTCAGTTTGAAGCCATCCCCCTGTGTCCTATCACTAGAATTCCTGATTCAGTGTCCTCTCCGTCTTCCTTGTAGGCTCCCTTCAGATTCTGGAAGGTTTCTCTGGGGTCTCCATGCAGGCTTCTCTTCTCCAGGCTGAACAGCCCCTGCTTCCCTAGCCTGTCTTCATAGGGGAGGTGCTCCAGGCCCCTCATCCTGGACACTGGGGTACAAGGTCGTGACCTGGCTCATCGTGCTGTAAGGGTAAGGGGAGCACAGCTCCCTGTGGATGTTTATTTGCCGGGCAGAGGGTGGCCCCGCGGCTGGCATGGGCCAGTGGTCCCTGCAAGGGGCACTGGGGTAAGCGTGGGCTTTCTGCAATAATCCCGTTCCGTCGCTGGAATCCAGCTGAAAGGGCTGCCCCGGGGGCCGGCTGGGGAAGCAGCGGTGCCGCTGCAGCTGGTGCTCCCGGCACAGGGGGAGCCTGCCAGGGGACAGAGCTGAGCACTGCAGCAAAGCAGGGCGCTGGGTCTCCAGGGCCTGTTCGTGCGGAGCACCAGCAGGGCCGGAGCGGCCCCCGTGCCCCGTTCCGCGCACACCATGGCGCTCCTGAGCCCAGCTGCGCTCTGGGCACATCCCGCCTCGCACAGGTGGGAGCGCTCTTGGCTGGAAAGGGCCCCTGGGGGAGGCGGTGTAGTCCAAGCTCGGAGGGGGATGAAGTGAGAAGAGTTTGTGCCTGAGGCCAGCGCAGGGGTGAGGGCTGCCCGTGCCCCCGCTGTCCTGAGAGGAGCACAAGGACCAGCTGCAGCCGTAGCTGTCACCGATGGACACTGCTGACATCTTCTCCAGGAGCGGCTCCGGCTGCGGCGAGCGCCGGTCCGGCCCCAGGTCAGAGCCAGGACTGCCGGCCCAGGCAAGGAATGTCTGCTCAGAGCAGCTCCCCAGGGACATGCCTGGGTAGCAGGAAAGCCCAGAGCAGGCTCTGGCTTCCCGCAGAGTTTCTGTGCAGGCATCGCGGCGTGCAGGCTCTCTGGCTGCGTGAGGCGAGCGCTGACGCCGCTCCTCCTCTCTCCCCGGGGCTAACGGGACCTTTGTTTTGGCCCTGAGCTCATCAGCGACTGAAAGCTGCGCCTGATGTTGTCTCTCTGGATGGTAAAATTTGCATTTATTGCCATAGGTGCATTTTTTACCTGAAAGGATAAAAACAAATCGGACGGGAAGTTGTCGCTAGCACCAACATCAATTGACGCACACATCACTTCTCCCCAGCACTGCGCGTGATGAACACAGAAAAAAAGGGAAATACTATTTTCAAACTCGGTACTGTTGTCTCCAGATTTAAATATTGCTGATATTAATAGCAGGGGGAAGCAGCAGCGAAAGGAAGTCTCTGCTATTTTGGAAGTGTCTGATGTTAATTTTCAGGTTTTTTCATATTCGGTTTCAGTTCCTGCACTCGGTGGGCTGGGAGGCCTGCTGCTACAAAGGCTTGCTTTAAAAAATGGCACAGGGATGCACCTCTGAGAAACCTGCACATTGCTGGGGGGCTGTCGGGGGCGGGGACACAGGGAAAGTGTTTGGCCATTCCCAAGCGCTGCAGCAAAATCCACTCCACAAAGTGAGGAGTGTGTGCGGGCAGGACGGCCAGCACAGCCACAGTGCCCGTGGGGGCTGTGTGCAGGCAAGGATGGAGGGGCCAGAAACATCTGCTGCCTTTGCTGGGGCTGGGGCCACTTAGGCAGGAGGGGAAAAAAGCATTGCACCTTTGACAGCCCAACCCGAGCCCCTACCACACGAAGCAGGACAGCACGTGGCAGTGGCCTCTAGCTGAGGGGGAGCGTGGCTGGGAAGCAGGGGGCAGCTCACAGCATGGGGAGAAACCCACCATAAGGGCAAGGCTGCCATTTTTTTTCGGGAAGCACTGGCTTTTTGCTGAGGAAGTTACTTAAGGTGGGTCCGTGTCGGCCTAATGGATCATCGGGAGGCATAAACCTGGAAAAGTGAAAAAAGCCATGGATGTAAGCACATGTCTGTGCACACTGGATGTCTCAGTGAAGTGCACTTCCCCTGGACACCTCAGCTATTAGTAAGCTCAGGAGAGAAGAGAGGTTAGCATGAACTGACTGAGGAGCACTCAGCGCAGCCTCACAGGTGTTGTGGTGCAAGTGCCTGAATGAAAAGTTTCTCTCAGCAGGGATGGTGAAGGGCCAGAGAGACCAGATTCTTGTCTCTTCTAGTGAGCTATGATTGAAGAAACACGGGGAGGAGTCTTATTTTGTAGTATAGGGGAATTAAAAATACCACCAGCCAGCCTCCTCTCATGGATTTAATTCTGCTTCTTACAGGAAATAGAAATTAAAAGATACCAACGCTTGGTCTAACATCACAAATTGGATTGGAAATAAGCAAAGCTGGTCACTAATGCTGCCATTCAAGTAAAAAGGGTCATAGAAAAGTGGCATGGGAGGTTTTAAGACCAAAGCTGAGGAAGTAGGAGACTCAAGAAATGAGATAAGAAAAGCTGCAGTAAATTCCTTTCATAAAAAGGCTCATGTGTTCTCCTTCTGGTGAGAGGCACGCTGATGCTGGAGCTGACTTGGCCCATAATGTTTAAATTCTAGATTCCATAACACCATCCATCCCTTACCTGTTACTGACAAAAGAGTACATGAGCAGTCGCTGCTCGATGAACCATTTCCACTCGGGGTTTTCGTTCTGGAGATCCCGGTAGTGGTCATTGGAAACAATGACTCCGTCTTGCTCATAAGCGACTTTCACTATGTAGCGGTCGTCGTAGCAAACCACCCTCTTGCCTTTCACCTTCCGAGAGGGGGTGTAGATGAGGACAGATTGCTTCTCGAGCTCCTGAAGAATGTGCTGATCTGGCGGGGCGATTGGCAGAAGCGGATGAGGGAAGCAAAAAATATAAGAGAAACTAATTAATTAATCATGACCAGGTCTCAATCTTAATCTGCTAGAAACCTACAGCAATCTAAAGATATTTCAGCACTTTAGGAAACTCACGGTGCAGTTTTCAGATGCAGTGATATCAGGTGGTTATTTGGCAACTTGAAAATTAGGTCCTTTACAAAAACATCAACTTGTAAATTTTGCAACACCCTTTTTTTTTACTTTTAAGTCTTCTCTATAAAAGAATGCCTTGAATTCTACACCAGAGTCTGATACTGAATCCCTGCAGTGCCCTTTTCACCCTGCTAGATGCCTGAAGGCTCACAACCAGCCCTGATGTAAGCTTTACCTGGAGATAAAACGTGTGATAAAATACGTGAATAAACTTCCTTGCTGCTGTTGAGGACACTCTGACTTCTTGCTATCCCCTATCTGCAGGAAGGCAGATCCGCCTCATCTGCAGACACCGAACTGCTGGCACAAACCTCGATGATCTATATCCAGACAAACTCAGTCTCACTCCCCTCCACAGACTTCTGCTGATGCATTTTCTTCTCCTGGAAGGGTAACCCAGGAACCAACTCTGTGTTGGTTAGCAGGCTGACAGATAATAGCCATGCAGTAATGAACATCACTGTCGCCTGGCACACCTCAAAAGCTCCGCAGAGTCATTGCAAGCTGACAAACTCCTTCTTTAACTCAGCTTGGCAGCACCTTGTGCTTGTTAAGCAGAAGGTTTAAAGCAGTGTAACAAAGCCTTGTAAGCAGTTTTTGCTGCTGGCCAGGAGCACTGAATGGGGCAATGAATTAATGACTCATTTAAGCGAGGGAAGCCCGATACACAACTTGCACTGTGCTTGTCTTTACAGGGAAAAAAAAGAAACCAAAAAAACTCAACTGCACTGGGTTCTTCCCACCCCCTCTGTCTCCAGACTGCACCTAATTGTTGCCAAATGGATGGTGACCTACCTGCAATGGGGCTGTCTTGTCGAGGGTGCTCCTTTCTCCAGAGCGGGACAAAAACCTTGATGTAAGTGTGCCCCCTCTCTCGAAACCAATCCACCGCCAGCTGGATCCCCCAGCAGGAGAACACCTCCTTGTTTCCATGACTATAAAGAAAGAGAGAGGATGATGAGGCAAAGTTTTTATGAAGCTTAGAGTTCTCTTTAACTGAGCCACTAATGCAAAGGCAAAATAAACAGCTTTTGCGTCATTCACCAGTTTCCAAGAAAACAACCTGGCAGGGTGTCCTGGTGAGACAGATCCAAACACCCCCTCCAGCAGAGGCAAAGATTTATCTGAAACAGTTTGGTTACTTAAAAACAGAGGCGTCCTATCCCCTATTTCTGTTATCCAAGCCTGTTCCTTCCATCTGTATCTGGATGGACTTAGGCCTTGTCAAACCCTTCACATGCCTTGTCTGGAAAAGATTTGAGGAGTGAGAGTTTATTCCTGCACAAGCAGGAACCCATAAGGCTCTCCTGTGAGAAACAAAGCTTTCTCTTGCTCTAGTTGATGGATATTTTCTTCATTGCACAGAGAGGTAGAGAAGCCCTAAGACAAGTGTTCTAGAAGTGCCAGAAAGGTGAGTCCTGAAGAATTCAATACGCAGAATAAAAGAATTCAATAAGACAGAAAATAACCTCAAGGAAAACAACCAGTGGTGACATCCTTCTAAATGTCTCACCTTCCCTGAAAGTTCCTCCTGCTTGGCATTCACTTATCTAAAATTTGATTACAGGGCAGTGTATGTGCAAAAGGAAGGTAGTTTGTTAACCACCTCTGCACAAGGAAACTAAAATATAATGTACAAAAAGTCCTAAATGGATAAATGTCCTCACAGTATCTACAGAATGCTCATCCTTGTACTTTGACCTTTCTGCATAACATTGCCAGTCTCACTCAGGCTTTCACCTCTACAAAAAGCCCTTGTGAGCAACTTTCTTGGCTGCTACACCCACCTGCACTGACAGACCAGGCAAGGGTGGTGCTGCAGCCCCAAATGAGTCTCCCACCACCATCCCCCAGGGATTCATCTCTAGGATCTGTCTAACCAGCCTCAGAACCTAAGCTCCATTTTATACCCAATAAAAACTTCTGTCCTGAAATGGTGACCACGGATGAAAAATAGCACAATTTGTAGGCAGAAACCTGATTGCCTATTAAGAGCTACCAGGGCAATAGGAAGACTTTTAAAACCCTTAGCAATAATAAATGGTCTGAAGTGCTTGGCATATCTAATCTCCATTTTAGAACAACTGTTTTGTTTGGTTTTAAAGAATAGGATCTTCCCAGGATATTCGTAACATCACCTGGACTGTTGAACTGGAAGTTTGGGTGACTTTTTCAGATAAGTGCCTTTAAAAGGCAGTCCAGGTACATCTGTGATGCCACGACTCAAAGCTCAGCACCAGCTTTCTTAAATATTGACTACTTGTATATGTAATTCTGTGAGCTTTAGGAAGGCAGTTCTAGGTGTAGCCCAGTGCAGAAAGTAAAGTACTCAAGCACAAGTGGGTAAGCTGACAAGAAAGATGAGGCACGTGGAACGGCTCCTCAGCATTATCTCCTGATCCAGCTGCTGCTACAGTGCTACAGCCAGGCCTGGGGGCTTCAGCCAGGCTGAATGAGTCTGTACACGTGTAGGGGTCTGCACATCCACACTGAGCACCAGGGACTGCTGTGCAATGGAGCAGAGTTTCCATCCTCCCTGCCTGGGCACAGACTGCCTCCTGTCTGTCACCTTTCCCACGCAGCCCCAGAGTCCGTGGACCATGAGCCATCCATGATGCGTCACAACTCAGCCTCATCTCTCCCTCCTGCCAGCAACAGGGTACACTGCACTTGGGTCACAGAGCAGCAGGGCTCATCTCTCAGGAAATGAAGCAGCAATTTGGCATCTTTGTGACTCCAGCAGTGAATCCATCATCAGCACACAGGAAGTCCTTTTTAAATTGTGTCTTTCCAACTCCTTTGAGAGGAAGTTTGGGCAAACCATCTTCTTGTGAAAACTGCAAATGGCCCCATCTCCACCTGGTCACAACACGGAATCAGCCAAAGCTTTGTCAGAAAGGCCAAGGAACAGACCTCTGTAGCTACCACAGCTTTAAAACTAGGTGTAAGTGCAAGCCCTAGAGGAGACAGCAGCCTCTTCGGTGTGCAGTGAATAGGGTCAGGACACTTTCCTTTTCCTATTAACTCAATTCCATGGATTTGTTCCACCTGCCTTGCTAAACTTACCATGGATAGGCTGGCAGACAGAGAAATTTCTCATTACATCTGATGGAAACACAAAATGCACTGAGATGTTCGACGAGTGAGACTGGCTGAAGGCAAGGTAACTTTTTTCCATTCAGCTTCCCTGGGTAGGCTGCTTGATGCTTGAACACTGCAGGGTCAATTGCTTTATTACCCTGGGGCATGCACATCCTTTTCAAAAGCTTGCACTCTACAGTGGGCCCTCAATGCCAACTCTGAAATACTCCAGAAATATCAATCCTAAGATACACATATCTTAGCTCGATATATTTTTCTTCACACAGACAGCTGTCACTTGAATCTCTAACTTCTTGATTGTTTCACTCCTGAACTGCTGCTCCTGCTGCACTTTAATGGTTCTTAGTGTTGATGATAATGCAGTTTTCCCCAGCAAGGGAACATAACATCCCTTTCCCCGGACATCTGCAAACAGTCCTGCTCTGTCTGACAGCAGCAAACCAGAAAAATTAAAGCAAGGGTACTGAAAGCACAGACCAGGCCTACCCCATTAGCCAAAGCCAATGCCATTCAGCACCACTTTGAAAGGCATCCAGGAGAGGAAAGCAGCTCCTCCCAAGCTGCACCTTTTCAGCACCAGCTGAGCTGACAAGATCAATAGACTCCTCCATTATCCACATAGTCATTATCAAGACAGAGGCTGGGATGTCTGAGAAGAGCTGCAAAACCTTTGTCTTTCTGAAAGCTGCTGTGCCAGGAGAGCTGAGAACAGAGCCCCTGGCCCATCATGGGTAAAACCGACCCCGCACAATGAAAGGGTGGGTGATCAGCTCAGCCACACTGCCTGAGCGGGTGCCCAGTTCTTTTGCAGAGAGGTAAGGAAGACACCCTGAGGAGGGGCTTGGGTGAAGAGGCAAAGCAGAGCAGGAGATCCTAACACCAGGCTACCAAGCTCATGGCCCAGACAAGGCCAAACAAGTTTGCTCTGCTCTGTATTTGCCACTCCTTGTGAGCTGCCTTGAGCAGGGAACCTCTTGGTTTTGGCTTGGATCCCTCCCTTCACTCACAAGATGCCATAATTTGCTTGGTCTCCAGTTGCTCTGGATGTGCTCTGGATCCCCTCTCTAAGCAGAGGGGATATGGTCTCATCTCATCTCACAGGACAGCTAACAGAAGGAAAAAGCTCTCCTTTGCCCTGTTCCAGCCTGCAGGGATGGCCTTGGCTCTGCTGAGTGGACAGGGAAGTTAACAGAGAAAACAGATGGATAGCCAGTGCATCCTGGACTCTTGGCTCTGTACTGGTTGGATAAACAGAGGCAAACCCACTTCTGTCTTTGGACATGCCATCCACAGGGACATGCCAGGCTCCCCATCTGTAGGAGTGCTTCCACAGCGCCAGGGCACTGCTCAGGAAATGTTATGGGCCAGCACGGGTTGATGTGACATCTCCCAGAAACAGAATAACTAAGGAGGAAATTAATCTCTTCAATACAAGTTCAACTATCAATTCCCTGATATTTCCCTAAAACTGTGGCCAAATTGGAAAACCAACAAAAATTATACAAGCTGGAATATTTTTAGAGTTTACTTGCAAGTCAAAGTGCTACAATTGTAATATTTTTAGAAACCACAGTCACCTGACTTTATTTCCCCTCGCCTTAGATTAGTTGGGTAGTCCACCTATCTGTCCATCCGATTTTCCCTGGAAACATCTCAGGTTTAGAAATCTTAGGTGCCCATTTGAAAAGGGGAGGGGAGGAGGGGGGGGTGTAGTTTAATGGTGAGCTCAGAGGGAGACACTGCCACAAACGGTGGACAGAGATTGCCTTATAAGAGGTCAGGATGCAGAGTGAGGCAGTAATTGCCTGTGACGTGCATATTCACAGGCATCAAGACAGCAGCTCCTTAAAAGCTGAGCATCAGCCAAAGGAGAAGAATAAGCGATTGCTCATACATCAAATGCACCAATGCACCTCCCACCTGAAGGAAAAACATGCTTCAAGCCATCAGTTTTAAAATTCAAAAGCTTCAGAGGAAGAGAGACTCCCGCCTTTCGGGAAGCAGAGCTTACCTCATTGCAACATTGCTGCCATCGATCACAATGGGTCTCAAGGAATCGGAAGAATCACTTCCATCCTCTCCAAGGCACTTCAGCCCCGGTGTAGTGCTACACGATCCACGGGCAACCAGCTTGAGCTGGGTGGGCTGAGCCGGGTTCCCCAGAGCCTGAGGTTTGCTCCCCATCCGAATCAGCTCCCTCAGCACATCATCCTCCAGGGCCTCTTGGCCCAGGTTCTCCAGCACTTTGCAGATGTCCTGCTTACCATAGCCCAGCTTGCAGAAAAAATCCATCTTGCTCTGGTGCGCTTCCACCCCTGCTGCAGAAACTCTTCCAGAGCGTGGTGGTGCTGCTTTGCTAGAAATTGAACTGGCCAGTGCCATTTTGGCAGGCATTTATGTTCCTTTAAACCTGATGATCCTGTCTTCACAGCTGTGTCCCACAGGCATCAGCTTTAGGGAGGGAAAGAATAGCAACAACAACACAAAAGCATTAAGGAGGGATGTACAATCGTCTCAGTTCCTTGCCTAGCGCTCAGCAGGGACCCACAGATTAGCTGTCTTCTCTCTGAGAAGACTGTCCAGTCTTCTCTCAGCATGAAAGTGTTTTCCTGGTTGGCTCTTAATTATAAAAGCACCAGAGTGTCCGGTGCAATGTTCGTCATTCTGCAAACATTATGTCAGACAGGTGTCACCTTACTTGGTGAGCTGTGCCAGGCTGCCTGCACACAGACAGGCTGCACGCCTGACTTGCCTCTTCGGACTTATCTCACAGGAAATGACACAAAGGGGATTTTCAATTTGCTGTGTGGTTTGTCAGCCCGAGATAAATATCTGTCAAATTTTACTGGATGGGCTCAGATGCCATAGCAACTCAACAACTATAGCAAATTTCATCCAGTGATTTAAGGAAACATGCTGTTTGCAAAGTATCTGGAAACCGATTTTTTTAAATTGTTTTATCTTTCCTACTGTGTCTGTCTGTGCGTATAGGGACATAAATTCTGAAATTCTGTCGCTCATCAGTTCTAATGATGCCTGACTACTCTTTTCCTGTTACTTGCTATTTCAGTGAGGCCTTTTATTTTCAGAGAAACAGCTTGTTTTTTTGAAAGCTGTCGGGACGGTGCTTTGAGGCAGGTGATTCAGAAAGCGGTTTCAATTTCACTTATGTTTATTGTCAAGGTAATTCAGAAATGAATGTGTAAAAGTCGCAAAAAGCTACTTCATATTCTCCAGAAGTGCACCACGCACATTTCCGGTCTACCCAGTGAGTGAAGGTGGTGGGCAGCACAGTCAGGGATACCCGGAGCTGCCTAAGCCCAACAAGTGTGACACGGGAGAACATAAACGGCGACACTCGTCCACGAAGCCAAACACCTGCAGCCACTGTTGGCTTGCTTGCACTGAAACATCTCTTGCCACATCCCTGCAATTCTTGGTGCTGCCTGGTCAAAAGCTACGGCTGGTTCCTCTACCCACAGCAGGGATGTAAGGGTGCCCCTCTTCCCTTTGCTGATTGCGGTCAGATGCAGAATTCACTGACCAAACAGCCACCTCTGTGCCCAGCGCAGAGCCAGGACCGCATCCACCCACCAGCTCCCCTCCCCAGCCCACCAGCCACTCCCTGCCCAGCAGTGGGGCACCCCAGGAGCCAGGAGCTGAAACCATGTGGAAGAAGGCATGGAGGTGCTGGAAACAAGCACCTGGGAGAGGATTCAGAGCGAAGCTCCTCCCCAGGGCATAAGAGCCCTCTTAGGCTGTGGGGAAGAAATCCATGCTGGGTTCAGTTAATTTAAAACTGATTAGTTCAGCAGGAAACATGATAATTAGTTGTAACCTCACCTTGTGAAACTTTGATCTTTACTTTTCTATGTAGCTTTATAAATTTCAGGTATTCTGTGGGGGAAATCTGGCACTCAGTTAAAAATGACAAACAGCATCAATAAAATAAAATATACCTTAAATATGTCGTAACTGTAAGGGGAAAACAGTTACCATGTATAATTTTCCATCTAAACTAAAGCATTGCTTATTTTAGTCAGTGACTGTTTTCTTCAGAGTGCATTCTGTAACAATTTTTACATCTAATCCTTGTTTTTAATTCATTGACTAAAGATGAAAATATATTTGCCTGCTTTTTCATTATTGAAATGTTTTCTCATCTTTGAAACAGCTGCTGTCTGAGCTGAAATACATTGATGTAACCAACTAAAGCAGAAGCAGTCACATCTGGGCTAGCATCACAGTAAAACTTGCTTCCAGGTATGCGATCAGTAGCTCCAAACACAAAGTGTACTCTATTTTTTTTTTAATGCCTAGATTTTAAAAAATACATTATTGTTAATTAAAAACTTTTCTTAGTATGTCTTCAGGTTGAAAAGAAAATATTTACCACATATTTTAATAGCCATTACTATTGTTTTCAAACCTGCACTTCTGTCTACTCTGATGCTTTTTCTTTTTTTTGTTCTCCCTCTTTTCTTTTACCATCAGAATGATTTCTCACATTAGCATCACATTGTGTTGCACAGGCCTTTGTCCTGGATTTCATCTGAAATTAGGTTTGACTCAATCCTTCAGAATTTTACCAGAGAACTTTCCAGCTGCAGAGGGGGCAGAAGCCACGTCCACCTCGCAGCCTCCAGCACACAAGAGCAGGTGCTGGATGAAAGTTGTTCACCACAACACTTTTCTGGCTCCATCCCAGGCAGCACCAAGCCCGTGGTCCATGTCTGCACCCTTGGCTTCCTTTTGCAAGGCTTGGTCCTTCCGTGCAAGCAGTGAATCCCTTTGGCTTGGTAAGCGCGGGAGCTCTGGATGGCTGCCTGGGGCTGGTGTGATGCAGTTACCAGCCATCACCAGCAACACGGTAATTCTGCAAAGTTAACCGCTGGGTTTCTGCTGCAGTGTGGCCAAACACTAAAAATGGGTGATACAGTCACTGCAGGGGTTTCACCACAGAGAGAACAGTTTGGAAAAACTGAGATGAAAGCCTTGGTGACAAAAAAACACTGAGTTCACCCTTCTCAAGGGGTAATTAAAGGGCAATAAAATCCCTGGCTTACACATTAGTAAACAGGAGCGTGCACAAGTCCAGTAGGTCAGCTGGCTGCTTATAACCAGCACAAAAAAAATATGACAAGAGGAGAATTTGTGTATCACAGAGTCCAGCTTTTGTTATCACAAACAGATTGTGAAATTCCATTTATAAACTTTATGATCTTCATTTGCAAACTACTTAGATTTCCTCCGGCCATTTCCCTCCCTTCATCTCAGCTGATCCCACTGGAAGCTGTGAAAACCAAAGTCTCCTCATTTCATAGAATAATTTATCCACAGATAATGGTGTGTTCATCCTATGTTCTAGCTTAAAAAGCACTCTTTCTGTGGTGATGTGACTTCTCTTACAGATACACTCACACAGAAGAAATGGCTTCAGTCGGGTTTCCAAAATTCTATTTCAATCTTAGCATTTTAGAATGTTAATATTTCAATGAGTACTTTCAACCAAAAAAAAAAAAAAGATCAAAAGATCTCTTACGGTTTTCTGCCATAGGTATATTTTGACAGATTTTTAAGATTAGAAAATTATAATTGAGAACACACTTCCAAAGAAGTGGTGGTAACTACTGCATCTCGAATGACTTTAAAGAATAATTTCTCCTCGTCCTTCTGACCCGTCAGCACCTCCAGCAGCCTCAGGCCACAGAACCACAATAACGACCAGCTTGACTCAGAGGGAGTCGGGGTTCCTCAAAGCCCCCCCAAAGGCTCCTTCTGTCCAAGCAGAGCAGAGGAAACACAGGCCCAGACACACCTGGCATTGGTCAAGGCAGAGCAGGTTCCAGTCTTCTCTAAAGTTCATGTGTATGCTGAGCAGCACAAGGAGCACAGCTACAGCTCCCTGCCACTGTAGTGCTGCCCCTCACACCTCAGGGCTGGACCCCTTCACCCCTCTTCCTCCCTCACCCCTGAGAGTAACACTGCAAACCACCTAAGAATGACACCCCATTGGAGCCCTGCCAAGTGGTGTTTCCCCAAAAGCAGATGGGCTGCTCTACCTGCAGAAAAATAAGAACTTTTATTTTCACAGAAGAGTGATGCACATAAACTCTTCATGGCACCACCAGTCATTTGTTGTCTAGATGACTAAAAGATTTACTTTTTTCTTTCCCACCTTCCCTGCCCCGTTTGCTAAAAATAATGAAGCCGAACTCCCAGGGAGTGAACTGTGCTCACAGGTACCCCTCCTGCCCTGCACCTTACCTGGCAGCTGCTCTTTCTGCGGCCCAGCAGTGTCGTCCCACCATCCTCCAGCCAGAAGCTGGACTCAGAGCAGTACCAGGCTCACAAGGAAGTCACCGGCTCCTATTTAGAGGTAAGGCTGATGTCAGCTGAGAGCAAATAAGTGCAGTGGGCAGAACTCATTTTATAGGAAGGTTTTACTTCCTCATTTGGCATATAACCATAGTTTGATAAACTTTCACTTCATTTTTCAAAAGGAAAAAAGAAATAAAAGAGGTTCCCAACACATCTCTGTTCTGAGTCACAGACAAAGATTAGTCAAACTCACTCCAGCAGGGATGCAGAACATCGGGCAGTGAGAACATAGCACATGATTTCTGGGTCAAGTGGAAAGTTTTCCACCAGGGTTGCTGTACCAAGTTAGCATAGCCTCATTCCCGTGCATCTGGCAAATTCCTGACCTCCGGGGGAACACAGAAAAAAATAATTTAAAAAATTAACATTTTGCTTAGCACCTGATACTGCAAAGTGTCATTCAAACACTTCCAGGTTCTGAAGGAACCTGGTCTGGGACACTGCAATGAAACATCAAAACCCAAAAAACACCCTCTAACCTGCTGGTGCCTCAGCTGAAAGGCTGCTTCAGAGATGCTCAACCTGTCCACATCAAAGTCTGACAGGCACTTCTTCATGGAAACCTGAGGTTTTCCTCTGCTTTTTCCTTACCTTGTTGTGAAGAAGTACACCCCAAATCCAATTTTAGGCTGCAAGAAGTGTTGGAGACTCTAGGAGGGGTTAACCTCTGGGACATTTTGGATGCTTCAGACAGCTCTTGCATGTGTAGTGCCCTCTGCCTTGAGGGATGACTGGGGTGTCCTGCTGTGAGAGAACCCCTGCCACTGTCACAAGGCAACACACCAGAGCAGGGTTGACCTTTCCCAGTCAGAAATCCCACTACCTGCGTGCAGGGTGGGAGTAAGCAGGGCGGCCAAGCCCTTTGTTGTGGTATCCTGTTTAATCCAAAGAGTGTTTGCTGGTTGCTGCAAGCCTCACTGTCGCTTTTTCCATGATGGTTCCACTTTTACATCACACCCAGACTCCTGGAAACTCTTAGGGAGCCAGGATGCCCTGCTGCTGTCCAAAGCAGTGCCCAGGCAGTCACGGGATAAAGGGGCAGCACACAGCCTCCTATGTCCTACCTCAGGCACAACGCTTCCTCTAATCCACAAACCTCTGGCTGGGCAGCCTAAGGCTACAGAAACAGGGAAGTGTTCCCAGAGCCACAACTAAAGAAATGTGTTCTACCCAGAACAGCTGTGAGAGCAGAACAGCCACAACCTTTGACTCCTCACTCCTTGGACTCAGACTCACAGAATCACAGAATGAACTAGCTTGGAAAAGACCTTTGAGATCATCAAGTCCAACCTAAACTCCACACATCCCTGGAGAGGAGGGATCTCCTCTGCTCCATTTCAGCTTTCACAACGTCACACACCTCATCACAAGACCACCACGTAGCAGTACTACTGGAAAGAGAAAGCTGCTGCATTATTTTTAACCCAGGAAGGCATGGTGTAGTGTGTTATAACCCCTATTCTCAGTAAAATGGGTGTTTTACTACTCAAATAGCAACAAACCGGAGCTTATAAAAAGAGAACTCAACTAGATAAAAGGGATTTCATTCCTATTGAAATGACTATGCCCACCTACTGTAAAAAGCCATGAGCAAAAAAGACTTCAACGTCATTCAAATCGTAGGCAGCCAGGAAGACCCTTAGGCAATTCCTGGGACCTGTTTACCTAGGTGAGCACCTGCTACCAGAGAGAGGACTAGAAGAAATAAAGGAGTGTATTTAGTTTTTCAGCTGGTCTCACACCCTTTTGCTCACCAGCACAGACACACATTTGAGCACCAAAGGCTGTGGTTTCATAGACATTTCCTTTCTCTGCTGTGCTCCCTTGTACTGACAAACATGCTGAGTTTTCCCAGCACAGATTTATTGCTGCTCAAGGCCATTCTTAAGTTCAAGAGGGCAAGAGCTGCAGCAGGAGAATTTTTTAGAGGGGAAGATCTCCCCACTAATGGATGTTTCAGTGTTGAGGACTGAGGATTTACTGGTTCGTGAAAGTAGACCTTCACCAGGAAGAATCACTACCAACCTCAAAATGGGGCAGCCTTGTTGCGGCAGCTCCTGGAGGCTACGGAGAAGACCAAGCACGACTTTGAAGAAGACTCCCTTTGCAAGGCAACTTTCCTGATGAAGTTAGACTCCTGCACAGAGAAAACATTCTCTTGAAACTGGGTTCTGTGGAACACCTCCGGTGTTTTGGTCTACACACCTCAGTGAGATATTTGCTTTGCTAAAGGAAACAGTCAGTATTGCATCAGCACAAGAGAAAAACGTTATCACCCTCCTTCCTCCTCATCTGAAAAGTTCACCTGCTGTGTTACCAAACAAGCACATGTGGCCATAGTAACACAGTGAAAATTCTTTAGTCCCTAACCAGCAGAACAGAGTCAGAATAAAGCAAGTGCTAAATCAAATGTAGGTCTATTGGCAGGAATATTTTTAATAGTTGTGGAACTAATACATTCTCCATCCTGCCTCAAGTGAGAGTATTTCCCTACTCCCTTCAGGAAGGCTCAGGTCAGACTCTCAGTCCAAGCTCTCTCATCAGGATAAGCCATGCTCCTCCTTTTAATTATGATTTTTGTACTATTAGGCAAAATCTGGATGTTTTCTGCCAGTGGAATTCTTTCCCTGCTGGAGACACTGAACTTTTTGACTTTGAGACAGGTGTTCACCCCAAAAGCCCACGTCACTAACTTAGCAGGTCCTAGTAGAGTACCAGCTCAGTTACTGACAGGCAATCCTGTATTCAGACTGGCAGAAAGCCACTATCTTTAGAAGAGGAATTTCTACATGCTTGCCAAAATGACCACCTTTCCTATTTTCCTGAAATTATGCCACTATAGCAAGCACTCCATCGGACCACAGAACAGGGAGAACAAAAAACAGGAAAACCAACTTCAGTAACACAGACAATGGTATCTTCTTGGAAAATTGCAACCCCATCCATAACATCAGATGTAGCAGGAACCCTATTTGTTTTTGCCTAAAATATCTTTTCCTCCTTTTATATAACAAGATACTGCTATGACTCAAGTTGTTTTCCACTGGGCTTAAAATAAAAAAGTACCTTTTACAATGCAAAAGTCCCAAACGAGTTTCAAGTTGAAAAGTTTAGTGCCGTTCAGGTTAAGATTTCAGAAGGCTCTTGGAACAGCCTTTCAGCTTCAATGATTTATTGCAAGCTCGTAAGACCTAAACTTACATACAGTTTGCTGGTACCTTTTAACACAGCTACCACATTTAACCAAGGCGATACTGGCTTGCTCACTGTGGAAAGGCACATTCCATCAGTGGCCAGACCAAGCATTTTACACAAAAATTCTGCCCTGTAGCAAGGATTTACACAGATCTGACTGTAATTTAACCTCTTTTTTTTTTTTTTTTTCAAATTGCTTGTGCTTCCTCTGTATGCAACAGGTGATTGATAGAAAAGGAGAGCGATTACCCACACTCCAGGAAGCTTACAAGCAAAGCCTGTAATCCTGTTACCAATAATGTACAAGTTTCACATGGAAAGAATCAGGATAGAGGAGGGTGAGATGGACAAAGGCAGCAGCAGCAAGAGAATCAGAAATTGTTCTAAACTTCTTGAAAATTTTAAAATGCTTGTCCAAATAACTGACAGATGAGAGAGGTGGGGAAGAATTTGGTTTGGTTTGTTTGTGTGGTTGTTAGGGTTTGGTGTTTTTTTGACAAGTGGAACGAAGGAGGTAGATCTTTACCTCCAGAGAGTACAAGGTTACCATGACTGGGTTTGGGGAACACCCATCCTGCAATGCCAAACACTTGGATACAACATTTATGCTACTTCCACTGACTTCTGTGATGTCCATGGGATTAGAGCGAGATCTCTGTTGCAATCTACCCTTCTCCCACTTGCCTTTAGTGCTGTACAAATCAAGCTCAAGAGATCTACAGAGAACTAAAGAAACTAAAACACAAGACAGCAAAATAGGTCTCAAACTTACTCAAATCCACAGAACAAAACAATTTAGTCTACATCACATTTTTAAGCTGTTGCAGGTAAAGGAATCCAATAGAAAACTCTGAGGAGCTGAGTTTTAAGCCTTTAAACACTGAACAAAGAGCCTAAAGCAGGCGTTTCCCTTCAAACAGGCAACAGCTAAGTTAAAGTGAAGAAGTTGATGCTACTGTTGTATTTTCAATGCTATTTTCAACATTATAGAGGAAGGTGGGGTTTTTTGTTCTATTTTTTTAACTACCACAAGCACCAAAGGTCAATACTGAAACAGGTTGGAGAGAGCACTGACGAAATGACAGAGAAGTGTGACTTCTCATTAGATTAAAACAAGTCAACTTTTCAACTCCCAGATACTAAAAAGTCCTGTCCACTCAAACACCTCTGGCTGGACAGGAACAGCAGGAATTGTTTGTGGTTTCAGCTGGCCATACAGCTTGTTCGTGCCATTTCCAGAAGAATCACACATACACAATAACTGCCGACGACTGGAGGAGTAAATCCCATCTAACCCAGGGCGCTCGGCCATCCATGTGCCAGGTGAACTGCGACCCCTCCACTGCCAGCAGACTGGCCTAGAAATGCAGCCCTAAAATTAAGTACTTGCCTCCATACTGGGAGTTTTTAAACTGTCATTTAATCACCTATTAGTATCACATTACTTTTGAACATCTACATTTGAAAGCTTCCTCTTAAAAAATATAAACAGCTGATTTTACTAATCTGAAGATACTGTGTATTTTTAACAGCACCAAGGCATATTGAAAATCAGAAACTTGAAACCTTTTGGATGTACTGATTTTTTAACCCTTTATTCTGAAGACTTTGGCCGACAAGGACTATTTACTTCTGTACACTTCAGTTAAACTTCCAGTTCTTAAGCGTTTACCTGTTGCAAAGAAAAGAAAAGCCATTTCTTGCTGCAGAAAAGTGAGCACATTCACCTGAAATAGGGTGTTTTTTTCTAAACATCAGTAAGTTTTTTATGTCCCACAGGTGGTTGAGGGCTGGCTGAAGCCTAGGAATGGTTGCTGAAACTCTTTGTGATGTTAAGTCACAACTCTCCAGTAAGAGGACCTCTGATGTTCAACAAGCCAGCACTCTCCCCAGCTGGAAGCTTTTGTTTTTATGACTGCCATTTCCTAAAGAAAACAAGAACGCATTTGCTTTACTATCTCCCCATCCTTGTCAAGTCTGGCCAGTGCTTTTTGCAAGTTAAAAATACAGTGTGGAAAAGGACAGCAGGACTCAGAACAGTATGACAGCACAAACCTTGTTTTTTTAACAGAGCAGGCCAAGAGCAGGAAGAGCTCCAGACAACCTACTGCCTCCACAGCATTACTCTAAAGGCACCATATCCTGACCTAGTACAGTCTTTTGGAATCTTCTTATGCCCAGACTGAAGGCAGAAATTTTCTTGATGGGAATAGTGAACTGTCCTCAGCCCCCGATTCCTTAAGAGACTTCCAGGAACAGGCTTCCTGCTTACCTCTCCTCTGGGACAGAGGGATCTCACTCACACTCTGCAAGGATGCCACCAGCCCCTGTAGGGTCTCAGGCGGTTAGAAATGCTTTGCCAGGAGACAGTTACGGAAGCCCTGGCCTTCTATGCTTTGAAGGATATGAAATATAGAGATTCATCAAAATGCAACTTCTTAGCCAAGTATACTTCCTGTACCTGGTCAAGTCCACTTTAAGACCTGGACTCAAGCTCGAGACTACAAAGAATGACAGGAACATCAAAATAGGTCTCAAACTTAGTCAAATCCACAGAATAAAACCATTTAGAGTCTACATCACATTTTTAAGCTGTTGCAAGTAAAGGAATCCAAAAGAAAACTCTGAGGAGTTGGTTTCTAAGCCTTCAGCTAATGAACAAAGAGCCTAAAGCATGAAGCGCTCCCCTTCAAACAGGCCTCAGTTATGTCAAAGTGAAGAAGCCAGTGTTTCTGCTGTCACATTTTTGATGTTATTTTCAACATTACAGGAAGGTGAGGTTTTTTTGTTCTGTTTTCTAACTACCACAAGTGCCAAAGATGTTGGACTCCAGCTTTGTTTTTAACAAAGCAAAGACAGGGCAGATGCTGCTGGAAAGCACCTTCCTGTGTTAAGTACGCTCAGTATCCCCGCTCAGCTTAGGTCTGGAGATTATAGCCATCTTGCCTGATGATTATGTTCCTTAAATATCAGCCTTCCCACAGAATCATCTTAATAAGAAGCTCCCTTTCTTCACAGTGAACTGAAATACTCTATCCAGGCACAGCTACTGGCACTCCAGGGCAGAGCAATTTGCAGAGATTCATTCTGAATTTTAGAATTAGCAGATCATGTTCCAATGAGGGGTATCAAGCTATAAAATCGTACTGCATTTTGTGGTCAGACACTACAGCAAGTATTACAAAAAAACACCACTAACACAAACAAAAAAATGTTAAATTTATTATTTTAGTTGCCCCCCGTCTTTTCCTTGTCCTTCATCTGTACTTGGACCTCTCTTTGTCTTTTGATTTTTTAGGGCTTCTGCTTCTGTCTGCTTTTTTATCCCAGTCTCTGACTCGGACATCTTCTCTGTATTTGTCTTTCTGTCTGCTGGAAGTGTAATCTCTGTCCTGAGAACGGCTGCGGCTCCGATGCCTGTCTTTCTTCTCACTCTTGGTCCTCTCCCTACAGCGTTCTTCATGCTTTCGGTCAGAATCCTGTCAAAGGAATTGGACAGAAATGCGGTTACAAACAAGAGGGGAAAACACACAGAGGCATGAAGAGAACTAGAGAAAAGTTGAGCATGGCTGGTTCCTTAGCTACAACTGGTACTACCTTAAAGAGATACACATCCACGATGATTTTAAAAAGGTAACACAAAAATACCCCACTGAAACCACCTGAAGAAGGTAAGTTTACAAGTAAGTTTCTGTCGGTGTTTATGGAAAAAGGCATGGCTGTCCGGCATGTTTCTTGTACTGCCCAAGGAGCTTTAGCAAAAATTGGTTATATCAGGGATTCCATTCAGATAGATATTATCAAACTCTTCACAAGCATCAAACAAGTCTGTAAACTAGATTTGGATTTTGGATTTGTATTGGATTATGTAACCTAAAAAATGTGTTATCCTTCTCTCATCCTTCCAGAGAGGAGTGGGGCGGATGCCTTCTGATAATGGCCCAGCGGTTAACACCAGGTGGGGCAGTGTTTCTTATCTCTTTCACCACCCCTCCATCCTCCAGGGGGACATCTTCTGATAATGGGCCATTAGGGCCCACCAATGACATGACACATTCAATCATCACATTGTGAGATGCTCCACACAGTGGGGGAGGAGCCAGCTGTTCCTAGCCAGATAAAAACTGGGACTGAAGGACACAAGGTATCTGGCTTTTCCTCTGGATTCCCGGAGGAAGACTGGACCAATCTCATCACCACTGGACTTCCTACAGGACCATCTCTACTCCAGAGAACCACAACTGTTACTCCAGGAGGACTTATTTGGACTGTTTCCAACACCCTGACCAACAGGGTGCCAGGTCGTATCCCTGACTCTGTCAGGGTTTTTCCAGGATTTTTGTTTGCCTCCTTGCTTGTTTTTTTGTACTACTACATTTGTATTTTCCTTTTTTTTTTTTTTTTTTTTTTTAATATTCCTAGTAAAGAACTGTTACTCCTATTCCCCACATCTTTGCCTGAGAGCCCCTAATTGAAAAATTATAATAATTTGGAGGGAAGGGGGTTTGCATTCTCCATTCCAAGGGAAGCTCTCGTTTTCCCTGGCAGACAATTGTCTTTCAAAACCAAGACAGGATTTTTTTTACCTAAGCAATGTAAATATTTCCATAAGTTTTGATTCAAGCCCCACAGGCATTCCAGTGCTATGCAGATGCATAACATATTTTAAGACCTGCCTGTAATAATTGTTAATGGCCTAAATTCTAGGCTTCAGCAAAATGAACAACCTGACAGTTTAATGTAACTGTATGTGCTAATAGAGAGATACAATTTTATGGGATTTTAATAACAACACTGTTAAGCACAGATCAATATGAGTTAAGTAAAATGTCTGCATTAATTCACACAGTATTTCTTTCCTCATTTCAGATATTATATTTCTAAGGATGTACCATGACAGCTGCCTTCACAACTGTATGGTTAAAACCTATACTTTATGTACAAACAAGAAAACTTCATTTATTTAAAAGAATGGTGAAAACTATACTTTAAACAGAGATTTTATGCAGAAAGCCAGTGACTGGGGTGGTTCCCAGAGCAAACACCACCTTTAGAATGACATCGATAATGCTGAAATTACTAGGGTTACAGTAAGCAACATAAACTCTCTGAAAAACAGACACACCAATAATCACAGGTTTGCTCTGTAACAAAAACATTCTGCTGCTGCTGGGTACAGTAATCTCATTGGTGGCCAAATGCCTATTCGACATCTTTACTGTCAAACTTAATTTCAGTACAGATTTTAAAATCCAGATCCACCAAAAAGACTCAGTGGTGCTTCCAGCTGCTTTTAAGAGCTTTGTCCATCCATTCTCAAAATGATGCACAGCCATACTACTCTTGTACCCAAAAGCCTCCCACTTAATATGTTTGAAAAAGCCAATAGATTTCAAGCCCCTCTGTGACAAGGCTGAGTAAACATCAGACATTGGACATACTGGTGGAGGGATAGACAGGAACAAGGTAAAATAAAAAGAAAACCAAATGGTAGGCTTGGTGAATGGCTGCCTTCTAACTGGTTTGTTGCTGGAGCTTCCTCCCAGCACAGGGGAGAAACACGAGAAAGGCAGGATGGCATTCCGCTGAACAATCTACCAAGTAAACACTGGCGACGAGGCTACCGGCCAGGTGGAGGTTAGTGAACATTTCAAAATGCAGACAAATAGCCCACATTGAATGCCATGGAAAAGGACAACTTGCTGAAAGGATCAGAAGTCATACAAGCATTGAGTTAAACAATCACAGTGACCTTCACAAAAGCATTTAAGGTGCAGGTGTACAGGACAAGTCTGGAAGTGACACAACAAAGCCACCACAGTAGCTAATATGATGACAATGTAAAGCAAAAAAAGTGTAATTTGAATTAATAGAATGAATTGCATCTTTATTTCTTGCCAGCATAAGTTACATTTCCCCTTAAATAAGATTTTCCATTTAAAACTCTTTGGCATAGAAAAAGGTCAATTTTTAAAACACACTAAATTACTAAAAATAATGGTATTTTGAAACCAAATTTTTATGCCCGAAAGTCAAAAAACCACTGTTTTGGAAGAAGAAGAAAAGGATTAATACTTAAAACCAGCTTTCTCTTACTGCTGAAATTTGTGTTTCTCAATCCAGGATCACAGCCTCTCATCAGTCAGTAAGTGACGATGACCCCAGTTCTTAATCCAGCACTGTACTGGAACACACATGAGGAAGCAAATAAAAGAAGAGGGAAAGACCCTTCTCTGGAAGTTCATGGCTGATTTTGCCAAAAGTAGTAACTTGCTAAATAGCAGTCGCAGGTGAAAGAGCTAGAAATATCATGGCCACAGAAGTAGAATGCATATGCCACCTCCTACATACTCTAAACACACTAGCTAAAGGTTAAAAGGAACAAACAAATAGAGAGAGCCTTTTCTGGGGGGAGATTTTGAAAAAGCTTGACCCTGAATAAAAAGGAAAGCGTGTCCAATAAGCAGTAAGTAAAAGAAGGAAATTAAAACCAGAAGAATCAGCACCTCTGCCAAAATCATGCACTACAGAAATCTGAAATTGGGAAGTCCCTATGTTTCACAAAAATCTATTGGATAGGCTGTAGTACTCTGCAGATCCAGTTTTCTTAAAAAATAAAATCCAAGAGAAAACACATGGATAATACTGGAATGTGAACAAAGTCATAATACAGATCGCAGGCACAAGCGTGTCCTGTATTCAAAAAAACTCCACCAAATCCTATTCACAAACCCACATGGCAGCCCACCCTCCTACCCTAGACCCACATCCTGTTACTTACAAAAGCAAGCCCCAGCACCCTACCTCTTCTACCCACTGGAATGAAGTCAAACAGCACAAGACTCAAAAATATATTCTTGAAACATCAACACAGAGGCCAGAGATTCAGGAAACGGGTGTCAGACCAAGAAAAGGATGAGTCAAAATATACTAAAGAAAAAGAGTAATACCAGCAAGAGAACAGAAAAACAACTCAACATCATGGAAACTATTGAGAAAATAAAACCCCTCCAAGTCATAGCTAGAGCTGATTGCACAAACTGCAGTTCCAGTTGCCAGCACTTCCCATTATAAGCCCCATATCTCTCTTAATTAAAATCTCTGCCACACTATGGACTCGTGGTGGAAGTTTCTGTACAAAACATGGCTACTGTGGCCTTTGGCTGATGAGCTGTGGAAGGTCTGCTGCTGTTTTATTTCAAAGTTCTTACCTCAAATACATTCAGTGATTTACAAGACAGGGTTAAGGGAAAATGCTTTGTTTGCCTATACTAAAAATGCTACCATTCACTAGAAAGTTTCCCTGCTGTTATACTTTGTGTTGGACTCAATATTCACAGTGAATATATCCACCTCAGGAACATGCCTGCTTCCCCTTAGTTTCACATATTATGCCCAAAGTATGAATAGTAAAAAATAAAACAAAATTATAAATTTGTACACGCTAAACAGGATTTGTCACCTAAGCTGGCTGCAGGTTTCACTAGAGAGGCCATGCCCAAAATACTGAGTCTGTGAGATTGAGTATATGCTGCTCAGTATGTGCATATTGTACAGTACACACTAACGAGAATATTCAAATCCAGAGAGAAAAATTCTTTCCAGAAATTAATTTTCACAGCTCCAAGAGGGAACTACAATGCTTGCCAACAGAGAATAGAATTAAGCCTCCATTTGTGATTTCAGGCATAAGAAAGCTAAACTACTTACAGCAAAATGGGTAAAAGTGACTAAGAGAGAAGAAAGCTGTGGGAAAGAACGTACCAAAACACAGCACCAGCAGACTGTGAGAACAAACCACATCAAGAGCAGGTGACCAAATCACAAAAAGATACACATAAACACAAAGGAAATCACATAGACAAGCATTAGTTCCACAGGTGTAATTTCTGAAGCATCAGAAATAACTATTACCACCAAAAACACCTGTTTCAAGAAGGCTTAAGCAACAGTTGCAATCAGCCAAACAGACAGGAGAAAGTCTAAACCAACATCAGTCCACACCTCTTGTATGCACATGCTGCAGTCAAGACTTTACCTACCTGAACAAGCCCCTCCCCTCAAAGGACTCTGACTGAGTTACTACAGCGCCAAAAAGACTGTGTCCATCAATGAGCAATAAACAGGGCTCACTGCTGGCTCTGAAAGATTTTAATTGCTGATGTTCATGAGAAAAATTATTTTCAAACATCACAGCAAGAAGTGATGTCTAAGAGCGGAATCGTGTAAGCTTTGTGTACACAGAACCTTCTGCAGTACTCGAAACTCAGGATGGGACAATAGCCTTATTTGTTGTGGCGGAAACTTTCTCACTTTCTGCAAAGTTGCTAGAAGACAGCTTTGCTCTCACCCATAAAGACTGCACTGTTAAAATACTGGGGTTTGGTTTTTTTTCTTTTTCAGCTTAGCTCAATTCTTCCTAATACTCACTTCAGTGGTGGTTAACCCTCCACTTTCTCCCTGCAGACTTTGTTTCAACAAAACACCATATCTTGAGTATCCTAAGTTCACAGAAATGCGGGAATGCTGTCCTGACAGGCTGCAGCAGAACTAATGAATGACAGAATTATTGTCTCCTGGTGCTGTTCTCCACAGTCCCAGCCTCACAGCACCATTGGCTTGCACATTCCAGATGCAAGCAAACCCACATGCAGATTTTACACAAACACTTCCAAAACAGTTAAGGACAAACAGAAAAGGATGATGTAAAGGGACTGTGTTCCCAGCTCCATATAGGAAAAACCTACATATGATGGTCTGGCAAGAAAATGAGACGCAGTCTACAGTCATGAAATATGATTGACTTCTACTGTATGACAAGGAATATGTGAACAACAGGTTCAAAGTGCTGAAGATCCTCAACTTTACAAGAGGCTGCACTGCCTCTTCAGGATGTTTTGGTAAAAATCCATCTAGACATGCCAAGCTTCCAAAGTCCATGAGGATTTGGAAATCCTCTTTCATAATCAAATATTAACATCAATCTTCTGTGGGTTTACAGCTGCTGTATTTTACACAGGACTTTGCACGCCATGTCCTTATTCAATATCAGACTTTTCCCCTGGCTTCTTTTATGAGGAAAACAATGAACAGGTATAAAGTTAATGCATGAAGAGTCAAGTACCTTAGATTTTTTGGTCCTCTTGTCATCATCTTCATCTTCAGAGTGGTGATGCTTTTTCTTCTTCTGTTTTTTAGCCAAGTGAGACTGACTTGTGTGAGACTCTTCTACATCCTCATCCAGCACAAGGTCATACTTGGCACTGATGGTGCTGGTTAAGGACAGATCTGTTTCCCAATATCATAAGGAGCAGAACACAACAGCCCAGGAAGCAAACTAATCCCTGTTCATCTGACAAGAGTTTACCAAGACTGAACATATATCAGTCAGAACACAGCTGTACACATCGAAAAAAAAAAAAAACAGCTGTGCTAAAATAACTGAAATTTGTCCTGTCAAACAGTATAGCCAGGCTGCATTCTCCTTTCTTTTCTACATGTGGATATCTGAACAATCTATGGTATTTTCTCTCATGCTTACCACAAGCAAAGACAGAATTTCTTTGAATCTTAGAGAATGATTTAATTACCAGAATGGTCTCATTTCAGATGCAGAAGGTCCCCTCTGAAACTACTCACAAACTCTGTTATGCCATATGACATTCCAGAGCTGTGGGCTTGGAATGTTATTTACCCGCACACAACATGGATGTGAAACAGCATATTTTGATTTGACTAAATTCATCAGAGCGAAAACCACAAAATATTAAATTCCATCTGAAACCCAAATGGTTATATGACATAGCAGGGAAACATCCATTTGGCAGGCTTTAAAAATAAGAAGTGTTTCCCAGGCTGTTTTCATAAACTCTGCTTAATTAAAAAAAGTACCTTTGACCAGGAAAGGATACTCTTGCTTTGGTTTTACCTTTTCTTTCAGAGCAAATTTCGAAGATTTGTCACGTTCCTTCTCATAGTCCTTGAAATCTTCTTTGGTATACTGCCCACCTGTCCACAGAAAAATATATTCATTTCACTGTAACCACAAACATAACCAAGACTCACAACCATCATTAAGTTCTGATGATGATTTAGGGGCTCTTTATAACCATAGAGAGCTCCACAGCAGGATACAGTTTCAGAAACAACACTGACATCTGCATAACAGAGCAGAAGAGAGCAGGACAAGCTGTGATGTTCTGTCCTCCTCTTGCTTGCAGATTCCATTACACAACATCCCGCTTTCTCCTCCTTCATGTCCAGAGGAGAAAACACATGAAGAGGATCACAAAACAGGATTCAGCAACGGCTTTAGTCCCATTTCTATTACAGGTCCTATAATCACACTACTCAAAATTCTGTTACCATGAAAGTCCATAGACTGTTCTCTTCATTAAATGACTTTTCCCTCTCGTCTGCACTGAGGGGAAACCTTTGAGACAGCTACAGCTCAAGAATTCAAATGGAGAACTACGAAAAATAAGCTGACGTCTGGATTTAAAGAGGGACACGACAGATTTGTTTCCACGCACGCACTGAAGCACCAGCGCGCCGATCAACAAACCGCGGCAACGTGCTGCCCTCTCACGGCCGCGCCTAGAACTGCAACACTCCCTTCAGGCTACGCCCGAAACCACTTCCGAGGATGGAAGGTCACTTTTTGGGTACCATACACGCATGAGACGACAACACAGTTAGGTTTCCAATATTTTGGACAGTTTAGACCTCAGATAAAGTTTCCCACGCAGGCATTCAATACAGGATGCCTGCAGCACCTGGCATGGACAGAATACAGAGTCATCTCAGCTCTGTGCAGGACAAGTGCCAGTACTTCAGTGTTCATGGACACAACCCTGTCAGAGAAAACTGCATGCCAACAACTGAGGGCTGACTGAATTTTTAGAAGAAGACACAAAAAAAGGCACCAATGCAATGCACAGACACCTCTCCAAGTCCAGTATTTTCCTCATGCCTCCAGTAATCAAATAACCACTGTATCCACTTCTTCCACCACCCCTTTCCTCCCAAAACATCCTCTAACACCTGAAATTGGGTTTTACTGCCATGCAGTATGTTCAATCTACAGGAGGTGACATGCAGAAATCCCTGGCCTGAATACTGACTTTTTCTTGTATACACCTGACTGTCATACAGTGAATAAAGAAACTTGAAAATAGCAATATATTGCCATATTATTTTGCTGAAAAATAATATTAAAAAAATCATGTCCAAAGTTTGAGACAAAAAAATGCTTCAGTGGCAAAAACACATTGGCTAAAAAGGTAATCAGTAGTAATGCAATGTTCATGTAACAGTAGGAAACCCTTGTACTTTTTCTTATTAAGCAAATGAAGGGAAGAGCTAACAACTGTGTTGCTCTATTTATTACAGTATCAGAACATTTTATATGCCTGAAGATGAGACGATTTAAACTCCTAACTCTTTATACAACTTAGAAGTCATGGCTTATTAAGTTATGAGGATCAAAGAATTGCAAATATACCTACCTTTTCCCTTCCATTTAATCTTTGCAACAGACTGGCTAAAATCCACATGTATCCGTCTGTCATCTATCAGCACATTGTCCATTTTGAAGTAGGCTTTCTCACAGTCTTCCTCCTGATATTAACCAGGAAAATCTTGAGTCACAATTATTTTATAGGAATATTCACTGAGAGCTCAAACACAAATTCAACTGGCATACATTTCTTTCTGAAATTGCCTAAAGTACCACAGTTCTTGAACTGTACCATTTCAAAAGAAAGTTAGGCTTTGTCTGAATATCAGCATTTCAATTCCCAATTCTTCAGTACATTTCACTACTCTAAAAATTTGTCAATCCCGCTACACATTTGGCCCATGTAATGCATTAATGGAAAACAGGACAACTGATAAAAGTTCCATTTTAACTACGTAAGTAGGCTAAAGAAAAGTGTTTTCCTCACAGATGAGAGCTACCAGCACATACAAAGCTACACACCAGGAGAACTATCATCATCAATCTCACAGTAAGAGCAGTGTGTTGATACAGCAAGCATCATCTACAAGCCCAGAAGAGAAAACTACTGTACACATGGATCTATCTCATTCCATACACCCTCCTTCCTTTATGCTGCACACTCCTAGCATTCCTTTCTTTAACTCTTGAATGTCTTAATGTGCTCTGGGGAAAAAAAGGGCCTGATCCCCTCCCACTGGTTTCCAGACAGCCTAAGCACATTTTTTTGTACTGGCTCCTGAAACAGCGAGACTTAAATGCTTGCCTCACTTAGGACCTACAACTTCTATAACTAAGTTATAGTTTCTCTCAGTAAGAGAAAATATTAGCTATTCCACACTTGAAGATGTCAGTGTTTTTCCTAAATGGAAGTCTACCAAAAAGATGCTTTTACAAGTAGGATTTACATACAGTTTATACCTAAACCCCATACCTTTTCAAACTCAATGAAAGCATAACAAAGAGATTCGCCAGTCTTCCAGTCTCGGATCACTTCACAACTGAAAAAATGACAAGAAGTTAAAATGTCAACACTGTTGGAGCCAAAAATGTAGGGTAGGAAAGAGTAAGAGTTCAAAATATAACCCAAAAAACCCACAACCTACAAAATCGAAACACTTTGAAGGTATTTAAACACTTGATTCTGAGATCTCCTATTGCAAGAAAAAAATGCCTGAGACAGTGCTTTGAGCAATTACATTAAACGCACACATGGTTACCATGAAGCACAGAACTAGAGATGATTTTCTAATCAGCAAAACAAAATATATTTTCCAACATTACTGTTCGTTTTTAGTTTTATGCATTTCACTATTGCAAGACAAGAAATTTCACATTCAGTTTTCTCTGTCATTTTAAGCAAATTTTAAACAAACATCCTGTGACAAACTTTCTCTTCTTAGCAAGCACCTCTTTAGCAGCCCATCTTTTTATCACGCAGGTCTATGGGCAATAAATAAGCCTAAAAGTATTGAATAAGTAGTGCAAAATGGGAAGAATACAGTATTGTCTCAGTATCACACAATCCTTGTACTGGACATAAGGATTCTGACTACAGGATGCTGAAGGAGTGCACACACAGGCAACAAGGGCAGGATATGTGGCATTCAGGGGAGAACAATGTGAGACCTCTCCCACGTGTAGAGAGGAAGCGACAAATCAAGATCTGCAATCAAAAAGATGATCAAGGATGAAAGAAAAAAAAAGCTAGGGGGCAAAAGAAAAAAGTGCACCATAAGGCTACTCAGACAAGCTATAGGAATTCTTTGCAGCAGAAGGCAGAATGGTTTTGTGCAAGAGCCCTCCTGCATGGATTATTCAGAGAACTTATCTGAAAGTGGAAGGACCGTCGAAGAGTGACAACTCTGACAGAGGAGCAAAAAATGAGAAATCCTTAGGGCATAGAGAAATCTTGCTGAGTTGTAAGAGTGGCACACAACGCCAGTTTCACCAACACACACAGAGTGTGATTTAGGATCTATGAGCCTGCAGGCCTGTGTGCCAGCACTGCACAAACTGCTAGAAACTCCAAGCAGAAGACAGTTCTGAAACTCTGTTTCATCCACCTGAAAACACAGGGTCTACTCTGGACCACCTGAATAAACTTAAGTGCACTAACAAAGTCAATATGCTCACGTGTGGTGATGATGATGATCCATTCCATGAAGTCTTTTGAAATCCCTCTGCAAATTGTCATAAACTCCTACACCAAAGGCTTTTGGGGAGATTAAGCAGCAAGTGCATAAAGAACATCTTTGCATTGATAAACATGCAAAAGACCAAGTAAGAGTAAACTGATTCAAAGCTTGCTGATGGTACTGATTTGTGCTGATTGTGCTAAACTGTTAAAGGTAGCAAAAATAGAGAGTGAAGAAATCACAGAAAGTCCCTACAAGACAGTAAGACAGCAAATGACCATCATGACGTAGATAAATACAACAAGATAAGCACGGGTTGAACCTTAACTGTATATTGTAAAAAAACCCCCAAAAAACCAAATGAAAAAACCAGCTTTAGCATTCACTAGAAAAGGAGCTGAGAGTAATATAGAGAACAAAACTGTTCCACTATAAATCTGTAATTTCTTAAAAACTGTGTGCAGTGCTGGTTCTCTCATCTTGAGATGAAAACAAAAGAACAGGGAAAGGACAAGAAAAGTGAATCAAGGTAATTAAGTGTCTACTATGAAGAAGCATGAATATGTAGGTTAGTGCTCTTAGCATGGAAAAAAAAAAACAACAACTTTGATGTGTAGGATAGAGAGAAAGCAAATTTCATTGCCCATCCTGTCTTTCAATAGCAGTACTAGGAGAAATCAGCTGAAACTAGAAGCCAAGGTCAAAACTAAGAAGGGCAGCAGGAATGAAGAACACCTTACAAGGAGTGTGTCAGATACCACAGATGTTTGGCACTTTATCTCAAACCACATATACTCTCACAGGGAAGAAAAACCCAGAGACTTTATCCACCTCATGGAGCATCTGACACAAAAACTGCTGAAAGGATTGAGAGGATGGGAGGCAAGGGAGGAGTGTCAGATGCTTTCTTGGTTCCCACACGTCCTTAGGCTTTCCTTAACACCACTCCTGGGGACAGGATAATCATCTAGCCAAATCTGCCTTTGCATCCCCGTTGTTGTGGTCTCTATCCAAACAGAGCATAAATCTCCTGAGACACCAGACTACTCCTTTACAGCCAAACCTTAACAGACTGGGAGGAATCAAGTTCAGTTTCAACAAAGAAGGTTTTCTCTTCTATCATAATTACCTTTTAATGGGACCAAATCGTGAAAATATTATCTCCAGGTCTTCACCTGTAGTCACAGGATTCAGTTTACAAACAAACAGTACATTTTCTGGTGGCTTGATGTCTGCATCTGGTAAGTCTCCCACCTGGGATACAGAAAGAAGACATTCATCACTTCTGCTCCCTACAGGCAGCACAGCACACTGGGAACACATCTTTTGCGTGAACTCACATTCCTATCACAAAATCAAAACCAAATAAAATATTTTTCCTACTTGATGTCACAAAAAAAAATGTTTTCTATAGAACCTAAAATTTCTTATTTATTTGCAATTCCACCGCTGGATTTCATGAAAGTTCACAAATACATTCTGCTTTGCTTTTTCTGTTCTTAGCATAACAAACAGTTCTAAAAGGTAGAAGCGTACGCATTTTGTGCCTACAAATCCTCTGCAACATTGTGGCCAGATCTGCTTGATCTTGGAATTAGTCTCTGCTGCAAACTATTCGCCATAAATTTGAATTTGGTAGTTGTAAGCAAGAGAGATGGATTTATTCATCCTTCAATAGTGTGCATCCTTTCTTTAATTTTCTTTATTTCTTAAAAAAAAACAAAACAAAAAAAACCAAACCAAAACAAAACAAAAAAAACCCAACCAACCAAAAAAAAAACAACAACAAAAAAAACCACCCCACCTTACTTCAAATCCTATTCATAATTTTTGTTACTATGGGATTTACCACTGTATGCACTGGGAGGAGTTTGTCACAAATTAGCTCAGTTCTCTCCCACACATATTAAATCTTTTCCAGGACTGCAAATATTCCAGCAGCATAATATGTATGTTACATTTTTTAACTGGATGCATTTCTAGCAACTTTTTAGAAAGCCCACTGGCCCGCTCTGACAAGGAAGTATCACTGGTTTTATCAGAAAACCACATGTGTGCTCATGCTCAATCCTTCAGTTGTACAATAGATATTTAATAGGAAATTCTGAAACATGACATAATCACCAGATAGGTAATTTCAAGATAAGTAGTACACATCCTCCTAGATTTAATAACATGCACACACACTGGAATAAGATCTAAAAGGTAAAAGGTAAATATAGAAAGTTGTTCACCATTTCCAGAAGAATGGCACGAGTTCTTGCTTCTTTTTCTGCCTGAACTTCCTCTATTTCATCGGCAGACCGTCCTTTCATGTCATCAATTTCTTCATCTGCTCCTATTCTGCCACTCTGAAAAATGAAGGAAAGAAAAGGCAATTTATTACCAAGCCATGGCCAAAAATTCTTTCTCACTTGCCAACTATTACTTGGATGACCTCTCCCCTCGCCCCTCAAGACATGAAAAATGCTTAAGCACTGTATGTCTGGTTGTAGAACTGGGCTTCCATTCTGTTCTTCCCACTTAGACTACAACAAAGGAAAAAAAGATGTTATCCTCATATTTCAGGCACTGTGAACTATTTCTGAACTTCCATGACCAGTCTGAACCCTATTCAGTGAGGCATTCTAAATTCTTTTACATACACCCACCTAATACTCAACATCTCACCCACAAGTGTCAACTCATTTCTAATCCACGTAACTCCTGCCACAAATGAAGGTAAGGAACACTGCAAATATCTGTTGTGTCTAGCAAGACATTAAACAGAACATAGCACAATGATAATTTTGTATATATACATATATACCTAGGCAGGACTGGAGGTTTAATTTTTTCTCCTCACCAGCATCTCTAGAATGCTGCTTTTCTAATAGACATTTCTATGCTAAAAGGGGTAACCTCAGACAGGTTATGAGAGGAAAAAACTCAGTGCAAGTCTTCACATCTCTATGCTGCTGGCAGTGAGCTACTAAATACCTTATTCTTAACATATCTGAAGGTACATCAGAGATTAACCACAGTGCATACATACTCTAAAACCCTAATTTCAATCTTGTAATTGTATCTATTAAGCTTGAAAATAAACAATATTCTCTCTAGTTAATTAATTTGTTACTTGAAACAACTATTTCCATACAAGGCAATAATCTCATACAAATTCTGTAATTGCATACCATGAGTAAATTATTAATAATTACAATTATTTTTTTAAATTTCTTCTTTCTGAACAGACTTTCTGAACAGTAGTATGTGTGCTTACACATATAACTCTAAGAATTAGATCACTTACACTGAAACACAGCCTATTCACATTTAAAAGGAAAACAGCAGTAACCATTTTAATATTAATAAATTTAGTTATATTTTGTCTTCTATCAGAGTATACAGAAAACCAGTAATACCTGCGTTGAATATTCTGAATGTTCTGCTTATCTACACTTTAAGTAGAAACCTAAAATACAGCTTTCAAACATAACTCCACTGGAGTCACAGGGGAGAGCACCCAAGTCATGCTTTCATCCTTCTCTTGAAAGGTTAAGTAGTAACCTTATTTGAAAAGTATTTGATTAAACACAGCAGTAGCTTCAAATAACTGACAAACATTTGACATATCAGAACTCAAGCTGGCACAGTAGAAGAACACCTCCTGCATGAAAAAAGGTGTAATTCTTTTAGGACATAGATTTGAGAGGCAAAATCTTAAGGACTGATTTCTTATTTTTACCAAATCTTTTCTGGATGTTAATTGAGATAAACTTATTTAATTATTTCTTCCAACTTTTCCCTGTTGTGAACACTCACATCAAGCTGCTCCTTCGTAGGTTCTGGTGAGCGATCAGGAACACACAAGCCAGGTGGATCATCAAAGGGATCATCTAAAATTACTGTATGATTTATCCTTAGAGAAAACAAAATCAACAACAGCACTGGTTACATGCAAGTAAAACTTTGTTTACATGACTAACAGCATTTCTAGCAACTAAAACCAGCCCCACTAATTCTCAGTTGTATCCCAAACAGCCAAACCTCCTGTGTGCTTGTAAATTCTAGCACTGATGATTTTGTAATGGCAACATGGCTGAATACTTTCCTACATACTTGTTTATTTAGTATTTGTTTATTTTACCACTAGTGTTTGGGGAAAAAGGTGTTTAAGACAGCACATACAGGTCACCTGACATCATGATATTCATCTAGTTTCCAAAAAGAAGTAGATTCATTCAATTATAATGTATTCTTCAAAAAGTAAAGTTAAAAGCGGTCGCACCTGATATCTTGATATGGGATAAAATCCTTATCTACAAAGGTTTCATTGATTGTCTTCAATACATCCATGCCTTCTGTCACTTCTCCAAATACTGTATGTACACCATCAAGATAATCCAGGTTTTCCCCTGTGGTAATGAGGAACTACAAAAGAACACAAAACTAGGAAGAGTAAATAGAAAAATTCAGGTTGTGGTTTGTTTGGTTTTTTTTTTAACCTTAACACACTCCTAGTGAATTCAGTGGGGGAAAAAACCCTCTTCCCATTTTTTCTAGAAGATTTCTCTGAGAACATGGTGAGCCAACATGCAGCTCACAGCCACAGCCTGAGGAAATGTCCCTCTGCAGGAGCCTGTGGGTGCAGCTCACTGGACCCTTCTGTGAACTGGTTTGAATTGGTAATCAGGCACAAAACCAGAGGGGCAGAGGAGGAGCAGAGAGCTCTCTGCTGGGGAGGTCTGGTGAGCAAGACCAGCAAAGGTTGTGACTGGCATTACAGCTGATGAAAAGGAGAGGACAGAAAGAGCAAGGCTGCCTCTTAGGAGCTGAGCTCAAATCACATGTTTACCAAGCAGCATTTGGCAGTTACTTTTCCATAAATTTGGCAAAAACTCCCATAGTACTATCTTCACCTAATTCTAGACTTTTTTTCCTTTCTTCCCACAAACCCTTGTGTCCTGAAACACAGGATCCAGTAGCATTGAGATAAGAACTAGCACACACTGACTTAGGTCAACTCAAACTGGCACTGGAAAGTATCTTATCACAAATAAAGATCTTTCACCTTAAGACAAAACTGAAAACATGAAAATTGACATCAACGCCAGCTAAAACTATGAAAATTGGCAACAACAACAACAGCTGAGAATTTAGTACCAAATTACAGAGGGCACTTGGTAATGGAGGAGGGAGGAAGAGGCAGATATGCACAAATAACAGGAGACAACTGCTGCACCCACACTTTACAGTCTGACTGCTAACATCCCACCCTTCATGTTCTCTACAATACAGTTAAGACTGGTTAGTATTTGGTAGAGGTTACACTAAGCTACACTATACTTGTAAGGCAACTCCATGTAGCGCCTTTTTGATTTTTTCCCCAAGGAAGAAGCTGCAATAATGTCCCTGGGAACTGCATTCATTCCCACACATGTGCATACACACTAGCAGGTGGCATCTTAAATATAAATACAGGCATCATCTCCTCTCACTGAATCCCCCAACCACGCCATTTTATACATACAATGCAAGAAAGCAGCATAATTATCTGTATATATGACAAGCTCTAGCTTGAATAAAACCCTACCTTTTTAAAAATTGTTCTTTGATTATTAAAAATCCTTCTTTTTAAAAAATTAAAATATATGGATATTACAAGTGAGGTATTTTAATTCAAAGAAGTGATAGTGCACCTAAAACAATAATAATTTAGAAATAATAGCATTCTATGACCTTTAAATATAAAAACCGTTACAAAATAAGTAAAAAGTATCACCTACTGCAAAAAACTTCGTGTGCATGAACAGCAAACAGAACAAGACCACTTTCAAAAATTATTTTATACCAGCACTGGGGTAAAACTGTAAACTTACATTATTACTGCACACTTTCAAGTAACCATATAGGAGACACTGTAATATGATTTCAGTTTCCAAACTAACACAAAGCCATAACCAGAAAATATCACCATCATTTCAAAACTCAGTTTTCTTAATTTTCACTTCCATTTAACTACAGAATGTTTTTTCTGACCATTTTATGCATCAGCAAAAAGACATCAAAGCATTAACATAGAGAAATAAATAAAGGAAAAAATACAGGACTGAGTACTAGCAAATAAAATTAATCTAGGACAGGATTTGAATCTGAGCATTTTAAT
Organism: Hirundo rustica; assembly: GCF_015227805.2. Lineage (NCBI taxonomy): Eukaryota > Metazoa > Chordata > Aves > Passeriformes > Hirundinidae > Hirundo > Hirundo rustica. The sequence continues at coordinate 48,180,572 of NC_053452.1, read as the reverse complement.
TCCTCTATATGTAACCAAATACCCACTGGCACCTGGAATGCTACGCAAAATATTTAGCTATGGTGGGTTCTTTAACATGTTTTTTGACTGTTTTACCAGATGACGCTATTTACAAGACAGTGTCTTTGTTCTGCAGCTTTTGTAAACTCATGGAACGTCTATTTTAGTTATTTAGCCATGTACCAACACCATATGCTGACCTGTGATCCATGCTGATCACTGCCATTGTTCACCATTGACACAGTTCCCTTTTTCTTGTGCTTGATTCTTGGCACCTTTTCTGCCTCAAAAAATCTGGCTTGATCACCATACAGTTGGCTAAAAAAAATATATATAACAAGCGTGTTACAAGAAAAAAGAATTTTTAAAAGTGAGCTAATCAAACATTGTAAAACATGCCATTGTAAATTACATCTCAAAAAAAATTTACATTTCACAATTACATTAGGCTTTCATATAAACCTAGATTTTACATTGCACCTATGAACATACTTTTGGACCTGTACACTTTCACAGTTTATATTACAAGGAACAAAAAATTTTTCTCTGGACACTTCACAGAGGCTTTTTGGGGGGTGGGAAGGGTATACGTATATATTTTTGAATACAGTATTTAACAGTTTTCTGAGGCATGAAAGAACTACAGACTTTAAGTAGGTTCTGCAAAAATAAGTTATTCCACACTGTAAAAATGTAGTTATTTACATCAAAAATTTATCTCCCAAGAGAAAGAGAAAACCAATACATCTCTGTGCAAAATCAGTTCATCATACAGACAGGACGACATACAGTAATTTGGGATATACAGGATATAGCAAATTGTTGCATTATTTTACATTTTTCGTGTCTAACCCTGCTATCGCTTATTTTGTCTCACTCTGTAAACTGATGGAGGCATGGTCAATAACCATATTTGCCCAAATTGAAGGACAGTGTTGTGTTTAAACTTATTTTGCTAAGCAGGTTAGCCTCTATGAAGAGAGGATTCAAATTAAACTTTGCCTGCAAGAACAGAAACTCCAGTTTCACGGACTGCAACAGTAGCAAACAGGTACAAAAGATGTACTGACCTTCTCCATGCCAGTGCCAGACAGGATCTGACACTCTCTCATCACACTGTACTTCCCCATTTGTCATGCCAGTAAGTCTCAGAAGACTTGTAACACACAATAAACCTGATTTACTTGTGTGTAGAGACAGCCCAAGCCTGGCAAGTTTACCTACCTAGACTTGCATCTGCTTAGCACAGTTGCACTGCTTCCAGGACCACTGCAGTGTAATTCTGGGATCCATGAGTTCTAGTTTTGTATTTAAGAGGCTCTGACAGACTGACTTAAAAAAGCCAACACCAGTCTAGCAACATGTGTCTGTTGCAGCTGAACTCCTTTATTGCTGTATATTGTGCTCTCTGTAATTTTAATTCTACTTTAATAACTATTTCAAATGAATCATATAGAACACGTGCACTTTAACTCCATCCTAGCTGTTTGAATGATTTCTTCAACTCTTGTCTCCATGACCACTGAAAACTTCTTGAACAAACAAGAAAAGTGATTTCCTTGTAAATATTCAACATGACTAAACCAAAACTCAAATAAGTAAGGAGATCACTTTCTTATACACAGAGGAAATCAAGTTAAGCCTCTATGCTTCACTCACGCTCGATTTAGTACATTTTGTTATAATAATAAATGTATTCACAATGCAAATTGATTGTCTTCTACAGAGCATTTAGTTACGATGCTTTTCTTACCAAACATGTAGGCATTTGCCAGCTTTTAAACAGATAGAAATGTATGTACAAGTTGTTACCTGTAACTTCACTTCGAAGGTCAGAGACAGAAAAATGTTCAGGAAAAAAACAGTGAGTGGCCAAAGGCAGCATAGAAATAAGAAATGTATCTAAGTATGAAAACCAAAGAAGCTTATGCATCGACGTTTTTATTTGCCACCACTAATTCTGCCCCAAGAAAGCTGGAGACAATCTCACTGGAACTCCTACTCCCGTACACAAACTCTCTGTTGAGATGTATCTATCATTTTTACACATAAACACTTACCAAAATATGGATTCCCCTCCACGGCCAGTTCCCATGGGGTCACCAGTTTGTATAATGAAATCCCTCTGTCACAAAGGAGAACACATAAGATACTGCTTTCATGTTTGTGATTTTAAACCAAAGAAAAAACAAGGAATAGAGAATACTCACTTGTACATTATAAATAAGACAATAGTTGTAGTACTTGACTTTGCAGAGCTTCAGGAAATTCAGACAAGCTGTAAGAAATCATACCAACACTTATGACGGAAACCTCAGACACAATAAGAATAGATATAACAGAGATCTAGTTTAACGTGTAGAAAAGCGGTTTTGGAGTGGATTGTGTCGAGACTTATCAGGGTACAACTTATAAACGCAGAAAGACTCAAAAGTGACGTAAAATTTCCTCCCTTCCTACAAATCATCTCTAGCGATTCAAAGAACCTGAAACACGGCTAGCTATCCAGAAACGCACGTCCTCCCCCCGTTTCTTTACTAACACTTGAGAAAGAAGCTCCCGGTAGCGCTTCGATTTAGCAGCTATTACACTCCTGAGCGCATCCCCCCGGCCCGTCCCGCTCGAGGCCGCCACCGGCCCGCGCGAGGGGAAAGCCGGCGCCGGGGGGGTCAGGGGCGATCCCGGTGCCGGGGGCCCGAGAGGGTCGGTGCCGGGGGCCGGGCTCGTACCGCGGGGCCGCTCCTCCGTGTACAGGTCGATGACCAGGTCGCCCACTGTGGTCTCCAGCAGCACCGCCATGGCCGCGCGCGCCTCGGCCCGGCCCCGCGCCCAGCGCGCCCTCTGCCGGCGCGGAGGACCCCGGGGGCGGGACGGGCTGTGCGCGCCGTCCCGAGGGCGCGGGAGGTGGGACGTGTGGAGCGTGCCAAAGTTAGGGTGGAATGTTCTTTCGTATGTGAGATCCTTGTGTACTTTCGGACAGAACAATTAGGCTGGAAAAGACCTCCCTCTGAGATCCAGTGCAAGCTGAGAGCTAACTGGCACACCCAGTCGCTCTTTGAACGCCTCCAGGGATGGTCAATCCACCGTGTCCCTGGGCAGTCCTTAGCCCTGTCCGTGCTCTTGTGAGCTACCGAGTCACTCTGAACTGTTGTGCCCAAGCACAAGAAGCTGGACCTACAATTATGAAAACCTGACAGACCCAAATTATGTCTCCACCACTGGGAGATATTGAAATTCCCCCATCTTCATCACACAGCCGGTGACCATAAAGCATATAGTTAGTGACTGTAAAATCAAAGAGGAGCAGGCATCAGCTAAGGACTTCAATAAGTGGAATCATTTAAAAAGGAAGATATTTGAATGTAATCCACCTGTTGTTCAATTACGGAATGTGCATAGAAGCAATGCGATTAAGTTAATTCTGGTTCACTTGATAAAGCTTCCCAAGTATCTGCTTTACTTAGTGCCCTTCTAGGCTGCTGCAAGGCCCCAAAAAACTTTCCGAGGGAGCGCAGGCAGTCCGCAGTCCTCTCAGTCTCTTGTGCCACAGGCTGGTGAGAACCGCACACGACAAGAACAGGGACACTGCCAGCTTGTAGTTGAAACGAACACCTCAGGTGCTCTGGTGCCCAGGGTGGTGGAAGAACCCTGAGAGCAGAGGCATGGGAGGATGTGCTGACACACTGATGAGCTGTGCACGGCTCCTCACACCCACAGAGCTCACATCTGACACGGCTGACGCGTTCCAGTGCCTGCACTGTGCTCTACAGCATGCTGGCAGGGCACAGCTGCTCGTAGGAAACACTGCAAACCCGTACTTTTCTGAGGCTGGTGCCTTGCAGGCCCACAAGCACATCTGTGTGGTGTTCCCTGTTCTGGTGCGGCATGTGGTCGTAGCTAACTCTCTCAGGCTGTACAGGGGTGCTTGCCTTTCCCCGTTCTTCAAGTTTTCCCTTGGAGGCTATGCATTGTTTCCAAACAGGATTTGTCACAAGCTGAAGGAAGCCACCTCTTTTCAAAATTGGTGCAGTATATATCGTATTTATATGTCAAGCTCAGCATCTGAAACAGATGAATAAACACAGTGTATTGTGAGCAAGTGCTTCATCTGCTAGGACTTGGTCCAGAACCCACTGAAATGTCATTATTTTTTTTCCCTAGGCATTTAAAGAAAACTGTTGTGCAGGCAAAAAAACACCCCAAATAAACAAACAAACCACAAGAAAACCCCTCCACCCAATATGAAGGCTAACATCTATTCATTGTCTGTGATATGCCGTATCACATTCCCAAACCAGTGTTAAGAAGACATATAGAGGGTTTGTTGGATATCTGTATTTCTGAATAATGGGACAGGACTGCCAGGAGAAGTTCTTGGAGCTTTTATTGCGACGTCAGTCTCAGTACAGGGTGAGACAAGAAAGAGAGCAACAGCTCACATCTTGCTAACAGCAGCTAGAATTCTCTGTGTTACAAGGCCTTTAAAAAGTTTTCTAACCAATAGCAAAGTGTTAAGAGCTTACAGATGTCTGCATAAACCAATCACTAAAACTACACATATACCTTATATCTAACAATAGGTGCTCGTTCCATATTTTTTGCTATTCAGGAACTTTTTATACTCTTCTATAAACAAAGCACAAAGCCTCGCTATTAAACTTTTCTATTATCTTGCTTAACATATTTTTCTACTTGCTAAGGTCTAACTACACAGTGCAAAAACACAGTCTTATTATGTCCTTATTCTTGTATCCTTTTAACTTTAGGCCTACGTCTGCACTGCTATGAAAGCTTTCTGCTTTTCCTCTTTCCCACTAGGGTTGATATTGAAACCTTCTCTCCCCTCTGCAAGCTGTGAGCAGGTAAGGAACACCTCCTAGTTTGCAGCAGAGCACAGCAGATGGGCTGTCACCCAGGCTCCTGGAGGCTGGGCTGAGCTGGGCCACAGCAGGGAATAATGGGATGGGCTGGGATGGGCAGCGCCAGCACATGTGTGCCAGGGGCAGAGGTTTCATTGCTCACCTTGGCCACAGAGCTTGTTTTTGCCCTTACTCTTGTGAAAAGCGCATATTATATGGCTCTACGCAAGATATTTACTATACGTGTTGTGTTGTGTTAATTGTTGGTGTTGTATTAATATTTTGATAGTACAGTAAATGAAGTTTTGTAGTTAAAATGTAGTTTTTATGTACCAACCACAGGAAAACGTAAATCTTTCAGAGAAAAAAGGAATTTCCTACTTCCTTATCAGAAGAAACCAACTCCTCCTGCCTCTCTCAGCCTTGAGAATGCCACAGAGATTAAAGGAAAAAAAGTGATACTAACCAGAGACGGTTCTTTGTTTAAATAGAGTTTATGCATCATGTATGAAATATATGAATAATATGTATTCAGGCTATTGCTTTTAAGAGATGGTCCTTTGTTAGCAGAGGTCCTTCTTCGGAGCTTTTTGCTCGGAGGAGGCACCCAGACATCTGTAACTTTGTTTTTTATTGTCTCGTATTGTCCTAACTCTAAAATTGTTCAATTTTTTTTACTCTAATTCTATTTTTTTATAACCATCTTATTTACTATTAAACTTTTAAAATTTTAAAACAAGTGATTGGCGTTTTTCACACTCTTGAGCAAGGCAAGGGAAACAGCTCTCAGGAAGGGCCAGGAGGGTGGCCTGGGCCTGCTAATGCCTTCCTTCCAGAGCCACCGAGGCCCTGGCTGGAGGACAAGGACACCTGGAGGGGCAGCAAGGACCTGTGGCCAGGCTGTGCAATGGGGAGGGCTCAGGCAGAGCCTCCAGGGCTCCCCAGGAAAGGTGGGGACACGCTCGGTGAGCCACAGGGAGAGCTGCCATCCCTGGCCCCTGGGGTCCCTGCAGCCCTGCAGAGGCCAAAGGGACACAGGGGTAGAGGGACACAAGGGCTGGCTCCATGGCGCAGGTCACAGAATCATCTCTGTCGGAAGGGACTCAAGGATCCTCGAGTGTCCCTCTTGGATGGCCCGTATAGGGGTGGAAGGCGCATGGTGCCGAGGGCCCTGCCCTTCCTGGGGCTGGGCACCAGGGCACAGCCGGCCAGGCTGGAGCGGCAGTGTGGGCACAGCCCGGGCTGCAGACAGTGACCGGTGTCACCCAGAGCAGCTGTTGAACCTGCTGGTGTCCAGCAGCCTATGGAAGGTTCTGGAAGGCTCTCTGCAGTTTTGGCAGTTGCCACAGCAGTTGCTGCTGCAGTTGGAGGCCGCACTTCCAGCCCGGTGCCTGCGCTCTGGCTGTAATGGTAACTAAACCTCATCCCTTTGTTCCATTCCCCCTGCCCACACTGGCTGAACTGCTGAGACCCAGCCTTGACCCCAAACTGGGAGCCTGAGAAGATGTCCTGGCCATACATGGGCACCACTGTGGGGTCGAAGCTGATGGAAAAACTGAGGGTGTTACACAGCAGGGCCTGGTGCCAGCAGGAAACCCATGGAGAGAGCCTTGCTGGCTCGGGAGGGCCCTGTGCCTCCCGCTCTCAGAGCCGGGGGGCATCCAGGAATTGGCATCACGTGCATGGCCTCTACTCAGATTATTGTTGGGCCTTTGCTTTTGGCCACCATCAGAGGCAGTGAGTGGGCTAGAAGGACCCCTTGCATGTGCACGAGATATTTTTATCAAAAAAAAGGAAACTTGGAATATGAATTTTATTCATTTTTGTGAGTTCTATTAAGACTCTGCTGTCTTCATCTCTGGTGAGGATAGGGCAATGGTGAGCCACAGTGATAAAAGTGAGATTGTGAGACCACTTCAGATGGAAATGATTTATATCCATGAAATCTGAGTAATAGGGAAATCTGTGCTGCTCAGCTCCTAAGCGTGAAATTCTGCTTGGCAGTCTGAAAATTTTAAGGTGGAAGGAGAAAGAAGGATTTCTTTCAGATTTTTTTTTTTTTCTATGTAAATAAGGACATTTTAAGACATGTAAATATAGTCATTCTTTTTTCAGTTTTATTGGGAACCTTAAGACCCATGACATAAGGGTCTCAAGGACTGACAAAATGGCACAACCAAGGTCACTACTTTACATTAAGATGTGCACCGTAAGGTACAGTACATTAATCATCAAAGTTGGAGACTTTGATGAGCCCCAACATTATATCAATCAGTTCAGAGGTTTTACAGTTGACCTATGACTTCTGAGAATCAGAGACATTCTCTTCTGCAGTGATATTTGCCTCTTTTTCAGCTGGCTTCACAATTAACCAGGATTTCTCTAGCTCAAAAATATAAACCTTTTTTCTTATTATTATTTTCCTTAATTTTAGTTTAGCTGCTGTGTCTCTAGGCTTCTGAGACTTTCCATGTTTTAAGATGCTAGGAGACTGTCTAGGTCAGAAGACTGGTCCCAGCTTTATCACACTGCAGTGCTGGATTTAGTAAAAAGCCCCTAACCCCAGAAGTGAAAAAGCAGAACAAAAATCCCCCCACTCATCAGATAAAGCAAAGGGAAAAAAATTGATTTCGGATCTGCTTCTACAGAAGGCCTCACTCCTCCTATATGTACAACTAATTATTCAAATAACTTGCTGATAATTGATACAATTACTTCTTATTATTCTTGATTAGAGTCCTGGAACTGGGTGATTACATCTCAGTGTAAGCATCAAATGCAGGAGATATGGCCTAGATGAGGACAAAATGTCATTTTATTTTTCAGTTTATTCATTTTTGCTAGATAAAAGGGCTCTGAAAATTTAATTCTCATGATCCTAAAGAGAGGCTTGCTGACCTCATCTTTATTACATTTCTTTTTGGAAATTAAGTAGTAGAACCTCTTCAGTTACGGAGATGAAACTCACTGTTTTTTTTTTTAATGCTTAGGAAGGCTAAAAAACACCTTAGAGTTGTGTGACTGACACACAAATAATGTGAGTGCGTATGTTTCCTTTCTACAAAATGAAGTCTGTAGTAATAAGATGAGTAGGTTATTCCTAGGAGAATATAACCGCTGGAGAAGCAGCAGTTAATTCAAAGTTAATTTGTTAATTTCTCTCAGGATACAAATTTAAATTTCATGTTTCCTTCTTTTGTACATTCAACTATTTGTTTAGCATTTTATAATTTCACTGGTGCTTAGAAGTATTTAATATGTATCAGATAAACATCTGAACTTGGTTTTTTGATTTTTTTTTTTTACATGTTTATTAAAAGCCATGACAAAGCTACTGTGTCTGATTCTGCTGCAGCAGAGAGTAGTGTAGGTTGGGGTTAACTGCTGAAGTCAAAGCCTTCTGCAAGCAAAATACAGAACTGATTGTAAAGGTCTTTGGTTGAGATAACTTTTATTAAAAATGTGCATTGATTTCAATGATGTTGTGTCTAAGAAGATCGTATCTTCTGACATGAGGGAGTGCTACATCTAAACAAAATAGATCCTGTCCACCAGCAGCTTGCAGTATTGGGTGAATTCCTACGGCAGCAAGCAAAAACTCACTGCCAGCTTAAGACGTATCTCACAGCAAATTACTATTGCAGAAAAATTCTACTGGCTAGATGAGCTGAAGTTAATACTTAAATAACAAATATATTCCAGTTTATTAATTTTCTTTGAAGTAACAAAGAAAAATCTCTGAGTGCATTTACAAACATGTAATCACATTTTAATTTCTGTCCGCTTTTATTGTAATCTTATCAGGCTGCAGAAGTGAAGCTCTTCAGGAAAGAGTGAAAATAGAGAGACCTGCTAAAACTGCTTTTGCATTCTCTTTCCTCCAGAAGCCTTTCCGACGTGTACCACTGCCCTTCACAAAAGCTCATCTGTCTAAACAGAACAATTGAGTCAAACCACAACGCTCCTTTGGAGGTGGATACCAGGGCTACATCTGCTCTGCTGGGAGAGGATCAGCAAATGAGCAGCGAGGAGAACAAGGCGCTAGAAAATAGTGCAATGACCTCTGCTGGGAGAGGAAAGTTCTCAGCCGATTTTAAGGCTCAAAGTAATGAAAACTTAGCTGCAAAGCACTCTCTGCAAAGAGGTTTCTCACTAAGTCATGCTAACCAAGAAGGCAAAGTACCCACGTCTGAAACCTTTGATCCTCTTAAAGTTACTAAAGAACCTCAGGCACAGAGTTTAAAACCTGATCTAGAGATACCACATCAAGCTGAAGTCACATCAATACCGCTATCTTTTTTCCCATCTAAACTACAGCAGCTACTGTTGGCTGCATCGAGAAGTGTCTCTGAAGCAAAACAAGCTGCAGAAACACAATCTGTAATTTACATATGGCCCATAATAAAGATGCAAGAGAGTTCCAGATCCTTCTGGCACAATTTTTCAAAGTCTTTAATACCAAGCAGCCCAGACTTAACAAGATACTCTTCTAATCCTGATGTAACTGAAGATGAGAAATGTTCCCAAATAACCCCAGTGAAAGAGCTTGCACAACAAGAGCCAGATGGAAAGACAGCAACATCGTATCCTCTTATTGTAAAGTCATCCAACAGTGCTGTTTCAGAAATTTTGAAGTCACTTGCCAATATCAAGAATAAGGATTATAAGAATATGTTAACACTTTCATCTATTAGACCTATTGGAGAGCAACTGGAAATTCCTCTCTTTAAGGGAAATGCTCTAATGATCTATAATGATCAAGTCTTCCTTCTATATGTAATGAGGCATGAAGATCTGGCAGCAGAAATGAAAATATCTGGCCACCATATGTTGTTTATGAAAACCATTGTTTGGCTCATAACATGTCGTTCTGTCCGTAAACTAACATTCAAAGTTTCACATCCACTGCTGTTGAGAGAGGACGCTGTGAAACAGAACATAAAATGTCTTACAACCTGTGCTACCCCCACACCCCAAAAGAAAACATCAAATGAAACACATTTCTCTTCACACAAGACGACTCCAATCCCTCAGCCCGAGAACTGCTCCCCTCTTGCCGAGAAAAGGCAGCAGGTGGTAACTCATGATGATCAGGTGAGTGTCTGTGTATGAACAGTAAATTGCTCTCCTCTCAGACACAGCTGAATGCAAAGTGCGCTCTTCAGAATATTGATGACAGGCTGTGAAAGATGAGTGACCTGGGGTTTTTTCAGCTTTTGTGGAGAAGCTAAATGAAATCCAGCAAACACAATCACTGTAGACCTAATCAAATTAAGGGTTGCAGGCCTATAAAACTTTACCGTTTAAAAAATAATTACACAATGCTGAGAAAAAAATACATCTTGAGATATATACCAATTTTGTTTTAGTTTTTGAATAGGACAGAAGCATTCCAGTCCATTGCTATTTAGGGCAAGCTTTAATACAATAGCAAGGTATTTCCCAAGGGAGAAGGCTGGGTTTCTGAAAACAGGTGATGAGTGCCATCATGATAATTTTTTAAAGTAACAACGGAGAATAGAGAAGGGCTGGCATGCAAAATCCCTCCTGAATTAAACTCTTCTTGCAAAGCCACATTCCCAAGGTATGTGAGACTGTAGAAAAAAAAGCTGTGAAAATAAACTGGGGTGGGAGGAAAATGACTACTCAACACTCACTTCCTGATAGTGAAGTTCTACTCTTTCCCATTCCAGTTCCTCAGCAAGACTGCATTCCCATCCGAAGAAGACTTGCAAGAAAGAAATTATGAACAAGCACATTGGGATAACGACAAGGAAATAAGACAGAAATTTGGTCTTGTTAAAGGTGTAAGAGTTTCTCTCAACAGGCTAAATGCCTCTGAGCTTAGGAACTTGACTGAAAAACCTGCGCTTAAAAAGAAAGATAACTATTAGGACAGAGAACTGAGGGAAGTGCCACACATACTTACCTCTCTGTATACAAATATGGAGTATGCTTCACCCTGAAGTATTTATTACATACCATTAGTATAATTTTCAAAATATTTGAGCATTTAACCCCATAACATTAAAGATTTTCTGTTAGAGAACCTCACCACAGCTGCTTCTAAAATGTCAGGATCTGGTGCTTCCCCTGCCTCCCTGGCACTTTCTCCAAAAAATGCAGATAAAATGCCAGCTACTGCTGAAGTCTTTTCAGACTCTGTCTTCTCTTTGGCACTCATACAACTGCAACTGAAAGTAGAAAAAGTGCCTGCTGACCTCTTACTGATAGCCATGGTCTGCATTCAGTCTGTGCCAAAGTGTGTCTCATAGGCAGAAACGGGAAGTTCTTCACAGATGTGCTGGGCTCCTTCTGGTTTGAGCATTGCTATTCATTTCAAGTGAAGGTGCCAGAAGCAGAAGCCATATGTTTACAGTCATTAATCTGCTTTTGATAAAGTCTTCCTCTATGACTTTGCTTAGAAGTATTATTTGGCAGTTTTGCCTAGTCAGAGCCTCTGGGAATAGGTGTTTGCTTTCTCTTATCCCTGACATTTTCAAACTCTCTGTTCAGATTCACCTCTTGTGTCCATTTTGTGTTTTTGTACAACAAAGCTCTTAAGATTTTTTCAGCAGGTAGATTTGGCATGAATTTCCAGAATCCTGTATCGTTTCAGTATACCTTTGTTCAAATTGTTACTCTGCAGATAAATTAGTGATGAATAATAATTCAGCATTTCTCCTTGATCTGTTTATTTAGCACTAAACTTCCATTTCTGTCAACTGGATTTTAAGCCGTCATCACCCAGCTTTTCCAAGATCTTTGAGAATGGCCCATTTTTGTTGTCTCTGAATGGGAGCACCGTTGGTGTACCCTCAGCATTCATGAAAATAAACTATATCTTCTCATGAAATATTTTGAGGTCAGGTGAGCAAAACTCTTCAAAGAGTATATTAAAAAAACACAGGTACAACTCCTAGATTAGGGTTTGCTTTGGTTTGGTTTATTTTGCCTTTGTGCCAGTACTCAAATGAAAGTAAGAAAAATAGTATTGGCTGTCATTTCCCCTAAAATTTCCTTCCCAGTTAATATGCCAAGGCAGACCCCTAGGATAATCAAATTTTTACGGTGTTTCTCTGTCTATATATGTTGTAATTTCTCAACATTGTGTTCCAGAAATCAAATAAGATCAAATACCTAGCAAAATATTTCATGCTTGGCTGTTTTATACAAATGCTTCCACTTGCTGGACTGCTATAGAGAAATTTCAGTTTCACCAGTGTTATTAGTAGTTCTCATTAACCTGAGCTGTTATTGTTACTGCTTTTCAACATTTTCTGCTGCCATGTCTTTTCCTTTGCAGATTACATTCATTTTGTTACAGTCTATCATTTCACACAGACTGTGGTCTTTGCCTGTAGAGTCATTCGAGTAATAAAAAATGCTACATCTTCTTGAAGTTGCTGCTCCTCATTTCTATCCTGCCCTGGTTTCTATCACAAAAATTGAGCTCATTTAGAGATTGTGACAGTGGGATTAACCTACATTTGTTGAGTCTTGATGGAGGACCTTTCAAATCCAGCCAGCTCCTGGCTAAAGGGAGCACCTGTACAAAATGTTTTGTTTTACACACAAGACATGATTCACAAGAATAATAATAGCTATTATCAAAGAAACTGGAATATCCAGTAAAAAAAGCTTCATATTACAACACGGAATGAAATGGAAGAATAATTGGTAAGGATATAATTGGATGCATAATACATCTACTATTCAATATATAAAAAATAGCTAGTATTCAAAGAGCAAGGAGGTTGATGGAGCAAGAGAAGTGTGGTTCAGTAGGTTATATCCAGAGGGCAAGAGAATGGCAGATTGTAAAAGATTGTGGAACATGGAGATAGAGACGTAAGAATTTCAAGATACTGTGAACAGCACATACAAACGATGATTCAGAAATTACAATGTAACACAGAATCAATGCCTAAATTGTTTACCTGATTCAATATGATTATTAATTCTAGTGGATGGTAGTGTGCTTCATCCAAATCCTTTGGCTCAGTCCCATTAGCAAGATACACAGGAGCTGGTGGCAAATGCACTCATGTACCTTTGTTGGGAGCTCTAATAAGCATCCTGAGGGAAGGGTCCTTCATTTTCAATCATGATGATAAAGTGCTGAACTTACCACCCATTGCAGTTTCTGAGTTCCCCCTTTAGGCCAGGGGCCAAGCTGCTTCTGCCTTCTACAGCTCCTCCTCCCCTGTCATGTAGAAGGTCTCTGTCCTCTCCCACAGGAGCCACCACCCTCACCACTTTGCAGGAGCCTTCTGCTCAAAGAATGGCTGCTATAAATGTGGGAAAACCCAGGTGAAAATCTATTGTCTGCTAGTATGACCTAACCTTTACTTCTGGCCTATATATTTTATAGATTTATAATGATAGATTTGTTGACTTGAAAATCTACCTAGATTTTGACAGAGTAAATTCCCTTCCAACTGCAGTAGGCAGATTATTTGTTCCTGGAACTATATGTAACACCATCCGGTAAAACCTAGTGTGATTTACCCAGTTATTTAGAGAGAAACAGTGTTTGGAAATACATTAGGACTTTAAATGTAGATAATTCCCTTCTGTGCTTCTCATTAGATCAATCATCATTATTTATTTCCTTTCTGTACAGAAACTTCACAAGTCAAGAAGCATGTATCCTGTGTTTAGATGAGAGGATGAAGTCATCCAAGTTAGAATATAAGACAGCCAGGAAAGGGGGTTTCCTGCTAACAGGAAACTTCATTTTTATCAGAATTTGGTTTCAGTCTGAATTAGATGAAATCTTTTTATTCTTCCCAGTTCTTCAGTCAGCAGGAAGCTGCTCAGACACTGGAACGGTTCAATTAAGTTCCCTCCTACCAACAGCAAAGGCAGGTATCAGCATCAGTGAAGGCTGGGGCTTCCCAGACTCCCTGACTCCTTGGCCAGTCTCCCAGTCTGTGTGGGGTTATTTCAGGGCTCTGGACATTCAGCAGAAGTTCACCAAGTGCAAGAAAATTTAGACTCTAAAACATGGACTCTACCAAATAAAATTTGCTCCGTGAGGAAACTTTAAAGCTAATCTTTTCATCTGGAAGCTCTGTGTAAGGCACCGATTTTCATCCTTTTCTCAAAGGAGAAAGGCAGTGGGCACAGAACCATTTGTGCAGTTGTGATAGTGCTAAGAACAATGGCAATTGAAGTTTCAATTTACGGAAACTCCCACAACATATTTGAGTGTCGGGAATCTTTAACATACTTGAGCGTCAGGAATCTTTTTCTGGTCTCTCTTCAAGTGTGATGTTTTGAGAGTGGCTGGGCTTCAGCTGGCTGCACTCCAAAACCACTGTCCCATACGAGACAGTTCCCAAAAGCGTCTTACTGTTTCTTTTACAAACACAAGAAAATTCTCCACTGCTCAGGGTGGAAACCATGGCAAGATACTCCTTTTGTACAGGGCATATTTTGCACCCAGCACAAGAAGGGTCTTTAGCACTCAGCTGATGCAAGAAAAAAACACAAATAATACCTCCCCCACCAATTAAAACCACTATCAACATATGTAATTCTGCAACAGGTGGTTGTTCTATTATATTATTTTGGAGATATAAGGGATTTTTTCATTTAATTAGCAGTCCAGCTGTGGGGTAAGAATAATTTTCATTGGTATGAGAAAGAGGTCTTGCAGATTGCTAATTATGAAGCCAGGCAAAATTTAAGGTTTTCATAATCTTGACAGAGGTACTCAGAAATGTTACAAAATGATACTTCTAGTACTTTTAGATTTTCCAGTGCACTCCAGAAAGGGACAACTACCCTGCTGGGCAATTATCCTAAATAAATGATACCTGAACCTTGGGCTGCAGTACATACCTCCTGGATTTTTTGAACTTGCATCTGATATGCTGTATTGTGCAAAATATGTTTTGTGTCACTTAAAGACCTCCATATAGGCAGACCTCTTATAGCCCTACTTTCCACTGCCACCTGGTAGAAAAAAATATTACTCACTGGATGCTTGAAGCCCAAATCATTCTGGAACACACTCAACATTTTGTTCATATTTTTTTCTGGAAGTCTTATGACCACACGGAATAAACTCCCAGCCTTTAAATGGTTTTCTGTCTATCAGGCAAACACAAATGTCCCCTGTAGGTTTGCACAGAGCCAGAGGCTGACTGAAGTTTTTCGAGTTTTCATTACGGTCTGTCACAGTGTGGTTTAAGTGAGAAAACATTGTATATGAAAAACTCCACCTTCTCCCTCTGTAGATTTGTTTCTCATGTGCCTGAGTCAGCGCTGATTGAGGAAACCGCAACCTCCCATTTTCTTTTTTTTTTTTTTCTAAATAACCCAGAAATGCCAATCAAACAGTATGCAAAAATCTTATAACTTGGACACTCAAATTTAGAAAACAGGGACAACAACTTGTACCTAAATCAACAGTCTCATCTGGAAGCTGCGAAAGAGTAGGGCAAGTTGCATAAAGGCAGGCCACTTCTTGTTGATTAATTTGATCATCCAAGGCAAAAAATATTTGGTTTCAACTGTTATTTCTGAGAATAAAATCAGTCTCTTGTTTTCACACTGCATGAACATTTATGAAGATGAATAGTATGTCAGACTGGGTGAACAAGGGATGATTGTTCTTAAGTGCCAGAATGAAAGATCATTGGATTAAACTACTAACAACCAGAAGGTTCAGAATAAACAAATGGAGGTGGCTCCTCATGCCACGTGTAGCTAAGTTGTAGGAATCACTGCTAGCAGGGTTTTGAAAATACTGAAGTTCACACTAGCATGAATTAAAAAGGTTATTGGACAGTCATAGAAAGATAACTGAGGGCATTAACAGCTATCCCTGGTTCGGGAAATTATTGCACTTCAAATGGTAGACAAGTATAATTACATGTTCTCATATGCTCCCTTAGGCATTTTAGTAATGTTAGGACAAAAAAGCTTGGGTCAGACCAAAGGTCCATGTAGCCCCATAGTGTGTTCTCAACTTTGGTTGGTAGTAAAGGCATGGTCCAAAGGCAGTGCTGGCTACACGTGGCCACTGATACTGGCCACAGCCACAAACTGGAAGGTGACCGGACTGAGATGGCAGTGATGCTGCATGAAGGTCACTGCTGCCACCAGCAAGACACCTGAGGCAGAGGAGGAGAGAGACACCAACATGGCATCTGCACCGAAGTCACTGTAGGTTGGCCAGGAGACTCACTGGTGTGTGCAATTTACACAGTTCTCAGAAGCACAAGAAATAACACATAGTAAACCTTTACCTTGGTGAATTTGGCTCTTGCATCATTACTAGGTGTCTGAATAGATTTCAGTCTCCTTGAATTTATTCACTATTCAAAGTAAACAGGCAAAAATTACTTAGTCCATAATGTAAAAGTACATGCACAAGTCATAGCATGCAACTGTAGCTTTTAATGGAGAGATGAACTTCTCAAAATCATCCTTCTAGAGAGAATATTCATAGGATAGCCCCAATTCTGAGCATAGTAAGTAATAATATCCACTTATTTCTCTTTGGATTTCAAGATATTAAGTGAATTCCAAATAAGGACAAAGTAGTAGTGTGCTAATAACTGCACTAAGTACAAATGAGAAATTTGGCACTTCCTTTTTATAGGTATTGTTGAAAATCCTATCAGAAGTGAAAGAGGCTCCAAAGGCACCCAGGATGGCTGTGACACAGCTAGGAAGTTAATGCAGAATCTCAGAGTTTAGTCTTCACATAAGGCAAACCCTTCTTGTGGTAATTCTCCCCTGGTAGACAAAAGTATCATTTTACAATGATCACTGCCTGGTGCCAGAATGCTATAGCCAGCTCACCATGGGCTGGAACTGGCCCAGGTTAGTTTCCTGTACTTGCAGTTATGGGAAACTAACAAAAAAAAAGGAGCCATACGAAAGTGGTAAGATGTCCAAATCAATGGAGTTTAATGGTAAGAATATCTTCACCAGTTACCAAACTGCCCTGCATTGGGGGTTGTGCCGGCCCGAGAGAGGGAAGGCAGTTTTATGTATCGGTATTCTCACAAGTGGGACTTAATGTGCAAAAGACATGGATCCTGCTTCTGTTCAGGTAAAAACAAACTTCAAAAGATGTTCTGCTAGAACAAAATCTCTCCTAAAAAGAGATTTAAGTCTTCATGGAATAAGAGGAATCAGTCTGAGCAGTTGGCTGCCTATCTTTTCTTCTGTGAGTCCAGCAAAAGTGATTCTTGATTAGCAGCTCTCTCACCCTACCTCCTCTTCTTTGTGACATTACCATGCTAGACACTAACTCACCACTCCGAAGATGTATGTTAGAGGGGCAAAATATCTACTCATCTTTAGGCGGTTTGCCACCATCTGTCACCAAGGCCACTTCAGAGACAACTGCTGAAAGTTGGATCAGAAAGTAGACTTAAAAACACATTACACATGGGAAACAAATGCTACCTAGGAAATCTTTTTACAGGTCTAAATTATAAATCATTCCATGGAAGAATTTTTATTTTGGAGAAGTGTTTGGTGAGATGCTGCATTTGACCACAGCTGGGCTGTTTAATCATTTAGTTTCATTTACTTCCATAGCAACTTATTTAATGCACTCTGTGTATGTGACCTCATATCTTCAACGGAAAAGAAGAAATAACATACATACATGTATATATGTGTGTGTGTATAAGTATGTTCTTAGAATTATAAATAATACATATTTATATATACAAGTATGCACACAAAAAATCTGCAATGTCTGATGTGATTAGAGCTTCTCATCTTACAATAAAGAAAATCCAAGAACAGAATCACAGGGGATACTGAAATTTCAAGGGCAAGAAGAGTTCTGATGTTAATAAAACATTTATTTTCAGATATTGCATTTAACAGTTGCATGGAGTCAATGCTACATAAGAGATGGAGACAAGAGTGAGTCTGAGTAATTTGGTTTGATTTTCCACAGTAAAAAGTGATGGAAATTAATGTCTCAGCTGTTGCAAAACTAACTTGATTTCCCAGTAAACTCTTAGTGATACATGGTGTAATGATTTTAATTTAATAAAACCGGGCAGAAACACTAATTAATGTAGGGGTTTTAGTGTTAATATTTTTGTGGGAGGGAGAGATTGGGAGAAAAATAAACAAAGCAGGCTTAAGCTTAAAAATGAACAACAACAAAAAAAGGTTTTATTAACACACACTAAAAGAATAGGAAAAAAAAAAACTAAAACAGAATGAAATTTTAAAAACACGCTTCTTTCCTCTTACAAACTATTAACTTTCTTATTGAACAACATAGAAAGACTTAGGATTTTCAGTCAATTTCACTACTTAGACATAACTACACATTATTTTAGGAGAAGAGTCTTCTAAGATCTTTTATGAAGATGTTTGCTCACACACACATCCGCTGCTGCCCGGAGTTTTCACAGACTGTGGTGTTCTACCTGCAGAGCTTCTCAGTGTATCTGGGGTATTATTTACAAATACTTCTTCCTATCTAAAATTATCTTTGTCTCAAAAGGCTGAGACCTCCTTTTCGACCCAGGAGCGGGGGTTTTCAAAGTTCCCAAATAAGTCTCTATTACACCAGTCCTTAATTTTGATTAGAAGCATTCAACCCAAAATAATACTAAGAATGTTGCAAAGAACAGTTCATTTCTTCATAATTTACCTTAGAAGAGTCCGGTTAAAAAGGTCCACTTCTTCAATCCTATTCCAATATTATTAGTTCTTTCACTTCTCATCTAACTGACTTCATGCAGTGTCTGTTCCATGTACCTTCTGTTTTCTTCTTTCTTCTTTCTCTCAAGGAAGAATTGTGCTTTAAAAGTTCTGTATTGCTAAAAAAGGGTTAAATTTTTTGCCCGGGCTTGCAAAGCCAGGTGCACACGCCGGGCTGGTAGAAGAAACCAGCAAATGTCTCTTTTTCCACCCCTCGGTCTCATCTAGGGCAGTCCAGCTCAGAGTTGTTATGGAGCTGCAGGCTTGCTTTCTCCGCTGCCAGCGGTGATTAAGCTGGGCCATGTTTTGGCCCCTTCTGCCGTGGTCTGAGCACATGGCCCCGCGCTGCCAAGCTCCAGCTGCCCCTCTCCCCTGCCAGCAGCTGGGGAAAGGGGCTCAGCCGGCCCAGGCCTTCCCCGTGCAGGCAGCGGCCCCCAGACCCCGGCCAGGCCCGGCCCGGCCGCCCAGAGAGGCAGCAGAGCCCGACCCGGGCCAGAGCACCACGTTACCTCATGGCAAGTCACTGAAGCAAGAGAGGGGGTGGTCAGCTGCGGATTAGTTTTAAATGTTCCTTCTGAAGTTGCACTGACAGTTCTCATTGGTCAGCTTAGCTGTCAATATCCCATCCTGCTTTCTGATAGGTTCTTGACCTCCTCCCCCCAACCTACGCCACGGTTAGGGCAGGGAAAAAACATTTTACATTTCTCTATATCTGGAAAACAAAATTGTGCTAACCTATGATACATGGAAATGCACTTCAGTATTTATATTTCAGGATAGTATTTAACATTATTCAGTGTAGCAAGACACTGTTCACACAGATAGATGTAAGAAAGTCAGTATGTGAAGAACTCATGGAAAAAGGAGAAGCTGTTTGAAGGAGAGAATACTAGAAACTCAGAAAAACACCTGATGAAATATTTAAGGATGTATTGAAACAGAATAACGGGGGCAACTCTTGCTTTTTCTGTCTAAAACTTTAATGTGTCCTTCTGCAGTCTGATCACAGTGTTCTTAGGGTTTGGTTTGAACAAAAACTCCTGGCCTGCAAGCAGAGATAGTTTCAGATATGAACACCTCTGACTGCTGAGCCCAAGAGACTTAGGCAGCATCATAAAACATCCGTCATGCTGGTGCAAACAGCCAAGTATGCATGTGAGGGGAGAGGATTTACATTTGTCAAAGGGATCCACGGATCTAACACTTGTCCACAACCACTTGTGGGCAGCTCCAGTGGCTCCCTCTGGACCATTATTTTCTAAGTGTGGTTCAACCTTGTGTTTGAGAGATCCTCTTTAAAACTAGAGGAAAAATTACACTTGGTGCTTGTCCTCTATTAAAAATGGTACTTGGGCGCAGTAGAAACTAAAGTGACACTATCCTAAGCATTTGCTCCAAAGGTCTTTGTCACAGACAAACTGATATGAGATATTGGTAATATGAAGGATCCATATCAGAAACCTAGCACTGAACAACCCAGACACCAATACTCTGAAGTAATTTGATCCTTACGTATAGGTTCCCTGAGATTACCAACAGGAGCCATTCAGTATTCCACAATTGCCAGCTACCACATCGACCCTGTTTATGTCTTTTTATAGGATGAGACTTTCATTAGATCTCAGATCTGCTTTACCTAATCTTTAGTTTAAAGCATGGAAGAAATCCTCTTTGGCAGTATTTCCCATGCAGGGCTCTTATTTCTCTGAGAGTCTCCCTTAGAAACACTGAGGTGTCAGAGCAAAGGCCATTCTCGGGTGCTGGCAGCCACAGTATGGCCAGAGTCACCAACAGTAACAATTGCAGATCTGTTCCTGTAGATCTATTCCTCACCTCACCTCTTTTTGGCTGCACTGTGAAAATGGCATTGCATTGCTTCTCAAGATACTGTTTGAAAAAGGATAAGGAATCTGAAAGCATACAGGTAGTGAAAGTCATCTGCTTTCCAAATGCAAGAGTTTCTCTCTCTCTCTCCCCACTGGCCATACACAGCACCTAAGAAAACAGGGCTCTGGTCCTCATCCTCCTCAGTTACATTCCTGAAGGGGACAGTTTTGAGTATATGCTAATGTACATGTTTGGGCTATGATTTGCAGCAATCCCATATCACTCCATAGCACTTGGCAGCATTTTTATATCCAATAAATTGTTCATATTTCTCCAGAGCCTTGTTCATAGCACAAGTATGAGCTGAGCTCTGAAATGCATTTGTTATGCAGCCAAGAACATGATATGGCTCAGGGGCTTGGCCAGCCTCCCAGGACTTGTTTAAGATCACAGAGCTCAGTAGAGCCACCAAAAATAGTTATCTGGGGGTCCCTCTTTGAAAATAGCTGAGCATCATCCCTCTCTTTTACATACATTTATTTTGGCATTTTCCCTAACATCTTAGAAAATTTCCAAAAAAAAGATTTCTGAAGCAAATTAACAGTCTTGACACTGTAGAGAAGGAAACTAATCTTTCCTTTATACATAGACTTTTTTTTTCTATAGTGTTTCTATTTGGACCTATCTAAGCCTTAGACACTTCTGCTGAAATCATTTAAAAGGGACTTCAAGTCCTAAGAGCCACAGTTTCTGAGTACCTAAATGGGGTTACCTTAAGTGTCCAGATTTTCATTAAGGACAGAACAATTTCCCAGTAGGGATCAGGCCACTTAAACATTCACCTGAGAAAAGAGGTATCCAAGGAGTCCCAGTCACTCTTGGAAACTCTGGCACTGCTCTCCTGATGAGGCTTTCAACCCGGAAAGAGAGCTTGTCTCTCTTGACCCTTCTGTCAGAAGGGTCAAACAACAAAGCTGCCAGCTTCACAGGGACATGTTGAAGCTATTTTTTAAATCCTTTACTGTCTGTCAGTTATAACACCCTTTTTGAAGGTTAAAATAGAAACCAGTTTCCAGTATCTACAAACCAAAACCCAACGGACACTTTTGGCGTTGTTTGACACATTCTTGGGAGCCTCCACAGGGAGGCCAGGAAAAGTCTGGACATAAAGCCAAAGACATCCTATCTGAAAGAACTGAACTACACTGGACAAAATACTTTAAAGACCTATGTGGAAGGAAAACCACTTCAAGCAACATTATGATCAAATTTAGACAAAAAGTAATTTTTATATCCATATTTGCAGAGCAAGTGATGCTGCTACTTCTCACCAAGGCAGATGCAGCAAGATCTGTACTCATAGTAGGAGCATTACTAAAACCAACAAATCAGAGTGCAAATGTTTTACCAAGTCAAACAGCAGACACAATAAGATAAGAAAAAAATTGTGTCCCATGATTCAAGTCCACAAGAAGAGCACTGATTTAGTTTCTTAAAGACAATCAAGGAAATTGCCTAATAACAACAACATCAATACTGGTTTTACTGCAGACAGAAAACATAATACATTGCATATCAGTAATGATAACAAGAGAAAAGATGATCAGAAAAGAAGATGCAATAATGTTTTTCCCTCTTAAACATTTGCCTAGACCTTGAGCTCAGCCCCTGTAGGACAAAAAAACAGTGAACCACTGGTACAGCAGGAAGCAGAAAGTCAAAGATGTACTTGCAGGGACCTTGACCAACAGTTTGCCAGCTCATACCAGCTTTTCTCAAAGAACCACTCCTTTATTTTTTGCTTTAGATCCAGTTAGAATCACTAATTTGAGCAACCCTTTCTGAAAAATACTGAGAATTTAGGTATCAAATTCTTGTAAAGTTTAAAATGCTAAACCAGGAGCACTTACCACGTGAAAGAACTTAAACACTACTGAGGATATCTCACTATAGCTCAGCTCTTTCAATATGGTTGAAAATGTAACTAATTAATATTGAGAGCCATTTTAAAAATCTTCAAATGAAAGATAAAGCACTCGAGAAAAGTATAACAAGTGCACTTGAATCCAAACATTAGCATAAAGAAACTATTCCATCACAATGAGCTGGACACCAGGCATACAGGTAAAGGTAAGAAAGAGATTTATTGAATCTGAAGTTTCTTTTGCAGAAGAGACATTTTAAGATCCAAATCTCAAGCTCTGGTCATGAGATTCGTGTCAAAACAGTCATGAAATCTCTGGTTTCAAAGTAACATAACTAATTTCTAATCCTTCTGGCTACACCAAAAATCATCAGAGTTATGCTCTAGGTTCAATATAAGGGTTAAAAAATCATAGACAAAGAAAAAGAGCCAAAAGTACATATAAACTGTAGCCAATCAACTAATAAATACCACTGCTGACCTTTGAACTTATCTCAACATTTTGAGATAAGTTTATAATCTGAGTCTTATTAGTGGGTGAGTTTGGACCAAAATGGGAGATACAGTACTAAGCATCCCCTTAAACATAATAATACTCCAACTAGCTTTTTTGGTATAAAGCCTTATTAATTCAGAAATTTGGTTACTGGCACACAATTACTTCAGGCTTATCCACAAGAGTGGGCTTGCTTCTATGCAAGGAGGAGATATAGACAGATTCAGAGTTGCAGAAGGGAAGAAGGAAGCAAAGGATTCCCTATCTGTAATGACCTGTGTTTAGGAAGCATGCAAGTATTTAGGACAGCTCTTTTAAAACCCATTAAATTGGCTGACTGAGCCTGACTGCTTGAGGGCTCCTCAAAACTTTGTGACTATTTCCACTTACAGACAACCTTCACAAAAACATGTATTTAAGATAACTGTGCATAATAACGTAGAACTTCACAGGCTTTCACAGTGCGACAAATAAGCCCTCATTTTGCCAAGTCACATTTTTTTCCCTAGAACATCATGCTGCAGTTTCTCTTCCTATTCAGTTAGGTTGCTTGAATAAATAAATCTCAGTCCCTCTAGCACTGTATCATTCATATTGAAACTGTTAGTCTACAAATAACTTGACCCTCACCTCCACAGTAGCTCACAGACCCAGCTGAAAGCAGTGCAAGTCTCACAGCACTTGCAAAAAGTAGATCCCTGCTTTTGGCTATGCTGCTGAGTCCCTGGGACACACTGGAGTGTTTGAGAGCACTTGCAGAGCAGGTCACTTCAGTACAGAGACAATGGATACATGAGAATTAAGCTACACAGCTGCAGACCTTGGGCTTTGGAAGAGGCCGTGAATGTGGCAATGAAACTGGACTAGATAAGATATGGTACTCTGAGTTTGTGCTTTAATGTTCGGGGACTTACAGGATGCCTGTAAGTGTTGGCTTTGGACATTCAAGCAGGTAGAAATAGAATAATAATTTCCTTTGGTCCTTCCATTTCTGTATCAATAGGATCCTCTGAGTACTCCATTCTCCACACGAAATTGCTCTATCAGTTCATTAATTATGTGCATATAAGAAAAATTTCCAAGGGAAAGGAATAGATTCCACATTTAGATCTGAAACTGGGTATTTCACTGCAGAAGCAAGTGTAGGTGCTATGCAGACACATTAGATATCCCATTCTCTCTACCTCCCGAAAATGTGACACATTCACATTATTAGTTAGCACATGCTAACTAAAGCCTGGGGTTTTGCTCACTCTTAGCTCTCACAGACGTTAGAGCCATAACTGATCACCAGACTTACTGGGAATTCATGTTCTTTGGCTTACCTTCTTATCAGGTGTTCACTTTCCTCTCTAGCTGCTGCCATAGGAGTTTGTGAACATGAAAAGAAACCACCCCTCCCTGTGAGCAGGGCTGCTGATACCTGGGTGGAGCCAAACTCAGGTTTGTATTTCATCTGCAGTGAGAGGTGACACAGGAGGCAGAGCACTAGTGCAGCAGATTCCCTGCTCTCTACACAAAGTGGATCACAGACCTTTCTACTGAATCTACTGGGCAGAGCCAGGAGGAATGGATAGACTTCCTGAACAACTTTGGAAAGCCCCACGCTTGACCACAGTTCCAAAGAAACACTCTATGGTCTCCACACATCTTCCTGTCTTCTACAGGTTTTATTCCTGTGCTGTCTATGCTGTTCCTTTATCCCTCAAATTATTCCTCTTTTCCTTCATCTTCTTAAATACAGCTCACCGTACTGCGTTATGGCACTATGTCAATTCTGTGGAACAAGTCCTCCTTCCCTCAGGCTTCCTTAGTCTGTCAGCTCACCTCTACTCAAAAGACCTTAAGCTAGACCCAGCTACTTAAGCCAACCCCTGGGCTTACCTGCCCTGTTGCAAAGATCGAATCATAGAGATGAGCCGTACCCAAACCATCCCAGTGTGGGCTCAAGACCTTTCTCAATGTTCAGAGCTCTTGTTTATGAGTCCCTCAAAGCCAAGTGTCTCCTCTGCACAGTAAAATTTATGCTGCCACGTGGGGGAGCTTGTGCTGTGACTAATGCGCATTGCTTCCAGATCAAGAGAAAAGGACACCTCAGCAGCATTAAGGACTGCAGCCACTGGAAACTGTTCTGGAGGGGCTGGTTGAAAAACCTGACACAAGCGCAGATAGTGCACACACACTTTATTTAATATGTTCCTTTTCAAAATTATCTTGGGTGACAGTCATTGATTTTGCCTTGACCAAGCAGACAAAGCCATAGCTTATAAACTATAACTCATAAAAAATTGCAACTTCCAGTTGCCCTTAGTCTGGTAAAATAATAGAATTTAAATTGGAAAAGATCTGTAAGATCTTTGAGTCCATCCATTAACTAGCACTGCCAAATTCACTGCTAAGCCATGTCCCTAAGTGCCACTAGATCATGATCAGAATGATAGATCAAATAAAATGAAAATTCCTATATTTAAAGGGACAAGTAAAGCAAACAAGTAGTGAGGATCAGTTCCAGACCCCCACTGAGATGATTTATAGACACAACCACCAGGATGAAGTCAACTTTATTCCTTGCTGAGCCATGTTTGTCTGCAAAGCCATCTTGAGAGCTGAAGTAAAAACAGACAAACCAGCAATTCAAAAGGCAAGGAAGCTGTCTGATCATATTTACCAAATAGATGGAGTCTGCTTGAAACCCCTTAAAATCAGAACTGTGCCTCAAAGACAAAACCAGAGTTAAAACTCAGCTCTCAAATCATTCAGAAAATAAGCAACCTGGTAGCCTGAGGACATGAAAAATGACAGGGGCGGGTGGTTGATTTTTTGTGTGGGGGTGAGTGCAGGTTTGTTTGTTTGTTTTCGTGTGTGTGTGTGTGTTCGTGGGATAAGTTGTCTCGTTTTCTTTTAAAACCAAAGAAATAGTTTGAAAGTAGTTTGTCGGTATGAAGAAGGCCGGCCATGTGAAAAGGGAAGACAGCTGGGGGCAGTCCAGCCTCGAGCGACGCCCCCGAACCGCTGGGCAGGGTAGTCAAAGACCTGTCACAAAGCACCGCGCCGTCTGCCGGGCAGGGCACCTCGCAGCGCGGGCGCCTCCCCTCACGGCCGCTCGCAGAAGGGAGCCGCGGGACCGCCGGGAGGGGCGGGCTCAGCAGCCGCGCCTTGCCTCCCGTCGGCTGCGGCCCCGCTGCCGGGCGCAGCGGCCCCGGTCCGTGCGAGGCGCGGCGGCGGCCCCGCGGCGGGAGGATGCGAGCGGCGCCCGGGGCGCAGCCGGACCGGCCCTTCAAGCTCAGGAAGAGTCTCGGTAGGGGCGCCGGGGGCGCGCAGGGGCTGTGCAGGGGCTGCGCGGGGCGGGGGGGCTGCGGCTCGCGTAACGCTTCTCTCCTCTCCTCTGCCCCGCAGCCACCCGGCGGGAAGAAGTAGCAGGGATCCGAGCCAAGTTCCCGACAAAAATCCCGGTAAATCTCTGGTTTGTTATCGGAGGTAGTTGCCTCTGTTTAAGGAAAGAAGCGTGTGAGCGGAGGGAAAGGGACCTGGGTGTTTTAGGTTTTGCTAAGTGTGACTCTAATTGAAACAGGTAATTGTTGAGAGATACCATAAAGAGAAATACCTTCCTCTCTTGGACAAAACCAAGTTTCTTGTTCCCGAGGAGCTGACCATGGCACAGTTCATAACCATCATCAGGTGGGTAATGGATACCGGTGAGTTGGAGCAGCACCTGGGCTTGGCTGCTGTTCCCCAAGAAGGTATTTCCTAGTGTGCTGCTGGGGACATCTTGCTTCCTTTGGTGGGTAGGAGAATAAAGGTGTTAAGTAATGTAATGGCTTCCCTCTTTTGCAAGTGCTCGAAGATAATCAAAAGATGTTTTCACAGGTGCACTTAGGGGAAAATGTGGTCTTTTTTGGGTTCATACTCCTCTCCTTTCTCCCTAACTGTAGAGAAAAAAGACTGTATAAGACTCTTGTTGTGCTCTTTTCCTGCCTCATGGGCTAGGTACTGGGGCTCTGTGACCTCATTCTGCTTATGACTGTCACAACCTTGCTCTCTTACTGCACCTAGCTGAATTTGCTCAAGTCCAAAGCAGCTCTTGGATGTAAATGAAATGAAATTAAATGTGCTGCTAAATTTTTCTTTATGAAACATTACAGCAAAGAAGTCTCCCAAAATATTTTGTGGTATTTTCTGACAAAATATGAAAGCTATGTTTTTCAGCACACTTATTAAAGTATAGAAAAAGATCTTTCTGGATTATAACTTCTGTAAAAGATGCTTTTGGCTCTTGGACACCTTAGATCATAATCCTTGTATGTAATGTCTCTGAAAAGGACTTGTTTTTTGAAAGCAGATTTTATAGTAAGTGTAACAGACTAGAGCTGGAATCCTTTACAAAATCTGCATTACCGAAGCTTTTGGTTTCTATTCACACTTTTCCCTGGTCACTGGGAACTCCAAGCCCATGCTCAGTAGCATCTTTGGTGTAGCCATGTAAACCTTTCCTCAGAGCACAGGCCTTTGAGCTTCCAGTAAAATTCCTGCTGATGGAGACTTTAAACCACCTAATAACTTTACGTATAATTTCTTGTACCTACTTCATGCAACTGCTCTGCTTAATGTATGTCGTAGACTGAAGTTGAAACCATATATAACTTGCTAGTGCTTAATCCTCTTTTTCTCCTCTGTTTTTCAATTAGAAGCAGGATGGCTCTAACAGCTACACAAGCTTTCTACCTGCTGGTGAACAACAAAAGCCTAGCCAGTATGTCCTTGACAATGGCAGAAGTGTACAGGGACTACAAAGATGAAGATGGCTTTGTGTATATGACCTATGCTTCCCAAGAGATGTTTGGATGCTTATTACCCACTGCCCAAGGGAAAACTACGGAATGCTTTCAGAAAACTTAAGATTGGGTTCCTATGCTGCAGCAAAGCAGTTTGCTCTGAATCACGCCTGTGACATGAACCTCGGAGATGCTCCTTCCAATGTGAGCTCTTGAGCTCTGTAGTGGGAGTTATGATCCAAAAGCTGGCAGGACCAGCTTAAGACAGAAATGGGGGTACACTTTCCCTAAATAATAATTTGGATATATATTTTTATATTTGAAAACACTATGGGTTAGGGTTTGTTTTTTTTTTTTTCTTTTGAACTGCACCTCCACTGTTTTGCAATATCAGTCTTTGCTGTGTAACTGATTTTTTAAGGTTTCCTGAAAGCCTAAGTCTAAGAGGAAAATAAAGAACCTTTTAAGTATCGAGTTGAATATTATTTTTAATCTGAGGAAGGACTGTAAAAAATTGTCTAGGAGGGGATCCTATAATAATTCTGGGAATTTGAGCTCAATGCCTTTTAAATGAAATACTGCTTGCACAGCTACTCTGAATTTTTGAACAGAATATCAAAGTTTAGATTGTGTCACCCACCAGCAAAACCATAACTATGAAAGGTTCATTAAGGTACGTATCTGGGCTGTGAGATTAAGTAGTAGTGCCAGAGCAGTGTTAAGTTTAACACCTGAATAAACTGTCAGCTGTTACAGAAAACACTGTCTGTGGTATAGATAACTGTTTAAATAAGCAAACTGATTGCTAGTCAGAATAGCTGAAATGCAGATAGCAAGACTAGAAGGGTAATCAAATTTCAAGAGTTATTTTCTTGCTGCTGAATTTTGCTGGCGGGGTTACTCTAGATACTGTTGTATCCATGCCCCACAGGTGCCTGCTTGTCAGGTCCCCTGAAGGACTTCAGTGAGCCTTCTTTCT
The DNA here is from genome assembly GCF_015227805.2 of Hirundo rustica. Taxonomy (NCBI): domain Eukaryota; kingdom Metazoa; phylum Chordata; class Aves; order Passeriformes; family Hirundinidae; genus Hirundo; species Hirundo rustica. Next base: position 48,152,017 of record NC_053452.1, on the reverse strand, counting down.
ATGGTAGAGCCAAGTCATGTACCTTGGGATTAAGAGATATTCCAGTGTTTCTGGAAAATGTTGAAAATATCAAAAATACCGTGTAGTAAAATATTGATTCATCTTAATATACAGGCTTGGTTCGTATAAATATGTATTAAAGGGATATTTGACATGAGCCTTAGTCTGAAATACAACTCAAGCTGTGTGTGAGGAATGTATTGGAAAGCTGGAAATACTCTGATCATGCATAATCATCTAAAAACACCAGGTAATTTAAAAATCTGTCACAGTCTGCAATTTATTAATCAGCCTCTGGGAGCCTCATCAAATTGTTACAATATGATGCAATTCTTCTCCTCAGTACTGAACTGCAGAATGATTAATGTAGGAATTACTAAACTGCAAAGAAAGAAGTGTTGACAGTATTTAAGTTATGCATAAGGAAGGAAGGACTGTGTGTGTAAGCTTTTTGCAGTGGTTCTGCATTAATAATCTCTTGGACATGAAGTTCTGAGCAGACCTAGGTCTGAGCCTCTAAACCAGGGGATTTAGAAGAGTACCTGCTGTAGTGGAGGCGATGTTTGCCAACTTGTGTTTCATGAGCTGAGGAACAAAGAAATCATTGAACTGACCTGTGGAAAGGATAAGGCTGTGTTGGTATAGGTTATAAAAACATGTGGGCTTTGGGATCTCAGAATCAGTCGCTTGGATTTATTTCACTTAGGCTTGTAATGGAAACAGTTCCCATTGCACAAATTGAACTCGAATAGTCATTTGTCACTAGCCCTTCAGCAAAGCAGAGACACCTGCTTGGCAGGAGCACCACACAGAAATGCTAACAGCTGTGGGAACCTTGGGGTAGGGGGAGCAAGGGGAGACCTTCTGTATTCAAGCTGCCTTGCCAGTCTAGCGGTGGGATAATATTTTGCTTCAATGGTTCCTCTGTCTTCCTGCCGTGTGTGATACTTGGTAGACGAAGGGAGAAGCACTACAGTTTCTTGGCTGACAGACAACTTTCTTTGGTTTGTAATGTAATGGCTGAGGTGTAAGTGTTGATCCCTCCAGCATTTATAAACATTAGGCTATGGTGTCTACAGGCTGAGTCACAGATCCAGCCAAAAATGTTGCACAAGGGGAAGGTCAGTTGCAGGTAAAGAGCATCATTACAAACTACTTTAAACTGACCTGATGACCCTAGAAAGAAGCTCTGTGAACTGGGAAAGCATCATTGGGTAATAGTAATAGACATGCCTTTCTATCAGATGTTGAAAAAAATATTAATGATCAAAGACAGTTTTCACAAAGTCTTAAAATAATAAACTAGGAGTTACATGCTCAAATAATTCTGTTGTCCTGCTTGTGGAATTGCCTTGGTATGATTAGAAGGTTTGAATTTAACCTATTCTCTCTTGAAGTGCAAAGAACAAGGATTAGAAAAGAAGCAAAGAGAAAACTTTGCTCTGACTGCCATGCAACTGAGATAAGTGCAGCTCCTTCCAATATAGCTGCTGTTTGAAGAGCTAATATTTGCTCAAGCAAATACTTATTGATTAGAAACAGGTATATATATTTTTTTTTTCAATGAAGGACACAAGGCTGTATTAAGCAGATTTTATACTCCTTTCCAATGTACCACTAATTTAAGGAGAGATGGCAGCTCAATCCCAGAAGATGCTCAGTGCTTTGGCTTTAAATATAAACCAAATCAACCTGAAGGATATGGGATATTAGAGTGGTATGAGGGTCTATCTGGAAGAGTGGTCCTTGAGGGAAGTATGTTCTACAGCCATCTACAATCACAGCTACCACCTGTGCACAATGTTTTATGGAGGGCAAATTGACATTTGTTGCTGCAAGGCAAGCCTGATAACCTCAGCCTGGGCTTTAGCACACATAAGCACCATCAGGAGCTTTCCAAACTGTTTGGATTTAAAAATGACTTAATGTTATGTTTTGGTAGAATAAATAAATGAATGAGAACACTAATCTTCTTGTTCAAGGTAATAACACTTGTGAACTTAGATGGACTTTTTATTGTTTTCCCATGCTAATAATTTCCAGATGGTGGTGGTTTCAGGATAAAAATATTTTAATATTTTACACACACTAAATGACAGATGGTATCCTCTGCTGCAAATAAGTTGCTTTGTTTAGGTAAGATATTGTAAATTAAGAAGGTAAAATGAGATAATAGGACAGAATAGAACCTTCAGTATCAAACTCCCCTGCTATATTCTCCTTTCAAGAAAGCCTGTATAGAAATTACAGGGAAAAAACCAAAAATACCTAAACCAGTGTTTTAATTTATGCACTATGAAATGTAAGGGGGGAGAGTGGAAGGGTTTCTATGGAAAACCTCCAAGGGATCCCTGAGGGTGACTGAGAAATGCTATTTCATATGTTACAGTTACAGCCTATATACAAAACTTGTAATGGAATACATACTTCCCTCAAGAACCACTGTTCCAGAAATATTTTGAGACAAATCTCCTGAATCTTAAAATAGCCCATTTTTTCATGTCTTTGAATCAACCCATAAGAGAGAGAAAAATAATAATAATTAAACAAAACAAAACAAAACAAACCAAAAAAAAACCCCACCAAAAAACAAAACCACCAAACCCAGACTTCTCCCTATAAATATGTGCTTAGTTTCTTTAGCTTTCCAAAGATGCTTTGTTGCTTTGTAATGTTAGGTCTACCCACTTCTCTCCCCTGACGATTCTAGATCGCTTCATAGAAGTTTAAGTTAGGCTACTACTTGTTCCCATACAGTCCGCAACATGCAAGGGCAGTTAGGTCCTATAATAAATAAGTCTGACCCTAGTTTAGAGGGACATGAATACAACTTTAATGAAATTAGTAATGCCCTTAAAACTTCTCCCCAGAAAGTCATGTCATTCCCTGCCTCCTGTATTTCATGCGGTGCCTCTCTCGTGACGGTAACGTTCCTGTGGCACACAACAGTAGCAGTGCAGTCCAGGTGGGTTTTGAAGAACCCAGGGCAAGTCTCAATTCCAGAGTTCAGAAAACAGCACTGTGCTTTCCCCTGCAAGGGGCAGACCCCCAGGAGGGAGTGTGCCTGCCCAGGTACACATGGATCTTCCAGAGCAGGCAGGCAGGGACTGAGGAGGAGCTGCTCGGGCCACTCAGCACTTAGATCATGTCTGTTAGGGACTGTAAAGGGCTTTTATGAGGCTGCCTATGATTTGTTGCAGGGTGGGCTTGGCTGATGGTGTTTATTTTTGCAAATATTTCAAGACCCTGGCTTTACTTTCTTTCTGTGTATAACAGCATAGTCTGGATCTTAATCAGACCTTCAATTCAAGCCTGTTTTATGTCAGAAATGCTATTGATTGCCTGGTCCTTGATGCTGTTGACCAAGACATCCTAAAATTTATTTCTCATTCCCGAAAACAGAGCCAAGACTTTACAGCCTGACAAATGGATTTCCAGGGAAATCTTTAGGTCAGCTAACCAGGGTGAGGAAAGGGAAAGCAGTGAGCCAGGGGGTTAAGCATGCATATCAGTGCTCCCACCCAAAGCAGCTGCAACCATGTACTCTTCACAAGCCTGCCTGTGACTGCCTGGAAAGCCTGATCCTCAGTGTGATCTCACTAAGGCAACTATTACACCCATTAGCTTACAAAGAAATTATGAGAAAGAAACACATGTTCACAGATGGAGGGTGGATATAGCCTTTTCCTGAACAAAACGCGAACTCTGTCAATGGAAAAAAACACACAGGATGGTGCTGAAAGGCAGACATGGCAAATAAAGAAATTCTATTCTTGGTGCTGGCACTACTTCACAAGGCAACTTGGCCCTTACTCTCAGAACTTAAAAATTTCATGTCAAGTGAGGGAGTATGGTCTCCGTCTGACTCTTCTCCCCAGAAATGCTGCATCTGTACTGAAAAACTAAAGATCAGATGGAGATGTGAGCTGTGTATTTGAATGCTGACTGGCTGAGAAAGATTAACTCATTTTCCAGCAGCTTGATGCATTAGTCACCTACAAAATAAAAGAGCCATCAATAGAGAAAACAGCTGCTGTGCTGCAGGTGAGAGCAGAATCACCAGCTTAGTGCAGACACATCTGTGCTGTCTAGACTGTCAGGGTAACCCAAGCATTGCAGGGGTTATGAAGATAATTTTGCTATTTGAAATTATATTGGCTCTGCCATAAGTTTGTCAAAACTGTCAAGAGAGGCCTCAGGAGAAACTGCATTTTCCTAGGAGGCAGCTGGATTTGGTTTAAATCTCAGTTCTTTCAGCCATTCTCTTGCACGCTGACTGTTCCTATTCTTTTTTTGGAAAGGGATCAGGCCTTCTGTGTTTGCAGAACCTGAGTTCAGGTTCCAAGGCTGTAAAAAATTATAAATAATATGACCTTAGTTGCCACGTAACAAATTTGTATGATAATTCATAGCTGTTCTGGTATTGTAATTCAGCCTGTGTTGAACCCACAAAATTTGGCTGTGCCTCAGTGACTCAGCTTTCTGTGCCTCTGCCAGGTCTGGAGCAACAGTTTAAATGAGATGGCTGTGGCCATTACTGCCATTTGGGTAACACCCCCGTTCCAGTGAATTTTGTTGAGACAAAATTTCTTGACTCAGCGGAAGAACGGCTGTGTGGGTTAGCCCTGCTCACCAAAGGGAGCCATTTTCACTAGAGGTACAAGATAGGTTGACGTGGCAGTTAAATTTCATACCCCAGCTCATCCAGGATGTATGAATCAGAGATTAACAAAACCCCAGCATCCAGAATCAGGATGCCATGCACTGCAGGCTGGTGAGAGGTCACAACTTTCAGGAGGGGTTTGGTGCAGAGGGGAGCTGTCACAAGAAACTGAGGGGTGGAACTGCTGCTGGAATAGGAAGACCTTGAAGATTATATAGGTCTACAGGCTAGTCCATGTCAGTACTTCTGACATAAATACCCTTCCTTAAAGGAAGGGCTCCTTTGTTTCTGACATCCAAGGCAACTGGTCCACTAGGCAAGGGTTGAGCAAGATTATTGTCATGTGCTTCACAGAGGAGCATCTTTATAACTCAATGGATAAAGAACTGGGAAAGACCCTGCTATGATTCCTTTTTCTCCCTGAAGAGGCTGAGACACAAACTCTACACTGTGCACTCCAAGTAGCTCCTGTCTCCCTGGACCCAGCACAGCAAATCAACTTCTGCTGCCAGAAGCTAGGGCCTTTGTACATGTGTGGCAAAGGGGCTCGAACCCAGCTCCCAAAGTAAACCCCCAGCCTACTTTCTCTTTCTGAAAATAAACTATGCAACTGCAGGATCTATGAGAGGCTGCAGTTTTACTAGTGGAAAATCCAGGCAAAACCTTATAAAATAAATGAAGCAATTCCAGTAGAAGCAGGGGCAGGCACTGAAATTTGTCTCTGGAGCCGTAAAGGCTGCAGAGCTCAAGCTACCATGTTACAGTTCATGGGAGGAAGCACTTATCCACAGGATGTGAAGAGAAGAAGGAAAGGTCAAGCACTCTAGCAGACATGAAAGATTTTGTTTAAGTTTCTGGAAAGTTTCCCTTTAAAATATGGTTTTGCCAAGTACCTTGTTTCCTGATTCAAACTAATCTATTTTTTTCCCCATCAAACTAATTTTACTTAAGCGGGTTTGTCAAGAGGGAAAAACCAAATCTCAACTTATATTTATATGGGGGAAAACATGAATTTAAAAAAAAAAAAAAAAAAAGCTTGTTGACAATTAAGTTACACCTGTGTAACTGTCATAAAAATGTGCAATATATATACCAAGAGACACTTGGGTAACACTGAAAAGTCGAAAGAAGGGTTATTCCATTCTAAACATCTCATTTTAAAATCATGTGGAACTTTCTGCTAATTCTCAGCATAGAAATTTTTGTGTCTTCTGGGGTTTTTGGATGTGTTTTGGTTACATCCACACACTTTTGGTTGGACTACATTCTATGACCTTACTGAAGTAAGAAAGCACTTAATCAAAGTTGCATTCAGTATGTCAACACACAGAAGAGCGAGAGTACAACATCATCTCTTTATCCATGGACTGTGAAGCTCAGTTTGCTGGCAAACTCTTTGAAGGATGTTACAGTCAAATTGAATTTCAAAAAGACAGTCACACTACAAACCGAACCCACAGGGCTGTGTGTGTGTTCTCACTTTGATGTAGGGCTTCTGGAAATCTGTTAACAAACCCCCAGTTTTTGTGAGATTAATGCTATAAGGAGTCCAGATTGCAGGGAGAGTATCAGGAAATTTGAAAATATAATCCTTTGGAGAGGACAGAATTTTTCTCTGCACTTGTATTTTCTGACCTTGTGAATCCTGCCTCTTTTATTTCTGTGATTATCAAAGTCAATGCCACACTAAAGTCTGCTACACAACCTTAACTAATAACTGTGATTTTTTGAGCAATGTTATAAATGCAAACAATAAAAAAAATAGGTGATTCAAAGTCATTCTCCATCTGCTTTTGGGTTACTAGATGAAATGAATCAGAGATTAACAAAACCCCAGCATCCAGAGCAGGCCAAAACTCAAGGCTCAGACTGATTTCAGTGCTCAAAACACAAGTGTCTTTCCCATTTTGTCCCAGTTACTAAATTTAAATAAAGAGTAGCTGAACAGTGATTCCAAAACAGTAGAAGTGAGGTCAAAACAAATCCTGGTGCTTTATGTATTTTGAAGCAAACATGCTAAATTTAATCAGCTACTAAACCCAAATACATTCACCACTACAAGTATTTGTGATATAAAAACAGTGCTTAGACTCACATTTAATGATACTTTAATTTACACACATTTTTTTATTTCTGCCATATTCTCAGGAGTGCTCAGAACCAGTTTTGGCTCCAGCATAAATTGCTGAAGATTTATTTATCTTTGCTTATTAAGTGTGAGCTAAACACTGTATAAAGACCTATTTCTATAAAATACTGAGAAGAGATGTTTTCTTTCTATCTAATTCCTTGATTACTCTGCACAAGAAGTCATGATTGCACTGCAAGGAAACACAAAGGAAATCTATGCATGCTGGAGGTCCTTCTCCTGACTGAAATTCTAATCATCTGCTTGTCGTCATGGAATTTTACAAAGGTTTAACCAATGTCAGCTCCTGCCTTTTTCTTCTAAATGCTGTTTGCTTCACATCTGCATTTAATCTCTGGTTAAACAAATCAGATTTTATGGAGTTTACCCCATGAATTGAGAAGTTTCTTCTCTTGTCTCCTTGTCCACATACAAAGTACTTGCTAATAGAGCTGGTGCTTATCTAATACCCTTACTCACTATGCCTTCTAAACAAATAAAGATATGAATCCAAACGAAAAAAAAAAAAAAAAAAATCCATAGAATAGCTAGTCCTGTGTATCTCGTGGATTTTGCAATACGAAACACAAAAATGTTGGCAAAGATCTTACAAAAAGAATGAAGAGGGCTCTCATCACTGCCTGGGTACTATTTAAGAGGGATAAATGTAAAACCCTACACTAGGACAAGAATAATCAGCTGCATAAATAGAGGATGGAAAACAAGTGGCTGGTGGCATTTCCTCTTAAAAGAGCCCACAGAACATACTGAATCACAAGCCAAGCAGAAGTCAACACTATCATGCTGTTGTGAAAAAAGCAAACACAATCCTGAGATTTCTAACTGAGAGTAGAGCCTGCATGATGCGTGAAGCAAGCCTGTTCTCTGCTGTACTCAAAAACAGTAGGGCTTCATCTGAAATCCTGTGTACAGTTTAGGCACTGCACACCAAGAAGAATTTGAACCACTTGAGAATTCAAAGATTATTGATGACCAGGAGAAATTTAGTATGACAAAAGTTGCACAAACTGAGATGGTTTAGCCTCAAGAAGAAAATGCTCAGAAAGAGACACGATATTCCTCACAAAGGAAAGGCTCTTTGGAAAGGAAGGGGAAGAATGTCAATACCCATGTGCAATGGATCACTTACGCATTTCTAAGAGGCTTTTAAGACCCTGTCCACCTTCTCATATTGTTCATTTGAAACATGGATTCTAGAATTATTCAGAAAGAAAGATAATAGCACAATTGCAAGTAAAGAAACAATGATTGAGAAGTATCTCACTGTAAATATTTACAGGGCAACAGTGATAAAAAGTGAAGGTCAGATCACTGCTAGTGGGTGCTGTGAAGGGAAGCACACACAGTTGTAAAACAGCCACATACAAAATCCAACTACAGATGAAATTACAGGAGTGGCTGCTGGGCCTTGTCTTGTAGAAGAATATGAGAATAATCATATGGTAGCCACCATGTGTTGCCAGTCATGAAAAAAGGCTAATACAATCCTTGGATATGTGTACAGGGAGAAGAATTTTAACTTTACTTTTGCACCTGGCAATGGAATGACTGCTGCTACACTCAATCTAGTGAGTACAATTCAGGATTAATATTGCAGCTTGGGGAAAGTTCAAAGAATTGTCAAGAGATTGATTCAGGTGTTGAGAAAAAAACCTCCTACTCTACCTGTGGATAAGAGATGGCTAAATTACTCTTTTTAAATCCTTAATTGTTTAAGCAGGAAGAATTGATAATGGAGTCTTCGGCAGATGAACGTATGACCTGTGTGTGTCAGCACACTAAATTTTTGTTTCCTTAATACTAGTTTTCAAACAGATAATGATCTTTGGCCTGATTCAAAAGGCTGCTGGGTGTATACTAGAGGTAGGACATGGAAACCAGTAGGCAAAAGGCAATGAGTTACTTGAGAGGAGAAAAAACAAGGCCAATCTTTTCTGGCAGCAGTGCAGACAGCTGGGAGATTAAAACAACCACGTAAAAATGGCCTAGGATACCTTCTTATGCAGCACAGGGAGTTTAGAACAAAGGCTAACTTAGCATTCTGGATTAATGAGGCCAGACATTTACAGTCTGGTCAAACTGAGGCAAAAGGTCCTTTTCTAGAATTCTCCTTTATAGGAGTGCTAAATAACATTGATAAAATGTATTAGTTTGAGCATTTACTTCCCTTGTTACCCAGTATGTGTCACCTTTCCTAATTATTTTTGAAATGTCCAGCTTTACTGTGACTTGTTGAAAGCAAAATTTCTTGCAAATTTCAAACACTTAGCAATTGAAAACAGTAAGGTTTTGTTTGAAAAAAAAAATAGTCACAAAGAAAAAAAAAAAGAAAAATAAGACAACATTTCCAACTGAAAAGAAATCTGCCAGATGTTACCATTTTCCAGCAAACTGAGTTCACCTTCAGTGGGCCACGTGTATAGATACAAATAAGACCCCACCAATTATCTTTTCTAGCATGCTTTCCAGGCATTATTTTGCCACTACAAGCTGCACAGACACTTTATGAGCCAGAGTCTCTAGTCCTGTCAAGTCAGGTTCTAGGCAAGACTGATGGGTAGAGCTAAGGGAGGTTTGAATGACATTTAAAGTCCTCAAGTGCTGCAACTCCCCAGGATACAGGCCAATACCTGAATTAAGCAACAGACATTAATTCTAACTCATGTGTGGTTTCCCACAGTCCTGAAGTCCAAATATTTAATCTGCCCTGGGAAAAAAGTCCCCCTAAAAGTCCATGATAAATAATGGATTCTCCTGCAGCACAACTGGAATAGACTTCTCAGTGCATGACACCAAATCTATTTTTGGAAAAGGACAAATGGAGCCAATTGAGTGATTTCACTGGCTGGTGATTTCTTTGAAATAGTTTATCACATACATGAAAATACACTGCATTGCCTCACTTTAGAAGTCATCTTTGTTTTCATTTTAATTAAGTTATAATATTTATCTTGATGATTAAACTCCGGGTTTGTGAATTCAGTGGCATCATCAAAACCATTGTATATTACCTGGTTTTGTACCTACATGTGCCTGCAGCTGTCCAGGAAGGCAGCACTGGAGAAGTTAATTACAAATGTGCAATATGAGTTGTAGAAGACTCCTAGTTCAACCTCTTCACCTCCAACACACAGACAGACACAAGCACACTCACATCTAAATCCACATCACATATAGGAGATTTAAGTTCTTCAAACTTAAATTAGTGTCATTTAAATAAGGATTCCACAAAACAAACTCAAGTATTAATGTTGATTGCTAGGGTGTGCCGGCATTTCACAACAGCTATAAATGTGGGAGATTCAACATTTTTGCACCCCTCCTCCTGCAGGCACATCTGAGGAATGTTCAGATGCTCTCACCCACAGCTATATTAGGCACATGTCACAAGTGCAGAAGCAGCTTTTTAAGTTATGCTCCAGACAATGGAGGCTTAGACATATAACTCACTGGACTGATGCATTCTTGTGTCATCTATTAATTTAGTATGGTACAGAACAAATGTGCATCTTTGATCTCCAGCTGAAATGTAACTATTCTCAAAGAATATTGTTTTATCACCCACTTATATGCAAGCAGGGCCAGTTGGGAAGGGTAATGGGATGAATGCTTTTTCTTGGAATTAGGGGTGAGTTCCGATTGGCTGGACATTGCTCCTCTTTTTTTTTTTACACATCCTTATTATTCAATTCCCCTTGTTTAACTTTTCTGGTGCAGAACCTAAAATAAATCAAGAGGCAGTGTGTTCCTAGATCTCCTAAAAGCTGATTTTAAGTTTACAGTCAACCTTATGAGTTGAAGTTACTGGGCTTATATGTTTATACTATTCCTTTCTAACCATCTATGAGGTGCTTTCAGGTGATCTCAGGAATGTTGTCTCCTTGTTACAGTGCAGAACTGTGATTCGAAGTACCTAAATGCCAGTTTTTACTGTCTCACTGATTTAGAGAACACTGGCTAATCTTCCAATTTTCAGTCCAAACAGAGTTTCTATTTAAAAAAAAAAAAAAAAATGAGGACAATACTGTTGACCTTTGTCACTCTCTGTTGACAAGACCTATAAAAGCTAAATGACTGCAACTCAGAAATTACTCTCACTACAGTTGTATGTGACAACTGTAGGTTCACGTATTCTATCAAGCAGGTAAGTACTCCAGAAAACCTGTATCCTTAAGGAGTTAAGAAGGTATGGCACAATATACTCATCAAATAAAATACAATTGTGATGGAGTAACTTCCTCTACCTGCCATATCTGATGATTTCTAGTAGCCCTCTGGGAAGGGGAGCCCAGGTTGATCCTCTTTTCTGACTATATGCATTTGCAAATCACTGGTAAATGGTCTCTTCCAAGTCACCAGGTCTCTAGAAGCACAAATAAAGGAAATGTGAGTGATATAAACACTCCTCTCCACACAGGAAATATAAAGTTCCAAGTTTCAGTTCAGAAGAATATGAGCCTAAAATGTCCTTTAATTTTTATGATTTTTCAATGTGCATATCTAGATGTAATGTCCTGGATTACTTACACCTTGTTTATAGCTACAGTGGGTACTCTTTAGTGAACTTATTATTTAGACCCCTAGAAAGAAGTAGGAGTGAAGCAAGAAGACAGGGCTGAAAACTCAGTCCAAAGCATTCAGAATAAAGAAGATTGATAAAAAAAGGCAAACCCAGTTTCCTCATTACACAAAAAGATTCAGACCAATTGGCTCAAAAGTTTCTAAAGTCACTTTCCAATTCCAGAAACATTATAGACTAAGAACAGAAGGAGGGTCAGATCTTACACAAAATTAACTACTTTGACTGTGAGCAAAATTAAAACCTCTGTTCAGTGGTCCACAAGAAGAAGATAATTCAAATAAAAATTGAGATGGAACGACTACCATCTCAGGAGATTTTCTTGCTGGTCTGAAAAAATGAAATTTAAAAAAAAAAAAAAAAAAAAAGAAAATAGAGTACTGCTACTTATAAACTTAGCACTAATTATGCTCAACTCAGTTGCATTCAGCAGTAAGTATCCTGCCATCCTACGTGGGTGTGACTCACTGCAGGCACTTGTTTAATATAAAAATCTTCCAGGCATCCTAGAAGGTTTATTTTTAAGGCTTCTGAATTGGCCTAGAAGTTATAGTTTATGTACAGAGTTTACTTGTGTTTGACATCTCTGCAGATACCAGTGTTTAATTTTTAAACTGAAAATAAAATCCAGCCAGAAAACTTTATTAAGCCTTTAACCAATCTATTGAAGGAAAGTTACTCCAGCCACAAGACCGAAGCTCACTTGCTGTGTACTTTTCATTACTTCTCTCCCATCTATAGTTGATATTTTCTGTTTTGCAGAAACAGTGTTCATAGCTTATGGGCTAACATCTCATCTTTCCTTAGTTCTCCCTTCTCTAGACTAAACAATGCCAATTCCTTCCACCCTCCCTCATACTGCCTTCTAGACTGTTGCTCATTCTTCTTACTTCTCTCTGGACTGTCTCCAGGGTGTCTACATTTTTCTTCAATTATGGTGCCCAAAACAGTACTCCTTGCTACTGGAAAGTGTCAAGGAGAGTGAAAGAAGCACTTTACACACTCTGCATAAAATGTCTGTACTTCAGAACTGCTTTGTTTGGCTTAAATTTGGCAATACTTGGTAAGTGCTGAGAGCTTTTTGAACAGTTCAGCTAAAGATGTATGTTCAGAGAGACTTTCCTTGTGAAAGCTGGGTTCAGGTATAAATCTGTGATCAGGGTCATAAGGCCAGAAATTTGTAAATATGTATCTTCCTTTATTATAAGGCATGCTAGCAAATCAGGAGTAAGCTCTGTTTTGCCGTGCAAAATGGTCCCTATTTTTAGACCCTCAAGCAGGCTTGCAAGGTTTCCAGATATGGATGGCAATTATCCTATTTTGTATTTAATTAGCATAGCAATAAATATTACCCAGCTTTCTAGACACAGGCAGTCAAGTCAAATTCATGAGAGCCTTGCCCGCAGGGAAAGCGAGCACCCAAGCCTTCTGAGCTGTGCACAGTTACACAGTATAAAGCCTTGTTACTTCTCTGTACCTCTAGGCTGAAACACTGTTTCATGAAAGGCAATTGAATATCTATTAACTGGATTACCCAATTAGCTCTAAAACTTTGCAGGTAGCAGTGTGTTATTTACTATTCATATTTGGTTATGAAAATAGTCTTAGTTAATGCTCTAGTCTAGTGTAGTCTAAATATTCATTCGAATAATTCTAATACCTCTCCTACTCTTCCTTTGCTGTGTTGCCTTTAATTGTGCTGTGTTTTTGGAAGAGGATTTAGAACAGATCTTAATGAAATTTTCTGTCAGAATTTGAAGGATTTTGTTTTTCAAATACTTGCCAGAGGCCCGTGATATATTATTATACTTGGTACTGGGCAAACATGAAACAAACTCAACAAGTTGGGCTGGTGTTTTTAAACAATAGTGTTGATCCACAGAAGTCAGGGAGTCTCAGGTAAAACAGAACTTTCTCAGTCATCTAGTCTCACAGTCTTTTAGTGCTTAATTATAGCTGTATAACTTAGCATGGGAAAAATGTGGGGCTACACATCAAATATTGTCCTTTGCTATAGAGGAGGAGAGATAGAATAAGTATATTTTAAATTACTGTTCCACTTCCATGCCATCACTACGACACAAGTCTAAAACTAAAAACAGGGAATGAAAACAGAAACTCATAGCTGTAAAGTGCAGTAGTCAGTGTTCCCTTGAAGACAAATAAAGACGTCAGTGAACTAACTTCAAGGTTGAGTAAATAAGATTAGAATAATAATCTATAACCTGGGAAATTGCAGAAATCTTCAGTGGATTGTTTTGAACGCAGACCAAGCATTCTCTAATTTTGGGGAAATTGTTACTGCAGACTATTGTAACTTTCCCAGAAAATTCACAAAATTCCTTCTCTCCACTTGTCACTGCTGGCTTGAAAAGCAGATAAGCAGAAGGCATTTGGATGGTTTAATATATAAATAAATCAAAATACCATCTAGGGCAAAGAAGGGAAGACTTTCATGTCATTTTTGCTGAGGAAATAGTATAAAGGCAGCCAAAAAACAAACAAACAAACAACCCCCACCCCCAAAAAACCCCAACAAACAAATCCCCAAAACCACCAAAACTACACTTTGACTACCATAACTTCAACTTTGCTTAACTGTTATGCAAAGATTTTATGTGTTTTAAAGAATTCTTTAAAAAATAAACCTGAGGATATGCAAATGATGCAGTACTACAAATACAGTGATATTTATATGTAGTTTGTATTTATTCAGCTAAGCACTGCCAGTATGTATGCTTTTTTCTTCTTCTTCTTCTTCTTCAAAGCCAGCTGAAATTTGACTTAAAAATACTGACCAGAACGTAGGAGCATAATGTTCTTGCATGCCTGAAGCTAGTAATGCTGTGAAACCAAAGTGGGTAAAATCCATATAAACACAAAGAAAACTGACAAAGTCTCTTGGTCTTTATTGTCAGACAGAAATTTGTCCAACAGATATCACTTCAGGATTCTGGCATTGGTAAAATGTGCATGCCAGACACAGGAAACCAAGAAAAACTAGAGAAATCACAGAAGCCTCCAAAACAGTATCATTTTTATAGTTTAGTGAGAAGATGGATGTTCTCACTGTGACTGACCTCCAAGAAGTAGACTTTTAAGCCAATACAAATATTAGCTTATTTAAGCCTCTGAACATACATATAATACTGGACACAGGATAGTCCAGCTTAGTTTTGATCAGATTTCAGACCATTAACTGAACTCTACTTTGCTTAGTAATCTACCTTATTAAAAAAACAACCAATAACAAAAAACCCACCAAAAATGTTCAGTGGTTAGCAACCATAATATCAGCAGTCAGTGCTCTCTATATTTAAACTAGAAGTTATTTATAATTCAATACTCTCTTATGTTATTTAGTTCTATTTAAAACTTAAAAAAAAAAGTCTGTTGTAATTCAGGTGAACATTGAAAGTCATTGTGTTTGCTAATGAAAATGATTTTAATACACTAAAGCTATCATTATCTAATTTAAAATGGTCTTCATTGGAGAAAAAATGGTGAGGTGAAATATCTAAAATTGTATTTAGTTTACCAGAACTTACTAGTTGTTCAAAAAAGGATGTTAATAGCTGCTAATTGACCTCAAAACATCCTTATTCATTTTTGCATTTGTAAAAATGACTAACTACTGTATTGATTTGTGTAGGAAAGAATAAAAAGATTTAAGCAGAAATATTCAGTTGAATTTGGACAAGTCACCAATAGTTTCAAAATCATAACTGGATTTGGATGATCACACTCTCATATTAATTCTCTGTGATATTGAAAAATTATAGGTCATATGAGAATTCTGATGAAGGAATGGCCAGCAAGCACTTTCAAAATTGAAGTCTGATTAGAACACCATTAGTAAATTTTTTTTTGGGGGGGGGCCAGATTTACCCTTTTAATATGGTATAGCAACGCTATCCATTTTGTAAGAATACTCTGAAGTCCTGCTGATAAAATGAGAAAGATTAGTTGCAGATATTAAAAAGGTATATTTAATATTTTATATGAGATTATATACCAAGCAACACAGTCATGCCTTGCTTGCCATTTGCTTTTAATTCCTCCTACTCGTTTTCCAGCTACCCAACTTTTAAATGCCTGCTATTTTAAAAATCATCAAACTCTCTTTCCTCCATGTTTTTTTTTTTTCTTTTTCTTTTCATTGTGTTATATTTTATCCTCGCCAGGCCATCATAACCTGTAATAATTTCTCCTATTCTGATACTTAATAATTTTTACTATGGAATACTACCCTAGTAAACGCAGGAATAAAGTCTTGCACCAATTCATTTGCATTTATGTTATTGTACCTTCCACAGAGCAAACACAGTAACTCCACATGAAAAGTATAAAACTCAAATGTTAGTATATGCTTACATGTGTTACATATTTACATGTAATGTAACAGATGTCTCTGTTCCTGAGAAGAATCCCCTGTAATGTGAAGTAAGTATCCAAGACCTCCGAAACACAAATCAGGAACTAAAAATAAGTATTTTTAAGAAATCTGCTTTAAGAATATTCAATGTAGCTTGCACATAAAATAATCCCTTAATATCACCCACCCCTGATAGTACAAAACCAAGTATTTTGTTATGATGATCCACTAAAGCAGGAACAAGTGGCCCTTTGATTGAAGAGGCAGGAAAAAGGCAAGGATGCACTGTACAAAATAACCTTGTAACTCCCACACCAATAAAAAAGCAATGGATGAAAATAAACTGGTTTTTTTGCCTTCGAAGACTCATTCTGTCACTTTTATTATATTTGTAGGAACACATAAACATTCATCCTAGGCAATAGTTTTATGACTGGAAACACAAACATTTATCCCTGGCCTACATTTGTAACATCATACCTAAGATAATTCTCACTGAAGATCAACATTAAAAAAAAATCTGCTTTTCAGCAGCAGGGATTTTCAAGTGATGCATGTATGAGAGAAAGCCTGTCCTAGAGCATTATTGCCTCAACTACTTCTATCCCACACCTTCAACACAAATGTAGAAATAAGAGGGCTGATCCCACAAATGTATGCCTAACACATTATTTTAAGCAGCTTCCTTGTAATTTAATTCAGCTGGTCACTTTAGTTTCATAGATGGAAATTCACTTGGAGAGAAAAAAAGTACATTACACCCTAAAATCCTCTGCCTCCCATAGGTAATTTCAAACTTGAAACTCTTGCAAAAAAGCTCAAAGGTTGAGGTAGAGTTAATCTCAGGAATGAAAAAAATATGTATAGATAACTTCTTGTATCTTCATTTGCTGCAGAAATACTATCCATTCCTAAAAATAGAAAAGTTTCAAACATACCTTTACACGGACTCAGATCCTGATTTGCAAGGTATAAATCTGAAATCCCATCACGCTATTTCATGGTAATTGAGTCAAACACAGCAAGGGCTCAAGTATCCTGCATTCTTTCCCTTTAGCTGAACACTGAATCTTGGCCTGTGGTGATGACAATGCTGCTTTGTAACCCTACATCTGCACACTGGCATTTTGAGTGTCTGTTGTTGGAGAAGAATACAAGTGTGAAACAGATAGGTTAAACAGAAGAATACATTATATTTTTTTGGATAGCATTCTCTTAATGTGAGAATTTGGGCACCAGATATTTGTGATACTCCTTTCTGAAGACCCCATGTTATTCCCACCACCAACACGACTGTATCAAACAGAAAGCCAGCTGTTGAGAGAGTAAATCTTACCTTATAGGGAAAAAAAAATAGTTATCAGAGTGCTGGAAGTATACTGCAGACTGTTACGCACACGTAACAGCAGCTTTAAAACTGTGTTGAAGCCAGATTAGCCCCAAGAGGAAAAAAGAAAGAGGCAAAAAATTATGAATTATTACAAATTAAGACACAAACTTGTTCTACTGCTCTTGTAGAAACTTGAACTGTATGTGAGACCTACATAAAATGCCCAGGGTGAACTAGAAGGGTTTGGAGAAAAATCTAGCATGGGGACTTTAAATAAGAGAACAGAGGAAACTGAATTATTTTATTCCAGTCAGTATAGAACTGTACCTTTGAATTCACGCTTTTATAAAAGAGATGATAAATCACTAGTCAGACTAAAGTACATTGCTGGTTTTCAAAGCATCTTTTCTATATTGATGAAATATCCAGAAGGTAAATTTTGACAATGATTAAAAATCCATCCCATCATGAACAGCATGCAGTTCACTGGAATATAGCTCTCTGAACATGACTACGTTCCAGATGATTAAAGATTTCTTCTTCTGTTTCTGGAGTGAGCTGTATATTATCTTTGATTGGAGACAAAGGATCTGACTTTCTACAAGAAGGAAGTTTTTCATACTCTCTGCACAAAAAACAAAACAAAGACAAAACAAAACCAAAGAATGTTATGATATTTGGTGTTTCTGACCACAGGCCAGTAAGAATATAAGGTTAAAACAAAGCAAGACCCCACACCTAACTACCCACTCCACCTGTGAATAAGTACAAAATAAAAATTTCTGATTCAAAGTTTTAATTTCAATACAATTGAACAACTTCACTGAAAGTGACAGAATGATAGCTGTTAGCTTTATTTTTGAAAGACTGTATGCACCCCATCCTACTTTGGGTTGTACATGCTCCCTTAACATTTAAGTTTTCTGAATAAGAGCAGTTTTAGATATATCTTCTGTGAGTGAGCCTTGACATTAAGGCAGAACAGATTAGTGCCCTGCAGGATTTATATGCCACAAGGTAACATAATTGTTAAAACATAAGGCTAATTTAGAAACATCTTAAAATCTGAAAAAAAAAAGAGGTGAGTTCTAGCAGTAAAAAACCCAATTTATGAAATGTCTTGAGAAAAAAAAAAAATCCCCTAAAAGCTAATAAACTATTGCTTACATAGAATTAATAGAAAAATATATATATTCGCAGTATAAACACCCAGAGGTTACAAGCCAACAAAAACTGGATGGATAAAATGTGCATGGTGGGAGCCAAGTCTTGCAACCATCAGCAGAGAGTGCCACCTAGGCTCACACTGCTCTATCTGCCTGTGTTCTGAGAAATCCAAATTTATGGATGTTCTCCCGATGAGCAATCCGGGCCAGACATTCTCAAACAGAGGTCAAGCAATAAATACACAAATACTTTCACTTCCTCCTTGAAACTGTCAGTTATTCTTACACCCCATAAGGAGGATAATAAAATGTAAATATCATAAGTCATATTTTTTAAACAGAAATCAATTGTACGTTTATAATAACCTACTCTAAGACCCAAATTTACCAAAATAGATTAAACTAAATTAACAAATGCTCACCAATATCAACATTTACTACTCAATGCAAAAAATACTTTTGTCCTACTCACACTTGATTTCAAGTTAATGAAAATAATTTTATTTAAATAAGACTTATGTACTCAAAGTTGAGATTGCTACTCAGTCTCAAACTTTGGGAAAACTTTGCCATCAGGAGTTTTTATCTGAGCCCATGGAGGTGATGTAAGTTAGAACACCTACACTTCAGGTTCTGTTTTACTTTTTTAAAATAATCATTGCCCTTCAAATTCAAATCTTGAAGCTATTTGCAGAAACTTCAAGTTAGACAAGTCATCTCCACAATGAAAAGTGACAGCATTTTACAATGTTCAAGAATGTCCCTTTTAACCAGATACGCCAGCTAAACAGAAATATTCCATCAATTCACCATCATCTTGAAAGCAGAACACTTCTGACAATCAGCCACCTCCAAATGGGAGGGACACAGAGTTAAATAGAAGCAGTCTTGTACTCAATTAAATTTAGCAACTTTAATGCAGCTTTTGTATTTAGGTCAAGAAATGATTTTTGGTGTTTGATGGCAAACAATGGCAATTATTTTTGTATCAATTATTGTAAATGAAATATAATTATCAATAAAATTCAGTATGTGACCTTTTCCTGGTTAGAAAGAAAAAAGTAATTATAAAACATATTTACCAAAAACCATGCTTCATGTTTACATCAAGGTTAGGAAGTTAAAAATTGTATGTAGAAAATACCTAATCTTGCCCTGCTATCCTTTTTGAATTGTATGGAGAGCATTTGTAGAGTCTGTTTTGAAAATTGTTTCTTTGGGAAAAAAACATGTCATGTACTAAGTAAAGTGTTAAAGCAACTCACCTTTTAAATTGGAAGCTTTTCCAGAGTTCACCGATAGTGGATTGCAGCCCCAGCTTATTTTCAGTATCACAGTCCTTTCTCTTCTGCACAGGTGACATTTTCCTGCTTAGTCCACTTACTTTAGCTGGTATCAACGGCTTGAGCTTCGTTACCATATGTGACTTTATATTACTGGATTTACGTAATCCAGGAACCTGTGGGATTTTAATATTGCAGTTAACACACGGTTAAAATGACAACCTGCAAGAAACAGATCCGCTGCAAAACTTTTAATAAAAAAAAAATTTGGTGTTTTACATTGTGTTGAGATAATGCAATCTGAAATGCCACCACAAAGTATATTTAAATAGTCTATAATCTTAAAAATAGCATCTCAAACACAAGACACATACTGCAGCTCTAAGAACTGGCAAACCAGCTTCCATAAGTCTTTGTATTAAGGTTGTAAATACTCATTTCTTTTGAATGCAGTTTTTAAAATCTACTGAGTATTTATTTTTTCATCTGTTTTCAGACTATTTGTTGTGCTGTCAAGTAATGCCATCTTTTAGAATTTTAAGAGAACAACTCTCTGGTATCACTACCTGTGACACTCTGATTTCATGAAGATGGAGCCATAAGCAAGTGCACAGGTAACAGTACGATGATCCCCAGGGATCATAAGACCTCTAGCTGGACCTTCTTATCCACTTTCTATACCAGGAGCTCAGAAAAGCTGTGCTTGGCCACAATCTCCCTCCCTTAAATGCAACCAGACTTAAGTTGGAACATCTCAGCATACTTTTCTTCAAAGAGAATTCATAGCTTAGTTCTTTCTGAAACATCATGGCATTTTGCCATCCCCCCACCATTTGTTACGTATTTTTTTTGCGCCTCAAATACTGTGTACAGTTTTGGTCCCTTTCTACAAGAAAGACATTGAGGAACTGGAATGAGTCCAGAGACAGGCAATAGAGCTGGTGAAGGGCCTGGGGCACAAGTCTGATGATGAGCAGCTGAGGGAGATGGAGAGTGTTTAGCCTGGAGAAAAGGAGGCTCAGGAGCAACCTTATCACTCTCTACAACTGCCTGAGGGGAAGGTATTTCCAGGTGGGGGTTGGCCACTTCTTCCAAGCAACTCATAGGACATGAGGAAATGGCCTCAAGTTGTACCAGGGAAGGTTTAGAATGGATATTAGAAAAAATTTCTTCCTGCAAAGGGTTGTAAAGCACTGGAACAGGCTGCCCAGAGAAGTGTCAGGATCACAATTCATGGAAGTGTCCAAAAATTGTGTAGATATGGCACTTCAAGATACAGTTCAATGGTGAACGTGATAGCGCTGGGTTGACAGCTAGACCTGACTGCAAAGGTCTTTTCCAACCTTAATGATTCTGTGATTCTATTATTGAAATTACATTGGTTCTACCTAAATATATTAAGCAGATCTTGGTATTCCAAGAAGGGAAAAAAAGTGTTTAGAATGTAAGCTAAAACTTGGAACAAGAATACCAGGAAGAATAAAATAAAATCTTAAAACTCCCTGCTTTACAGTATTTCGCTTTTTATCTATCACCTCGGTCTTTTTGTGCATGCGAAGGCACCCAAATCCCAAGTATCCGTGTAGTACTGAATTATGTCAGAGTTATAACTTAATTTAGCTAACCCAAAAGTAGCCAAAGCTGCATTGTGAACACCTGCTAAGAAATTTAAAGCCAGAGCAGAATGTTCTTTTCTATTATCAGTATTAGCCTCTTTGCTGAGCTCACAGCAATTGTGAAAAATAATTAGCAGTAAAAACCAGAGCTGAAATAGTATCACAGAAAACAACTTGAGGTATTAGGGAGCTCCGTATCACATAGGCATTTGTTAGTAAAAAGCTTCTACTAGTTTTGATATTAGGATTGAGTAGGTAGCACTTCACATTTTGGACTGGAGCCGTGAGAGCTCACAAATTTTTCAGATTGCCTCCCCCAGTTATTAAATTTCTCTAAGTAAATCTACATAGCTGATATTCAGCTTACCAAAATTAGAATAAATTATGCATTACATGATTAACTGCTTCTTCCCTAAATCTGGAACTCATTTTTCCCTTTGGTATCCTCTACTGTATTTAACACCAGCAAACACTTCCCTTGTTTTACACTTGCAGGATCCTAATAAATACCTAACAAGATTTTAATGAATTCTAAAAGAAAACTGAGCCAAAAGTGGTGATCCTTATTTCTGTCTTCCCCCTCCTGTGGTCTTACTGGTCTTACTTACAGGAGTTCCAAGAGCCTGGGTGGGTCCAAGTTACAATATGAGTAACCTTTTGGTGGTTGTTGTCAGGTTCCTTTTTGGCCAAGCCAAGTTTTCTGATGTAATTCTTTATAATGTATATGTAATTCTTTATTACCAACACATAAAGGAAGAAGACAGAATTCATGGCCATGGAAATAAGTGGTGGAAATTCTCCTACTAGCCACTTGCTTTAAGCTAACCTTATTGCCCTTGCAGGTTTTTAGCAGCTTTTGTTTCCTGAAGGACTCCAAGCATGCTGAAATTTTGTTTTTACATGCTGCTTATATTACATCAGTACTTCCATAATGTGATCCCCCAATATTTAATATATTCATTCTCCCAATATACCTTCTAAGGTGGGGAAAATAATGTGAAACATATTAAACATATAAAAGAATGTAAACATATTAAACACAGCCTTAAAACCAAAGTAATAAAAATTCTGAATGCCAGGATGATTTCCTTGCTCAGTCTTGTTGAGGAAAAGCAGGAAAAATGTTAATGTTCCAAAATACAAATGTAAATGTCTCCTTAACAAAAAAGTTCCTAACAATAACCACAAGATGTCACTATTTTACAAAACACACAATATTCTTAGCTAACAGAGAGACGCTTGTGATTTTTAATCTGGCTACAAGAAAACTTAGTAGGGGCATACACAGAAGGATGAAAACAACTGCTTCTTACTCATTCATCTTTTGGCCAGTTCTAATGACAAGACCCAAGGAGTCAGAGCTGTTAAACTCTTAGAAGTTTTTCAACTGGACAAATATATTTAGCTCTTAGAAATGTTCCAAAGACAAGGAACACAAATTTATTCTTAGACATCCAAGCAAAGAGAGAGAAGTCAAATTACAGTTGTATCTTGTGACTGTATCTGGACTGTGAACATTACTGCAACTTATATCATTAAATCAGAACTAGGTTTTCTTGCCCTACCTTGGCTTACTTTACAGAAAAGTGTTTAAAATCACCAAACAAGTTTCAATTCTGTTATCAATCACAGTGGTTATATTTCACCCCAGCTCCACGGTAGATGGACAAGAATATAGCTTGGTCTTGCCAACATTTGCATTGCTTAAGTCTTCTATTACAAGGTTTGAAATTAACTAGGAGAAACTCATTTTCAGAGTTTAGTAAAACTCATAAAGTTAAAAGAATTCTTACCTTGGTCTTTATGATTGTACTTTTTTTATTAGTTTGAACAGCAGAAAATAGCAGAGACAGAGAACATCGATCATCATTCAGTTTTGAACTGGAATCAGATTCCTTCAAGAGAAAATTGATCTGGTTTTAAAACAGGTTGTCTTTTCGTAAACACAATATATGTTTTCATATCTACATGTATATACTTTAAGCTACAATGTTTTCAGCAGCTCTAAGAACTTGTACAAAAACCTGGGCAAAGGCATGCACGTGCTTCTGAAAGCACTTCAGGGACCAAAAGCAGAGAACAAAAAGTTGCCTACCAAGTGTTTTTATGAGGCACTGAAGTGATAGCAGCAGAAAGACTCAAGACAAACTAAAACCAGAGAACAGATTTTATTTAAGCTAGTATGTCAATCCATTCTGTACAACTACGTTAAGCATTGACAAGAAGAATATGATCATTCTGTGATTCTATTTAGAGACAGATTTTGACAGCACAAGCTACATCATCTGTAGGGCACCATTCTGAAAAAGAGACTTCACTACAATTTCTTTTATAATTTGAAGTGAAAACAAATGCTGAAACAATGTCTAATTTTCTTACCTTTTCACCTGAGCTGTTGTTGGACACTTGTAGGATTTCTGAAGACTCCAAACTGCATTCTGATGACTCACAGGACTCATGAGACTGTGATGACTGTTCCAGTTCTATTAAGGGGGAGGACTCTTCCTCCGATTCATCACACACTGCCCCACTAATCTGATCTCCCTGGGATACAATGCAGTTGTTTCTCTGTTGGTGATACTGCTCTGAAAGTACATTATGAGATGGACCACGATTTGCTGAGTTACTTCTGTGGCTGCTACACCACTGTAAACAACTTTCCTGCATTTCTCCAGGAGGTGTAAAGACAGTCCGTGATGACTTTTCAGTTTCTGAAAACCTAGAAACAGCCTCAGCTACATGTTCTACTTCCTGTTTTGGGCAACCCTGCTCCTCATCTTGAGTTAGATCACCATCTTCCTTCTTTGCTCTACTGTCAAACATAACTGCATCATTGCAGAAAAACCTAAAAAAATAATTAAAAAAAAAAGGTGAAGGCAAGGGGGAAGAAAGTTATGCAAATGAGTATGCCATTGCCAATCATTGTCTCTATGCATAAATTTTATTTTCAGAGTATACTTGAAGACAAATTATTTTGGCAACTGGAAAGGTATCGCAGGGAGACATTTAGCAAAAAAAGGGGGGGGAAGCACCTGTAAAAATGGCATTCTTTGACTGAAGTACTAAGAAGATGTTTCACCTGAAAGAGAAACACCTAGAAGTCCTACAAAATTTAAGAGTATATTAATTAACAGTGATAAAGCTGGTAGTGAAATACTTCAGCACCACTTATCAAGGAAAATAGAACTTTATGACTTTTTTCCTATGCTATACCAGCAGCTCCTGAGAATACTGAGCAAAGATTCAGGGAAGAACCTATCATCAGTGACAAGTCTTAATTTTTGATGCAATAAAAAAACCTTTCAGCTTAGGAAGGTGTGCTTTAAAACTAAGGTATTAAGACTGCTCTGTAAAATTGCACGGCTCAAAAATATTCAGATTATTTAACCTAAAAATGACACAATAATAGACTTAATTGTGATAATGTTTTGTAAAACAAATTCAAGTAGTTGTGGCCAAGTGACTAAATGAAAAAAAAAAAAAAGCAACCCTAAGTCCCTGTCCTCAAAGTGCTGCTGCAGAGACCAGCAGTGTCAGCTGAATGAGATGGGATAAGAATAGGTATTTAGCTTAGAGTATGACCAGGTTTAGCTTTACTGAAACAAACAAAAACCCCTATCAGCTTAAGTCCATGTGTTCATTAACTGCTTACATATTTGCCACAAAGCATCTACCTTTGATCTTTTGTGATATGTCACATGTCCTTTACCTGGAAAAAAAACCCAGCCAATTCCTAATTAATTTTGATACCCAGAGATATTGAATATTTTCTTGAGAGCCAGTAAATTGATCACAGAGCTGGAGCACCTCTCCTACAAAGAGAGGCTGAGAAAGTCAGGGCTGTTCAACCTAGAGAAGAAAAGGCTCCGGGGAAACCTTAGAGCACCTGCAGGGGAGCCTACAGGACAGCTGGAAAGGGACTTTTCACAAGGGCATGTAGTGACAGGACAAGAGGAAATTATCTTAAGTTGAAGAAGGTTGAAATTACATATTGGGAAGAAATTCTTCACTGTGTGGTGAATGTGAGTGCAATGGCACACTGGACCAAGTTGCCCAGAGAAGTTGCAGATGCCCCATCCCTGGAAGTGCTCAAGGTCAAGTTGGATGGATCTCTGAGCAGCCTGGTCTCATTAAAGGTGTCCTGACAATGTCAGGGGGGTTGGAACGAGATGATTTTAAGGTCCCCTCCAAGCCAAACCATTCTATGATTCTATGAATAGTCTCAGTCTTCACTCCTGCAGTAAAAAATGAACATTATCTGTCTCACAAATAGATAGCATGTCTAGCACAAGGATCCACCATCTTGGCTGAGATGCAATACAGTTGCATAAAAAGTTTGAGGTAGTATTTTTCCTATTTTCAGTATTCAGGCTACTTTAACAACTAGGACAGCAACTAGTATTTTGCTACTTATGAAAACAGGTGACATAAGCATACCTGCTTCTTGTTCCTGGCACAATTACAGCATCCTTCTCTTTGTTTTTCCTTTGTAAAAAGGAAGCAAATTTATTTCTAACTCTGGGTAGGGAGTTAGAGCTTTCTTGAGTGGTGGAAATTCCTGGAGAATCGAGGCTTTGTATTGCTGACGCACTCTTTTGTGCTTGACCATCATTATCGTTCTCCTTCTTGATTCTCTTTGTTTTAGAAAATGAATACTGCTTCAACAGATCTCCATCTGAGACTTCTGCTGAATCTAAAGACAATTTACAGATCACTGTAGAAGTACATTCTACAATTAACTACTTATGAGATAACTAAACATTACATATTACTCTCACAGGCTTAAAAATATTAGTAAGGTCTGGTAAGAAAATTATTGACAACAGAGTTTAGATGTCTTTAACACCACTCTTTTCTATTACATATCCTTAAAAATAACTCAGTGAACAGGTAGAAGGCAGAACAACTACAATGAAACTACATTTGATTTAAAAGTAGGTTGCTAAACTACATACAGACTTTGATAAGCGAGGGAATAGGAAGATGCCAGGAGAAACAAATGAAAAAAAAAAAAAAAAATCCCCAGCAGTATAATCAGAGGGCAAAGGAAGCAGAGGAAAACACTTAACAAAGAGCAATAGGAACAAAAAAGTGCCTCTTCTATTACAAGCCCACAGTTTATTTGTGCACATATAACTCAGGTGGTATAAAAGATGAGATATACCACAGATGCACTAGAGAAAGTGAAAAAGTTGGCATAAAGAGCAATTATACAAGGGATAGAGGCAGCACAGTCTAAGTACAGAAAACATTCTTTACGTTTTCTGTCTGGCCTAATACCAGCACTAGGAGAAACAGGCTGCTTTAACTTCTTCACAAGCCATTTTAAGATAGAAATGAAAACAAAAACTGCATCAAAATACCAACTGTATTAAACATAACTTGAGACTGAAACCACCAGAGTTTTACAGTAAACCAAAGAAGGTTAAAAACAAGTCCAGTTGAAAGTTTGCTGTCACCCTTACCCATTATCTAGGCTTTAACATTATGGCTTGTTAGTCTTGCAGCTTGCTGAAAACAGAATACAGATAATAACATTCAAGAATTAAGCCTCAAAAGCCTCATATCGTAAAGTACAAGATAAAATCCTTTTTTTTTCCCCACAGCCTTCTACTGTTATTCATATACTTATTTAATATAAACATACCACTCCTTGGCCTTTTTGCCCAGAGCTCTTTGCCTGCAAGCTTTAGTCCTTTAACACTAATTATTTTCTCCATGCCTTTGGTTATTGGTTTCTCTGGGAAATGCATTTTAGGAGGAGCAGGATCTTCAGTGGGGCCAAACTTGTATCCTCTGCTCCAAATGCTACTGACCCGATTATCATGTTGGTCATTCCAGCCACAACTTCTCTGCTGCACAGGCTACAAAAAACAATTAAAAACCAAAACTTGTTTATAATCTTGCCTTCTATATATGATTTCCTGACTTAGCATACAAAGAAGGAAATGATGACATTTGTACATCTGGTGACATACTCTACATAAGCTTTTTTTTTGTTGTTTGCACAATTGTCATGCTTTTCATACTTCTTGTTGTGCTCCCATGTCTTCATTTCAATATGGCACAAGTGACTAACTGCTCATCTCAGACCAAATTTAAAGTTTAAAATTTATTTCTATTCAGGAAATGGATTATTCTTGGAAGAAATCCAAAACTCTTTGAGAATTTTCTCTTCAAACCAGTTACTTCTGTAAATAGATTTAAGGACTTACTAAAAATGTCTGAAAGTAAAACAGATATTAATGTCAAATGCCATGAAATATAGAACTTTACCTTTAAAAAGAGTGAAAATTATGTGTGTGGGAGCACACAGTTTCTGTAATACCAGAATACTTTCACTGACAATTCACTTGTGGATAACATTCAACCACATTTCCCCATTAACACTTAGACCCACATCAAATTCTTAATATCTAACTTCATAACAAAAATGTTACCTGTGCCATGTCAGGGTTATAATTATCAATTTCTTCCATTGTATTGATATCAATATTGCCAATAGCAATTTGAAAAGCAGTATCATCACCAACATATCTATTCCCATCATAGTAAAGGAAATATCTGAAAATTACATTATATTTCAACAACTGTACCATAAAAGTTAGAACAGCTGCTTTCGCATTTTTCAACAAAAAAGCAGGGCTAGAATATTAACCCAAATGATTAATATTAGTACTCCAGGCTCAATCTGATGTGACAGCAATTGTAATAGATCTGCAATCTTTGGCAAATCATGAAAGTCAAAATTACATCCTTCAATTATCAGCAGGAGAGGCAGCAACTTTCTCCTTAATTCCTGCAAATGCCAGAGATTAGATGGCTTGAACATACAAAGCTATTAACTACTTTAACAGTCCCCTCTCTTCCTTCATTTTCCTAATATTCCATGTTGAAATTTATATTGCACGGATGTGGCAAAATGCTACCTTTTCTATAGGAAGAGGGAGCTAGTAAAACAGGAAATGCTAAGATTAGAGTCTGAGTTGAGCACAAAATGCACAAATTAAACTGGTAGAGATTATAACACACAACAAAGGCAGAAATTCAAGACAGCCATAAAGCAGCCAGTTTATATTTAAATTGTATTTAACAATTTGCTTTCTAAAGAAAATAACCAGGTCAATAACTTCTGCCTAAAACAATGTAGCAATAATAGGTAATTTAGTTACCCCCTGCACTTATAAAAAGTTGATTAAAATCAGAGCAAAGGGAAAAAGAAGAAAACCCCTACAAATGTTTAAGACTGCAGAAAAACCAGGCTTTAGTCAAAGCAGGGATGCAAACAAAAAAATCTAAGTACACCACAGAGGCAATGAAAATTGTAAGATACCACATCAACCCAACCTTTATTTCCCCATTCTGCTGTTTCAACACAAAGGATACCGTCCTGCGTAAGTTAGTGTTTCTGGATCAATATCATCTGCATATGCATTCAGAGGAACTAATTTTCTCTTGACAGGATCAAAAACTAACTGATACAGGAACGTATTGTTAGCTCGTGTAAAACCCTGTATGTATTCTTCTGGTACTGTTATATTCATCTTCAAGTACTGCCCCATTTTCTTAATAACCTGTCAAAAAAAGAAAGTACTCATTTTAACAGGTCACATGAAAGGTTAAATACATTTCAATTATTAATTATCTTTGCTTGTAATTAAATGTAGAATGAGTCCTACCGCAACAAGCAGATTCAACTTAAACAGGGGAAGGAAAGAAAATAGACTTTGTACATTATTTTCCCATTCAAATTGTCTACAATTACATAAATAACACAATTCAATTTTTACACCTCCTTCTTCAATAAATAAATCAATACAAAATGTGATCAGAAAAACAGATAACCTCCTAAAGGTATATTTATTTAAATTAATGCACACCAAATTCTTATCATCCATATTATCAGGACACATAAGCAATATGTGGGTGTTATTAAAATGGGAAAAAACCCAAAATTAACCAGAATAAACCCTGGAATTTTACTCACAGATACATTAAAGAAAATAATGATTTGCATGGGAAAAGTTCAAAGTTCCCCTTTTACTTCCTCAAAAGCCAAAACAGTTGCTTTGATGTCTGCTCTATATGACATAAAATA
The DNA here is from genome assembly GCF_015227805.2 of Hirundo rustica. Taxonomy (NCBI): domain Eukaryota; kingdom Metazoa; phylum Chordata; class Aves; order Passeriformes; family Hirundinidae; genus Hirundo; species Hirundo rustica. The sequence goes on along the minus strand of NC_053452.1, from coordinate 48,122,758 downwards.
TTTTAAAATTAAAAATCATAGTTCTTTTCTGTGAGAGACACACAAGTAATTTAAGAAAGAAGATAATGCGCTAAGTTATTTAACTGCATATTAAAATGCTTTTCTGGATTAGATTTAACTGCCTCCAGGACAGCCCCATGAGGCATTCTTATAAGCCCTTAACCTCTCTAATCCCTTACCACCCACACAAAAGATGTTATTCCCACCCTCTTAGCCTCTGTATTTCCTAAGATGAGATTTGCTTTAATTTCATACATTGTATAAGAAAAATAACCTCCCTATATTAATTTGTTTTGCACCATATCACACTTTTCTTCCATACTGTTTTTAATATAGAAATGTCCATATCCATACATATGTCATTAAATAAGATTCCCAATCTCTTCCCCTCCTGCACACAGATAGATCTGTACTTATACAAAAATAACAGTTCATTGAGCAGTTCGAATAAGTAGTCTGCAGAAGCAGAAGAAAGTAGTAATGAGGGGAGGGGAAAAAAAAAAAAATCAAAGTCTTACAAAAAATTTAGTTTCCCTTCAAACAGAATATAACCTTGAAGAATTAAAGCAATTCTTTACCTAAGTTTACTTTGGTATATTTCTTATAACAAGTTCAACTGTTTAGTAAGTTTAGTTCGGTATCTTTTTTAAGCACAGGTAAAAAGCACTTTTTAGTATTCTCCTCAAAATGGAGGAAGTCAAGGACCCTTCATATTTTCAATTCAGTGTTAAATTTCATGTATACTGATATAGGCTCCCAAAAAATAAAACACAAAGCAAAACTGAGTTTACCTTTATGATATCTGGATTGTTGGCTAATTTTAGTAACTTGCATGCTTTAGCCAACCCAATTCCATGAATTGAAGGGAGGTAGTCACAACCAGAAAGAATACACATGTAGCGGAATTTCTCCTCTGTAAATATATTTCCAAGCTGCTTGCAGTTTCCTAGCCGAGTTTGATCTATCTCCAGTCCATTTCCAAACTTGTCAATTTTCAGAAACACCTGAAAATTAAGAGGAAGTGAAAACAATAATTTTCATAAGGTAGTTCGTTGTACTCGGTGGAAACAAAGAGGCGCAAACAGCTATTCTCATCTCTTCTATTTCCCACGTTTGCTGTAAAAGAGTTAATCCATACATCAAACAGATTTGGCAGCTTCAAACCTTGAGAGAGGTAAAGGCTATTAGTATTTTCTTCCATACCTTTTTACATCCAAAAGCCAAAAGATCTGAATCTTCCGTAATTATGGCATGAACCATGCCAATCTTATTAAGATAAGCCAGCTGGGCATCAGCTTCATAAGGAGCAACAATACAATCAACTCCCTGGGCTCGTGCAGCCTGTACATAAACAAGAAGCAGACAAGTGCTTTGCATTAATTTTCAATAATTAACCTTAGGAAATCTGAAAACATAAAAACCTCTACACTAAAAAGCCAAAACCATGACCTTTTTAATCACGCACCCATCCTGTCCCCAGTGAGAGTCCAATATTTCATAGTCAAAACATCAACTTTTAAGCAGTTTAGATCTATATACACTGGTTTCCAAAAACAGCCTTTCCTATAACACTATTGCCACTGCATCTGACCACAGGCGACAGCTTCAAACTCATGCAAGTTATATTCTAGACAAAGGAGAGCAGTACTAGAACAAATTTAATACTTCTTGATAAAGACCCTATGACTGCATTGAAAGTATAACAAAAAACTACTACAACAATTTTTAATCAGCCAAATTTTTTCTGTAGTCTATGCTCAGAAACTAGCCAAGGGGAAAATTGCAAAAAAAATCTGATTTTTTCTTGTGCTGCAAAAGTCAAACCAGTGTTATCAAATTCAGCTCACAGTGGTACGAAGAGATGTGTTTTGTTTGACACGTCACTATTGCTTATACAAATGGGCACAATAAACTCCAGCTTCAAGTTTGTTAATTGTGCCTAACACAATCCAATAACATGCAGAACAATTAGAGAATAAGCAGGTGGGAATATTTTCTTCCCTATATAGGAGAGGCAGTGATGTAGCCACAAAAATGCAGAGTAGGATATGCTACCTATTGCAGAGATTTTTTTTAAAACTGGCATTATCAATAAAGCTGACAACTTACTTTAATAACTTCATGAGCCATAGCATGGGTAATATTTACACTGCGCCCAAAACATTCCCTAGCTTCTGACAGTCTTCCTTCCTGCAACAATTGTTTCCCCTTCAGAAGACTAGCTTGACGCCTCCTAAAAGAAAGGCAAAAAATATCCACCAATCTCAGATTATTTTTCACTTAAAAGAACAAACAGTAGAAGGGACTAAAAGAGACAGGTGAGAAAGAGGGAAAAATTGCAACACCTTCCAAATCTGGGCTACTGCATAATTTTTTTTAAACAAAAGAATAACTAGGTCATTGCACTGTCAAGGACAACTGGATTTGAATGTTGAAACTGATAATATTTTCTCAGAAAACAGTGACAAATAGGAACTGAAATCAGCAATGTAAAAGAAGAAATGCACCCACTCAGCTTGCAGTAAAATAGATTTAATGGGAGTTGGGAGTATCTTACTCTAGATACTTATTGATTTAGAGGACAGAAAACCTAATTTACTTAATTTCATTAATCGGAAATTGTTCACTTCACGCTGAAGGAAGCACGTCTCTCATGAGAATTCATAAATAACAACCACTACTGAAAAATTCTCATAGCTTCAGTGAAAAGTCTCATTTATAGGGACCTGAATCCAAATTTGAAATAAGTTTACCATAAGTTTACCTTGTTAGTTGTAGAGAAAGATTAGGAAAGTGATGCTATTTTTAAATAAAATTATATTGGGAAAAAATATTTTTGTCCAGAGATCACAAGCGTGGGTAAGCTAAAAGCCTCTAATGCATTACAGGAACTACTGCTCAAAGGTTTACTTCCTTCCTCTATAAAATGGCTTTCATTTATGAAGTGTATTTCTATTTTTGGAATAAAACCTCTAAGAAGTTTGTATGATTTTAGATGTAAATTAAAAAATGTCACACTACACTGCAGGACGGTTTACCAGAGCTTCCTTTCTAGCTAAAGTTTGAGGGGTTTGATTTTTACTGTCGTGATAAAACTGCTTTGCTTGCAAATCAATACAGTTCGGTACTTACTCTCGTCGTGCCTTTTCCACTTCCTTCTTAGAGGGTAGGGTGCATCCATCAAATACCAAAATCGGTTTAATTCCGAATGAGAGGAGCATATGAACAAGTTTCATACAGAAAGCTACATACCTGTATCAACAACAAAAAAAGTCAGAGAAGAGAAATAAACTTGATTGTTAACCACAAGTCTATTACATATTTTCCAGTTGTAGGAAAGGAGAACTTTAAGTTTAAGACTAACTATTGCTCAAAAATCATAACAGGCTCTGTATTCCCCCAGTATCACAAAAAACTAAGAACACTTGAATGCAGTTTGGATGGGTTTTTTTACCAAGAGAAACAATCCACCTGCCAATTCAGAACCGGGCTGACTGCTTTTCTCTTCTAGACAAAATGAAATAAGAATTCAAGTATAATTCAGTTGATTTTGCTACATTAGGATTTGATACTGACAAAAACTTGACCAGTTAAGACATGAATTGTCTTTTTACTTTCAGCAACTCAATTCATAATGGCCAGGGAAAAAAGAAGCAGACAAGCACAGTACATGACCTTCCCCCAGAAAAGCAGACTAAAAGCACTTTTGTAGAGATGGAAATGATGGGGTTATTTAACCTCTCCTTGTAGAACTATCCACTCTTCTCTCCAAATAATGGATATATCCTTTGGACACAACATACAACCTTATCTTCCCATTCTAAAAATACAAGCACAGCACAGAAAATACTCCAAAAGACAGAAAAATTCCCCTTCTGTACAAACTGTGAAGACAGTGCATGGCCCAGGAGGCAACCCTCCACTGCCTTCAAAGCCCAGCCCTTGTAAAAATATTTGTTGGGCACTCCAGATGTTATTTATTCCCTCAGACCTCTCATTTTCAACACTAAGCAAGCACACTGCAGCAATGCTCAAAGAAAAAAAAAAAAAAAGTTCTTTATTTTAAGGACACTGTTTAAAACAAGAGCAACCTCATCCACAGAGGAAGGGAGGAGAAGGAGAGTGGGATTTAGAAGCATTTAAAAGCAAGGATATGAGCACTGAAGAAACTGGATTCAGAGCTACTGAAAAATAACTATGATTTTTAAAAGGCAGGAACAAATGGCACTGTAGCTATATAATAACTTCATCCAGATGATTTTTAAAGTATGAAAGGACTCTACACCATAGTTAAGGTGCCAGTCTAGGATCTTATGTAAACAGAAACAAGATTTGCCCATAAAGTACTCATGTGTTCAAATTGAACCATTCCAAAGTTTCCTATGACTATTTCTCCTGACAGGGATTTTTTTCCTCAACTGAAGTGTAATTCTCAGGACTCTGAAGAACCTTCACTACCTTCAAGGCAGGGTTGGATTGAAACTCCACCGTTCTTCAAATTGCTATGAGCAGGAGGAAATATTTGAATCCATTTGCAAAACACCGACTCTCTCTTGCCTCCAATCAAACATTTGCTGGATCCAAGGTACCCTGGATGGTGCCAAGCAATAGGACAAGAGGCAGCAGGCAGAAACCAAAACACAGGAATTCCACTAGAATATAAGTAGAAATTCCTTACAATGCAAACACTGAAGCAGGTTGGCGAGAGGTTTTCAAGTCTCTTCCTTCTCTGGAGATATTTAAAAGCCATATGGGCACAACCCTGAGTAATGTGCTTTAAGGGAACCTGTATGAGATGACATCCAGTGGTCCCTTCCAACCTTACCTATATCTAATCTACAACAAGAGTTCAACTCACAATTCCAGAGATGGGCAAGAAATGCAAACCTGACCTAAGGTGTGGAGTTGAATCTGAAATATGACTACAATTTTTGTTCGTTTCCTTCCCTAGAGATATAACTGCATAAATGTGTTTTAGAAAAGCTAATTTACCTAAAAACGTGGTATGTTAAGCAAAAAACCTTACACCTTAACCAGAGCACAACACGTCTCTCAAAATTCCTTGGCATCATTGCCACCTTTGTCACAGCAGTATTTACAAACTCTCTTTGCATACAAAAAAGGCGGCTGAAAATAATATTAAATTTGAAATTAAAGAAATGCACGTACAGAATTTCATCAGAGAAATTATAGTTGAAAGTGATACATGCTAGGAAAAAAACAAACCCAAAAACCTAATTGATACAGCCTAACCAAAAAATTCTAACTAAAAAATATCTTGAGAGTCTTTTGCCCAATGTAATGTATACTTTTTTTTTTTTTTTTTTTTTTTTTTTGCGTATCTGGAAAGCTGTTTATTTATGGCTAAAATTTTTCATTTCTTAAGAGTTTAACTCAGAATTCAGAAGCAATAGTAAGATGCTACTGTAACTTAGTTTTTCGTTCAAGAAACACCAAGTTAACAAAACTTTAGTTTGTAAAAGGGCCTAGACTCAAAACGTAAGAAAGACTTACAAATCCGTGGGCTCTCCTCGGGCCAGCTTCTCAGCACAAGCGTAGGCGCCTTTGTGGAGCCAGCAGTAGGTGTCCACAGCTACCGTCAGCCCTTTGTATTTCTTCACGTGGGAAGGCTCGGCCGCCTCCTTGATGAACTGGAGCAGGCCCTGGATCCCCATGATGCCGCGGAGTGGGGGAAAATATAATAAAGCAGCGGACACAGAGCCGAATGCTTTGTGTTCTCGGTTGTCACCCTTGATCTTCGCTCGAGGACCGTCAGCTCAGCTCACGGACCGCGCCAGGGCCACGAGAAGCTCCTGCGGTGTCCCCACGCACCCCGGCTCGGGGCTGACCCCCGCGCGGCGGCGGGGCTGTATCTCGTTGAGGGCCGGCGCTACCCGGGGAGCGGGGCGAGAGAGGGGCGAGAGAGGGACCGAGGAGGGATGCGGAGACCCGGCCCCGCCTGCCCGCGCCTCGCTGGGGCAGCCGCGGCTCCTCCGGCCCGGCCCGGCCCGGCCCGGCTCAACTCGGCCCCGGCGCGCGGCGGCCGCCCGAGGCTTTCGAAGTGCGCGCGCCGAGTGCCGTGGCCCCGCCCCTCGCGCGGGGAATCGATCACAATGGTGCCCCGCGCGGGGACTACGATCCCCATGGTGCCCCGCGCGAGAGGGGGCCGGGCCGGCCGTGCGGAGACCGTGGGACAGCGCCTTCCTGACAGCATTCCTCCCAGCATTCCTGACAGCCCGCGTGCGCCGGACGCGGCTGTTGGATAACAAGGCGAACGTGACGTTTATAAACATTATATACGCGGAAATCAAAAGGGCCCGCAGAGTTTTAACAGGACAGTGGGCTGTAGCCAACGCCGTGGGAGGCGAGGCGCTAACGCGGGCCGAGGAGCAAGTGAGGGACAGATGTTATTGTTACAGCGCCGAAACCCTGGGGTTGACCTAAGAACGGATGGTCAAAGTTACAATTATGTGATACAGGGTCTTTTTCTTGTCAGTTAACGTAAGGGTTTGCTTGCGTAATTGCAGTAAGAAGTAAATGTAGGCAAATATCTTCCAGATTAACAGTTTCTTTTTCTACGTGCTATTTTGAAGTCTGTACAGTTCTTAGATGCTTTGATTCAGTGACATGGACGACTCAGTCAGCAGTTTAAATTCAATGCATTCTGGAAAGAGCACATCTGAGTTAAAACTTCTCAGCTAAGAAATGCATAGAAATAACTTGGCCACAGTGATAGCATAAGATGTTTTAATGTTGAAAATATTGCTTGAATTCCACTTTGCCAATTCTTTTTTCACTCTGTGATTCTGACTATATATGACACACTCCACAAGTTTTAAATCCTATTGCAGCTACATTTCCATCTGGATTAGATTCACTTCTCTTAAGAATATGTACTTCTATCACTTCTGACATTTCTTTTTCTCTCAAACTGCTGTGCTCATGGGAAGAACAGTAAACGGAGCAGACATTGTAATGTACCCAATATCATTCAAAATTTTATGTGCAATTCAATTAAATATACTTTTGACTATTTTCTGTAAACTGTGTCAAAAATAGTCCTAAGGTGAACCTCAGAGTCAGAAGCACTGGAGCCAAGGAACTTGCATTGAAGGAAGCCAGAGCTGCAGAACTCTTGCCCAGCTCAGATTTTCAATTCCTTCACCTGAAAGGATGGATACTTTGAAATTGGAGAGTTAGGACAACATGTCTTAACATTCAGTTTATTACATATATCGTCAGCCATGTATGAAAGTATGACCCACCCTCATGACATCTCATAACTTCTATAAAATAACAGAAGGCTTTGTTTGTTTCAGTAGAGCTATCTCAATTTAAAACTGGCTAAGGACACCGATCTTTAAGTTCAACAGTGTCTCTTGGAAGAAAGTGTCAGATGGTAACATTTTGGTGAGTTATTCCTTTGAAGAATACTGTAGTATTGCAGTTTTGTTTCCTATAGGGACCAGATGAAACAGGGAAGCAGCACCACATTATGGTTAATTACAAGACTTGTAATAATACAGAGAATTCTTTTCTTTCACATGTAGCCCCTGTATCAGGAGAGCTGGTAAGAGCAGAAATCACTGTGCCAAATCTCTGCTGTGTGTTTTTTCTTTCCTTGAGCAGTTTTGTAATAGTGACTTGCAGAATACATTTTAAAGAGCTCTCCAAGTAGCACGTATAGCAGAAACATTTTGTTTTCTTTGCAACTGTTTTCTGTTTTGTAATAAAAAGAGTCTGTCTGAGTTTAGCCTTGTTGACCCCTGATAAAAATTTGAGATAGGTACCCAAGATAAGAACACTGAAGTACCTCTAGAACTGCTTCTTTCTCAACACAATTCTCCCAAAGAGAGGAAATGGGATCACTGTCTGATGTAAACATCTAACCTTTACTCACTCAAGTAAAGCAAAATTAAATTTGTCCCCACTGTGCACTACAGTGGGCAAGGACATTTTACAGATTTTTACTAAACTTCCTTCTGAGCAGTGTCTTGGCACAGCTGGAAGTGTCTTCATGCAGTACATTAAAAATACTCAGAATGGAAACCGGCACTTTGCTGAAGCTCACAATCAGACCATCAGCTTTGGTGGCGTTAGTAGATTGGGTGTCTGGTTTATACTAATTTCTCCAAAATTTCAGTGAATTTCTTATTACTGCTACTATATTGTTTTCACTGCTTAAGAAGTTGATCACTTTTATCTCAAAAAGTTGGTTTCGAAGTTAGTTGGACTATTTAATCAATTTCTTAGAAAAGAAATTAGATTTCTCTCTGATAGGTGGCAGTATTACTTCCACTGCACCCTTTATCTGTTTTTAATTGAAATTTCTATTTATGGACTGTATCTTTTCACAGCTTTTGTTAGCTTAGCTAAGAAGCCAGACTTTAATACTACAAACAAATTCACAAACAGGGCTTGTCTCAAATGTGGCTGTGCTACTTGTGGCAAGTTTTTTTTTTTTTTTTTTTTTTTTTTTTTTTTTTTTTTTTTAATCTCTGTAAACGTAATGTCAGTATAGAGAACAAAAGCATGCTAAATTCTGTGCATATCCCCGTGCATATTTTTTCCACTGTGATCTGTCGTTGTGAAATCAGACATCCGGGTGCTGCTGAAGCCTCCGTTCCTTGTAGCTGCATGCAGCCGGGCCCCTAGAGGCTTCTTGGGACAGAGCCTCAGCTGCAGCCGAGTGCAAAGGGGCAGTTCAGTTTCGCTTTCGAAGGAGCAGAGGCAGGAAAACTCTAAATTTGTAGGTAAATCTTCAAACTAGTCCTGCCGTCATTACAGCCACTTTAAATTACTTATTTTATTTTATTTTATTTTATTTTATTTTATTTTATTTTATTTTATTTTATTTTATTTTATTTTATTGACCTCACAATAACACAGGTGCCTCCAGACTCGGCAAGTCCGTCCAGAACTTGAGCTGTGCCAAGGTGACTTTCTTCAGTTTGGGAATTATACAGAGCTCTCTCTCCATATATCATTAAGTCGTGATCTAGTAGCATTAACAGCTTGACTCAATAATTACCTAAAAATTACAAAAAAGACAAGCAAACCGCTGCTGATAACCACAGCTGGGCATGCTGTGGGAAAGGAACAGCTGTCCCATCGTGTTTAGAAGAGAGCCTGAGACTAAGAAACCTGAGTCCTTCTGGAGCAGGTGAGCAGCCTCTGGGTAGCTGTTGCTGTCGATTTATTTAACTTAGTGCTGGACCCCCTGCACCTCAGGTAAGCTATGCCTAGACTTACACACTCTGCATGTGTAGTCTGTTTTTCTGAGAAAAGGGATTTTGAATAATGTTTGACAAAGCGTTCCTTTCCTCAGTGTTTCTGGTAGCACACAGTGAACTAGCAGGTGAACGTCTGCTTCAGGGAAATCTACGGAAACATTAACCAAATGGGGCCTTGGACAAAATCTTGTTTTAAGCCAGTAGCTCAACTAAAAGGACCTTTTAAATGAAAGCTTAAAATGAAACAAAAAAAATCTTTTGTCATGAACAGGAAAACTAGATTCTCAGAGATCTGATTCCAGCTCACAGATTTTTATGGGACTTTCAGCCCAGAAAGAAGAGCGGAAGATAAATGTTTATTTTTCAGGTACCGGCTCCTCAGAGTGCAGTGCAGTAGGCAGGAGAGATTACCTCTAAAAATCCATCAGCACAACCTCATAGCAGGAAAAGAATATTTTACTGCATTATTTGGGTGAAGTTGCCCTCTCCCTTTCTTAGGGTAGGCAGCCGATGGCGGGTGCTTCCACAGTGCCCCCTGCCCTCTCAGTATGACTGGCTGCCCTCATACATAGTCTCAGGCCAGAAGCTGGGGATAGATTTGTGCTGATCTTCTTTCTTACTCTCTCCTTTTTCTGTCCTACTACCATTTCCTTTGCATCTGTTACATCTAGCCGTACTAAGTGCCCTGTTAATTTCTTTTTCTCATGTAAGTGTTCTTCTTTGTGCTACATGCAATAAAACTAAAATAGGTTAATCATTAACTAATTATGCCAGTAGCAGCTGAACAGTCTCATGTGTTCCCAGCTGTAAGTAATCTACAGTCTGTTTTTTGCTTTTTTGTAGGTACTGATATATTTCATATTGCTGACTCTTCCAGCAGCAAATGAAAAATATGGGTTTTTTCCTCCTTTCAATTTTACCTTTTCCTTTGAAAGTCCCTGGCACCAAAGATGTTATATTTGGTCATAATAATTTCACAGAATATCAAGTAGGCAACATGAACCTCATTCTCTCTGTCTCACATGGTGGGTCAATGGAACCTAAAGACATCCCTGATCGAGAGGCTGCCTGTTGGGATGCAAAGACATCCTCTTGTATTTACTCTCACGACTGTCCTCCTGGAAGTATTCAAAATTCTAAGGAATGCAAAGTGTCTACCAACCAAGACAGGTATACTATAGAGGTGGCTCAGGCTTTTGCTGAAGAAATCAACAATATTACTCATGGCTTCTTCCCACATATCATCATAAACCACCTATAGAGGTTCAAGATGGATGCTAATAGGGAAAAGGAAGAAGCCTCCTTTGGAATTCCCCAAGCAGAACAGGCCTGGGAGGACTATATGGGATTTTTGACCACTGCAAAATCACAGATGTCAAGGGGCCTAATTCTGGATATCCATGGACAAGCACATCCTGAAAGGTGGACAGAACTAGGTTACACACTTTCAAAAGCTTCCCTTAACTCCGGTGTCTTTTCTGCACTGAATTCCTCGATTAGCCATCTGGCCAGTCAGCTAGTCAATGTGTCTTCTGAGACTTTGGCTGCAGGGAACAGAAGTTTGGGTAAATATATTGAAGAACAAAATAAGAGTTATGTTTGTGTGCCTTCTCCATCCAATCCTAGTCCAAATAATGGAAACTATTATAGTGGGGGATACATAATAAAGACTTTTGGTTCCCGTAGTTCTGGCACCATTGATGCCATTCAGCTTGAACTGCCCCGGTGGGTGAGGGCAGCTGAAGAGCGTCACAGATTTTGTAAAGCACTGGCAAGGGCTGTAATGAAATTTTGGCAAATTAACTACTGCGGCCAGAACAAGCACAAACTTCTTCCATGCTAGAAGAGGCTGTGTTGTTAAGGTATCTTTCCTTAATGGAGTAGTGAACTGCAACAATTAAGCAACTCATTCACCTGGAACATATAAGCCTGCAATATAATTGTGGATGCTGGTAGAAAGAAACCATCCTGCAAAGGAATGCATCAACAGAGAAGAAATCCACAGTTAATACTAACAAATCCATTAACACACAGCTTTGTACTAGACCCAACACTAAAAAGCCTGCTTTAAGATGAGTAGGTGCAAATATTACTTGCCTGTGCTTAATTTCTTTCCAGTCTCATCCTCTGTTTTTAAGCACATGATAAACAACTGATCTTCTTCTAATAGATTCTGTGCAATACTTTAGTGGATTATCGGTTCAAATAAATGAAATGTCTCTGCTTTTCTTTTGACGCCTAAGAAATACAATTGGATAATGTCTATTGTATAAAATGTTTGGGGCCATGACCAGTTTCCATTCGGTGCTTATAAAACCCTAGGGTTTGGAGGTAAACAGTGATGCTGAGCAATGAAATGCAGTCTGATCTACTTCAGGTTTTTTTAATATAATGAATTAGGAAAAAAAGGTCTGATAGCACTTATAGCACAGTAGTTTTGTCACACTTTAAATAGCGTAACAGTAAGGTAGTGACTGGGTGGAAGGCTGATAAAGATAGCAAAAACACATCATGCATTTTTGACAATTTTCCTTATAACATGATTACCTCCTGAGAGCTTGTCCATTGATTTCATTCACCATAGGATTAACTACTTGATTGCTACTGGAACAGTGCTACGTTATGGATAGTATCTGCACAGTGGAGAATATAGTGGCATGAATAGCCATGACTACAAGACCAATCCTAGAAAACACAGGCAATTTATAAAGAAAACCAAAGGAAGAAGGAAGCAAGACTGAAAAGGGTACCATTTGAAAATTAAGAAGCTGTGAAATCCTAGCACTGTTAAAAGTTTGGTAAAAAGAAAATATTGAGTAAATAGTCAGTTTTGAGGAAGTAAATACTGAGTCAATAAACTGAAGTGGAATATCTGCATCTTGCAACCACAGTAAAATAATGTTGGCTTGACTATTAGTAGGAACAATGCCAAAGAGAAAATATTACATTACTTATGATAAAATATAACACATAGGAGCATCAAAATAAATGGGTAAGGGTCTCTCTGAACCTGAACTTGCATTTTAATAATCTTTGAAGACTTGGCAATTTTCCAGTAACTGAAAGAGCCTTTATGTAGATTTCAAAATGATAGAGGACTCAGCATTGCAAGAACGTTACCTTTCATTGTGCTAACTGCTAAATCGGGGCAGATGAAGTGAACACAAGTAGTAAATGGCAGATCACTCTTTATCACACTTTAAAATCAGACAAGTCTGATTTTAGTTTTGATCACAAGGTTGGCTAATGTGGTGGGCTGACCCTGAGAGACACCAAGTTTCTTGCTTGCTTCCTTACTCCTGCCAGTGGGATGAGGTAGAGATGTGGAAGAGCAAAAGCGAGAAAATTCCTGGGCCAAAATGAAGACCATTTAATAGGTGAAGCAAAGCTGCATGTGCAAGCAAGGCAAAACAAGGAATTCAAGCACTGCTTACCACCAGCAGGCAGATGTTTGTTTAGCCTCTTCCTGGGAAACAGGGCCTCAGCACATATAATGGATGGTTATGTGGGAAGACAAACACTATAATCATGAACATCTTGGTTCCTTCCCCATTCCATGAGGATGTTATATTGTAAGCAAAATTTCTGGTCAGTTCAGGTCAGCTGTCCCGGCTGTGTCCCTTCCCAGCTTACTCACTGGGTGTATGGGAAAAAAAGCGCCTTCTTGTTGTGCTGGCATTGCTCAGCAATAGCCAAAACCCTGGTGTGTTATCAACACTGTGTTATTTGCTAACCCAGGACACAGCACCCTACAGGCTGCTATGGAGAAAACTACATTAATCCCTGACAGATCCAGTACAGCTGATCGTAAGAATTTTAAGTATACTCCCACAAGATATTTTGCAGCTACCCTTAAATCCATCATAGCCTTGTAACCAGTCAAAGGCAGGTAAATAATTTCAAGTATTTTATATTCAGTTCATGAGAAGAATGTCTTTTCAAGAAGGTCAGCAGATCAAACACCATTCAATACCAGTGATACAGAAAACCTGCTCTTTCCCCCTAATAGTAGGTAATAATATCACTAGTTACATACATTATCCTAACTACTCACTAAAGTGAGACACTTGGCACCGTTTGTATGTTTAGGAAAAGGATGAAAATGTGTTCTGTGCATTGGATCATATTGTGCCATTGTCCTGGAATGCTGAAATGAGACAAAAGATTTGTGGAATCATGATGGATAATTAATTGACTATGAACTCAGCAGGCACTTTTCTGGCTTAGAGGATGAACACACTCTTTGAAAGCACAGGCAAGGAATGAGCAGGCAGAAACAGCAGGGCATATTAACTCTTTGTTGACTTTATGATTAATCTGGCAGGACAAAAGCAGTGTAGTATTCAACATTCAGAAGTTCAGACTGGACAAATTGAAGCAGAAGGAAGTCAGTGTTTTGACACAGAGATACCTGTCAGCAAATATACATGAAGTCAAATGGGCTTTTCAATATCTAGTTGAAATCATACACTGGCTTTATTAGAATTTATTCTTTGCATGAAGGATTGGAATAGAAGTAAAGATTTGTTTTCTATATGTTCTACTTAATAATGAAATAGATTAAACAGATTTAAATGTAATTGAAAAGGAAAACAGAAAAAATAACAAAGGAAATCCACTAATCCACTTGCTGAAGTTTCCATGAAGATGGAAACTACATTTATTTGCCTTGACTCAAGTCTTCAGTGGGATCTGGAGCCTTTTGCTGTCTCTTGTGACTGGACTTCTCAGCTTTGATCCTTTGAAGACCTTTAAAAAAATTTCAAGAACTAATTAGCATACTGAGGTGAATAGACCAGATTGATAGCATTTTGTAACAGCACAGACAAAAAATATGTTTTTGTGCACATAGCTTACAGAAAATGTCTGATTTCATTTTGTTGTAAATCCATTGCAGTGCCATTGGCTTCAGAGGAGTTGCTCCTAATTTCCCAAGGCACAAGAATCCCCGTGTTTTATTTCCTTTTTCAGGAAGAAAACAAAACACAGATTTCCAAAGTACATTTATGGTTGGAAAAATAGCATATGTGCCAACTATTTGAGCACTGTGCTCCTGAGTTTTTTTAACACACTGTAATGCTGCACATACAAGGATTAGGTCATATATATTGGAATGCAAAGTAGAGGTGGAATGCAAAGTATTCTATTAATCCCATCTAATCAGCCATCTAGGATCTAACTCTTATCCAAGTTAGTTCTCTAGGTACCCTCAACAGAAAGAGATCAGCATCTTTGCTAGGGGTGATTCCTTTCATTCTATGATAGGTGGGATAGACAACCCTGTGGAATATTCTGATCGTGCTTCATAGCAGAAGAACCTAGGGAGCTTTGCTAGACAGCTTGCAATACATCAGATCATTAATACCCATAAAATAGTACTACCTTACAATACGCAAAGCTTTGGGCAGATGGGAATCAGTAGGTTTTGGGCTGGTTAAAAGAATCTAATCTGAGCAAAACATTAATGACATGAGGTTGAACAGGGGAGTTAATATCTGTGATACTCACTTTTTGGCATGCTCACTTCAGTTGGGTTTTCAAGCTTCCACCAAAGTTGGAGTTGGATAGGTAGTAATGCAAATCATGTTAGAAAATTAAATTGAGAAGCAGGCAATTAACAGTGGGAATGTCAGAGTATGTCACTGTAATAACATGCAAGTGCTAATGGCTTCTGATTTACGAATGCCAGCACAAAAGGTAGAAAACACTTGAGCTTACCTCATATATAGGAAGAAACCCGAATATTGCACCAGCCTCTTTGCTTGCAAACTCAAAAGTTTCCAAAGGTTGGAACTGACCGAGAAAAGCCAAAGTCAGTGTATTAGTAGCAGAAGACAAAAGGTAATGAAGACATTCTCACTACAACTGCAGGAGAAGTTTTATATTCCCATGACTTTTAAGGTTAAAGCCAGGTAAAGATGGAAGAGCTCCACTGATACTCAATTAGAGTTGTAGAAAGTATATGTAATGAAATCTATCTCTCCTGGCTTCTGGTTTCATAGGAACCCTGAACTATTGTATGTAACCAGGGATTCACTGTTATTCTAGTATTTTCACACATCCTTCAAGTAAACTTGAGATATTTAGGTTTTGTGTTGAAGCAGAGGAAAATTCTAGGGTTTCTTTTATGTGTTTAAAGTGAATCAGTTTGTACTCCCTTTTAAACTGAAATTTGAAAATGTGAAAAATGAGAATGAAAACCACAGACTCTTAGATCTCTCTGTTTTTGCATTTTTGTTCTAGCTTGTCCATTTAATGAGAAAAATATGTATGGTTATTTATAGATAATTTTTAAATGAGAAATACATTTTTATTTTCTGTATGTTGCACAGAACATAGTTGTGTCATATACATTAGCTACCTTTTGAGGAGACAGAGCTCTGAAAAACTTGAAACATGCTTCCCCATGTCCAGCCTTTTCTAAATCTGAAGGTGAACTGGTCAGTGACATCCACCTGTATATGCAAGACAGAAAAAAATCTGAATTTCCTATCAAAATGACAGTTATGAACACAATATTCTTATATGTCTCCAAAATGAAATTCTTTTGAACTAGGTTCCAAAAGTAAATTATTTTTAACTAAGCTTCAAAATGAAATTATTCTGAAATATAAATTATTTCATATATCTTCAAAATATAATTTATATTAGGTCCCCTTCATAGGTGTCATGGAGTGCTTCACTAATATTTTGTCAATCCAGGTATGGCTGTCACCTGTAGAAGGCAGGAAATCTTAATATAAACACCATTTACAAGAGTCATGTGCTATCTCACTGTCTGATAATAGCTTTTCAGCATTTCTTTAAGTTCTGACTAGTACACCTGAATGTGACTTTCTTAAAAAAGGTGTCATCTGCTCATATGTCTGGTTTCTAAATTTAATCATGAGAAGAAATTATCTAGAGTGTTTGTTAGTGCAGATTAGCACTTGCCTTTTTAATCAGAAAATAAGAAAATAATCTAAGGAACTACAGGGAGAAACTGCAACCATTAGATGGAACCATACAGAAGAATGAGACCATTCCTCTCTATGGTTCTATCTACCTGCTGACATTTTTCAATAGATCTCCTGAGATGCTTGTTTAAACTGTAAGCACCGATGCTACTCAAGATAGGTTTGTGCACATTTGGGGAATATTTTTCCACAGCTTTCTTCTGGAGAAGCTGGCGGGTCATGGCTTGGCCAGGTGCACTGTTTGCTGGGTAAAAAGAGACTGGACGGCCAGGCCCAGAGAGTGGTGATGAATGGAGTTAAATCCAGCTGGCAACCAGTCACAAGTGGTGTTCTCCATGGCTTACTGGTGGGCTCAGTTCTGTTTAATATCTTTACTGATGATCTGGATGAGGAGATCAAGTGCACCTTCAGTAAGTTCACAGATCACAGCAAGTTGGATAGGAATGTTGATCTGCTGGACAGTGGGAAACCCTTGGAGAGGGACCTGGACAGGCTAAGGCCAATAGTATGAAATTCAACAAGGCCAGGTGCCAGGTCTTGCTCTTGGGTCACAACAACCCCTCAGAGCACTCTGGGGGCAGAGTGGCTGGAAAGCTGCCTTGTGGAAAAGGGCCTCGAGGTGCTGGTCGACAGTGGCTGAACATGAGCCAGCGTGTGCCCAGGTGGGCAAGAAGGCCAATGGCACATAGTCACGAGCTCATAGTGCATGGCAGAGCATGGTAGGGTATGGTGCTCATAATGCTATAGTTGTGGGCTTGATCTCTGTACAGGTCATTCACTTAAGGATTGGACTCAATGAGTCTCGTGGGTCCCTTCCAACTCAGAATATTCTGGGATATTCAATCTGTGATATACAAATAATGTGGCCAGCAGGACTACAGGTGATTGTCCTTGTATACTTGGTACTCCTACGGGCACTCTTCAAGTGCTGTATCCAGTTCTGGGCCTCTCAGTTCAGGAAGGATGTTGTGCTGGAGTGTGTCCAGAGAAGGGCAACAGAACTGATGAAGGACTGAGAGGTTAAGTCCTATGAGGAGCAGATGGGAGAGCTGGAGTTGCTTAGCCTGGAGAAAAGGAGGCTCGGGGTAGACTTTATTGATCTCTACATCTGCCTGAAAGGAGGCTGTAGCCAGGTGGGGGTTGGCCTCTTCTCCCAGATGACAACAGGATGAGAGCAAATGATCTCAAGTTCTACCAGGGGAGGTTTAATTAGACATTAGGAAAAATTTGTTTGCTGAAAGGGTAGTCAAGCATGGCAATAGGCTGCCCAGGGAGGTGGTGGAGTCACTGTTCCTGAAAGTGTTCAAAAGGCATCTGGATATGAGGGATATGGTTTAGAAGCGAATATGGTTGTCCTTGGTTAATGGTTGGACTTGATGATCTTAGAAATATTTTCCAGCCTTAATGATTCCACAATTCCATGAATATATATCTGTTAATAACACTTATAACATGATTTGTGAATGGAGATCCTAAAATTTTATCTTAGTGATGAATATCGTATGAGTTATCCAATAAGTGAATTATACTAGCATCACAAAGGTAAGTAACTTGTCACAAGACAATTGTCTGTATCCTGCAAAGAACAAAGCCTAGTATCCATAAGTAACATAGCCTTTTGGATGATGGTTGGCTAGCTCCCCATTACAATATTTAGTTAATCCAGAGAAACCAAATCACTCTTGAGGTGACAGCACACAAACCTTGTAGAATGATAAGACTGAAACTTTCTATTGCACCAAGTGTGGCTCAGTTCTCTACACAGTTAAGCATTTCTCATTTTCCTTGTCTGTTTAGTTAATGTGTTTAAATGTATGATAGCCATTCTCCTCTACTGAAATATTTGAAGCATCCTCAAAAAGTAGTCACAGTTTGACACAGGCATGTATTTTATGGGAAGTTCCTTTCAGGTTAGCTGATTCAATGATAGTATCTTTGGTTCCAGAGGTTTCAAACTGGCTGCTGACTATTCAGAGGAACTACAGGGGTCCATCCAACACAGCTAACCACTTCTTTATATTGATGAGTTACTGTTCTGACTGCAGTGACACTACTCATATTAGTAAGAACTCCATGGAATAATAATTATTAGCAGGATACCAAAGTACATGGGGTAACAGTAATGCACCTTAGAGATTTTCCATTGTCCCCAAGTGTTTTGGTTGAAAGGCAGCTTAAGAATGGACATGATATATGAATTCTTACCACTAAACAATGCATGATTTTTTAAGTCCTGAATAATTTTTTCCCATATTTGGATTGCTTTGTTACTTAAGGCACTGTGTGCATTGCCTCTGAAGACGCCCTCTTCAATATTTCCATTCACTTGGTTAATCCACTAATTAATGAACCAGAGAATTCCAGGACTAGAAATATGTACTTAAATGAATGGGCCAAGGCTCTCTGACTTGACTTGCAACTAACACATATTCTTTAAGAGCTCTACCTAGAAAAAAAGCTCAGTACTGCTATTGAACACACATTTATGCCAGTTTCAGGATGCCATGATATTTGAATCCTCTACCCATGTGAATGTATCCATAACACCCCAGCAAATTTAAGACAATCATTTCTTAAACTGAAATCTTAAATTTGCTTTATTCTTCTGAAAGGATTTGTGTTTTGCTCAAAACTGTTCACATTAAGCTTTTTCAATAAATTTTTGGAGATCCAGAAATATAGCAACTTGAGGCATTTGGAAGGCAGCAGGCTGCTAACCTGAACAGTATATATAACATACCACCTATAATTAGGCTAAAAGTTGAGACAAGTATCTAGTCATCACTATTACTTAGGTCAAACCTTGAATGTCACATAATCCTGACTGTCACCAAATCATAAGAATGAAAAGATTTATCCATACTGGGTCAAAAGACATCTTCAAAGAGATTTTTCTGAATAACACATGGTACTATTTTTTTTCTGACCTTCAGATGAAAGGTGTTTTTAAAGAATGTTTTCAAAACTGTTCCCCCAATCATACATGTATGTAAATGTATGTGATCTTACTTGTCTCTGTCCAGCCTGAGAGGATATGTAACCTTCTTCTTTTCCATATGTTGGCTCTCCTCTTTAATTATAGCAGAAAAATCTTTAACATCAGGAGGCAAAATCAACCGACTGGTATCTGATAATTCAAACTTCCCAGCTTGTCCAAAATAACCAAAATAATATCCAGTCCTGGCATGCCAAAGCCTACAGACATAGTAGAAGCAGCGCCAAAGGGCAGAAAAGAAAAATGAATATTTTTAGATCTGGAACAGAAGTGAGATAATATCTCTGTACATTATCAAATTCTGCAGCACTGTTCTAGAGTTCAGTGTGCTAGTCATAAAACATCAATGAGATTTTTTTTATAATTTAAATAATTTGAGTGTGAAAAAAATTCAGAAGGTTATTGTAAAGACAAACAAACAAAAAAACAAACCAGAAGAAAAAACAGTTCATGTTTGTATATATGAAAATGAAGAGTAAATGTACCAAAATTCTGAATTGTTCCTGTAGTAAAGTGCTGCCACCAGAGGAGGATCTACACAAAATTTCTTCATTTATAGTTCCAGAAAACCAAAAGAAACCCCTTCAAATGCATTTGTTAGTCAAGAAGGAATTACAGTTGTCTAGGGAGTATCTTCAAGCTTCCATGGTCTAATTGCATACACATTGATTAGATGCCACACTTAGGATCCATGTGAATTTAATAAGTATTGAATGCTAAAATAGGATTAGAACAGGAGGTAATTTTTAAAATTATGTACCCATTACCTATGTGTTCAAAGTAAAGCACGGGCTGAAAGAAAGCGTGAGTCTGCAAAATGACTGACTTTCAGAGAAGTGTTACATTAAAACTAGGTCTTTTGGGGGCAGAACAGAAAACACACCCAGTGTTTTACTTTATTTAAGTTCTAGCCTATATACAAGTGCAGCAGGAAAAGGAACTTTGAAGATGGCCCAACTGATTTGCCATAGCAGTAAAAAGTGTTAGTCATTTTATACCTGACTGAGCCATCAATGGATGCTGTCACTACCACATTTTTTTCCTCTTCAATAAATAAGTCAACCACTTCACTAGCATGTGCCCTCCAGCAGAGCTCTTCCTTTATTTTCTGAGGGGTAAAAAGCAACATAATCACATTTGAGCAGTTCTGTACCCCACCACGGTTGCTATCTTAGTGGATTTATCAGCATGTCTTTCTAAAAACCGGAAAAGGTGAAAAGATAATCCCTCCATGAAACAGCCTGCATATGATAGAAATGCCACCCAGGGGACATGGAGACATTAATTCTTAATATAACTTCTTTAAACCCAGTGAAATAATGCTAACACCATTTTACTTATGGTTTTCTATTTTTTTTCCCAGCATTGTTATTATTTGAAGCACAAAACATGATCTTTATATGCAGAAAACATTTTTATCCCTGAAGAGCTCTGTGCTGGGTGGTTTTTGTTTTGTTTTCGTGTGTGTGGTTGTTTTTTTTTTTTTTTTTTTGGTCCTGTTTTGTCCTGTTTGTCTGGGTATACTGTTCAAGGTAAGAAGATCTGAAAGATAATTCCTTACATTTTTTTTATTTCGTGAATCTTCTAAGAATGAGGCGATGTTCCAGCGAATAATATGTCCCTCTGTTTAAGAAAGGAGAAAGCAAAACATCAGTAAGTTTCTTTAGTGCTACACCTTCACTTGTTGCTGCCATTTACTCTCAGTAGACACTGGGCAGAATGAAGCAGAGAACACAGGTCAGTTAGTGTACAGTGAATATAACTGTCTTATTGTCAAGCTCTGAGCACATATAGATATAATGGACTGTTCATTAATATGCAAAGAAACACATATGCTAGTTGTAAACAACTGTGTATTAACTGGATAGGTTGGAAATGGAAGTAAGGTAAAGCTTTTTCTTTAAATTATGAGTGAAAAACAAGGGTTATCGTGTCAGGACAGTTGTCTATTGCACAACTGAGGTATGAGAGCTTCCTGGAGGTTACACTGGTTTTCAATCCTAGTAAAACAGACAAAATTTAATTAATTTTATACATAATGAATGCTTAATGTTTTACAACATTTTAGCTCACTCACGTGAAACTAGAATCAAAGAGCCACTTTCCTTATCACCCACAACTGCTCTGTTCCCTGCCTAGGCTCCCTCTTTCCTGATGAAGTTGCCTCTTCTAATTTCTACTACAAGACAGAGGAATATTTTGTGTAATTCCAGTTTTCATACCAGTCACATCTGATTTCTAGGACTGTACATTTGCAAGCAAGGGAGGAGGCAGGCAGAGAAGCTGACCTCTTCATAACAAAAAAAAAATCTGTAATGGGGAAAGGCAATTGGTAGTAGCACTGCAGATAAAAAAGAAGAGTGTGGAAAGCATGAAAAGCAAATACACAGTGACACAAACACAAAAAGGCAAAGGGAGAGTATTAAATGAAGAGATGGTAGGGTGGATACTTTTCCACAACTAATTGAAATACTCTTCAGTGCATGCTGGCTTTCTGAACTCATTTACTCATTTGAATCAGAGAGGAGTGGAAACTCCTCATAATTTCTAGTATAGAAGTCAAATTATTGCTCAATTTTGAAACAAAAATGGGAAAAATCCCTTGCTCCATCCAATTTCTGACCACATAAGAGAAGGAAGCTCGCAGAAAACAATTTTCATACGTGTTTTTAAAGAAAAGTGACACATTATGATGTACAGAGAGATGGAAAACTGCCAGGGTGATTCCAAAGGTTTGAAGAAGAATCAGACAGCAGATAAACTTTTCTGCCAAGGAAGAGCCAGACTTCATAGGAGATTCAAAGTCTAGCAATGAGCTGCTGGCATAGACAAGTGTTTTTCCTATATAGCTGTGTACTGCTGGAGCTATTACTGTGCACCCTCTACCAGTGTTTGAATCACAGCTCTTGGTACAGCTCAAGTTGCAACTTTTTATTTAGTATTACTGCCACAGAACTGAAATTTTTCCTTGTTCTTAGCAGTAATCTTTGCCCTCGGGATCAATGTCATCATTTAGATGGAAAGTATATTCAGGACATGTGAATGAAGAAAATTTTAATGTCTTCTATGAAAACAATGCTACTGATAATGCTGTAACACTCATCTTTAATCTACCATCCTTTAATAAAACAAAACACCTTTTACAATTTTTTAACTATAGCTTTGATGAAAAAAACCTGTCAGCACTTGTATCATCATTTCCACATTTCTGGCACATTTACAATATGATATTTTCTTGTCCTACTGACTGTCCTGAACAGAATGACTAACATGACTCACCTTTACTGCCTGTCAAAAGAATTTTAGTAAAGTTGTCTGAACACAATGCTGTCAGAGGACCTGAGGGATGTTCTGAAAATGGCAGAAGTTCTTTCATCAAGTTTCCCTAAAACAAATAATCAAAAAAAGAAATAAACCCCACATATTTATCTTATAATACCTACATTAAAAATATTAATTAATCAGAATTTGAGTGCCATTGATTTTATCTATTCAACATTACTGAGCTCATATCTACTCAGAAAGCTAAGAAGGCAAATTCCTTAATCTAGCGAATGATGAAGATAGCTGTGGTGCATTCTTCTGGACTGCTGTCTCTTATACGTTGAAAGGACAAGCTATTAAATTCTTCAGGCAAGTCAGTCTAGTGGTACCTACCACCCCTACTACCCCTACTTCACCACTTACCCCTCATTTGCTATCGAATAGTATCTGTATACCCCTCATTTGCTATTGAAATGTTGGTTTTTTGCCACAAATGGGCCCATGATGTCTCCTTCACCAACTTGTTCTGTTTTTCAAATTAGCACCAGTAGACTTTCTCCATTATTGCCTCTTCAGAATTGGGAGGATGTGGAGGAGAATGTCTTGCTGAAAAGGAGATTCTTATTTTGTCATTCATGTAATGATGATGACAATCATTCCAGTCATGACACCACTGGCATATGAACTTGGAGATTCCTATAGGAATCTAGGCACACTAATATATCAACAGTGAAGAAAAGAAAACCCAACAAAGCTCATACCTACTATACTTGGATACATTTACCATCATTTTCTATTTTTGAATAAAACATCTGCAAGGTTACCTCACCATCTTTCTGAAAAATTCTTCCTGTGACTTGCTTCAGCTGTAATTCCTGTAAAAGCCTTACATGGCTGGCTTTTTATGATCACTGTATCAACCAATCACATCATGGTACTTTCTCTTCTTGCTCTATTAACTTTGTGTATCTTATTTAGGCTAAAATGATGTCTGGAAAAGTCTTATAGGTCTGAGGTGATACAACAAATAAGCCTCTGCCATTTGGTTGCATGACTGGCTTTTCAAGCCCATAACAGTTGTAGATGTTATGTTAGGACACTCTTCTCTCCTATTCACTATTTGTTACCCTACTAGTGCTAGCTGGCTTATACAATTTTCCAGACATATTTATCCTCTTCTGAGAGTAGGACACTTTGCCTTGCCTATCATCCTTTCTTAGAAGATAAATGTTGTGGGTGAAAAATCTAATTCTGGACTTTCACATAAATTTAGAGTCAGTTATAATTATTTCAAATCATGTTTCCTTGTTTTCCACTTGCCATTAAGCCCCGTGTCTTGGGTTACAATATATAACCAAAAGCAAATATTCTATTCCCAGTTTGTTGAAACCACTTGAAGAGGTGTTTTTTCTATAACTCCAGTGGTGAGGGGTTGGGTTGCCTTCTGTTAATGGACCAGCTGTTAAAACCAGGTGGAGCAATGTTCCTTATTTCTTCCACAAGCCACCCTCTCTCCAGGGGGATATCTTCTGTTAAGGGGCCATTAAGGCTCACCACAACATGACATCATCCCATTGTGAGATACTCCACCCAGTGGGGGAGGAGCCAAGGATTCCTACCTGGATAAAAGCTGAGAGTCAGCACAGCAGGACAGCCTGTTTCCACTGGATTCCCTGAGGAAGGACTGGACCCATCTCACCACCACTGGACCCATCTCACCACCAGTGGTCCCTTCTACAGGACCATCCCTACTCCAACAGAACCACATCTGTTACTCCAGGAGGACTTATTCGGACTACTCCCAACACCCTGACCAGGGTGTCAGGTCATATTCTGATTCTGTCAGTGTTTCCAGTGTTCTTTTGTTTGCTTTACTATATTTGTAGTTTTTAATATTCCTAGTAAAGAACTGTTATTCCTATTCCCAAATTTTTGCCTGAAGGCCCTTAATTGTAAAATCATAATAAATTGGAGGGAGGGGGTTTACATTCTCCATTCCAAGAGAAGCTGCAGCTTTCCCTGGCAGACGCCTGTCTTTTCCAAACCAAGACACGCTGCTACAGTTGCTAAAGCAGAACTAATTTGGGTCCATGGAACAAATTGATAACAAAAAGATGCAACAAATATCTGCTGCTGCAACTCCTAGTTAAAGAACAATTTTCCAAAGATTAGTGGATTTATCTTCTCAATGTTCCAGTCCCTTCCCAAAGACATTCAGTTGGGTACCTGAATACTCCATAGGCGGATACAGCTACTTTCATGAGCAGAAGCCAGTATAGGTGAATATCCTGCTTTAACCTTCAACAACTGTGCATTCATCTTTGGATCTTGGATGTCCTTACAGCTAGTTGTTTCTTCTGCTTTGGAACAGAAATGATCACATATTTTCTCAAAAGGTTTTAGTATTGCTTTTCAATGCATGGAAATTACGTAACACTAGAAAAAGAATTATATTTGAAAATAAAGTCCATCATCAAGCTGGCATTACTCTAATAACATCAGAAGTATGGATAAAGACCACTGAAAAGAAATGGGAACAATCTTCATTATCTTATCTAAACCAGCCTGAACTATTGCTCAGTGATGTAGGGGAACTTTATTTAGAAGCCATATATTTTACAGGAACTGCAAGCACAAGTGAAAGTGGAGGAGGTGTCCAGAATAGTTTTCATCAGGACAGCTCCCAGGCAGATGTGCAGCCTCTGCATGAGGCTTCTAGAGGTAACAATGAATTCAGCAATGAAATTTAATAACTACATGACACTTAGCAATTCTGGAATAATAGATTTCTATACTTCTCCAATTGAAAACTTTTGCTAAATGCAAGGGGATGGTCACAGAGACCCTTTTTGAGTTTCTGCTGCGACTTTTCCAGAGTTGGAGATGCTGGTAGGACCTTCATAGACATTCAGTGGAGGCAAAAACTAACATGAGTGTCTATTTCATTGGGCAGCTATAAGGCTTAGGAATATTCTGGTTTTAGGGCATGCTTTCTTTCCCAAATAAATGGATCTTAAATCCATATTGCAGATGATCAAATTTCTTACTATTGGGAAATTCTGCTTTCCAGCAGAGGATTTTTAAGGGATTCAGAAGAATCTAAAGGATTTACTTCTTGCAAATTCACCAACTCATTTGCACAGCTTTAACACTTAAGCACTAGGTTCTCTCTTGATTATGATTTTTTTAAGGACAGATAACATAATGAAGAATTTTCCTTCTAAAATTTTACCTAGTTTCGAAGCTTTTGTCTGTGAGGCCATTTACTGATGCTTGACTCAAGTTGGCTTTTGCTATACTATTTCAATAATTCATTGCTTGAATATTTATGTAGAAGAATTGTGTATAGTTGACATTCTCAAACTCTGAAAGTGTTATTATGTCTACTTGGAGAAAAAAAGCAATTAAGATCCTGCATAACCTGCATCCTGGCCTGGCTTTGGGGAAATAACTGCAAATCAGGAGGAAGCAGAAGATAATGAAATCTGTCCTCCACATACCAAAGGTATCCCAATTATTCTAAACACAGTTTGCCAGAAAAAATTACAACCTCAGCTTCTACAATAATCTGGGCAGAACTCATGCATCAACATCAAAAAGAACAAAAAACATCTTTCCATACCTGTTTTTATTTCAGTATTAATTTTATCACGTTCTGCATTTTCCTAAAAGAAAGAAATAACATGTAAGAGAGTTAGGAAGTGGAATTTGAGTGTAACTACAGAACTGTTCACTAGTTGAAATTACTTTAAAAAGTTATTTTTTAGTTGGATTATTCAAATATTCCTCCAATTTCCACTGAGTATAAGGAAGAAACATTTTATTTGAAGAGAATCAACAGATGAACAAATCACAAACAAAATTAATGGGAATTAAGGAGCATGTTAAATGTAAATTTGTCTGAATAACCTCAGTTTCTTAAGACAAGCAAAGTCAATCACAATTGTGAATGTAACCTAGATCTCTTTGAGAGTCTCATTCAGAACATGCATAGAGACTTGTTACTGCCTTGAGCAAAAATTAACAAAGTGTATAAATACATTTATACATATATATAAATATTTACTCATGTCTGCATTTTCAGTAAGAGATTTTTCACAAATCCGCATTTGTGCCTTGCCACACAGGCACAAGAAGATCTGAAGATCCCCAAGGCTGACATAATCAGTATACTGAGCTCAGAAATTGCCAAGTCAAATAAGGCAGGGAAAACTCTGCAGCCACCTCAAACGAGTGTTTGAGGTATCTCACAAGAGGACAAGTCACTTAAATCTCATCCTACACATTTATATGTATGGCTTGGTGTATGGGACTTTCAAGAATCTTTTTAAAGGCTGCAAATCACTTTCATTTATTATTCTAATGAGGACACAGCACAGTATTGGATACTTTGGTTTGCAGATGACAATTAAGCCAGTATTTGCTTGGGAATCTATCCAAGTGCCATGTTCTGCTGAAACAACATGCTGGTAAGAATTTCAGAGGTAGCAGGATTTTCCTTTTTTTACCTACTTACTTTTTATTGCTCTGCAAGTATGGCATGTCCTTCTGGCATAGAAGGGCAAAAATTGTCACAAACCCCATGATGTTATCCTCAGCAAAAAAAATACAGATTGAGACACTGGTACAGTGATGGTAAAAAAACACAAACAAAACCCCCCACTTTCATTTGAAAGAATGTATCCAAGCAACATCAGCTGCAATGCAGAAGTGGTTCTGCTTTCATTCAAGTACTTCACGATTTGTCTATTTTACCTTCCCGTTTGAATCCTTGTATACCCCCATTTGAAAGTCAGAATTGCTAGTGACAAATACCTGCCCAACATTTTGATAGTCAGCTATTCCATTGTAACAGAGCCAGCTGACTAACAAAGGATTCTTAATGCACTGCTCCACTCAGTTTAACAAAGCTAAACAAAGATAATTTCTTCATAATTCTTGATATTCAGTTTTGTAGACAGTGTTATGGAGGGATTTTAGTAAGTTACAGTATTTTAAAATCAAAACCAAAAAGAAACCTGAAATTTGTTTTGAAAGCTACCAAATCCATCAAACCATCATACTTACCTCATGTAGGTCCAATGAACTTCCCTTTTGCTCTGGAATGGCGTTGGCCTCACTCCTCATAGAAGGAGTAGGGGACAGGGAACTTCTTTTCCTGTGTGAAAGAAATTATTGAAGATCTCTGATATTCTTGAAGATACTATTTGATATCTGGAAATCAACATCACCCAGCTTTAAAAACATAATAAAATGGTACTTGAATTGATTAGACTTGGGGTTATTGGTTTTATATATATTTCTAAGTAACTAGGCAATATTTGCATATTACACAGCCAGCCTCTCCTGGCAGGAGTTTTGAGCTAACGAAGTCCATAGTAAATGAAAAGTAACATTGGTATTCATCCTTAAGGCATGAAAGGAGAAAATTAACCACATCCAAATGGCTTGTTCCCTTCCATTTTATATAGTACTTTCTCTGCAAGTAGTTTTCAATTAATTATAGCAACTTATTTTCAATTTGTTATGAAAACTCTCAATAATGAGGTTTTGTGGAAGAAAATAAGGGAAAAAATGGATGTGATCTTCAATGGTTCTGTTTCTGAGTCAAGAAAAGTTCTGACTGTTAACAAGTGGTTCTTGCCACATAACACACTAATGTCACAGCTGATCTGTTTTTTGGCAAGAATATCTGAATAACTGGGATAGTTAGAAAGTATGCAGCTGGGTTAGTCCATTTAAATGTGGTCAGGTTGCCATAACTTTGCAATTTTCAGTGTTTGATTTTACAGATTTGCTATCATGCTTGAACATTTTAATGTGTGTGTGTATGATCACAGTCAAATTTATCCAGGTATCTTCCCAGTAAATACAAAACATCCTAAGACAGTATGATTTTCCAAGGCATTGTAGGATCCTCCTGTTTAAGAATAGTATAAGCTTATCTTCATTTATTAAAAAAGAAAAGCTATTTATGAATTTTAATCGCTCCTTTTAAAATTTAGCTAGAATTTCTTAAACTAATCATTAAGTTAAAATGTCAAAAAGAGAATTACGATTCTCAAATTGTTCAATTAAGTAGCACTGATATCAACTAGTATAAGCTACTTGAAGATTTTAAAGCAACATAAGACCATAAACCAGCTTCATGGTTCACAAGAACAAAAAAGTTGTCTAATTGCTAAAAACTTAAAGCAGCATATGTGTTTAAGACATACTGAATCCTTTTGGCTACCACTGTCTTTGCATATCCATTGGAAGACAAGTGTTTCTCAAGTGATGTGCAGGTGCAATGCCTCTCTTTTAAAATGGGCATATTTGGCTAAAATTCTCCTTTTCATCCAACACTACTAACCTATGGAAGCTTCTAGCTTGTTTTAAGAGGAATTTTGTGGCTACACACTTTGATGTGCTTGCCTATCTGCTGAGAGTATCTAAATGCAGGAGGATTTTATCAGGTTTTAAATAAAGAAAAACTCTGCTGCCACACAATTTTCTCACAGAGGTAAAAGAAGCTATGGAACACTGGAAAACTGAAACCGGGCAAAAGCTACCTTTTGTTGAATTCTTCAACATAATTGAGACTTATGAGATCATTTAGAGAAAAAAAGGAGAGCTGAGTAGAAAAATAACATATCATATTGTTTGATGAGCATTATGAAAGTTTAAGAATGGGTAAGCTAATTAATTGTATGGACTTGAATTGATAAAATACAAATAAAATCTGAATTCAAATAAGCTGTCTTGGAGAAACATTACATCGTTTTACTGCAACAAAATTCCAAGAGACTGTGCCTGTCCCCAAGGAAGATAAAATGCACAATTACCTGGAAGAGGAAATACTATGTACAAGGAATAATATGGCATTGACTCCACAGCCCTGGTTGTCTTCAGTAGTTTTACGCCTGAAAACGAAGATATTTGTACAGGATATGTCAGATAGGTTGTGTATTGTTCCAGAAAATGTTTCACATTTAACTTGTAATTAAAAAAAATTAAACTTCTAATTTCCCAGAACGCATGCCACCTAAAGTTTTAGACAGTTTTTCAGAACCAGTTAAGCAGTTATGATGGTTTAATGTCAGTGGAGAGGACATAATGAATGTGCCTGTGCCAGGAAAAAACAGGTACCTGATGGAATGATGAAAACTTCATTCAGCCAAATATTTTCTTGAGGATTAGTATTTAAGGAGAAAGTGAAGTAACTTAAGTAGCTAAGTTAATGTTAGCAATGTATCTTTTCATGCCACTCAAACAGTAATATGAGCCCTGGTAAAGGGTTACCCTATGTACAAAGCATTGACTTCCTGTTTTCCATGCATCCATATGAATTGGCTGCCTCATATATGGGGAAGAAAATATAAGGAAAGAGCCACTGTCTGAACTGCAGTAAAGTTTTGATTATTTTCCATGGTACAGAAAACTCATCTCACTTCCTCACAAACTTGCCAATTTTACACATAAAGGATGAAGTGAAACTCCTGGGTAGGACAGTTAGATATGGACTTTGTATGGTCCTAAAAGACATGTATTCCCTCACTATCACAGGAATACTGCCATGCTGCTCCATTCCGTTTAACCAGACATATTGCTGTTGTTCAGTTTACTGATGCAGCAGCTTAATGGGCATAAGAATATCTGGAACCATCCTATGCTTACTCTTTGTCACTTTCTCTGAAAGATCTTTACTCTCAAACCTCCCAAATCATGTCAGGTTTTTCCTCATTGAATGTGACTTCTAGTCTTCTAAGTATGGACAGTGATGGAGATACCGATAATGCAGAACATTTGCCATTATCATCTGAATTACTTCCAAATGTCCTCCCAAACACAAAACTTCCAAAATAAGGATGTTTCTACAGCTCAGTAGCAGCCTCTAGTGAATGACTAGAGTGATGTATATAGTGAGAGTTTCCTTCAGTGGCAGTACTGAGTTATGTTAAAACATTATTTTTAATTACATCATCCCTTCCCCAAATGATTTTCCTGATCACTTCTACTTGCAATGTCAGGACTAGCTAGCGAAGTAATTTGAAGTGGGAGGGAAGAGGGCCCAAATAAATTGCTACTTTAATTCCTGCTTGTAAATCACCCTTTATATTTGGGCATGTTGGAATTCCCAGTATGTCATTTGAAAAGTTTGTATGACGTACTGGAGATCAAAAGGCATGAAAGTAATACTTACAGGCATTTCACAGAGGCAGATTCAAAATCCCACAAATTTATTTCACCATTTGCACTTCCTGTAGCTATCATTCTGCATCCTTCTCCTCTTGAAACATCAAAACACCTAATATCCACAGAAGATAAAAAAGTCTACAAAGAAGATTCAAAGAAAAAATTGAGTAGGAGTAAGAGTAGGACACTATAGACAGTGAAATATTTTAATGGTTAATCTAACAAAATGCTTAAATTGACAGTGTCTACAACAACTGCACATGAGATGCTATTTTAATACTATTGTATTTGAGGTACATAAAAGCACCAGAGGAAGCAGGGAGTGAAAGTATTGGGAGACTCCCTGCTGCAGAGGACAGGGACCTCCAACCTGACCTGCTTTTTACAGCACAGTTGCAATTTGAGCATGTGAAAACAGGTGTAAGAGCTGAAGATTAATCAAAACTAGGTATCTGTGGAGATATTATAATCAAGTTAAAGGAGATATAATGACCTTTCCATAAACATCATCCACAGCTGTTACAAAGTTAGTGACATTTTACAAGACAGGACTTGAGTCTTGTGGACTATTCAAGTTAAATTGAAACATAAATTTGACATTTTATTTTACTGAAGCAGTAAGATGAGAAAATGGAATCACTCTGATTCTCAGCTTGATTTTTATGTGCCACTGTTACAAAAAGTCAGCCTAGCTATAGGAAGAAAGACATCTCATTTCTAGAAGTGTTTATGTGAGAACCTTAACTTACTAGACTGTATAGGATTGGGAAGTGTATGTTCAGAGCAACTCCTTAATTATGGTGATAACCATGCAATGGATTTCTAGGAAGATACGGCCCTTAGAAACAGTCACATTCTTACATGATTTATTGTGTGTATTTATTTCAGTGTACTGATAAGTTTGGAATCACAGAATCAAAGAACATGTAAGGCTGTAAGGGACCACAGTGGGGAATAATTATTTTGGTTCTTGTACTGTTGCTAAAACATGAAATTCTTGTGAGCACAGTAAACATTTTATTTTCCAATCTTCTGTAAATGATGTGAAACTTTGAAGTGTTTCTCACCTCTCTATCATTTCTCATGGAACTGGTGTTACATAGAAGCCGAATCTCTGGAAAAAAATCTTGTGTTTCTAAGGAGCTAGGCTTCAGTGACAGATACACAACTGGATTCCTTCGTGGAAATGGCACTATCTCAGGAAGCACCCATGTGACATAGAGATCTGTTTGAGCGGAGTCACCCTATTAAAATAAATGACTTAATGAAAGAGGAAGGAAAGGATTTCTTTATTCATAAAGAATTACAGCAAGTGTGTATCAAAAGCTTGTTTTCTGTGACAAATTACAAAAACTTTACAGGTATTAACTAACATATGCATAAACTGCAAGCTGAAGCCTCATCTAGACATATTTCAGCTCCCCTTAAATTACCTGCTGTTATATTAGAAGCTGCGCAGCTGTGGAACTCAGAGCTATTGTTTTTACTCATTTTAACTACCTCTTTGAAGTAAGTTGTCTCCTTAGTTTTAGCTGCTTATTTCACCAACGTTGTTACTCTCCATTTCGTATCTACCAAAACATCCAGCAAAAGTGATGTTTGTTCCAGTTATGTGAGAAGGGAAGCTACAGCTCAGCTAAAGCCCTGAGTCTCCGATTCCTTTCCATTGCACCTAGAGGCAACTGGGAGTTACTCTGATGTTTTTCCAACTATAACAAATTTACTCCAGTATCTAGTTCCTGCTAACGCTGAAATTTTTGTCCATTTTGAGAAGTGTTACTGAAATCAGCTCCTTAGGTTTGCTACTGTTTTCATAGATGTCTTGAGCTGCAGAATGAAGCAATAATTAGGATTTTAGTAAATCTTACACTATTGACTTAATCAAGTAAGAAATAGAGAAGGACTAAAAATTGAGAGATCTGTAGTAGAGTCCTGCAAAAGATGAACTGGTTTTGGGCTGCTACTCCAGTTTACCTTGCTAATTACTGTATCTTAAGCCTTTAAAAAAGCTAATAATGAAACAACTTGTATTTCTCATTATCCCAGAAATGCTTGCGGAAAAATGTAGCTCTGCAAGTATGTGAAACAGTATTAATCTACTTAGCTTCATAAAGACTTGGAGGAGGTTCAACTCCTCACCAGCCTGTTTTGTCAAGGGATACATTTACATCGTTGACAGTTAATTGTTAAACAGTTTCAGTAATAACACTGAGGAGAAGTGATGTGATGCAGTATTTCCAAAAAGTCTGAATAACAGAAGCAAACCCTGTATAAAGCAGCTTTGACAGTTAATTGTTAAACAGTTTCAGTAATAACACTGAGGAGAAGTGATGTGATGAAGTATTTCCAAAAAGTCTGAATAACAGAAGCAAACCCTGTATAAAGCAGCTTTCCATTAGCAGGCTCAAAAGAAGAAATTATTTACTGAGATGAGAGCCTGTATACTTGGCTTTTTTCTGAAATATATCAACTGTCTAAACTCACATTTTTCTACCTTGCACATAGTGGCTTTAAAGTTTCAGAAGAGTTTTGTCCCAAGTTAAACATTCCATTTTGACTAATGTAATACCACAGAAACATGGAAGTCTGTCTGAGAAGTTAAGCCATAATTATTGTAAGCTGCGAATGCATCCATATCAGTTCCTATGAATCCACTGTCTTAATCCATTAATTTTAAACAAAAATAAAATAAAATAATCTTTTCATCAAAATATTATCTTAAGAAGCTCTTTAAATAGACTAAACACCATCTGTAGTAAAAACACCAATATTTTAAAGACATTACCTCAAAGGATCTGTAACTACTGAAACCTCAAGCACAAAAATCACAGAAAGCAAACTCAAGGAAAAGATTATGAGAATGCTAAAAACCAGTGATGGTCTAATAAACATTCTAACACTAGACAGAAGGGCAAAAGCTAAGTTGATTACATTGAAAAAGCAGACTGTTCCTTGACAGTTTCTAAATGTTTATCTACCAATTTAAAAAAAAAAAAATCATTATTTTACCTCAGAAATGAGGGGCTACCAAATGAAATTAGGGGGGAAAAAAGCAGCATATTTGAAAAACCTGAATGATTTTTATCTTCCCTCTCTGCTCCAAAACAATAACTGCATGTTGACCCTCATCACCCTTCAGATATAGTATCTTCAGCATACGATGCTCATCATTGCCGTCTTGTGGTAAAGGCAAGGCTTTAACTTCTTGCCCGCTTTCAAACTCCCAGATTTTCACTGTCCCTACACAGGGATGACAAAAATGTAGAAAAGGGAATGAACTTTTAGCAATAACCTGTGCTGCAAAACCAGAAGCTTAAATAGGATCAAACAGGGAAAAGAGAAAGAAAGAGAAAATCCAATTTGAGGTCAAGAGCCAGGTCACTGGTCTTTCAAAAATTGTACGAAGCAAAGCAGACGTAGGAACTAAAAAAACTTACCAAGAAATGTCACTACCCTCTCATTTTTTCCATCTTTTTTTTCCATGTCTATTTTTTTTTGTGCAGCCCAGGATAAAAAAATCTCTGCTTAACTTGCTTCTTAGAGTTTCTGAATAACATTATCAGAGAGCAATCAGAGCAGAAGACTTTGGGTTCTGAGCAACAGCAACGAGCAGAGGGACCTGATTGCTGGATTTATCCCAGAGAGCTAATGGGGTGAGTGAGCTATGGAACTTTCTTAAGTAGAGCTATTAATTACATGTGACTTTTCTTTTGAAGACATGACAACATTCACCTTCTGTTGAGCTCTTGAGATGCATAAAGGATGCAGTCTCTGCTCCCAGGTAGAAACAAGAAATATTAGCCAGTATGTTGTGTGGAAAAGGCCATCATTTCCTCTTCATGTAAGGCAGCTTTCGTAAGTTTCACATATTTTAGAAATTCAGGTGTGTACTCTTGAACATTTTAATGTAAGAAGAATTATTCTTTCATGTTAACAGATTATAAAATTATTAATGCTTCCTGCACAATTGGATGTGCATTTGTGTATTGGAGACATCTTGTCATGTTACCTAAAACTCACGCGCGCTTAATAACACGTATGAAATTACAGGAAACATCCATCCATCCATCTATCTATCTATCTATCTATCTATCTATCTATCTATCTATCTATCTATCTATCTATCTATCTCTTCTAGTGTTCAATGAGTTCCAACACTATAAAACTGAGCTTAGAGACTAGAAAATTTACAAACTACCATTCTTCATCTGCAGCCATTTAGTTATAGATCTAGGTCCTAATTATTATGAGGAAACAACTTTTTAGACCAAGAGCTTTAAAGACAGTCTTTCAAAGAGTACTAGGCTAAAAAAGAAACAGAGCCCAAGCAGCCCAAAATCACATTTCTGTGAACCATCTATGAAAGAGAACCCAACCAAGACCCACCCCACCCTTCTACAGACTGACAGCTGTGCAATCAAAATTAATTCTGTCACTGAGACAGTCAGGGTGAAGAGTTCTGTCTGCTAATGTAATATATGCTATTAAAAAAAAAAAAAAAAAGTAGTAATTATTTAATTGCTTTACCATCACATGCCCCAGTAGCGAGATAAACCCCATTTATTTCAATGGCTGCACAGGTCACCTCAGTATTCAGCCCATGTGCATCTTCTATTTGATATATTTGAGATCCTGTTTCTAGGTCCCAGACCTGAAAAAATAATAAGATAGTTATTTTTAATACATCCTCTAAAACTAGTCACCAATGTGTTCTACTGTAATAGGAGAAATTATGACCAATAGCAAATTTTTTACTGAAACACTAGTGTCTTTTCCCTGAAAATGTCCCTCTCTCTAAGGAAGCCACCCAGGCAAGGGGAGGCTCTATTTTTTATGTAAAGAGCCTTGATAAGTCCGAGAGACTGACATTAAATATAAAGTATTTTTACAGTTTGAAAGCAAAGAAATTTAACTAGAAAGAATTGTTTCACTTATAGTTTCCGTGCAGAATATACAAAGGAGGCTTTTCCTAAACATTTGGTCCAAAAACATAGAAACAACTATCTCTGATCATTACTGAATCCTTTTTAGAAATTTAAGCAACACCTTATAATAAAATACTAGTATAAAATTTGGTCACTGTAGTGGGATAGTTCAAATTCAACAGGATTTATCAAGTAGCCTGATTTCATATGCACTGGAATCTGATTTTCTGTAGCACCAAGTGCTCCAAATTATCTTGTGATTGTAATAGTGTTGCAGCCATATGGTCTAAGGAAGGCAGGGTTTACAGTGGCAGAAACATCTTTAGAGAGACTATAAACTGAGCACGCCATTACGCAAATAAGCCTTCCGTCACAGGAATGCCACGCATCAACAACTGACCCAATAAAAGACGCTACCTATCCCTACAAATTTTGCCATCTAATGTAACAACAGCTGGTGAAAACTACAGGCTCTCAGTACCTTTTATGATTATTGTAGCACTCTTAAAAAGAAAAGTTGGATATTCTGAACCCAAATAGGGTTCACGGCTACCACTTCTTTGGATCCCCAAAACAGCCACAAAAACAACACTGAATAAAAAATAGTAGTAACTTTTCAATTTTTCTGATAAGTTATTCAAAATAAAAAAAGTTGAGACTTTTGTTTTTCAGTATAAAGGGTGACAACTTACACTCACCTTCAGTACTGACTCAGTGCAAATGCTGAGAATCTGGTGAAAAGCCCTGTTGTAAAGCAGAACATTGAGGCTCTTCTCATGTGTCTTAGGCAACTCTTTTGAATCTTGTATCACATTAGCTAGAGGATAAATATCAATGACCTCTGAACCTGCAGAAGGTGAGAGAAGTGAGAATACATACATTTTGTGCATAATTACTTTTCCTGGAAATTAAAAAAATTCATGTAACCCATTGGGTTCATATGAGTTCTTCTGAAGAGCATACGGAATATGTTTTTTGAGAATACCTGTTCTCTGAAGCAGAAAACATTTACACACAGTCCCCAAAAAGCACCAGTCAAACAATGGCTAAGTACTTACCTGTCTTACATGGTTCTCTGCTCACCTTTGGTAAGATTGACCTCCTGACTGCAAATTAGTAGAAGCCATAAATCCCCCAGTCACAGAGTTGGTTGCCATGAAATGGAATGAACCCAAATACATAAACTGAAACTAGGAGATCAATCATTCAAATAAATTCTGGTTTCTGCTTTATTAGAGATAAAGCAATTCTACCTGCAGGCAATGATAATGTCTTTCCAGTACCTTCCACTGCAGTTCTGAATGGTGTTTTCTGAACACTTTCCAGTGCTCTCAGATCAGGCAAAGACAGAGGCAAACAGAGACAATAGGACAAAAGAAAGGACAAGGTCTGTACAGCGCTTTCAAGCCAAGTGCACGTGCAGTCTCCCACTGCAGCTCCAGTATTCCTGCCCTGATATCCCTGCTGATCTACCAGCAGAGGAGCAGCAGTGAGTACAGAGCAAAGGAGGAAATTGCCTAATCCTTGGCATAAATCCAGGTGCAGAGGCCAGCGGCTTGGAAACAGGCACAGAAGGAAAGCTATGGCAATATTCAAATGAAGCATGAAGGTGAACTGTGATTTATGAATGTTAGTGAATTACTAAGTGAAAATCTCCTCTGTGAAGCCAGGTACAGAGCAATGAGAATTAATTCACTCGTATACAGCCTCAGTCTCTTGCCCTCTTCAGGGACAAGGAGACATTCACTTAGGCTTTTAATGGAATCATTAACAGAGTCTAGGACCATATTTAAAAATATTTAGGCACTTACAGAACCACTGTTTATAAGGGCAAATTACCTAATTTTGTTAAGGAGTGATGTATATAAATTCCTGACGTTGCTAAGCCTTGAAAATCTCACGAGTATAAATCTGAAATTAAGGCAGTATCTATATCCTTTAGTGATTACAAAATTCAGTAGAAACCATCAGCGCACTGAAAACAAAATGTTTCACATTCATCTTCTCAGATCTGACAAGCTTTGCAAGCTTTGTACCTTGTTCCTAATTCAAGGACAGAAAAGGCAGTCTCCAAAGACAATTACTTTATTTGCCTGGTACATGTCAGGCCTCTATAGCCTCAGAACAAGTTCAAAGCTTTCTTTTTTGTGATTTCATCTCTGGGGCAGACAAACCTTGCCAATTTCAAGACTCTCTGCCTTAGATATAAAAGCCTAACATCCTTAGTGACAACTGCAAAGCTCTGGTCCCTCAGAGGCTCTCTACTACAAAGTCAGGAAACAGAGCCCAGAAACCCCAGGTCGAGTTACCACAATATTTTATTCCTAATGAGTTGGGCAGTGTGTCTGTTGATACCTCAGGTTGTAGGGCTGTCTTTAGCTACTGAGTTAAAAAAGGAGTTTGAATATACTTGAGGGCTCCACAGAGGTTGTATGCTGCTGTTTTCATCTCCAAACAAGAGGTGGGTCCTAGAGGAATAGTTAGGGGGGGATCAATAACCTAATAGCTTTCAAGAAATGACAAGTCTATATATCTGTCATTTAATTTTGCTGTGGGAGGCTCATCTTGCCCTCAGAGAAGCCCTTCTCATTCCCTTTGATCCCTGCTGTTAATTCCCATGCTGCATATTTTCATGCCATTTTCAATATTGGACTTAGCACCATATATAACCCACTTTAAAGCAGCCTTAATGTGCAATACCCTTGTCTCCCAGTATTCTATATATTCTCATATATGTTACACCTTTACTCAACTTCAGTTGGATTTAATCATAAAGAAAATGGGATTCTAGGAGAAGGGGCATGCTCTCATATACCAACTGCAATAACATACCTGTGAAAAGCAGGCCATGATCATTGTCAAATACCATGGGAAAGGCATTCATCTCTTCTGGAGTCCCATGATCTTCATAGAAGACCTGCAGCGGTGAAAGAGTCTGTATATCCCACACTCTGAAAACCTAGAAAGGGGGGAGAGAGGAGAAAATCTAGTACTCTGTCTTCTCTGGATTTTCAACTGTTTTGTTTCTATGACATGAGTTGCCTCCAACACAAATCACATTGTTAAAAATGGTACATGCCAAAACAAGCAAGAAAAATATCAAAGGTATCTTTGTCCCCATTTTACTAAGGATAAAATGCACAGAAAGGCTGAATTTTGTAGTCTTGACCTGAGAAGTCCACAGCAGAACCAGATCTCCTGAAAACTGATTCTACCCCCTAATGACAAGATGTCTCCATTGTGTGTCATACTTTTCTGTCATATGGCTATTTATTTATGGATATACATATGGATAAATGCCACTTGTTTAAAAACATGTACTTGAACTGGAGTATGAAATGACATGCAACAGTACAAAGATCAATGTCAGGAGGTATTGGATAAAGAAATTCCTGAAACCTTTGACTGGCAGTGGGTGTTGGACCAAATCAGGATCAGAACACATTGCAGAACTATTATTTTTATGCATAGAAAGTTCTTGTGTTCTCCATAAGGAAATGCTATCAACTACACTCTGGGTTCCATCCTGTAGCAAGCATTAGATATATTTAGATGTATTTGTTTTTACCTTCAGTTTCAACAGAAAACACACCATCTGCTTCGAACTCTAGAATAATCGTATGTTAGTGGCACTTTTCATCCTGTCTGATCAAAAGCTGTGTTGAACTTACTGCTATCCCATGCAAACTATTTTAAATACTTCAAGAAATCATGACTTAACTTCTCAGATCCCATGGCCTTTAGTGTGGTATATTTCTCTGCAAGATAATTTTACTATGATCTCAAAAGTTATTCCGTCATCACATCTGCCTGCAATTCTTATTCAGCTGCCATAACTGGTAAGTTGTTTATAAGCATTTGTGCAAGTTATTTTATTCAT
The DNA here is from genome assembly GCF_015227805.2 of Hirundo rustica. Classification (NCBI taxonomy): domain Eukaryota; kingdom Metazoa; phylum Chordata; class Aves; order Passeriformes; family Hirundinidae; genus Hirundo; species Hirundo rustica. Next base: position 48,083,327 of record NC_053452.1, on the reverse strand, counting down.
TCAATTGTGCTATTATTATGGCTTTACTTTTAATTGGGATATCAACACCAAGACATATGTTGGTACAACGTCAACACTCATCAATACTCTGAGTGTTGTGGGCCCTGACAAAAGTCACAACCTGATTTTAAAGGATGTTACAGTGGATCCATTAGAATTCTGAAAAGGAATGGATGAAAAGGAAAAGATAAATCAATCAGTGTTTAATCAAATCACCTTTGACACCAGAGAGAAATTCATACATGAGTATTTCAGAATGTTAAGTAGAAGAAAATTTCTCTTTAATATTTTGTTTGTTTTCAGAAAAACTCAGAAAGAAAGGACTCTGAAGAACATTTTACTGAGAATAAATTTTCCTGGAGACAGTACTGAGTCAAAAGAACCATGTCCATCACATTCCTCTGATCGACTTCTGATAACATTTCAGAGTTCACTCAGATATGCAATTTCTAAAGTCTACAAAGAGCAAAACAGTCATGAGAAGCCTTGAAACAAGAAATCCATTTGAATAGGAAAAAAACCATGAAGCTCTTCATTTAGCTGAATAGTAGACCAGCAAAAATGGAAAGAAGAATCAATGATGAGAATCGTGAAAGTTAGGGCAATATTGCAGGTGGATCTCCAAGCTCAATTCTGGTACACTCACAATTACAGCATATAAAAACAGGGGTAAGAGCTGAAGATCAAGTGAAAGTAAGTATCTACGGAGATACTACAGTCATGTAAAAATAATAATTCACTGAACAGAGATAAACTTTCCCATAAACATCACCCAGATCTGCTACAGTGTTAGTGAAATTACACAAAACAAAAATGAAGAAAGACAATTCTAATAGTCTAATGTGAAACATAGGTTTGATAGAATATCAAAACAATAAAAAGAGAGGATATTTTTATAGCACAAGAGAATATAAGTAAGAACTTCCTGTGCTATTTCTTCCTGCTTGTTCAGCTGTTCAGGCCAGTGGCACATTAAGAAAATGCATTCACTTAAAGTGACAGCAAAAACCTAGATACATCGCAGCATTTATGAATCTCTTCCCTGCCTTATGGCTGCTTTCTTTTCCCAGCCCATGGGCAGGCATGGGAGATTATATAAACCACCGTTCCACTTGAGTAACTCCCACCCACAGCATCACCAGCGTGGCCATGAGACACAATGTCAGTGCTGCTCATCTGCATCAGCACACAGACTGGGCATGAATCCATGCAGGAACAGAGGCAACAAAAGGCATGCTTATTTAGAAACCAGGAAGTAGCTAGCAGGAGTTGCCTTAGGAGTGTTTTGTTAATACTAACTTGACTGTCCTTACTTATTTATTGAAGAATTTCCCACAGCAACCTGAGAAATACCAGGAATCCCTGAAAACCTCTGAGAGCATATTCTTTATGACAAAGTTATTTTGGACTGTGTCTTCTGAAATGCAAAATACAGACTATTTATAAACAAAACAAAACAAAAACAAAACCAAAAACAAACCCCAAAACATATTAGGGAGGAGAAGCAATGTGGAAAGAAGGTGCTTCAAGTGCTATTGGAAACAACCTACTATTTCAGCTTTATAGGCAAAGCTGAGCTGTACTTCCAGCAACATTATATCTACAATAGTAGCTTACATTGATGAGAAACTTTGATCACTTTAGTTGTTAGCAGAATTGGCTTTGACCCACAGACAGACTTTTTTAAGAGTTAGCAAAGCAGGGATACTCCCCTGTGTTCCCAAATTGTGACAGCCTTCTCCACACAGTTGGTATCTGGCACACAGCATCATTCAAGGAATGTACAGTGCATCTCTTTCCTCTGTCTTGGCTGCAACAGCCCCAGCAAACTACTGTGTTATCCTCTCCAGGACTGCAGTCTGGAGCAGTTCCCTCTCTTCTGGGGTGCTCTTCTTGTTTCATTCATTTTTCAACCCAATGGCAAAATCATATAGTTACAGAAGAAATTTCCACAGACACTGATAAAAATTGGGAACCAAATGCCCCCAGAATTCAGTGGGAATTCTTGCCACTGTGACCCATTCTGAGCCTTCTGACATCTCCTGAAAAATTTAAATGTTTGTATTTGCATTCATAAACATTTTCCTCTTGAGCATCACCTTCCTTCAAGTCTTTTAGAACATAGAAAAAAAGCCTGAAAAATCTTTTCTGTTGGCTCTGAAGCCTTTGTTTTATGAGTACATAAAACTAGCAACACACCTCTCTTCTATTTTTCTCAATACACTCAAAGACAGACAGAATGCAAAAGATTCATATCAACAATGAAAATGTGAAAGCAGAGGGAAACAGAAAGATGGGAAATAGGGCCAGAAAATTTGGTAAATAAATTTTTTACATGATCTCAGTATAATAAAGTTCAGGCTTGGGAACACTTATCTCTTGCCAGGTTTCTATGAAGACGCTACTGTGGAAACACACTTTGACTTCGGAAGAAGCAAATCCTGTTCTCCTTTCCATTTGTAATTAACTGAGACAGATAAGGACAAAAGAAGTTCTGGTTTTGCCCATCCCCCAGCAAAACATAATCCCTTCAAATTTCTGCTAGTTAAGAATAAATGACTTTAAAATACTGGTTTAGGGGAAATATCTCAATATTTCCAATATTTCCAATTTCTCAAAATCTCCAGAGAAAACAGTAAATTTCTTTCAGTTCTTCCAAACTCCTACATTCTGCTGACACTTTTTGAAAGTTAAAGAATATTTGTTTTTTGAAGGAATCAACTTTCCTCAGTTTTACAGAATGGTGATGCTGCAAGTCTTTAAAAAGACTTATGAAAAAAACACTCATGCAGGAAAATCCAAAATTCAACCACTTGTGGGGCACAGAAAGAAGTTGCGTTAGCCACAGTATTCACTGTAGGCATAGACAGGAAGAGTAAGGAACGATTGAAGTCGATTTTTTTGTTGAAGCATTTAGTTTATCTGCTCCTGTTTTGCTACCCTGTTCACCTGTTTGAGATGGTCATTTAACGCTCCATGGTCTAAATGAAAAAAATCACTAATTCATACAGAACATCTGAGGCTTCAAAGACAAAAATCACCAGGCATGAATGTCAAACTGCAATTCTGCTTGCTGTGTTAAGTGATCTGCAGAGAGTGCCTATATGTGTCTTGTGATCCCTGAAGGTGATCCTGGAAAGTGCTACAACTCATTGTCACAGTAAGAAGACTTAGGAACAAACTGATGTCAATGGGACTACTTGTGAGGTTAAGGCAAGGAGGACTTAGTTCTAATCATATAAATGCAATGTGGTGTAGCAGCCAGTTCAACAGCTACCGCCTTATTGAGATAGTAACTTGACAAAGTCCAAAATTATGAGCATTTCAAATCACTTCCTCAGGTAATACCATTAACCTGGTAGTATATAAAATTGCTTACTTTTCCCAAACATGAAGAGATGCTGGAAAGAAATCAAACTGTTGTATGCAATAGTGAGTCTTATTACACAGCAATGAGCCTGAAGGATATTTACTGAGTGCTGCTACTGAGAGGGGGTAAATGCTCTGCATGTCTTGTCTCTGTATTGTATGCACGATGTGCTGACAATAGACATACTCAATCCCTGCTGCAAAGACAAAATAACAATCAACATCTGTGGAGAACAGCTTCAGTGGACATGAAGATGGTGTGGGGGTCAGAAACAGGAAACTAAAGGTGTAGGACAGAGGCAGCTGCCCATGCATACCTTAATCAGAAGAGTTAAAAGCCAGTCAGGTTCCTCCTGTCAATCTTCAACCAATCATAGAATGATTCTCTCACCTCAGACAAAGTTTTTGAAGTAATTTTACTTTTTCATGGAATAACAATGGTTGTGGTTGGAAGGGACCTTTGAAGATCACCTTTTTAATACCATGGTTCAAGTTAGACCACACAGGGCAGGGCCATGTCCAGATGGATTTGAAATACCTCCAAGAACAGAGATTCCACAACCTCTCTGGGCACCCTGTGTCTGTGCTTGGACTCCCTGCAGTAAAGAAATGTTTCCTGATGTTCACACAGAATCTCCGGTGTTTCTGTTTTCATTGTCTTTGTTCTCATCACTGGCAGCTACTGAAAAGATCCTGGCACCATCTTGTTTACACTCTCTCTTCCAGTATTTATCTACATGAATAAGATCTCCCTTGAGACTTCTGTAGGCTTTTGTAGTGTTTTTTTGTTTGTTTTGTTTTGGTTTGGTTTGGTTTTGGTTGGTTTTGTTTTTTATTTTTTTTTTCCCAGACTATCTAAGGCAGAGAGTGATTTGAATATGAGAAAATGGGACAGGAAATTACAGAAAATTGAGTATCTTACATGAAAAGTCTGAAGAATATTCAATGTTATTGAAGGATTACACAATGTAAAAGAAGAATAAAATTCTTAATATCTGGGAGAAACAAATAAACCAAAGAGAGTAAAGGAACAACAGTAAGAGAACTTTGGTTTCAAAACTGTAAAAAAAATGTGTCTGATATAGATGTGGCCACATAATTTTTGTGAAGGATGACTGGAGCAAATTTCCCAAATGCCTCTTTTTCAAATTATCTAGATTAAATTTAATATCGTTATAGAGTACATTCCAGTAATAGACGTGATTAGCAATGGTTTGACATAAATTAAACAGTGTGTTTCCAGCTGAGATGGTCTCATTTTTCAGGAAGACAAATGACTGTACTATAAATATATCCTTATAACTATATCATGTGCTTTCAAAACTGGTTAGACAAGCATCCACACTAACAGGCATTGATACAATCACCTGCTCAGTTCCAGACTGACAAAGACACTTATGACTTCCCACAGGGATATGGCCCAGCCGATATTAAGCAGATCAGGAGAAAAAGGACAAGAGACTGATAACATCAAGGGTTGAGTAAATTTGCAAAAGTCAGAAAATGAAAAAACTAATAACATATCTTACCTCCCTTTATCTTCTCTGAAATGCTAAAAATCTACCCTTAGGCTGAATAAGAGTAAAGCTAACAGATATACAACAGAGTTACTTTAGGATAGGCAAATTTTAGCAGGGAAAGGTTTATGCAGTTGCATCATGTTGGCTGCATCAGATTTTGAAGAAATTATGAATGGAATGAAACTCTCCCATACCCCAGAACTGAGATATGAGAAAACCCTGCTTATTGCACTACTCTCCTGCCATGTGTAAATGTGTGCATTGCTCTTTAGCTACCAAAAATGAAATTACTTTTAAAAAGAAAAAACCTAAAGAACACTGCCGTCACTTGTTTAAAATAAGGGGTTTGTGTTTACAAACGATACTGTAGAGTGGTTTAAAGACTGGGAATATACTTCTTATATTAGCCCTACTGATCATCAAACAAAACTGGTTTTATGAATTGAAGCCTGTAAGCTCAAATCTTGTTCTCCTGACTCACTTAGTGGTCTAATTCAACCAAATCACCACTGGAGATGACAACTGACAACTCAAGTAGGCAAGACATGAAGTTGTAGCCTCCATTGTTCAAGCTGTGAATCCCCACTCTGCTCTAAGTGAGAGAGAGTGGGTGTCACTGCTCCACAGCCTTTCAGTACAAGAGCTATTCGCTCAGGTCTGGTCTCTGCCATTAGCCTTAACCTCATTTCCACAGAGTGTAAGATCATCTTTCAGATAATGGCCTACTTTCTGCCACATCTCCAGGCTTAATAAACCCTGTGCCTACGAGGTTTTTGTTTTTTTTTTTTTTTTCCTTGATGCTTCCTGAATGCATTCAATCAGTTCTGTAATATGAAAAAAATAAGAATTATATGCTTCATGATGTAGCACAAAAATAAGAATGGGTAAACAATAGAGAGCCAGGGACAATGAAGGACTGAGTAACATGAAGGAGAGGAAAAAAATAAACACAGCAGAGATTTCCTATGCAGCATTCTTCTATCTGTGCTAAAGCATCAAGTCAGCCATCCATTATTTCCTTACCCCACAGACTGTTCTCATATTACCATACACTCTGTCAAAGTAATTTTTATGTTTACTGGGCCCAACAGAAAAAAAAAAAAACAACAACCCAACAACTATAGCAATTTCTATTAACTTTGAGACAACTATAGCAATTTCTATTAACTTAAGAGTACTGGTATCTGTAGAAAAATGCATTAGTGGTAATGTAATAACCACAAAGATCAAGTACCTTTATATAAGACAATCTTGTTTTGCCTAGCTTGAAACATTAAACTCATATAATAATTCATTTTCTATCTAGTGTATCTTGAAGCATCTGAGGATGCTGCTTAGCTGTAATTCCAAGTCCATAGCTGGCTTTTTTTAAAAGGACTTAACATATTCTACCAGTATTCCTTGTCAATAAAAAAGATGTTGCTTCAGTGCTTGAATAAGCCATATTATTTTACTTTGTAGAGAAAATAGTAGGAAATAATCACTCATTCCTCTTTTTATAGCTCCCAAATGATAAATATAAATGGTATTACAACCATAAATCTAGAGATATGCTTTGGCAGTAATTTTGGAAAAAATGTTTCCTGAAAACTGTTTTAGTGGTTTTTGCAGAATAATTCCAATCAAAGAGTTATATACATTTGCAGTTATATACATATGCTTTTACTTTTATGCCAATAATCTAATCTATGCTGACACTTTAGCAAAGAGTCCATGTATTATATGAAAACCTTAGTCTGTATTTTGGTACAATGACACAAGGGATGAGTTTATATCTTCAGACAAATTTAACAGTAATTAGTTTTTGGAAATATTTTCAACCAAAATGTAAGTCAAGACAGACACACTAAGTGAGATGAATGTAGTTCATGTTGGTCTGTGGTATATAATTTAACATACAATAGTGTATGTTAAATACAAAACAATTGAGATTTGTGGGAAGTCTCAACACAAGATTCAGAGCATGTTCCTGTGATTAAGAACGCATAGATCACACCAATATTTCAGATCTTCTTGTAAATTCACTTAACTGCTGAAGAAAAAGGTGTGGCTGTGTACTACAGCTGTAACTGCACCTATGCAAACTGATCTCCAAAGTCTTCAAAATCTGGAAAATCAGGAACAAACTTACTTCCATGAATATTATACTCTGGAGCTCAGAGTTCAGCAACACAGAATTATGAAAATTTCTGCCTTGGCCCTCCCCTCTACCTCAATGTCACTACTGTGGAAATACTAATTCATATGACTAAAGGTCATACAGAAATTATATACAAATCAATGTCTCTGCCTAATTTGTAGGTATTCTTATGTTATAAACCCAAAAAACTAAGTTTAATTTTTTGATCGGAGAATTGGAAAAATTTTAATATCTGCCTGACAAGTTTTTACTAATAATTAGTTCTATCAAGAAATCCTCATACCATTGGAGCAAGCAAAATGCTTATGTCCTAGAATAGTTAAAGCAATCTCCATTTTCTTAAATAAAACGATTGTTTGAATTCAAATTCCAAAATAGTTTCTTAATTGTTGTGGTAATTGTTTTGCTATTACTGTCTCAGGATAACTTGTTTTCAGTTCGATTAAATATTACAGAGGTCTTTTTAATGCTTTCCAGAAAGCTGTATTGCATATTGCCCAAAATGCCACAGAGAAAATCAAGAAGTTTGCTCCAAGAAGAAGAGAGCACTGCTCAGATGTTTATTCTGCTGGAGAAAGCAGAACGGATCTAGCGAAGTGTACTGGTTTTGACTGAGGTCGAGTTAATTTTCTTTCCAGTGGCTGGTATGGGGCTGTGCTTTGGATTTGTGCTAAACACAGGTTGATCATATAGAGATGTTTTTGTTATTGCTGAGCTGAGCTTGCACAGAGCCAAGGCCTGCTGAGTAATCTGTACTTTTGGAATCTACCTCACAAAGTTAACACAGTGATGCCTCGTTCCCCTGAGATCTACTCTCTTTTTCATGCTCTGGTATGTTCAGACTGTTAGAGCTAAAATTTTTCTAAAATAGATCTTCCACTATGATACAAATCTCCTGTGATCTCCTTTTTTTTTTTTTTTTTTTCCTTTATTTTTTTCACTAGTACTGTGGAACCATGGTTTGAGATTTGTACATTTTTACCTTTTTGTATAAATCACAATATATATTTGTGTTCTATAGTATGGAACTAAGGCTAATACCATCAAATAAATCCCCTAGTACTCTTGTAATAGATGTGGAAGATTTGTGATATCTTTAAACCATTCACTGCAGGTCTTGAGCCCTTAATTCAGCCAATAATTCTTTAGACTGCAACATGTTGCTGCAGCATGAGTCTGAAACCAAAAGCCAATGTGATACCTTGCTTTTGACCTCTGTAGTAGAAATCAGTTGCATACAGGCTGCAGAGACATTCTTTTGAGCACATTTTACATTGCATAAAAATATCTTTACAATGACAAGGAACTTTTCAATATAGCTCAAGAAAAATAGCCATAAAGTTTAAAATCAGTCTGAATCTTCAAATGTAACAATTATGTAAAAAAGATAACAACTGCAAATCTTAATGACAAAAATTACTCCATACTTTTAACCTTGTTTTGCAACTTCAGTTGAAAATGGCACAAATAAAAAAAGCTTTTTTTTTAATATGGATAGCTGATATGGCTTAGGTTAAATTTAATTTGGGGAAGGTTCTGAAAAAGTGTTTATTTAATTTTCCTAAGCTTTTCCTCTAGTTCTGCTATTCTGTCAAACATGTATTGTAAAATCTATATAAAGAGATTTTGTTTCTCTAGGATACAATTCTTCTATGAGATCATTGATATGTCTCTAACTTATTTTCAGTGAAGCTATATAGGCTGTCCTTATTTTGCTTCAGTGGCCTCCTATATCACAGTCACTGAAAGATGGAAACAAAACTATTTTGATTTTTTTATGCTAGGCAGATTGAAAAGCAAGTTGGCAGTTGCTTTTTAGGTGGAAACAAATTAAACGCTAAAGTATCGTTAAAAGTTCTCTGAGAAGTTGCACAACCTTCTACAATTCCTGGTTCTTGACTGTCAAACACAAATGTGCTTTTAGCAGGTTGGAAACAATGCTGTTATTAGCTGACCTCCTTCTGCTATTTGGTATACCATATGTCTTCTATAGATTGCATATTTGAGGTACAGCTTGATAAGCACTTTATTTGAAAGTTTATGTTTAGACTCCTCTGTGAGGGATTCCTTCTTTTTTGATACAGTTTTCACTATGACCACAAGATTTATACGACTTGAAAGTCTAGGAATTCTTTTTTTTTTTTTTTTTTTTTTGGTAAGTGTTATTTCAGCCTTATAACTCACTGCACTATTTAAACACACATGGCTTTTAATTAAAACATACTTTCATATATACATTTGCAGGTACAAGTGGTCTTACTGATGTCATTGGAACTACTCAGCTATATTTAGTTAAGATCACATCTACATACTTAGAGACATTTAAAATATATTTTGGTTTCTTATAAATCATCCTACTGAATCATGGAAAAGCCCAGAAGTGCCCTCAGAAGATCTTGTACATTTACTGCACCAGGGGCTTCACTCTCTTGTTTTTTCATAAATATCTTAATGTTCATTCATTCCCCTTAAGTCATGTCTTACATCTTACTCACTTTTTCCTACACGTATGGCTTGAGGCTATCTATCAAAACCCTCCTTAATTCACAGTAATGTATGCCTGTAGCAAAATTACAGAGTTATCTATAGAGCAGACAGGTGTAGATTTATAGGAGTGAGGAAGGGGGAAGGGCTATGGCTCCAGGATTATGTTAAAATGGGAAATTCTGATAATTTATTTTCAGCTAGTATTAATTTAGAAATGTGTGGGGTTTTTAAAGAATAAGATTACAGAAGTGAAAATGTGGTATTTACTGCCACCACAATGAGCAGTGGTAAGCAATTATAGCAGAGGAGTGGCATGGGCAGGACAAATAGTTCAGCAATATTTCCTACATAATCCAATAAAAATCTGGAAACCTTTGAGATAGAAGGATATCTCAGCAGACTAATTACATTGGGTCCTTATTGATTTATAGGAGCTATTTTTCATAATCATACCTTCAATTTTAATGACCATTCTGAACTCTAATACTTCTGCTCAAGGCCTGCAGCTTTAACCAGTTTGGTGTAACTCGTTCATTTAGTATCTATCCTCTCTACTCCATCATTATAGATGCCAATAAGGATATTGAATAGTGTTAAATATCAAAAATGTTGCATTGGACCACCTTGAAAGAGTTCTATAGCCATTCACAACTATCGAGTCCTACCTCTGACCAAGCAGTCCCTTGTCAACCAGATCATGGCCCTAAGTGCCATATCCAGTTGTTTCTTAATGCTTCCAGTGATGGTGATTCCACCACCTCCCTGGGCAGTCCACAAACCCTTTCTGTGGATAAATTCTTCCTGATATTAAACCTAAACCTCCTCTGGCACATTGTAAGGCCATTTCCTCTTCTTTCTTATTTCTAGCTGCCTGGCAGAAGAGGCTGACCCACACCTGGCTACAGCCTCCTTTCAGCCAGTTGTAGAGAGTGATAAGGTCTCCCCTCACCCTCTGGTTTTTTTCCCAGGCTAAACACTCCCAGCTCCCTCAGCTGCTCCTCACAGGACTTGCACTCCAGACTCTTCACCAGCCTCATTGCCTGTCTCTGGACATGCTTCAATGCCTCAATGTCCCTCCTAAAGTGAGGAGCCTTTCACCAAACACAGGATTTGAGGTGTGGCCTCAACCAGTGCTGAGTACAGGGTGACAATCACTGCTCTGGTCCTGCTGGCCACACTATTGCTGATCCAGCCAGGATGCCGTTGGCCTTCTTGGCCACGTGGGCACATTCCAGCTCAAGTTCAGCTGCTGTTGACCAGTAACACAAGGTCCTTTTCTGCTGGACAGCTTTCAGCCACTCTTTCCCAAGCATGTGATGCTACCTGGGGTTGTTGTAGCTGAAGTGCAGGACCTGACATTTGGTCTTATTGAATCTCATACTTTTGGTCTTGGCTCATCAATCCAGTCTCTCCAGACGCCTCTGCAGAGCTCTCCTCCCTTCCAGCAGATCAACACCCCCCCAGCTTGGTGTTGTCTGTGAATTTACTGAGGGTGCACTTGGTCCCCTCATCCTGACCATCAATAGGGATATTGAAGAGGTCTAGACCCAGCACTAATCCCTGGGGGGGTTACCTCTGGAGACTGGTCATTAACAGGGTGAGGCAAAATTCACCACCACTCTCTGGGCCTGGCCATTCAAACAGTTATTTGTGCAGCAAAAGTGCACCTGTGCAAGCTGTGGGCTGCCAGCTTTTCCAGGAGAATGCCATGGGACACAGTATCAAAGACCTTGGTGAAGTCCAGGTAGACAACATCTACAGCCTTACCCTCACCCACCAGGTGAGTCACCTGCTCATAGAAGGAGACCAGGTTAGTCAGGCAGGATCTGCCTTTCCTAGACCTGTGCTGGCTGGGCCTGATTCCTTGGGTGTCCTGTATGTGCTGTGTGATTGCACTCCAGATCCTCTGTTCCATAATTTTTTGGGGCACTGAGTTTAGGCTGACAGGCCTGGAGTTCTCTGGATCCTACTTCCAGCTCTGTTCCCCTGAGGTTTAGAAGAGTATTTTACCTTTGCACAGGAAAGGCTGATGACATGTTGATCTTTTTCATTTGTGACAATATCCACAACACTATGTCTGTGTCCTAATAGCTTCCCTGTAGGGCTAAAATTAACAACAGGATTCCACAAACGAAGGATTCTGTCATTACCTGAAAGAAAAAAAATAATTAATATATATAGTCAGAAAGATGGAATAGTCACTTATTTGTATTACAAATAAGCTTTGTAACTGAGAGCTTAGTGTTCATAAGTCTCCTTTCATTCAGGTAGACTACTCCCACATAAGGACGTGAATTTTTCATTCCAAGGGCTGGATTGCAGCTTATGTTTCATTGCTTATCCACAAACACATATTAAAAATGCGTAACTGATTAGCTTTTCAAAGCCTTTTTATTTTGCTAAAGGAAGGGCAGGGACACTGAATGGGACTAGGTGGACTAGTCCCAGAGGAGCAGAGTACTTTAACAGAAATACAACTGGGGCTCATATTTTGTTTCCTTCAAAGATGTAATTTAGAAAAATGTCAACAAGTTTTTGTGTCCAGTTAGCCAGGACACAAAGGGATAACCTCCTTTATGGAAGAAGGTGAACATGCAGAAAGGAGTGGGCATGAAAGTGGAGGGCAGACAGAAAACAGTAACTGCCAATGATTTAGTCTGTAGTAAAGTAAATGAGAATTAGGTATTTCATACTTGTATGTTCAAACTTTGAATTTGCCTACAATTTAAGGAATAATCTTTGATTGTGTTGTAGGTGAATGTTGATGGGAACTATTTTGCTAACAGTTCCCATAAATATTACAAAACACAAGGATATTAGAAATGTATTTTGACTTTCAATTCCTGGCAAATATTGCAAACTATATGCATCTAATGAACAGTCTATGTTGGCATACAAGAAATAAAACAGACACATTTTGTCTAGACTTCTGTTTGAATTCTACTTTTATCTCAGCTTCAATTAAAGAGCAAAAAGCAAAAAACCCATAGACTAAGAAGTATTTGCCCCAAGAGAACCAGCTCAATTATGTTAAGCGTTCAGCTCAATTATGTTAATCATCTTCCTTAAGCTTGTTCAATCTACTCTCATTAGTCAGTCCCTCCATTTCTCTCTCCAGAAATCTATTCCTTTCCTTCTTAATGCAGCAATATGTGATTTGTTTAGGAGCACCCCATCTCCCTTTTCCTCCATTAAACAATATTGTTCTCTCAGTTAAATTGATTCCACTGTTTATGTGGCTTCTCTCTAAATGAGAGAGGCTCACTGAAGGAATGATCTACTCTTAAAATAGCTACAACAGAAAGCCATTTTGATTTATGCCAGCTCATTTCACAAGTGTGACTGAGAATTCAACTATGCAAACAGCTGTAACAGCTGTACCAGCACAATGGAGGGAGAACTTCTGCACAGGAAAGGAAGGCCATGTGTAAGTAGCTGACTGGCTTGAAACTTCAAGGGGAAGAGATTATTTTTTAGGCAAAAGTACTCTAGACAATCTGTATATGCTGTAAGCATGGCAGGAAGTAGCTTAAACGGGTTATAACTGCACAAACGGTTTTTGAAGCCTTTTTGTATGGGAAAACTCCAGAATGCGGTGGATGTCCCTGCTCACTTCCTCAGAGTTTGTGTTAGGCTGTCCCAGACATGTCCTGCAAGTTAGCAGAACCCTTGTGACCAGGTCAGGGTTTAGGGTCAAACAAGTCCAACATTGCTTCAACAACGGCCCCATCTGGGGCTTCCTTACCAGTCTCAGACGGAAATTATCATGTCTTAAGATGATGGAGAACTGGGCAGAAGTTGTTGACAATATCTGATCAACCTGACTACCTGCTGGCTGTACTTTTTAGGAACAGAACCTTTCTTGGTCTTCCTAACTGCTCTGTTCTTTATATTCCTGAAGTGATGGCAGATGATTGGAGGGGAGGATAGTGACCTTTAACTTTAATTCTAGCACAGTTTTGGTTTTTTTTTTTTTAAGAGTAGAATCACTAATAAATGTCATTTATTTCAGATATTAACAAGAAGATCAAGTGACATTTGGGAAGAAAACCTTTCCCTACATTAAAAAATACTGTTTGCTCTTCATGTGAAAGAGTGGATTAATTTTAGTTCCTTTTACTGATGTGGAGATAATCGTAGGTTTTATTATAGTAGATGTGCTCTCTTCTCTGTTTCTGGACTAATGCCAGATTGGCCCTAACGTGCACTGCTACACTGGAACATTTCCTGGAACGTTTGTTCTCTCCACACTCCAAATATGCCTACAGGATTCAGAATCCTGACACAGAAAGTGTGGGTACCAAGCACATTCAAGAAAAGCTTGAAAATGATCTATCCAACAGCAATTTTTTAGGATTTTCTGAAATCAGTGATTTGATTCAAAACTGATGCAGTTGTGTGTGGTGCTTTCCATGATAAATAATTATAAAAACAGATGCTTAGGGTTTTTTAGAAGTTAGATTCTACAACCACAGGTCTATTCTAGCTAGATGTTATGGACTCAAATACCTTCTTTGAACATGTGATGCTTTGTCAAACTCTTGCTAACACAGTTTTGCAATTTGTGTGGTATTACAAGCCTGCTGAGATGTCTGGATTTCAATGGTGAAACCCACTTGAGAACAATAACATATTTGAATGAAGAAATACTAGGCTTAGCCTGGCATCCTTGATAGACTGTAAATGAAAAAAAAATACCTCCTGGTTTCTTTCTGTGCTGCTACTCTCATACAAAAAACTCCTTATCCTTTAAAAGAACTAGTCTTTCCTTCAAGTCTGTCATTTAATAATCTTGCTCTATAATGTCTGCAAAAACTCTTCAGAGTTTGTCAGTATGATAAACTAGTAAACCAGTTTATCATACTGACAAATGTCTCTTTTTTCCTTCGTGCTTCCTTCTCTGTCTTTGTATGTCCTTAAATGTAGATGGCATCATAGAAGAGTTTGATATGCTTCTAAGAGCTAATATTAGAGAAGATATGGTGATTTCTATCACTGGAATTCCTGTGAATTCCTGAAAATGTGCTTCACTTGGTCCAGAAATTCACAAAGGAAACTGAACAAGCACAGAGCAGTTCCTTTTATATGTCTTAATCTTTTACTGTTAGATTTAGAAATCACTAATAGTTTTTCTTCTGCTTCACTGCTCACAGGAAAACCAAAGCCATATTTGAAATACTAATAGGGTTAGAAGTTGATGTGTCATTTAAAACTGATCATCTCCTGCTTTTATATGCATACCTAATTTGACTTTAACTGCAGTCATTCCCTGAAATGATGATTAAGACATAGACGGAATTGAAATTAATACAAAATAAGAAGAAAACTTTATAATTCAATTTAACTTTACCATTCAATGTAATATTAATGCAAAATGCTACACAGAGGAGTTATTTTAAACTTCTCCCAACTCCATATTTTAGGCTGCTATCAGGCTTTTATTATTTTACTGGTTGAAATCTAGCCTTAAGCACGAAAAGCAAATTCAGTACCAGGCTTGTTTTTATCTTATTCATTTTTATAAGCGTCAAATACCTAGAAGACAAAATTAGTTTGTGTCACAGTACTGACAAACTCATGAGCATAATCAAATACAAATAAGTGATGGAAGAGTAAGTCCTTTAATAGTCAAAGTAATAATTCATCACAATATATGACACTCCATTTGTGATATAAACATCTGGCTAAATAATATTAAGTTGGGGCTTACTAAAATGTTTAGCAGATTTACCCCTGCTGAATACTTTAGAAGCTAGCCTGCAATCAGAGGCTGGATTTTTCTTTTGTGTTAACTGCCGAATGAGACAAATAAATATAGTTTTTACAAATGTTTGAACATGTCATCCAGAAATCTATATATTGTTATTCCTGAATTATTTACCTGTTACAGTCTCTCATTTTTAGGGTATATTGCAGGAAGGTAGAATTCCAGACTCCCTAATTAACAGGACTAGCTTATGTTCATTTTAAATAGTTTAAATCTGTCATTAATTAGATCATCAACGTGTGTTTCTCAATTGGTCAAGAGTGAGATGACTTTTAAGATACAGAGGCAAACATAGTGTGCTCCAGCCTGACAGTGTGCCAAAGCACAGAATTCTGAGGCTCAGGTTTTGAAGGCTTTAGTAGAGGGGTCTCTCAAGACCTGTAGCATTACTCTGAATTCTGGGCACAGCTTCATAGTTGGCCCTAACTGATCTAACTTCATAGTGAAACTGAAAGAGACGATGCCACCCTGTCTTTGTCCTTAGACATGCATGCCCACTGTGTTCTGGGACTCTTAGTAATACAGCTCAGGAATAATTTCCTTTCATATTCAAGGGGAGCAGCAGGGCTAAGCTTTGGGAATGAAGGTGAGAGGCAGAAGGACAGCTTCCAATAACAAGATGAAGGATGGTGGGTGAAAAAGCAAGACAGGATTCCAACTCAAGGTTATGCAAATATTATGAATGGACAGGAAGATTGGTAGAAGTAAGTACAATTTCTTATGCTTCTCTAAAAATCATCATTACGGAGTCTTTAAACATGATTTTATTAAACTTTTTTCATGTTGCTTATACTTTCAGTATTTTCCCGCAGTGAAAGTCAAAACAAATTAGAATTCCGTGTTGAGAAAACTCATCTGCTTCTAAAATATTCTGATTAGGGATCTGTTTGGATGGGATAGGAGCCCCTGCATTCTAAGTCTATCCTCCAACCATGACAAACAAGTATGAAATCTAAGTTTTTCAAAAATCCGAGCTCCATTTTATTAAACTGAGAATATTTTTCTGCAACTGCCACTATTCAGGAGACTCTTCCTGAACATCACTGCTCTATTTTTTGCTCTAATAGACATCAGTGGCATTCCTTGTTAATTGTCACTTTTCTAGGTTATAGAAAATATACTTTATTAATCTCTGCACAATAGTGCAGTTAGAGCTTAGCTCAGTTGGTTAGAGCCTGCTGCTATAAACACCAAGATTGTGAGTTCAATCACTTTATGGGCCATTCACTTAAGGGCTAGACTTGATAGGCTCATTATGGGTCCCTTCCCCCACCCTTTTTCTATATTCAACTAATCTTTCTTAAACGTGGTTCATATCAGCAAGACAAAACCAGCACAGGTACCTAGGGCAAGTGTTGCTGCATGACTGCCCTATTGCTTTTCTGTGCCACAGGTGTTCACTGCTGGTCATTGACAAAGTAGAGTGAGTGCATTAGGCTGACCTTTGGTCTGGCTTACCACAGCTATTATAATTTTATTAGAAAGTTTCTCCAGATTTTTCTCTTCTGCTACTTTGAAAAGGAGAATTTTCATTGTGTAAAAGAAACTTTTTCTAGTTCCTGTGCAATTGTCCTTCTTTCCTATTCTGACACTTCACCCTGGTTTTATGACTACAGCAAAATCCTCCTTTTGTACCTGTAGGAAATACTGACCACATATTTTGTTCAATAGGACCTCCCTACTTTATGTCATCAGTAAATTTCTTCAGAATACTTTTTTTGTGACAAGGTAATCACTATAAACAGTATCTCCTCCAAGGCTAAACCTCAGGATTTTCACTAATAACTCTTCTGCAGCTGTATTGCTTTTCCTTTAAATCTCATGTCTAGAAAATCAATAGAACTGCCTGATATTTATTTTGGTATCTTTCACAGTTTTCCTCTTGGTATACTGTTACAATTCAACATGAACTGCATTACTTCCCATATACTGCCAGGTACATTAACACTTTGGGGAAACATGATCAGAGAGACCAATGGAAAGTATTAAGATGGGCCAATGTGACTGCTTAAGATAGAAAAGGATGGTGAAAGAGTAATAGGGTGGAAGCTCTGCTGATATTGTAGGGAATAATGTGTATAACCTGGTCAAGGCCACTGTGACTTGGAAAGATACCTCAAAGTAGTTGAACATACTGTTTCTTCTGTTTTATTATATAAATGATACTTGAATCAAACCCAGGTGAAGCTCTTGACAGATTCCTGTCAGGAAGTATATCTCTTCAGACAAGAACTGACAGCAATTAAAAGCAAGGCCTCTGTTTCCTCTAATTGTAGACAGAAGCCATTGTTGAAATTCTTAAGACACTAACTCAGCTTTATTCGATCTCATTAAACTCAAATTAAAAAAAAAAAAAAAAAAAAATCAGATTTTTTTTTCCAAGAACAATCTCTTGGAAAAACCCCAGTACTTACCTCCAGTGACAATCACTTTCGCCTTTCCACAGTATGTGAAGGCATTTACTCCTTTAGGGACAGAAAATTCCTTTACAGGTCTGCAATCATTAATAAAACAATCATGTAAGAAATATTTGGAAAATACAGTCTACAGTCATTCCACCTTATTTTTCTGTAGCATTCAGAATAGCTGTTTGCATACTGTATGCAATCTCATCTTAAAGGAAAATTGATTTATAACAGAGACTTGGAGTGATACTGACATCAATGAAACAGGAAGAGAGTGTACATTCCATTAAAGAAATAAATATCTGATCTGCACACCTGAATATTTTAACAGGCAAACTCCAAACTGACTCCTAAAATGTAGCTGTTGCCAAAGTAAGCTGCACACAAGCCTGTGTGCTTTAAGCAGTTCATCACTGAGGAAAAGTACCAAAGAAACTGCCTGTTTCAGACATGGAGGTCTACTGTGATCTCAGTCTTACATTAAGTAAGCGCAGTTAACTTTTCTGTTGCTTCCATATAATGTACTGTATAATGAATAGTCTTTATATGATCTATTTTGTGTTGTATGACATGAAGAGACCACAAGCATGTGAAATGCAACAGTTATTCTATTATATTCACTGCTAAAGCATTGGAACTGAGACAGACAACACAGACTGAAACTGACTCAGGGTCCCATCTAAACCCTTCCTTTGTGCAACTTCTTGTTTGTCTCTCTAACTTTCATCCATTGCTACTAATGAGTTACTATTTAATTGATTTTTGGATGTAGCAATAGCAGGGTTAACACCTATCATCCCAAGGAAACAATGACTCCCAGTGGATACATTTAATTTTTTCCTTTGAAATTCAGATTAATATTAGTTCATCTACTCTGGGCTAGAGTAGCCATTAATATTGAAAACCATAAATGAGGGAGGCAGTAAATCGGACAAAAGACTCTGGAAACTTTGAGGATTAATAAGAGTTGTTATTTCTAGGCAGGTGTAAATAAAAGGCTTGCTTCCTATTATTTAGAGGGAGAAAAGATTTCTTTCCATTGCTTTAACAAAGAAGTCTTAATTCTCTTGACAGTACAAAGTAACAATTAATTGGTTTAAATGTATGATTAACAGACCTCCTAAGTTTTTTTCACCTTTTATACTTCTATATAACTGTCCATTAGCTCTTTCAACAGTCTTGATACTATTCCAAGTTCAGTGGGAATAAGGGATTCTGGCACTGTGAAGTCCTGCCCAAGCCATGGCCTTGCAACAGAAGCACCTTATGATTAAATCCATACCTCTCTTTTTCAGATACTTTACAAGAAAATATTATAGCTGTTCACCAGCCATTATTGGCAAACAAACTTAAATCCCATAAGAGAGAAGATGCATTGCATCCCTCTTTGAGTACAATAACAACTCCTTGATACAAAGTTAATTGGGGAAATTTCTTTTGTTAGAACCAGCAAATCATATTTTTAAACTAGTTACTTATTAGATGGACACTTCAAAATTATTTGATCTATAGGTATTTTTTTGACTATTAATTTCATTTTAACAGCTGTGCAATTCTAACTGTTGTGAGAAACTGCTTAGTATTTATTGCATTTGGAGACACAACTACATCCAGTAGTGAAATGAAACGAAATTAAATGAAAAAGAGCTATCAAGATAGTTGCAGTCATTTGTAGTCAATTACAGAAGTAATTCTGAATTACTTCCATATTCAAGTATTTGATGGTAGCATCTACTCTTTTGACTAGACTTTTAGCTCTGCGGACTTAGTCTTTTTCCTCTTCTAACTATTTCTCTTTTTCCAAAGCTCCCAACAAAAAACCACAGGATTTCTCAGCTCTTCAGCTGACACATATGTTACCTGGGACAATCTAAAAGTTTCATAGTTCACTTTCCCCATCCTCAACAGACATGCAATACTCAGAAAACCCAAAGTTACTGTATTTATGGCCTGTGTTAACCAAAAAATAAAACACATTATAATAATTGTAGCTACTAGCCTTAAAAATCTATTAATCTCTCTGGATGTACCTCAAAGAGGAATTGAGAAGCTGTAATATTTACAATTTTTTGAAACATTTGAATGAAAAGTCCTATTTATATGTTATTTATAGGTCCTTCTTACATCAAATTCAATTTATATTATTTAATTGTGCTATAAACTTTTCTAAATTCACAGACTAATTAGGCTTGGAATCAGTTAAATCAGCTAATAGTACTGATGAGCCATATGAATAAGGACTTGGCACAAATAAGGAGGCCTCTTAAAACCTCTTTTCTGCTGCAAAGTAGAACCACTTTTCAGCCCTCATTGTGCTCGCAGTTTAATCTTGTATTACTCAAACTTGTGAAAATAAAATGAAATTAAATTTAGTTGAGTTTATTTTTTACTGGGTATAAATTTTAGATGAATGGATACAAGACATATGTGCAACGAACCAATCAATTTTCTACCTAAAATTTGCTTGCTGAGGAGAAGTTGGAGGAGACAACACCGTCAACATAATATATTTTAAGGGTTGTGAGTACTGAACAGATATGGACAGTTCTCTCCTACATCAAAAGGCAGCACACAAAAATATTCAAGCATTTAAACAACTGTATTTTTTTTTTTGTTAGCAATGCTAATAGAAAAGGCAGATTCAATATAACGAGATGACATCTTATGAGGCACTGATCTCCAGCAGAGTTATAAAGCAGATCTACTGTTTTCTAGATGTCAGATACTTACAGTTGGTCCTCCAGTCGCTTTATGTCATCCAAAACAAATGAATTAATACTGTCTGTGGAGCAGGATCCAAAACGTTTTAGGGCAGAAAAATACTTAATCTTCCCAACCCAGTCATCATGTAGCTTGCGTTTAGGACTAGGGATATAAACGGAGAAGTCATTAGGCTACAGTAGCAACTACTGCGGTGCATCTGTGGATGGACAGGGATTTTGTCTGTGAGATTACATACACAACCAATGCTAACATTTTATATTCAAGGCAGATACAGAGCCTCTCTTCCAGCTCAAACGGAAGCAGAGAGAAAGTCGGGGTTGAACCATGCACTATTCTAGCCACAATCGTCCTTCCATCTCACTGGGTACAGCAGAGCTATTCCTTTGTCAAACTGGATAGCAGCAATTGTGAATTCTCCCCTTGAACTGTATTCTGCATCCTCTCAGTTGTAAGAGCTCTTGTAAAATCTTCTACTGAAAATGATGGCATTTCCTTCATGCAACAACAAGCAAATCATACTTACTCCAGTCTGAAAAATTATTTTCTTTGGTTAGATGGGGTTAATTTATAAAGAGAAGCTAATCCTCCACTTAGGGCAAACAAAACCCAAATTAAAAACAAAACACAAGGCAAGACTGATAATATTTTATCAGAAGCAACTTACATGTCAAAAGATTCAGAGTCCAAGACTTTAAACTGTGATTCTTTTTCAGCTTTAGATTGTTTCATTATGAAATCATCACTGGTAATAGTAAGCAGATAAACATAACCCTTATCATCTCCCATTAAGATAGTATCCTTAGCCAGGTTATCTGCCATAGTCACCGTACAAACACAGAGCAGACAGTTTTTCATTGGTTTGATGACAAAGCCATCACTCTGTGGAAAATGATAAGAGAGTTTGTTAGATATTGCACTAGGGCCCTTAAATTGAATCTATCATGCTTATCTAGTTACATCAGCATTCAAATCTTGACTTTGTTTTTTCAAGGTGCCCCTGTGCTTGCTGTTTCCTGGTATCAGAAACTCATGGAATGGGATTTGGGGTCATCTGCCTGACACTGTTTATTGGTTCTACTGCTGGACTCCATCTACTATTCGATGAAACCATCCTTGCCAACCAAAACAGGGAACTGTTCACATGCCATAGGAATTAACTGCATCAAAGTTCTCTGTGTAGCACAGAAACATCAGAGATGTAACAGAGATAGAACTGTCCCTATATTATTTCTGTGGTCTTGAAAGAGAGCTGCACCTATTCATCAACAGGATACCTGCAGCTCTCACTGATGTAATGAGTGGAGGGAACTTGGAGAATAATAGGTGGAGAATAAATATTTGAGCCCTCCTCCAAGAAGTCCAATTGGATTGACAAGAAGACTTAAATTGGCATGTCTGAGCTTGGGAAGCAACCTTTTAATATTGGGGGAGGGGTGGTGGGAATCAAATCCTAAGAAAATTTATCCTAAAAATAATTACTTTGCTTCTCCTCATCATCTCATCTGACTTGAAATTTCCAAGAGAAGAAAAAGCTAAGATATGGGTCAGCAAAAATGCGTAAGACATTAAAAAAAAACTTTGACAATTCGGACATACATTATTAACATCAAAATGTTTTTTATCTTAGAAAGTCCCAATCAAAACACAGGATATGAAGAAATATTTTCTTTAAATCAGGAAGTTACCTCGAAAAGAATCTGTGTTATATTCCTTGTAAAACCTGTTCCTTGATTCTTAATAGATTCCAAGATGTACACCCATGCACACATTTTAGGTACACGGATGCACACAGACACACTAGATACACATGGAAAGGAAATTCTTTTGGGGGTTGTTTGCACCATAGTAAAAAATTTTTCTTTTTTTCTTCCAAACTTTTAATATACTTTAATAATCCCACTTGGCATGTAGACACTATTCCTCCTTCAATGTGAATTGCACTGCTTCACTGAGTTCCTACAAAGCTGAAAGTTAAAAGCCTTTATCCTGTTAGACCAAAGGTGTGTGAACCTATATTGGAAACAAGACTGATCAACTTCCAGGTTTCATTTTGGCATTTGTCTCATCCAGCATAATACCTCGCTCTCTTTTGATTTATAGTCCCAGAGAATGATTGTGCTTTCAGTTACAGCCACAACATATTTCAGATTAGGCAGGTAATCACATCCAGTGATCCAAGCAGTATCCTGAAGAAAATAAAAAGAGTAGATAAAGAAGGATTTTTCTGTAAATTTATCAACTTTTCTATCACATAAGTACATATTTTAAACCATTTTCACATAAATCACATATAGTCTGCACTAGCACCTGCTAGGTCTAGTTCCACTGAGAGTTCTAACTCCAGAAATAGCTCATACATGAAGTTACAGATGCACCAGGCCCAACCTCTGTTATCAATGAGAGGCACAAATGTTGCACACAATACACATATACTGTTAGTTCATCTGCAGTGACACTCTGGAAAAGCACTCTGAGCAGAGAAAGCTTAAGCTAAAACATCCATAGTAAAGCAGATCAAGCTTTTACCTGGATGCATTTTGGTTTGAAACAAAAGAAATTTAAAGGCAGCCAAAATTTCAGCTATGAAAACAAAATTGAAATGAATGTTTACAAATATAAGTACCTTTATTAAATAATTTTAATTACCCCAATAGGTAGATCAACTATTTACAAATATTTACATTTGCTCATATTAAGCCATGGTTCAAGTATACCTCCTATTATACAGGTATTAATGTAAAACAATTTCTCTTCCAAAGTATAGATCAGACTCCTGATGCTTCTACTTTTATTTCCATTGTCATACACAATACTGGTTTTGTTCTTAGTGTAAAGGGTCCAAAATCCTGACAGAGGATATCAACACTCTGTTGCAGGAAAAAACTTCTCTCCTTCCTAAGGATCTGTGGTTATGGACTTACAAGGATGTTTTGTGCCCTTTACTACAACAAACGTGGAAAGTATCAGTCCTGCAGAGCCTTGTGGATTTTTTGGTAATTCTTATGGAAGAATTTGTTAACTGTGGTTTTTGAGGTCCTTATAATAGTGTCAGATAACAATGACTACACAGCTTGAAAAGATGATTTTACATTTGTAGTTGTCACTAATTTGCTGTGTTGGCTGGTGATGATGCAGCCAAAGTTACAGATTTCAGCTTCAGATTTAAGGTTATGAGAATTTCTCTTCTTAGTGCTGCCATACCTGACAGACTAACTAGGCGGCTGCACCAGATCAACCTTTCATTATGTTCTTATTCCACCCTGTCACCCAAGGGCTCATCTTTCCTTCTTTCTTTTCAATACAGCTTCTGTTTCACTTTGTCTTGCTTATCCATTGGCTCGGTTTATGCTTTTCTAAGTGATATTTAAAAGACATTTCATTTCCCTTTTTGAAAGAAGTAATTTGTTCACTACCAGTATTCCCATCATCATTCAGCAATGATTCTATGCTGATTACTATTTTTGCGACCTGTCAGCTGGACAATTGTTAGTCAATGCAGCCTACTGTTTTTTTTTTTTCCCCAGTGGTCATATTTTAAAACAGAAGGTTGTGTGGTGCTAAGACAAAGATTGCATAGAGTATTAACTGTATTATATTTATGCCTCTACTCTTCACTCAGTCACATAATCTCAGCAAGAAATGAAATCAGTTTTTCTTGAAGTGACCTGTTCTCCATAACATCCCTGTAACAAATGCATCCATAGTTCATGTTTCATTTTCCTAGCACGATGCTAGGAAAGTTCTGATGGCTGCAGTCCACTGGACTTTATTTCTAGCACTACTGTGTTTTAGTCTTTCTGGCTTAATATCCTCAGGGCCAAGACCTCTGTCACTCTGCTTGAGTGGGTCTCTATTCTGAAACACCTCAAGAATGAGAACACTGAATGGAATAAAGCATATAAGAGTACAAGGACTGTTGCAACCTGTAAACCACCCTCTATACACATTGGTGTTTGTCAATGGATAGAAGGTTTGGAGTCTGATAACTTATCTCTGAATAAATCCTTAATTCAGTACCTTAGTTCATTTGCAGGAAAATACACACAAATAGATAGCTTCATCAATTAGCTATTGATGCCAGTATTGATGATGATGTTAAAACAGTTGAAAATGGCATAATAATTGTAGTGAAAAAAGAATGTACTGTTATTTCTGTAGATCAGAACTGAAATGTAAGCCCTGAAAGGTAAAGTCATCTTTCTCTGTTTATCTGTTTAGATATTAATCAGAAGCTACTATTCATAGTTGTACATTATGATCATTTGGTGCTGAATTTTTCAACTAGGATTGTTCACCATATCTTTGATAAGTACATGGCGAGGGATGATTTACACTCACATAAGACATTGTGCTTTGATTTTTAATAAATGATAATATAAAGCTTCCATTTTTACAAGCATGCTTTACATTAGAAAAATTGTGACCAAATTCTAGAGATAAATCTCTCAAATAATCCCCAAGTTAATAAATTTAATAGCATCATACATTTCAACCATGTGGAAAGTGGTATTTATTATCTCAAAGAAATCTAGAATTTTATTTCATTTCAGTTTGTGAATTTATATTTAAAGAACAACATAGCTTAAAATATTATATCCTAGAAGCATCAAAATCTTTCAATAACAATCAAAAAGTTCAGGAGCCTCAAGTCAAATAAAAGCCCTTTTAATTCTTTTTTCAGAGCAGCGGTTAGAGGAAAGATGAGATGAAATCAAATTGAGCAAGGGCAGGACCATTCAATGCAAATACTTAAATAAAAACAGGAGATAAAAATTCCAATTCCATAAGACAAGGCAGAGCGCAAAGCAGAAAAGGGTAATTTTTAACTAAGCCATCTGATCATTTCATAACTTTGATACAAAAAAAGTGGATATAATAACTTCAACAAAAGTGAAATGACATCAAAAAATACCATAAAATCTTTCAGACATAGAGTCAGAGGGATTTCATAAGGTTGTGGGCATGGGTTTCTCCTTTCTTTTCACCAACTGTCAGCTCCCCAGTCAGTCAAATGTCCCTGGGAAGCCAAAGATTTTCCCCTGAAAGACTTTATACTCTACAGTAGAGACTGTCATGTTCAGCAGTAATGGTCTCAACTGATCAAATGATCCCTAAAAGCAATGATCCTCCATCCTAAAGACAGAGAGGAATCCAAACTATTTTTAACCTACTTCTTCCTGCCCCTAGGAGAAGCTGAAAAAGTGGAAACATCTCAGCTGGGAAAGGATGGGATAGTGGCCTGTAACAACAGTGACAGCAGATCAGGGTAGTCCACACAGATCTGATGCAGAGCTGAAACAAGTGGACGCTCACAGATACTAAAACTACCAGCTTTGGAATCATAATCCTAACAATTATGGTATTGCACCATTATACGGGCAGATACCATCATGTTAAACATATCTATCCTTCTCTCACACATTTTATGGCAAAGATGTTCTTCAATGATTCCTAATACTGCCAGAGCTGCCAAATATCATCCTACTTTTGCTGCAAAAAACCCCTTCATATTCACTGAGGAATCATCTTGAGACAAGTGCTTAGTGCTCAGAAAGGAAAGGGATGCTGCAGCCCACTGCAGCATCAGGCTAGCAGTCCAACTGCTTCCAGCTTCTTTCCCTCAGCGGGCAGCTCTGCGGGAGATCCTACCTTAGCACACTTGAACTGGGGAGAGTGGTTCCTATAAACAAAGTAGGAACGACTAAAATTCACTCCTGTAGCATTGCTGTAGGAGAAATTCTAATTCTAGTCAAAGTTTCCAAAAGTCAATTGGTCCCAAGAATATTTCTCACAGTTACCTCTCTGCACTGATTCCACTGGTCAGATTAGTTGTTGCAATAAATTAAATGCAACTCAGGCCCAGAGCTGTTTTCTGAGTTGGAGTGTAGTACTCCAACTCCACTACTCAGAAGTACTCCTCTGGTGTGGAGTACTTCTATTGCATTTTAGAACTACCACAGTATGTAAGAGAGAACCAATGAAATGCACTGCCTCCTGGCACAAGATACCAACATCGACTTTTAGGACAGTAGGTCACGTTACTTTGCTAAGACTGATGTCTCTACAGGTCATTTGAAAGAAGCTCGTTACCTAAAATCTGTAGTGATACTACAAGGGAAAACGTGAGGTTTTAATGTATACACTGTGCAGCCAATCATCCACCTAGCAAAATGCACAACTGATTTTTGTTAACAAATTTAAAAATTTACTTATTTAAATTTTACAGTGACAATTGGAGTTCTGGATTTTAGAATAAAAAACTCTGACAAGGTAATAGGTAAAGGATAATTTGGCAGAAAAATAAGCATTTTTCTGAAGTTTCATTTATCAGAGGAAATAAATGAACTTACTCAATTGTTTCAATAACTGAAAGGAATAAATTGAAACTATTTGATCTACAGCACCCTATGAAAAATCATGCAGAAGTCTCAAAGTTAGAGGTGGCATTAGAATAATGCTTAGTTTCTAATTATTTAAATTTTGTACATGCTGATATTTACTTAAAATTATTTAACAGGAAGGAGACAAAAAAGAACTTACCTCGACTTCAATGGTCGTCAGAACTTTCATCTGAAAAATCATGAAAGACATTGTCACAATAACAAGGTAGTTCTTAGACTAAAAGTCCAAACAAAGTTATCTCTTCACAGGCAGATCAGAACAATAATTGCTAACTGAAAGAGTAGGTGGTTAAGATCTGAGAAAGATCCTTAACCTGCCTACTGTTTGTTCCCCTTTTTATTGAGAGGAACTTAAAACTTCTCTTTCCTTCACAATTGTTTCATAGTTTCTGGTTTGGCTAGGGTTTTCTACATCAAGACGTTGAAGTGAGTAAAATAAGTAAAAACCCCTCACTTTTACAACGTGCAGAGTACAGACCAGCGGGTCTTCTGATGGAACTGTACTTTCAATGGTTATTGACAGCTAGAACAGCATTAGCTCCTCTGAGAAATAGGATGTGCCATACAGAAACCCAGGCTAATGCTGGCCCACTGCCATGTCAACTAGTGCCAGCAAAATCCCTGGCAGAGGCAGCATTTCAGGCTGCAAACAGGAACACCCACATTGGTACAGCATCTTCCACCAAAGGTTACTACTGGTAGACAGTGTAACATGTGGCTCAAAACCTGAAGTGTTTAAAGTGTCACCAACATCCAGCAGAGACAGGGTTATCTTCTGTGTCCTTTAGCAAAACTACTAAGTTTTCAAAAGCAGTTTCAACCTTTCCCCTTCTGAAACACCCACAGATGATTTTTCATTTCCACTTGCCCCTGTCCCTCATCACTAATTATCCAATGGCACCTCATACTCATCCCAGCAATTCCACATTTCATAAACCAAGGAACTAGGATCAAAGTCTTTTGTCCCATAGAAGTGAGATTCAAGGTGTCATCATGGACAGCCTTTGAGCAGAGTTTAAGAGTATTGTTAACCAAGAGATGGATTTCCATGAGCTGTATCAGACTTGGCTCTATCTAAAATAACTAAAATGTGTCCTTAAGGCTGCCTACTCCTACAGGTCTTACGTGCTGGTCAGGGCAGTATTGTCTGAGAACCTGAGAAATGTGTAGTTGATGGTGTAGAGCTGTATACAGGTGTTGAGTCACATTAGGCCCACATTTGTTGCAGAAAGCAATGCTTAGCCCTCAAACAGAATCACAGAATTATAGAATAATTAATGCTGGAGAAGAACTTTGAGATGATCAAGTCCAACTGTAAAACTAACACTGCCAAGTCTACTGCTAGATCATGCTGCCAATAGCTACTTTACTTCTTTTGAATACCTCCAGGGTTGGTGACTCAATCACTTCCCCAGACAGTTCCAATGGTTAACAACCCTTTTGATAAAGAAATGATTCCTAATATCCAATCTAATCCTCTCCTGGCACATCTTGAGGCTGTTGTAATGCCCTAATCATTTTCAGAATACAGTTTTCTAAATGGGAGTTTAGGTCCCTAATTCACTGTGTTAAGCAGTTGGGTGTAAAATCATTTGCATTGCAATCACTGATGTCAGATAACATCAGCCCAGCCTATGAGAAGGCAGCAATTCAACTTGAAAATAGCAGGGGCAGGTAGGAGGTAGGAAGAAGAGTTATTTTTAATCTTATACTTTGGGAAATTATTTTTCATAGGTACATAAGAGGGATAATGTTCTGGAGGACAGGCTTTCAAATAAATTACTTCAGCATTTACCAACAGTGCAGTACAGCTTTGTTATTTAATAATCTGCAAGAGTTCTTTCTTGGTTTAAATGCTCATCATAAGAATTATGCACTAATTAGCTAAAACCCCTAGAAAGTTGCTTTAAAGTTTGACTGCATTGACTGAAATAACTTAAGAAATTGGTTGCATTAAAATTGTACAAATGTAAAGCACGCATAGATGTGTGAGAGCCTGAGTTCCTGTATGGCACATTCTATCTCATAGCATCTATAGGTGCATAATACTAAACTAATATAATCACCTGAGTAATTAATGCAAAAACTTTAGTTTAACAGCACCTTAAGCCTGAATTTCTACTTATAATGGTACAGATATCCTTATATTTTACTGATGAGGGAACTAACTGTGAGCCAGTGTCATGCAGACTGTTGTAATACTCATGCCTTTCAAGTTTCTAGATGTTGCTGTATTGAATAAATCTTTTTTGCAAACAACTGTCTCTGTCCATTCTAGATATTTTCAGTAGCTGTAGAAAACAGTTCATTCTCTGATTTCCACTCTATATCTAAAAGTTAATTCCCACAACATTTTTTTTTTTTTATTTAGGGAAACCCTTTCTAAACAGAAATGCAGATTATTTTCTATTAAATGAATTTCTATGAAGAATGCAGATTATTAGCCATCTCTACCTTCTATCAGTTTGTGTAGACTGTCTAATAGGTTTATAATTGAAAAGAACAATGTGTATTTCCTGCTGTACATAAAAAAATAGAAAAAGTTAACTTGATAAGAAAGATATGTAGGGTCTTTATGGGAAAATTTGAAAGCTAGATAGCAGTCCACTTAGTTTCCCTATGTACTGCCTAATGGAATAATGAAAGAGTTTGATTTAGAATTACCTGTTTGTTAAACACAGTTAGCACTCCTCGCTGAGAGGCTGTTACTGTGAGATGCAGAAGGGGCACCTTCACTATACCCTTGATAACATCTTTTCTCTTGACAACTGTCAATGACAAAATATTACTCTTCATCTTACAGATATGGAAAACATAAACAAACAGAACTATATTAGTAAGAAAAAACATAAGCAAATAGGACTATAATAGTAAGAACAGTTTCTCTTCCTGAAATGCATTTTGGTACCATATACAAGGTAGTGAAGCAATATAACATAAATTATCCTATGCCTGGTTTAATAAATCATGTTGCATTTTAAATATCATTAATATCAATTCTAGATGTGCCAGTTCTTCCTCCATATTTTCAAAAAATACAGAAAGACAATGAGTAACTGCATAAATAAATAGTCTGGTTCATAAAAATTCATCATATCAAAATAATTTAGGAATATGGAGAGCCGGGAAATGCAGCAATGGAGTGTTCAATGTTTAGTAAAAACCCATGTATTTTGGAACACGGAAGAAGAAGAAGCGTGAATAAGCAAAGACAGACATGTGATCTTATCACTCTACTTTCAAGAAAGTGAGCAGTACACTGCATTAGAAAAAATATAGTTTTTGATGTAAGATGAAGCATGTCACCTGAATGAGTAATCTGCTGTTTTTCAGATACAAGAAAAACCATGCTTTCTTTTGATGGGGATGACATGCCAGCACTTTCTCCTGTGAAACAGCCAAAGATCTAAACAAAACAAAATAGAACTAAACAAATAATTTATTGCAAAACTACTTCTGGAAGATATATGTATAAAGTCAAATAGTTATATCACATTTTAATAATTTAATATTCCTTGAGAAAGTACCTTACATTATTTCCTTTAAACATTGTGACTTCAGAGTGACTTTAGACTGCTGAGATCTGATACTCAGGCATAATCCTTCTTCAATATTTGTAAAGAAGTCAGCCTACAAAGGGCTTCTAGGAAGGCAGCCCATTTATTTTTTAAAGTTGTTAGTACAGTTTTGCTAGGTAAATAACCATATTCAATTTTTATTTTCCAGTTCCATCTACCTCAACTAGAAAAAAAACCCAAAAACTAACAAAAGGCAGACAATTCCATATTTATAAACTGAGACATTCAATGCAGCATAGTGGTTTAGCCTACACAGAAGAGTTTTTCCACAAAGATATGGAGATTCCCATTTGCTTGGGGAAAAAAAAAAAAAAAAGGTAATATAAAGACAATGTTTAAAAAATCCTTTTTCGGCCATCTCCCTAAGTTTGACAATGTTCCATTTGTACTGAACATGATGAAGATCCCTGTACAGGATAGTTAGGTAAGTAGCTTATTTCTGCTCCAGGGTGTGAAATTTTCAGCTGAAATGCTCTACAAATCTCAAGCTCTGTACCCAAAAGTAGTTTAGTAATTTCTTTAGGAAATTACTCCCACTTAGCTGTACAGATTTTTTTAAACTCCTTTCTCATATTATAGACATTTTATATACTTCCTTTCATGAATTCTGAAAGCAATGCCCCTTTGGATGAGAGACAAAGTGTTGTATTTTATTCTAGTTCAGTGTTTTCCATGTTATACAACAGAGCTCCCATTTTCATTCTTTGAGAGATTCAGATGTACCTCTTTCAAAAAAATACTCTCACACAACATTACTCTTTATCTTTCACTTCACACCTTCCTCCTTTCTATATACACAATTATTAGCTGTCATACATCCACATTTTTCAAGAAAGTTTAAATGCAAGCCATATTAAAAGACTCTCATCAGTCCGCTCACACTTGGTAAAATTTGAGAAATGCTTACAGAAAGGGTTCTGGGGAATTTTAAACCAAGGAAATCATGCACAGATTTCAAAAGGAAACTAAACGGGCTTCACTTCTTTTATTACACCCCATACTGTGCTTGCTTGTGTAATTATGTAGCCGAATTATTTATGTAATTATGTAATTCGGTAACTAGTCTGCATTAGAAACTCAATAAGGTTTTGGAGGAAATGATCCTCACTCCGGCAAACACACAGAGCTTCCCTTACTTCTCTTATAAACTAATGAGCCCAAATACAATTTGCTACTGTTCTGCCACCCTAAACTAAGGACAGTAAGTTCCTCAGACTGTGACCTACTTTCCAGATTTGCCCCAACCCCTACTTGAAGGAAATCTTTAATGGCTGACATGAGCCAAATCCATTAATAATGTGACACTGTAAGTAAAAACAACGGTTAAGGAAGGTAGTAGCCAGAAATGTTCCCATACAGAAACTTATCAAATAGAAATGGCTGAACACATTGCTTTTGGGATGATATTAGGAAATCACTTGATAGCAGCTGTTGATAACATGTAAGGAAGAGGTGTTGGGTATCTTCAAGGTTCCAATATTAGCATGATGTCCCAGAGTAACATAAAATGTAAATATGCAGACAAATTTATAGTTCACATTACTTGCTAATACCCTGCCGTAAGACTTTAAGTCTGGCAAGGATTTGCCATGTATACAATACTCCTATGCTATCACAGCAAAGTCACTGTGTACTGGGAGTTATGTCTGTTCTGCACAATTCTGTCTTTGGGTAAGAAACAAACAAAAAAGTCCTGCAGTAATACATGATGATGGGATAAGGATAAGGACCCTTATAAGATTCTTGCTCTTGATAAGGATTGGCTCAAGCAATCTAAGAATCAATAATTTTTATAGAACTGTTGCTTGAAACACTACCTATGGGAAATACCTGAATAAAAGACACATTTGTAGAGCAAATGCTCATTTCTCATAACGTGCAAATAAAATAGTGCGCCATGTTAAAAAAAAAAAACCCTGACAAAGTACTTTTTCACAAAATGTGAAAAACTGGGTGCTATGGAGATAACTTTCTAAGGTGGATTCAGAAATAACTTGCAAATGGATAGATTAAAAATCCAGGAAGAGATATTAAACACAGAGTGCGTTTGCAGCTCTGGCAGAGGAAAACCTTAAGATAAGTGCAGACAGATGTGAAGAGGGTAAATTGCATCTACTGTTTCACTGTTATCTCACTCTTACATGCTTTTTACAAAGATTTGCTGTTTATCATCATTAGAGACTGAAAAAATGATTGCAAATATCTCATTCATCTACAGGACTAAATAATATATTCAGAATTCTCTGGTTAAAAAGCTCTACTAAAATGCCACTCTACCTTTAACACGCCATATTTAAAGGGTCAGATTTATGCTGTGAATGGGGAAGAGAAAGGCAAGGAAGCAGAGGTAAGAGAAAAGAGAGGAAAGGAGAAAAAAAGTAAGCATTTCTGAAGGTTTAGCTAAAGATAGACTTATCTTCAGAGCATAAATGGCTTACTGTAGTCATAAGAGATTTTGCATTTTGTCAAGAAGCCTGAGGACAATGCACATCACTGAAGTATTTCCGAAGACCTGAACACACCCAGGCTTCAGGCAGATAGGATAAATAATAAGAGAGCGCTTCATTATGCCACAGAGCTCAAGAACAACAGACTCATGAACAACACACAATCAACAGATAAATACTGTCACCATTTAAAGTTCTAATTAATTTGTCATATTTAAGAAAACTTCAGAAATTACCTCAAACCATTCTGGCCTTTCATCAGGGTTGCTCATAATCTTCCTGAAAAAGGCTTGAACATTCTGATCCTTGACTGCTGGACCAAAAAGTGTTCGTGTGGTTGTATGGAACTTATCATAGTCTATCTCGTCTGTATGGGAGGAACAATGTCCACACAATTTAAAACTGGCAAGCTACAGATTCCTTTCTTATCCACCCTACCTCTGGTTTTATTTCTCCTTCAATACCAATAGCATGCAAGTTCCAGCTTCTCACATTGTATTCAGTAAAGCATTTGAAAAGAAAAAAAAATCAGTCTTAAATATTTGCTCTTTTCAAAGCTATCTAATTTACAGTGCATGACACAATGCATGAGGGAACAGATAAAAGGATAGATAAAATTTTCTCACTTCTTTTTTCTTCCCTTACTTACCATAATTCTGATTTTTTTTTTTTTTTGAACCTGAATGGTGTGTGGGATAAAGTTTATCTTTTCAAGAAGCAAAAGCCACTTGCATTGAGAAAAGCAAAATTTTACCCCCATTATTTACAATTTGTAACTGTATTTACATAATTAATCAAGTTTGTGCTTTTATGGAAACAAGTTAGTATCATGCTAACTGTATGTGGCAACTCCACCAAGTATATTTTCTGAGTGATCACCATGGCCTTATAATTTGGCCAGAAATCCTAACAGGAGGAAAAAAGAACTTTCACAGTACACTATCTCTATTGTCTGTAAAAGTCAATAAGTTCCAGTTAGAACATTATTTTGAAGGAAATTATTATCTCTCCATGATATGTTCTCTCCATGTGAAAATTACACTATTCCATCTGAATTAATATCTCTTACCACCATCTTTAGTATACAAGCCTGAACTCTCCTTGGTCTTCTGGATGATCATTTTTTCAACTAGATTCTGGAACTGCTCCAAAGCATTCTTGAAATCAATCAATTCAAGAGCAGAGCAACTCTCCTTATCACGAGCCTTCTTTCCAGACATCCTTTATTAACAGAAGACAAGAGGGAGAGCTCTTTTTACAGCCATGTCCAAACCTTGCTTTGTTCCTTTAACTCCCATGTGAGTTCACGTGAGATGCAGCTGCATGACAGGTATACCAAACATTACATAATAAAAAAGAGGAGACTCTGGCTTAGCATCTCAAGATGGAAAACAGTGTAGTGAACTGTGGATGTCAAAATATCCCATCATATCACAGAATCCTATTCACTCAGTGCCCCCAGGCCATGAACCAGCATCACTAAGTAACCTGGCATGCGAGATTATTCCATTTTATCTCATGTAATTGGTGACAGAAAGACTTCATCCTTTTTTTCCCAGAGTAGTTCGGGTTGGAAGGGACCTCTGGAGATCATACAGTTCAACCTCACTGCCAAGGCAGGGTCACTTAGACCAAGTGACGCAGGAACACATCCAGGTGGTTTTTGAGTGTCTCCAAAGAGGTATTTCCCCCTAGCCTTTTAGTAACACTTTTCTAAATAACACTAAAAGTAACACTTTTTTTGGGGAGAGAGCTGAAGGAGTGAAGAGCATTTAGTATGTATTAATTGCATGGATAAATCTGATCTTTAGCTCTTCTTTCACCTCCTCTATGTAACAGATCAATAAATATCAGCCATTTATCACTACACTAAGCCCAAAACTTTGTTCTTAAATATAACTTGTGGTAAGGTGTCAAGTGTGGATCTTCAGACACAAAAAGATGGAGAATCCAACATGTTTCTTTCAAAGGGTAATTGCACAAACTGTTAAAATGTAACCCTCTTTGTGTGGTTTATGCTTCCTTTCAGCAGTTCTTGTAATATCTTCACTAATTTAGTTGGTACATTCTCGTACCAAGGGCCTTTGTACCTGAACTACCTCTCCTTTCCTTTGGGTTTCAATATAATTGTCATTCTTATCCACATTTTTCATCTTTCCAATATCTTTAAGCAATATTGATGCCATGTTACTGAGCTATATTGATGCCTTGAGAGGCTACCTGGAACAGAGACTAGACAGTGTTAAGGGAATAAAGCAAGTATTTATTGAAAAGGCCTTGAAATGATACACTTTGGGCAGAACAACAGCCCAGCTGTGGCTCTAGACAAGATGGACCTAAGATAGACAACCGGTCATGAGTTTTCAACTATTTCAAGTTTTGATCCATTTACATGTTGGGGCTAATTGTCCAATTACAGCTTCAGGTTATGAAGTCCCATTCTCCCAGATTGCTCTCCTCAATTCACCGCTGTTTATACTTTTTGGGCCTGTAGCTGCAATGGTGTCCTCGGTTCTTGGGCTGGAAAAGGATTGTTTTGCCTAAATAAATTGTGAAGAGAACTTGCTAACACTTTATATGAAGTTTGGAGTTATATACTAATGCAGTACAGAATCTGGAAAATATGAAAGCTAAAACTTAAGGCATCAGTACCATATAGGCAAATGATGAATTTCAGACTATTTGTTAAACTCACTTTTCTGTAGACCACAGTAATCAATTTCTTTGTATTGTTCTTCAGCTACGGATCTCCAGATGCACTTTGCTATTATTTCATCCAAGGATGATGCCAGGTTTACTGGGTAAGGCTTTCTTGAATTCCTGAGTGTGGAGTCTTAGCTATGTGGAGATTGTACCTGAAATAGAGAAATTATATTTTACATTTTCTCATGGCAGTCTAGAGGATTGATATCAAACAGGCACATTTCAAGAAATTCCAGTCACTTCAAAGAAAACAAAACAAATAAAGACAGCAGTCTTCACACACCCCCAGCATATCAGCTAAACATTTTTGAAACATATAGGGAAAGCATCTAATTGGTATTAAAAAGTTACTAAAAATAATGTATGGAAATATCTCTGCATGAAATACGTAGTTCTTCAGGGAAAGTGGTGTCTCATGATACCTAACCTACCTAACACAAGCAATCCAACAGCTTGGGATTCTCTCATTTCAAGAGGAAGAACCCAAAAGTTTCTGGGTACTTCTGCTCTACTGAAATGAGCATTTCTTTTGATTAGAATAAGGAAAAGAGCTTGGCAGAGAAAAGCAGCAATGATGCCTGGAAAAGGGAGGGATAGCTTGAGGATACATTTTTGCCGTTTCCAACAGTAATTCTCCAGGAAAGTATTTCCTTTGTGTGTCATGGTACTCAGTGGCTGGTCAGATACTATATCCTGGTCAGAGTTGTGGTGTATTTGACATACTGCCTCCAGCTGAATTCTTGCTAAGCGGTGCTTCCTGTTGATTAATTTTTCAAGTCTCTCTCATCTAAGCTTGTATGACATCAGGTTATATTTGCATTTCTCAGTTAATATCAGTGGTTTAAGGTTCATAAAGGGTACTAGCATCCATCCTCAGAATAGAGAGGTTGAGAACAGAAAGCTATGTTTTGTTCCCTTGCAAAAACCCATGTGGAAATTTCATGTTATGTAATATAATGAAAACATAAAGAAACCCAAAAGGAGGAACTATTGCTTTCAGTACCAGCTGATTCTGTCATCTTCAATGTTTACAATAAAAAAAAAAAGTACAGTACAATTTAAAAATAAGATGTGATGACTAAGTGGACTGAAAAAAAAAACGTAGAGAAGATAGGAATTGCATTAGAAGATAAGCGAAGTCTAAAAGGCAAATTCAATATTTAATTGATGAGTCAGGAAGTCCTTGCATCAGTAGCCCTACAGTAGCATTAACTGAATGAAAAGCATTTCTTTCACTGTCTCCCATACTGATAGTGTGGAAAGCACTGGATATGGACTATGATATAATTGATGTTTATTCTGAAGTTGACTCTCTCAACTCTTCTTACCACATAATCTTATTAGTTTCAATTATTGGAAATTCTCAGATACAAAGATAATGATATGTCTGTATGGGTGCAAAGAAGGGCTGCAGCAAGTTCATTGTAGGATTGGCACCTCATTTGAAAAATCAATAATTTTCAATCTTTATCTCAATAACTACCCTAAGTCTATGAAATGCCATGCAAGTTTTAAAATTCTGACCATGTAATTCAACCCAAACCTACTGAAGCAGACAAACAGCAAAGGTGATAGACCTCTCCTCCCTGTACAAGGCTGTCAGTCACCATTCCTGGTGGTCTCATGCAAAAGCAAATTCTCCCCAGGTAAAATGATGGTTCAGAACAGCCCAAAGTGGATCACACAGTGGATCTAAACTGGTCTTAGTTGTCCCTAAAGAGACTCTGCGACATAAAAGACTTTGTTCCTGACTCTGATTTTGGTCCAGATAAAGTCCAACCATTAAAAAAAAAAAAAAAAAAAAAAAAAAAAAAAAAAAAAAAAAAAAAAAAAAATTAGTCCCTGAAGATGCTTTCTTTTGATAAGCTTACCCATCCTTTGCTATTTCTTCCTTATAAACATCCCATTAAATCTGGTTGCATTTAAGTTGAATCAGGATAGAGCTGCTTGAGTTTAGACTGAATGAACTCTCTGACCAGGATGGGGCTGGGTAAGTAATAAATTTTAGCATTGTAAAAAATTAATTTCTTCTACGGAACAGTGTTTAAGGGGTGTTATCATGTTGACATTTACATTAGCTCACTCTTTTTTTCTACTGGCTCAATTTTTCACTTTTCTTTTGTTACTAACACCCCACAAACAGTATTGCACTCCTTGCTAAAAAGTGCAGCTGAAATGACCAAGTGATAGTTTTAAAACCTCTATTTCTTATGAACTGTATATTGATTTGTATGTTGGGCCCTGGAAAACGACAAGGCAGAGAGTTTGTAAACACTTTCACTTTATGTTTGTCACACTAACAGGAAGCTGCAGCATAAGTGCAAACTACTATGCAGGGTTTTTCCTTAAAAGTAACCAGTTTATACTACAAACAAATTTAATAGTGTTATTGCAAAAATGGGTATTGCTGGTTTTATAACAGTTATACAATGCTAGTGTTTAGAGTTCAGGCTGTCCTATAAGCTGTACAACCAAGGACAGTATGATGTCAGCAGGCACAAGCATGTATCACCACTTCTTTTAATCTACTCTGCAAGAAACAAATGCCACAGAGGCATCAACATGCATCTGCTGCCTGAGCACACAGCACAGTCTCACACAGGTTTCTCTAGCCAAGATGAAGTTCACCTCATCTAACTTAGGCATCTAAAAGTTAATTATTCAAGTCATCTTATGTGCCAGTCAATAAACACTTCCAGAGGGTGATTCATCTTACTGGTCTTAGGTGCTTGACTTTCAAATGCATCATTTAGGTGAGATGAATCACACCTGCAGCTAGTACAGCTCTTTGTACACGTGTCAGGTACACACCAGATGTGTCAGAGCTCACACAGCACGGAACAGGCTGCAGCCAACGCCCAGCTGCAGCACAGATGCTTTGACTGCTGGCCATCACCTCTCAGGACTGCCTGCTTGGGTCCCCCTCCCCTGCTGAAAGCACCTGTGCTTGCTTCAGTGAACTGTGTCTGAGCCAAGCACTTCTCTCAGCCCAGGATATTCCCACATTCTTGCAACATTTGCGCTTTATCTGCTTTATGATTTAGATTTAATTTATCCTAATATGGACTAGATTATACAGGTAGTATTACAAATTCTGCAAGATGAAGCCCTGGTTTTAAACCTTTGCCATTTGGGTTGTGCATTTTAATTTTTTATTTTACTTAAAAATTGCATTATCAACAAGTGTAGATCTATATTAAAAGCCTTGTTTTAATGCCAAGAGGTTGGCAATAGATGAAAGGTTTCTTCTGTCTACAAACTCACACTTGTTCTGTAGATATACCCTGCAGCAGATATACCCTATATATAGATACAGTAAATAATCACTTGGCTTTCTGCCTCTAAGGCTAAAGAATAGCAAAAACAAAATGTAAGAAAAAACAATGCCAGGAGAACACTAAAAAAACCTGAAGTTAGGTAGCTAGAGTTTTTGGGAAGTGTGGTTTGGTTTGGTTTTGAGCAGCCTGCATTCTGGCTCTATACCATGCCATTTGAAATAATAAGCTTACCAAGTTCAAAATAGGCATCAAAACCCAGCATTATCTGACTCCTATTTATTAAAATGTAAATTAAAAATTAAATAAAAATTTAAATATTAAAATGTATTTGATACAGACAAAAGCCTGACTTTCCTGCTTGCTCTCTGCTAGTCAGGAAAGATGGGAAAGAGCCTGTGACTTCAAAGGCACACTATCAGAAGACAGAGAACAGAGAAAATGAGTTAATGCAACACGAGCTTTGTAAGTCAGTGAACATA
Organism: Hirundo rustica; assembly: GCF_015227805.2. Lineage (NCBI taxonomy): Eukaryota > Metazoa > Chordata > Aves > Passeriformes > Hirundinidae > Hirundo > Hirundo rustica. The sequence continues at coordinate 48,044,029 of NC_053452.1, read as the reverse complement.
AAATGAAATAGGTCTCTTGAATGCCTTAAAACACTCTTTTCCCACCCCACAATGTTCTCACTACAAAAGCCCACACATTTAACATTTTTAATAGTGCAGTTACAACTGGGAGTCATATTTGTGGTTTGTATTTCTACCCAGGCTTAAAGAGTAGCAGTGACTTTGAAAGTTTATTTACTCTGCTTCAGATCCTTCAGCTCTAACTTGTGACACTCAATGCTCTGGTGTGCTGAAGCGTTCTGAATTACTAACTACTATAAACTTTTGAAGACAGTCTCAGACATCTGCAAACTTGCTACTTGTGAATTATTAGTTCCAAGGTGGGGTTTTAAGGTTTGTCTTGTGTAAGCATATGTTGGCCACCTGAAAATTTACAACCAAGATATTCTTCCACTCCATGTGAATTGTGCATGACAGACAACAAGCCAAAAGGAAAAGGACTGCTGCAGAAGAGATCTAGGAAGTCCTTGGGAGTTTCAGGGACTGTTTCTGTAGTACAGGACTGGGGACCTTCTATTCCTGCTTCTTGTTGTACGTTTTTAATCCCATGAGCAAAGCTGCATACATGTTAATGCTTTGATGCACTTCCAGTAAGTCACACACACACACACACTTTTACAAATGGGTTCTGCTCTATCCTTTTATGCAGTGGTAAAAGGAAACGTAAAACTCTTTTTGCAGCAGAAAAGGATTGACTAAAAAATTAGTTAGATTATTAAAACCATAGCTGCATTAGTTCTAGAGTGAGTTAGGTAAAACAGAATCTGAACTAGGACTGGGGCCAGGGTTCTGTTTCCAGCTTTGCCTTCGACCTGATGATACAATAAAACAGCATTTCTTTTTGTTTTGCCTCATGAGAAGCGACACTGGATGGAAGATGAATGGAAGGAACTCTGTTCATGAAGTATCCAAGACCACTAAAATAACATTAGCAATTTGACACTATTAATAATGGGGCCTTTGCAAATAAAGCATTGCAGAGAGTGCACATCTATGAATCTATTTAGTTTTGCTATGAAAAAGCAAACCAAGAATTCTGAGATATGATCTTTATAAAATGCAAGTTATGGGTTCTCTTCTATAAATTCAAAGACATCTAGAGGGAGTACTTCTGGCAGGTGCTGTAGTGAATTACCCCTTGGAATCCCTAAGTATATAATGGAATCTGCCAGTGGAAACTACGTTTTCTGGCATGTACTACTCGCTACATTAAATTTTTCCTGTTCTTCTTACCACCTTTTCTCTCCTTTCATTGTGCAGGGATAAAAAGATACACCAATTAAGATTTGCCTTTATAGGCAGAAGATAGAGACGTCTTTTTCTCAGTGAGGTGCAGTATTAATTTGGCTGAGTCATGTCAGACTTTTAGAATGCTGTGACTGTTCTAAACAAACCCATAACTGTGCATTGACATCACATTTTTGCACATGGTCTGTCATGTACAGGTAAGTTTCTATCTGTGGATGAGGAAAGACAAAATTATGTCTTCCCTAAAACTGATGCTCAAGTACTGTGGTTTATTACCAGAAATTCTAGAAGGTCACGTGTTCTGTAACTACAGCTTTTATGGTAAAAAGCATATAACTGATTTTGCAAAAGGAAGCTGCTCCATCCTTTGCAATGAGAAACGCCCTGTTGACCAGTGATGAAGAAACAGACTGAACTAGCTTTTTAAAGTAAGTTTCAATTACTGATTACATCATATATGAGGGATTTAACAAAATGGTTCATAAGTAAAGACAACATCAGTAAGAATAGCTACTTTAATCAGTGTTTAATTTTTCTGACCTATGACTTTGTTCCTACTGCCTTGTATTACAGCAGTAATTTGTCATATAAAATTTACTGCCATGAGAAGCCCATAATTTGTATATAGGTTTGTTTTGAAAGACATCAAACCTGCCTCAACTATCCATGCTTTCAATCTCAGCTCACCCTTAGTCTAGACCATTTAATACCACTGCGTATTAGAGAAGGAAAAAAAAAACAACAAACCAGCTATTTTTTGACATGTATCCATTAAAACATTAAAATTCTGTTGCTTTCACAGCTGATTTTTTTTTCCAAACTAAAGTAAGAACAGACCTAAACTGAAAGCTTTCTCTGGGCCCTTAAGATGGCTGTCACTTGTCAACACATTTTAAAGCAAACAAACTATAGGGTCTTCCTGTGAGGAAAACCAGTGCTTGGCCTAGCAAGGTGCTTTGGGTGTAGAACCACGGTGAGCAACACTCGCTGTGAAACACGGCGGGGTGGGTTGGGCTTGGAGACAGCGCAGCCACCCAGCACAGCAGGGGCTGAGGGCAGCACCGCGACTAGCAGCAGCTGGAGCTGCACACAGGCACCCACGGTGCTCCTGTATAACACACCCTGGAGCAGAGGTATAAAACGGGCGACTTCACGGTGCGAACTGTGGTGTCCTACTTGCCCCCTGGCTGACAAAAAGAGCGTTCACCCACACCACAGACTCGCACAGGCCAAATGGTTGCCGGGTTGCTTTGTGGGGTTCCAACCCCTAGAGCCAAGCTGTGAGCACTGCGGGGAACCTCCTGAGAAGACACTGCTGCCGCAATAGCAGTTTTCATTGGCAGGACATCTGGGGAAGAAGCCTAAATAAATATCGGTTCTACCTCTTGCCGGAGCTGGCCGCAGAGCAGGTCTGCCTAGACGCGGCCCCCGTGAGGCAAGCGCTGCTGACGGCAGCCGTGGCCCAGCCAAAGTGCACAGAGGATTTTCAAGGAAGAGGAGACAACAGCCACATCCCGGCCACAATCGGGCTGCTCACCGCGCTAAGAGCACCAGACCAGCCGCTCGTACGGACGGAGCCATGCCCGGGCCCGGACCCGGACCCGCCCCGCGGCAGGCGAGGGCGAAGCCACTCGAGGGCGCGCCCTCCGTGGGCGGGAAGGCAGCGAGGACTCCTCCTCCTGCCCGGAGCGTCGGCGTGCCATGGGGCTGGGAGCGGGCCGGGCGGCTTAGCCCCGCTGCGGCCGGGAGCCATGCCCGCGGGGAACGGCACGGGCACCTCCAGCCGCCCGGAGCCCGCTCCCGAGCAGGCGGTGCCGGGCGAGCGGCCCCTCTTCAGCGCCGGCACCTACGAGCTGCTGGCGCTGCTGGTCGCCACCATCGGCATGCTGGGCTTGTGCAACAACTTGCTGGTGCTGGTGCTCTACTACAAGTTCAAGCGGCTCCGCACGCCCACCAACCTCTTCCTCGTCAACATCAGCCTCAGCGATCTGCTGGTGTCCGTCTTCGGCGTGAGCCTTACCTTCATGTCCTGCCTGAGGAGCCGCTGGGTGTGGGACGCCGCCGGCTGCGTCTGGGACGGCTTCAGCAGCAGCCTCTTCGGTGGGTGCTGGGGCCGCGGGCGCCGCCCGTCCCTCCCTGTCCTGCTGGGTCCGTCCTCTCCCGCTTCTGCCGGCGGTTCCGTCCCTCGTCCCCCGTCCCCCTTTCCCAACCGCCCCAACCGCTCCGCTCCCGCTTCCCAACCGCTCCGCTCCCGCTTCCCAACCGCTCCGCTCCCGCTTCCCAACCGCTCCGCTCCCGCTTCCCAACCGCTCCGCTCCCGCTTCCCAACCGCTCCGTCCCCGCTTCCCAACCGCCCCAACCGCCTCGTTCCCCTTTCCCAGCCGCGCCGTCCCCGCTTCCCGACCGCCCCAACCTGCCGCTCCCACGGGGCAGTCCGGCCCGGGGGGTGCAGTCGCCGCCCTGGTGGGGGAGGGGGGGGGGGGATGATGGAGCTGGAGCTTTTTGGTAAAAAAAGAGCTACAGTGCTGGAGAAACCGATCCGAAGCAAAAAAGAGAAAGTATTCGAGAATTGGTTTTTCGACGTCCCGCCTTTGCCTGTATAAGGTGTGATGGGACATTTAGGGAAAAGGGCGGCAGCGCTGTTAGAAGAGGTCTCGAGCTGACCGACTGATGCGCGGAATTCATGAACATAAACAACTTTATTTTATAGGAGGAAGCGCTGCATTCTGTGGATAAGGAGCACGTATAAGTCTGGGTGTAGGGTCAGCAGTGTTCCACCTCTGTGGAACAGGTGGAAAAGCCGCTCCCCAGCAGCCTTCTCAGTGTTGCGACTTGTCTGCTTATAAAGCTACTCAGTGTGTGGCAGTGCCTTGAATTTCTTTATCCATATGTGAAATTTGGTTACCATCTTTCAGTCATAACGGTGTCACAGTTGGGCTTTGGGAAACCACTGATTCCCGTGAAATTTTAGCACTGCAGAAGCAGTACTTGCACTCCATTTTCAAAACCTATAAGCTCTTCACTGATTTCCTTCCTCAAATGAATACATAGCCTTTGCAGAGGTCTGCAGAAGAATAGGTTGCAGTCCAGCTATGTACATGCAGCCTGTTAAAAGGAATATTGCATTTTCATTAACCAGTAAAGGATGCTGCAAAAGAAGAGACTCATGTTTCCAATGGTGAAAGTAAATGTTTGGCTAACCAGTAACGAAATCTGAAGCTCATGTTAGATACTTCTTCTTTTGGCAGAAGTGTATAAATTAGAGGTGGCTCACAATGCACCCACTGGACGTATATACATTGAAAATTAACTCTGGAGTGACACATTAAAGTCTTCAATAAGCTTTGTAGCTTTCCTGCATACATAACCTTTGTTTCCCATGGCTCTGTGGCCTGCATTTAGTGGGCTACTTTGTGAAGGTGCACGGTTGCTCATGCTTGATTTGACTACTGCTGCATAGTGCAGCAAAATTTTTATGTCTTGAAAGTTATGGTGGGTGCAGGATGTAGTTAATCATTTGTGCAATGTTTGGTACCAGATGATTTCTGCAGTGCACAGCTCTCAGACGTTTGTGTAGCTGTTGGTATCAGGGAAAATGCTAGAGAACCTCGCTGGCATAAGTTTCTATATCACTCAGCCTGTTCAAATTCTTGGGAAACTCAAGTACTTGTCTGCCAAACAGATGCTGTAAGGGGACATAAATTACAGTTTTGTTCCTACCTTTATCTCTTATATATTATACTTATTGTTTTTGATGGAGGCAATTTCCATATAGGTTCAAAAAATAAGGTATGTAGTAAGGGCAAAAAACCAGACTATAATAATCTCATACCATCTTTTGAAATAGTAGAAATAGAAACAATGAGGTATATAAATTGGCAAGGAAATTGCTTGATCACATGTGACTTTTAATATCTGTTTATTTTGAGGTGTGCTATATAATTTGTTACTATATTTACCTGCATCCCTCTATTTAAGATTTTTTTTTTCCCAAAGAAATGTAGGCAAATTCATGGGCCTTGTCTAGGGAGTAGTCAAGTTAGCATCTATGGTTTGTAAAATTACATCTTCCTGTGACTGGTCATGCTATGTTCCTCTTCCATAATGTGCTTCATTGGGAAGAACTTTTTTATTACTGTTATTATTAGAAAAGTGTGGGTTTGTGTGTAGCTGATCATATGGAAGTGGAGAGTAAATGCACAACTTAATGTTCAGGAATGCTGCCTTAGTTTACTTTTTTCAGCTGCTATGCAAAGCAGTCGGAAATATTAAACTTAGCTATCATAATTGAATGCTATTCTGATAAACTGATGTCTAATTTTAACCTCCACAGTATTGTTTTCATATTCTTATCTAGAAATAGCAGGATTGTTCTTTTTTGGTTTTGAAGAAAAGTGGTTCCCCACCTGCATAGGAAAGCAAGGGCATGTTAATGCTGAAGAAAAAGAAATTATAAATGATGCCCCTCAGGTAGCGTCATACTCTGTTTGCCATCTGGATTATCTGGATTATTTCTACCATGGCTTCTATTTTCATTTTGTAATGTGTTTATGGAAAAAAAAACCCAGTAATTTGAAGGTTTTTTTGTTTGTTTGTTCATATTTTATTGTTGTTTAGGGTTGGGTATTTTTTTGTTGTTGTTGTGTTTGTTTGTTTGTTTTTTGTTTTTTTTTCCTTTGGGGAATTTTTGGTGGGTTTTTTTCCCCTGCTTTTTATTTGGGTATTTTTTTGTTGTTTGTTTGTTTCCCTCCCTGATAGTGGTGGAGACATTGATTAAAGATTTCATTCAGAGTAACCAGATATTATAGTTATAAAAATACTTATAACAGCCCAAGTCACCTGTTATCTTGAGGTGATGGTGGTAGGAAAGTAATGTAATGGAAGTCTTACATGTGTATTACTTACAAGTGCTTCTGAAAGCATAACACTCTCCCCAGGAACATTTGGGAATACGAAGTACATTAGTTGATCAAAAAATATACAACATTGACAGCTTTGCAAAGTGAAATTCTTATTAACTAAGCAGAGTACCTACAGCTTTGCAATGTCCAGTTGCTCAGTAAGCCACAATGACAAAATAAAGTGGTGGTAGCTCTGATACCATGGATATGGGGTCTATTAAACCATAACAGATCACGTGAGGTTACTTTGTTGTGTGGCTATGTCCTGGGGTTGGACCCAGTCTGATTCATTTGAGATGAGATGACCAAAACCTCTTTATTTACAGCTTTGTGGTTTCATTCTTGGGTATTATCTTTTTGGGTATGATCATGGGAGCTTTCTGTGCCAGACCTTCAGGTCTGAAGGCTGTTCAGTCTTACTTTCCATCCTTATGCATCTTTTTTAATCAGAAGAACAGCCCCTAAGACCCAATACATGGTGTAAGTTGTTCTCTGCATGTGTTAGCTTATAAATGTGAGGCTCCCCAAGAGTAAATTCAGAACTAATTCTCAACAAATTTTAAAAATCACTTTCTTCCTAATTACTGTATTTAATCAGGAATCACATTGAAAATCATGATTCAGCAGCTTTATTTCAAATTATCACTTGTTGTTACAAGGTTTTTCCTCATACTGTTTTGAAAGCTGAGATTAAGGTATTTCTGTGTTTCTCTTAAGGATTTCAGTATGATGAAATACATAGGTGGCATTTATGCTTAAAATAAACTCGTATGCTTAAAATAAAATCTATGTTTTCAGAAGCCTTCATTACATAATAATGACAACTTCTTTCCCCCCTCACAGATATGAGGGCACTCTCTACACTTCTAATAATTTTGCATTGAAGAATTGATTTGTAAGAGTGCTTCTCATTTTGCCAGCCAGTTGGAGGTGTGTTAAGATCTGGAAAGACACTGTAAGCAGATGTTCACAGTCTGAAACTTTTAAGTTGAGAAGATGGCAGCAGAACTACAGATTGTCTGTCTAGGAATAAATGGCTGGTTTTTCTGTTCCTCACAGCAGTCTACTGCGTGATAACTTTATTGTGAGACAAGTCCATGTAGTAACATCTGCTCTTCAGTTGCACTGCACAGCTCAGAACATGATGTCTGTGCTACTGCCTATGTTTTCTGTGACTTGAAAGATTTTCATTGAGCCTTTAGAAGATGCAGAGACCTGCTTGCTGCAGTGCAAAACTGATCATTTTGATGAACATCTGTGCTCGTCACACAAATAATAGTCCCTATTTTCTTTTCCTCATTAGAGTCTGAAGTCAAGATAAAATTTAGGTACGTCTTCATAGCAGAGGCTGCAAGAAGGGCTTTTTTTCTCTACTACAAAGCCATTCTTATCACCTCATATATTAGTGTAGGGAAAATGACATAAATGATTACCTGACAAGTCTTAGTCTAAGCTTTTGTGACGTAGTTGTCTGTTTTAGACACTAATCCCCACTTAATTTTGTTTCACTGAGTTCCAGTGTTTATTTTGTTGCAGGTGATGTATCCTGGTGTGATATGATAGCTGCTTATCAATTAAAGTGACGTATTTATACCATAAGGGCCACCTTTCTATGGAGGTCATGTCTCTGCTGGCCCTACTGCATCTGCTACCCTCTCTTTATATAAAAAGCTTCTAACTCTTTCCCTGTCTGTAGTCAACCAAGCTGTAAGTAGTAGAGATCAGTGTAATCTCTTTATCTGATTTAGCAATACAACTCATATCTGGGAGGTGTGCTGTCTATCACTGACAGCATAGCTTTTTTGATTATGATTCCTAGAGAAGTCACCTGACAGCTAAACATACCCAAAAGTCTTGGTTAGCAGACATAGATATTTTTTTTCTTCAGGTAAGAGGGTGATTGTGAAATACAGCGTGAGGGCGTCACTATCTTTGTGTATACCTGCTGAGTTTTCACAGATATTCAAGGGGTTTTTTTGAATGACAGTGACTGTCAGAAGGTGATGTGCACAGGAGAAATTTGTGTACTGCTCACCCCCAGGAGGTGGGTGTCTGCTTTAATGCCTTCTGTACGTAGAAATAGGCCCTGAGCGTTTTGAGGTAAGCTGGTCTTATCATGTGGAGCATGCACACATAACCCCTCAAGCATAAATCATTTCAGCTAAAAATAATGGTAGCTAAACCATTGGCCAGTACTGGTGTTCTAACACCTTTTAAGTTTAATTGTGCGAAGAGAGAAAGGAGTGGAAAAACTGGTTGATAACAGGAATGGTCTTGAGGAACATGCACCAAAACTCTTTATTGACAGACGATTGCATAGTCAGGGTGTACTCTGGGGTAGGCTTTATATCATTAAACTTTGCCATTGAAAGGCTACTGTTACTGAAGTGTGGTTAGAGACCTCTGTCTTTCCTAACTGCAAGCTGTTTTTGTCAGGGCAAAACAACAACAACACTGCCATATTTTAATGTCAAATTAATTAAAAGTATTATGTCCCTTCTGGAAAAATTACCATTGGTATGCAGCAGCTAGATCTCGGTGAGCTACCAAATCAGTTTGGAAATCTGGGTGTATACTCCATTCCAGTAATGTGAACTAGAGGATGGGAAATATTGTAAAGAGTTTTACAGATTGTACTCTTCTGTGAAAAGCTACCGTGTATACAGCTGAGGTTCTTTTATTTGTTTGTTTCAAGGCAAGCTGATACCACCACCACCACCCCCACCAAACACTGAAGAAAGGATTAATTGCTTGAGAGTGTCTTGTGGTGCTGGCTTCAGTTACAGCCTGTTCAGCTAAGGCTCTTCCCTGCACAGTGACAGTGATGTCCTGTGCCACCCTCTTGCATTACCCATGTATGTTATATGCACTGATTTAATCTCACTAAAAGCATTTTCTATTGTTACTCAGCAGATAGTTTTAGGATCTGGTGTTACAATTAGCTGGAGGCTAAATCAGCATGCTTTCAGCTTTAGCTTTTTTTTTTTTCCCCCGAGTGAGTTAATCACTTGGAATATTGAATTTGGAAGAGGTGATTTATTTCACTATAATTTTAGAGGGCAGCTACATATAAAATATACTTGAAGTCTGTTATGTCTAAGAGAAGTAGTTTTTCACCTATCAAGATTTGATTGCAGATGTTAAAATTGCTTGAAAAATTAGAAGTGACACATAGCTGGTGCCTAAAAGTTATTGTAATGCCTAGTTGTTGAATTCAAATAGGCTGGTTATATATTTTGTAGTACAAAACTAGAGAGTGCAATAACACCTTTTCTTGCCATGGACATGAAGTTGCTTCTACTAAATTGCTGCTATCTAGTTTTTTAGATGTGAAAAGAGGTGAGGAGCGATTGCAGAAGGGTGGCTTTCTTCTGTGATTAGGTATTCAAAATAGTAATTCAGCATTTGAATGTAAGGCAAGGATTAATTGATATAGAAAACAATACAGCCTTTGACAGAAGCCATGGTCTGTCTCAGAAATGGATCTTATTTGCTACATTATGCTGCAGGTGCTCCGTAGAGGTGCTCAGTCTTTGGGAATATTTGATATAACCTCTGACCAAATTATAGGCCATGCTTGGTGCAGGGGCTCAATGTGAAAATAAGATGTATCTTGCATGGAGGGGGCAGAAGCTGTTGTGATTGTTCAAACTTGTTGAGACAAACTCTTCATTTCTGAAGGCACTGCAATGTTTTTCTTCTAATTAAGGATTATAAAGTCAGACTATACACATTGTATGGTATAACGCAGTACAGCTTAGCCGTGTTTTGCAGTCTTCTCTGTGATGACCTACACTATGCAGATTGAAGTATTTAATGATGTATCCAGAACTGACTCCTGGAAAAGCCCAGAATAGGGAAGAGATAATTATCACATATGGTACATATTCAAATCTACATTAAATGCAGTATTTCAGTAGGAAAACAAAACAAAATGGAAAAAATGAGAATTTTCTTCATAAACATCCAAATAACAAGAAGTAGCTTGTCACTGCTCCCTGATTCTGTGTGGCTGGTTGCTGGAGGAGTTGCAACACAGAAAGTGCAAACTAGTGGCTTAAACAAGAAGACACTTCAGTTTTGCTACATTTATCTGCAGCTTCAATGGAAATAACCCCCCTCTGTGCTGGGGTAATTGCCCAGGCTTAAATCAGAGCTAAAACTAGCAGCAGTTCCTAAACACAAAGAGTGTTTATGTTTACAATCAGCACTTACAGATAGGGGTATTGTCTGAGATGAAAGTCTGTGTATCAGACATGCAATCTCTGTAAACGCTGGGCAGTAAAGCCTTTACATTGAGTAAAGTCTTTCTGAAAGAGTGAATTGCTGGTAGAGTAAATCAACCCTCTTAGGTCTTAGCCTTGAATCAAAATATGTAGATCTCCACTAGCTAAAGGAGCATAACAAAATATGTATCAGATGAGAGGTAGAAATTGGTTTGAAATGCGTATTTTTGCTGGGGGGGTGGGGATGGGGCTAATAGCTGAACAATAACCATTATGGCTTTCTGTAACAGATTTGGTTTTTTAATCAGCACACATTTCATCATATTAAGATATGCAGCTCACTCAGGATGAAATTTAATAAATTCCAGAAAAGCTTCTGTAGAGGAGTGGGGGCAGGGAGAGAAGTAAAATTCAGCATTTTCCTCTGCACTAGGCTACAGAAACTGAATGAAACAGAAGACAGAGCCATATGCATGCATAAATCATATGTATCTTATGCTGTGACCTGCATTGCCTGCCTCATGTCTGTGTGCTGCCAGACACTCCTTGAATGCCAACAGAAGAGGGATTTGCATTTTGGTGCATACTGTGCAACAGGCTGTCCAAGGTCCCATTTACAGTTCAGGGAGGAAAATTCAAGTATGTCTTTCAAGAGCAGTGCTTTCAGACTGAAAGGGGCTTGATCGAACATTGTTCAAATACCTGTGTGCACATACTGATTTTTAGAGGTATTGAGCATCCTATGACTTTCTTGAGAATGTCAAGGACTCAGTAAATTATTGCCTGTGAACACCCGTACTTTCAGCCAAGCATGTGTGCTTTCGATTACTTTGTCACAGGTAGAATTCAGCACTCATAAAAGGGATGGGGAAGTATTAAGACCACACAGGGGCATTAGTCATTGAATATCATTCAATGAAGGAGGGGGGTAAGGAGCAAAAGGTTAATTTAGATATTCTGACTCATCATCCTGAGGAGCTGCTCTTTCTCTTCACTGATCAGACAAAGCTGCAGTGCACTACATAAGCAAACTGAGCCTTTAGTTGATTGATGTGATTTTCTTCCATAAGCATGTCTGCGGATGACTATCATAATTGTCAGGTAAACTTCTGTAATTCCTAATCTCTGAGTAAGAGAAATGGAAGGGAACTTGTTGCCTTACCTTGTGTTCTGGAAGAGGATTGCATTTGACTGAATAAAGTACTTACCTGAGCCAGTGTAAGTACAGAATAGTACCTATAAAATCCTGTAGTCATTTTCTAATGCCTGATAGTATTTTCCTTGGATATACATTGTTCAATGTATTTTCAGTATGTTAGGTCACAAAAAAGGGCGTGAAGGATGACTTTTCAACTTCATTAAAAACAAACAAACAAACAAAAACCACAAAAAACCCAATGAAACACCAACGAACCCAACCTTGGGTCTTTGGAAGCCTTCTGGCCCAAATTTGCTAGTCTGATTTCAAACTATGAAAGTGAAATTCTACAGCAATTATTTGTACAAGGAAAAAAATCCCACAAAACTAAATGTGAAAGGTTATTGCACAGCTGACAATATTTTTGTGACATCTTTTTGTGATGCAGGTTTAAAGATAACTAGAAAAAAAAAAATACAAAAAATTGTTTCCTTGCACATTTTCTTTTAGAGTGGGAAATTCTCTTAAGAAAGCTTTCTAAGATCACCTCTTATAAAAAGGGAATCCTTTAATAACTGCAGCATAAAATAACTTTCTTAGAATCCTAAAGGATATCCTACTGTGACATACTTGGTTAATAAGAAACTGCTTTTGCTGTTGAATACCTTTACAGAGGCTATGTGTTGCTCTAGATTTTGTTACTCTTAGTTGTCTTCCTAAAATCCATGTTGCAGGTCCTTCTGTGCTGTTGTTAATTTATCTTCAATAAATGTTTATCCTTTTTTCAAAGTAAGATCAGATTTCTACTGAGTATAAAATGGTTGTTCTCTCTTTGGTATTGAAATCTGCAGTTAAACTTCTTAGAGCTGTATACATGCACGTTATGGCACATATGAATGTACTTGGAGAAATTAAGTGCTGTGCAAATGCATGAAAAACTACTTGTGCTTTGTATTAGATAAAATATGTACAGATTTAGACAAAGATATCTGTATAATCTCACAGAATGCTGTGAAATACACCCTTTTGTTGTTTAAGAGCTTGAATCGAGGACTGAATCATAACACATTACAGGTGTCTGGCAGTTGCCTGATGGGCAGTTTGGTTTTTGATCATCAAGTGTTACAGACCATTGAAATAGAAATCCTTATATTTTATTCAAGACAGAAATGCCTTGGCTTCATAAAATTATAAAAGTGTCTGGATAGGGTAATACTGAGATCTGAAGATAATGTGTGATTTCTGTCATGTTAATGATTGTGTACGTGGTTTGAGGTGGACAGAAAAGGAATGGAGTGCATAAATAAACAAGGACTGAATTTTTATGAAAGCAGCAAGATAGGAAAGGACACTCAAAATAATGGAATAGCTTTCAGGTATTCCCTCAGCAATGTAATGCTTTGTCTTCCTGGTTCTTCTTGGAATGCAGAAACTTCTAGGATATCTTAAAATAAATTGGAATTATTCTAGTAATTTTGTTCAGATTAAAGGTGCACATCTCTGCTTTCAGTTGCTGAAGGCTTTCTTTAATTTCTGTCTCAACTCTCAATAAGTTTCTAAGAGATTTTTTTATTTGATTGATTAATTTGATTATCTCTGTTTTATATGATAGCTTTTTCTTTTAAAAATCCTAAACAACAACAGCCAAAGGAAACCACAAACCCCAAAGGACTGTATGTATAACAACAACAAACCCTACAGCAATTGCCAGTAGAAAAAGCCCCAGACCTAGGACCATGATGCCTATCTTAATGAAGTAGTGTTTAGGAAGAAGTATTGGCTTGGTCGCTTTTGGTCTTGTCCCACTTCTTAGCCATTGTCCATCATGGCTAAGATGGACAATGGCTAAGATGTACATCTGACATCATAAAGCAGACATCAGCATCCTACTCTGAGTAGTTTGAAGTTGGTGATTCTGTTTGGCTTAGCAGTAAGTGAGTAATGCACAAAAAATGTTATTGTTGTTAGATTTATAATATGAGCCTGGTCATTTTGAGTTAACCTGCTACCAAAGGAAACATTTATCAAGAGGAGTTCAGTCCAGTCTACAGTATTTGTGAATAATTTCATTGATCTTCTTTATTTTTTTACAGGAATTGTTTCAATTATGACTCTTACTGCTCTCGCCTATGAACGCTACATTCGGGTGGTCCATGCGAAGGTGATTGACTTCTCTTGGTCTTGGCGGGCTATCACATACATCTGGCTGTACTCACTGGCCTGGACTGGAGCACCTCTTTTGGGCTGGAACAGATACACACTGGAAATTCATGGATTAGGTTGCTCAGTGGACTGGAAGTCAAAAGACCCCAATGATACCTCCTTTGTGCTCCTTTTTTTCCTTGGCTGTCTGGTAGCACCTGTTGGGATCATGGCCTACTGCTATGGCCATATTCTGCATGCAGTAAGAATGGTAAGTTAGTTCAAATAAGACTTCCCTTAATGTAATATTATCAGTGAAAAATGTTGAAGCTGTATATTAAGGTTGGATCCAAGCCAAATTTGCACTCTCACTCTCCTTTTAAGCTTTTGAATATTTGATGTTCATCCATGTCGGGTATCACTTAAATAGGTTGTAGGATCGGGAGATGAACCAGCCTAGAGCTACTGAGGTCTATTTGTTTTGTGGTTTTACTGGGGGGAAGTAGGAAACTGCTTATGTTTACTAATCCACATCAGATCCTCACCTGAAAATTCAATCCAAATCCTTTGTATGAGAAAGTGTTAATGATTCATATTCTGGGGGTAGTTAGTTTGGACCCGTTCAAGTTTGTGGTCAACATTATTGGCACAATGGACAATTTGTGGAGTATGTTCATGTGCATTTCCTATATTGTCCTTATTTTATGACTCTGGTAACATGGGAACATGCTGCCTAGTATTCTGCTTTGCAGATTTCATAATTTTAGGGCCATGAACTATGTGACAAAGCAGTACAGAGAAATCTATTCATGAATTGTCTTTTCTCTACAAATGTTTTTCACAAATCTACAGGGCTGTCTAACTAGTCAGACAAAGTACCACTAATGCAAACTGAACTTGCTTATGCAATAGCTGAGGGCTTGTTATTTTTTCTAACATACTTATAACTGCTTTGTGAAATCTCTGGATTTGTTTATTTTGGGTTGGTTTGGTTTTTTTTTTTTTTTTTTTTCCCTAGTAGATTGGCTATTTTATTTTTTCTTGTATTTTTACACTTAATGGAGAGAATAGAAGTCTGAGAAACATGACGTAAACTTCCGGAAGAATTATGGTTTAAAAGATAAGATGTTTGGTGTCTGTGTCTTAAACTAAAAGAGTGAGTCAGTTATTTATAAATAAATGTAGAACTATTCAGGTTCAAGTAAAACATAAAGCTATTTTATTTTACTATTTTTTTCTCTACAGCTTCGTTGTGTAGAAGATTTCCAGACAGTTCAGGTGATCAAACTTCTAAGATATGAAAAGAAGGTGGCTAAAATGTGTTTCTTGATGATCTCCACGTTCCTTATTTGTTGGATGCCCTATGCAGTGGTGTCCCTCTTGATTACATATGGCTATAGCAACCTTGTAACTCCAACAGTAGCTATCATCCCATCTTTTTTTGCCAAGTCAAGCACTGCTTATAATCCAGTTATCTATATCTTCATGAGTAGAAAGGTAGGTACTTTAAAGGTTTTCTTGTTTGAATTATTAGTAGCCAGTATCACAGTTGTGTAATGTAGGTCTGATATACTTTAACCTGAAAATTTTTTTTAAAATTTCAACAGCTAGGATAAATGGTAATAATCTAGAAGAAATAAAAACCCCTGATAGTGCTTTAATACCACCAGATTAGAAATTTAATTTGCTTATATGTGAATTCAAACATTTAACTCACATGAAAGGGATCGGAAAAAGTGTCAGGGTTTAAATGTCTAGTTTTTACAGTTTACCTGTGAAATGGACTGCTGCTAGAAGACCTCATCCGAATCACTCCCTTACCACAGGAGAACTCCATCAGAGGAAGTTTAGAATAATCAGTGTCTGTTTTTTAGGAATAAAAAACCTTGCCTCTGAATTCTATGTTATAGCAACACAAGGACTGAAACTGGAAGTGTAGCATGCACATTGTAAACTTCTGAAACCAAGATTCTATAAAGATATCTGGTGTTTAGTAGAATCCCTTGACAAAGGGTAAAAACCATGAATGATTGCTGGAGTGGTTTTGCTGTGTTTTCCTTACCTTTGAACCCATTATAGAGGTGGGATTTTCTGTGGTTTCCTACACTGGCTTGCAGTTGCCAGGCAGCAGCCTGTAGGGACAAGGCAGCCCAGGCAGCGGGTCCCATCAGCCACGCAGGCAGCCAAGCAAAGGCTGAGTGCAGCTCAGCTCAGGACTGAGGGCAAGGGGGAGCTTAAATGTTTTCCTGAGTAAAGGCAGGAGGCCTTCAGTGTGGCATCTTGCAGTTCTTCCCCTACAGTTCATTTCGCAGCAGGCTGATCCACAGCTACATGGCTGCACGATATCAGTTATCCTGCATATGGGAAGCTAAAAACAGTCACATTCAAAAAGGCTTTTTCCATAAAGTGACTTTTTAAATACATTGGCACTGACTCTGTACCTAATTATCAGGCTGAGTATCTTATCTGAAAAACATTTTGTGGGTTCTGATACTGTCCTGGTTTAGGGTAGTTTTGGGAGGAATAGGGTGCCTCTGGGAAGCAAACCCAAACGGCCCCTCCCTGAATCGGTCTGGGAAAAAATCTCCTTAGAGAAAAGTGGAAAAAACTATATATTTAACAAACAAAGTGCCCAAAAGCATAAAGAATGAATAATATGAAACAATAAAACCTCTTGCTGCTCTGACGAGAGATGGCAAAATTGATGAAGTCCTTGCCATGGGTTAGCTTGGCTCGCTCATTCTCTTATCAGTTCCTCCTCAGTCTCCTATTAGTGTTGGATAATGCCATCCTGGGCCCCGGTGGGCTGCAGGTGTGAGCTCCCGACGTTCTTCTGGGTCTTTCAGTCCAGAGCAGGTTTAAATAGTCCCAAGAAAAAGGGGAAAAAAAAATCCAAAACGACAAACCCAACAAAACAGTCCAGGTAACTTCTCTGCCTCAGCTAGCTAAAAAATAACTAAAAGCACATGAGATCTTTGTCCCACTGTCTGTCTCTGCTGAAGATGACACAGTCCAGGAGTGGAATGTGGAGGAGTCAGGCAGTTTTGGCAAACAAACTGTGCGCTGCTTCTTTACCTCTCTTTGCTCTCAGAACCAGTCTTAAAGGTACAGAACACAATAGCCAACACAAACAGAACAGATGACTGGGGATACAAGCATCATGAAGTTACCCCAGGACAGATACCCAGCAGCAAACCAGACTTGTACCAGGTATAATGCCAGTAAAGACACAGCCAGGATAAGTATCAACCATCTGAACATGCTTATTCGAGATGTATTGTGAAGTATTTTTCTCTTCCCTCCAATTCTAGATTAGGACCAAAATGATAGTATTTTTGCTTAGTTTTTTTTTTTTATTATTTTACCCTCAGAAGGATTCCTAAAACAAGTTCTCTATAATAGACTTCCTTTATCTGACCTGGTTCTACCATGCTTGTACTTTCTAACTTCTTTGCTGCTCTGAGGTAGACCATTACCTCTGAAGTTGTCAAGGCTTCCACACAACCATCCTTTCTCTGAGATTATCCTTCTATGAGATCTTGTAATTAGCTAGATTCCTTTCCCTACAGGACAGACCTATTGCCTTCCTTGTGTCAGAGTAGGATTACTTTTCCACAGCAAAACCTTGTTCCAACTTGGCATGTCTGATTGCTTCTTGCGTGATATCTGGGAAAATGGAGGCACTGGCCATGCAGGATAATACAGAGTAATCCTTAACACAGTTGAATGGAAGGCTGTTTAAAAAAGATGTCCTACCCCCTTTTCAGAGAAAAGGTGCATTATTTCCACCTGCTCCTGGATGTTTGCTGTATTTGGAGTTTTTGTTGTTTTCGTTTTGGGGTTTTGTGATATTTTGGTTGGTTGAAGTCTTCTTCATACATTCCAAGTCCTGTTACAGGTTATTAAACAAAGGGGATGTTATCCTCTTATTTTGTGTAAAACCAGAGTTCTTCCCCAAAGGATCATATTTGAGCTTTAAATGTGTGCAGACATAGAACTACTGAATGATTGTATCCTTCAACCTTCATACCTGGGTCTTTGTTTTGTTGAAGGGGAGACTATAATTAGAGAATTAATACAGTGCTACTACTCAAATTTCCATTCTATGTGCTGGTGTGAGCTTTTACTGAGTGTCTCACATATTTAGTCACACAATAGAACAGACGTCCGGTCTCACAGGCAGTTGCTAGTTAGCTGAAAGACTTCTGTTCCATCCATGGGGACTTCTGTGTTACTAACCATCGAAATTTCATTTTACATCTCTGACATTAAATGTGTTTGTTAAAAATCCAGACCCTGCAGTTACTTAAAAGAAAGAAAACATCCCTTTGTATCCCCTTCCTCACGTTGTTCCTTTCCTCTGTATCCTGCTGTGAAGTGCTTGTGAGAATATTCTTTCCCTGCTGGATCTGATGTGTGATTTTTGAATATGGAAACAAAACCTATAGCACACTTTGGAACCTAGTCCTCTTGTCTTTTGCAGATGTTGTAGCTGGTAAATTATTCAGTTGCATTTCAGTGCCCTCTGTTGGCTCAGTGATCCTATTAAGATGTAGAGAAACAAAGTACTCACTACAAAGGCACCATGTTATTTTGAGTCATTTACAGTACTGTGCCCTTCACTTGCTTGTAGGTGAAAGTGAATGCTTAGGAAGCTGAACATCATTCTGTTTATTCTCTCTTGCAGTTTCGACGCTGCCTTTTGCAACTCCTGTGCTTTCGCCTGATGAGATTCCAGAGGACAATGAAAGAGACACCAGCAACAGGGAGCGACAAACCAATACGACCAATAGTTATGTCTCAGAAAGCAGGGGACAGGCCAAAGAAGAAAGTGACTTTCAGCTCTTCCTCTGTCATTTTTATTATCACCAGTGATGACACTGAGCAAATAGATGACAGCAGTAAATACAATGAGGCAAAAGTCAATGTCATCCAAGTAAAGCCATTGCAGGGATGAGTTGAAAAGACATGAGAATGAGATGGATTTCAGCTGCTGGACTGTTGAGGCTGGAGACTGGTTTCAATGGCAGTGCCTGTGGGCTGCCAAAGGAAACCACATTCTTAAGCTGTGAAATACTGAAGGGGTTCAGCATCTGAAGCTCTCCAAGTAGTTCACTTTTGGTCACAGTATGGAAATCTCTTCTAGAATTGTTGATGGATGTCATTACTCTGAATTTTCTTAAAGCATGTTTTATGATTGCTGTTCAGAACTTTTGGTATTTTAATGTTTTCTGTATATTCAGCCTTCAGTGAATAATTAAATGGATCTTATTTATATAATTTTATTCTTAGTGAAATATTTTTTTCCCCATCTGTCATGGGTTGGCACAGTTTGGTTTTTAGTTAGGGAGAAATGTGAGTGGTTTTCCCTTTCAGGACCTTGGAATTGTTTTAGAAAGGACAGGGACCTATCAGAAGGCTAGTTTGGGGTATTGGCATCTGTTTTGACCGCTGAGAATGTCAAATGTGACAATGGGAAGTACCCTGATTTTCTGCAGGTCAGCCCTTTTCCTCCTGGTTGGCTGAACAGGTAACACCAAGGTGGGCCTGCTGCTCCCCCTCTCCTTTGGTGGGATAAGCTGGCTCCGAGGGCTGGCCGGGCTCCATCAGCAGGGGAGGAGAGGTTGCAGCTTAATAGCAACTACTTTTCCAACTTCCCTGGAGCCCCCAGAGCAGGGAGAGATCTCTGTCCGGCCCCTGACAACAGCAGCAGGAGAGAGACTGCAGCCCGGGGCAGAGAGCACATGGCCACTGCAGGCCTGGGCAGATTTAACCCTTTCCTGGCAATGTGAATCTTCCAAGGCCTAACCCTTCCCTGAGAGAGAGAAGAAAGGGACAGAGTGGATGTAGAAAAGACACTGCATGAAGTCAGTGGAAGAAAAGTGAAAGAACTGATAAGATTATTAGAAGAGGGATTGAGGATGTTTACGTTTTTAGCCAGACTTCTCTGGGGTAGACTATGGAGAAATGGACTATTTCTTGTAGCATCTTAATGTTGTTTTGGGGAATGCTGGTTCTAATCAAATTAGGGATTGATATGCTTGAGATTTAGGTGAGAATCTCAAAACCCCTCGGTCCTGGGGTAAAAGGAAGTCTCAGCCTTTGAGATGAAGATGATTTTTGAGAGAAAGTGATTTGAAGCCCTCAGCTTCTGTGGTGAAAGGAGGTCTATATGTTTTTTGAGATAGGGACGATTTTAGAGATAGAAGAAGGGAATCCTTGTTTTGTCCTAGAAGAAGCACTCTCAGACAGTACCCCAGATACACTGAGAGGCCCATGAGTAGCCAGGGGAAAGGCTGCTAATGACTGGGACTGCACAATCTGCAAAAACTCCAGATGTTTGAAGATTTGTGGCATTGGGAGCCACAAGACTGTTGTAGTCTTGATGAAAGATTATGTTTAAATGGTGAAACTGACTGAAAATCATAGGTTGCATCTCTCTTATGTTGTTTTGTAGGAGTTAATAGTTTGTACGGGGAGGGAAGAATGTTTTGAAGTTTTGTTTTGGGGTTTTTTTTTTCCAACTTTTCCATTCTTTTAGTATGTGTTAATAAAACTATTTGTTTATTTTTAAGCTTAGGCCTGCTTTGCTTCCTCCTGATCTTCTCTCACAAAAAGAGAATAAACACTAAGACCACTACATTAAATTTGGCAACGCGAATTTAGCAAGCGTGAAACCTCTACACCACCAACTAGGACATGATCTGATATTGTAGCTTGTTGGGTACAGCTTGAAGGGAAGTAGTAGAACCTGAGGAAACAATAGTATTTCAGTGTTTCAGCTGACCTTTCTAAAGATCAACTACAGAGTTTGTAAAGAGAAACTACCCACTGTTCATATTTATGAAGGTAAAATATGAGTAATTAACAATAACAGTGTGTGATTCTTTATTAGTTGATGTACAACATATTACGTGATGTACAACCACACTGACAATCATGTAACAATGTATGAAAACTAAACACTAGAAATTGTGGTAAATTTCTTATCTTAGGTACTCTGTTTGAAGTGCAGTGAAGTGAGCTGAAACTTCATGACATGATTTTCATTGAAATAGTGAGAATTCGTTTCCTTTGATGAAAGGAAATGAAACAAGAAATCAATGAATGAAGTGAAAAGACAAATAAAGGAAATATAAGGAAGTGAAATGAAATTGATAAAAAAAAAGAAAATTCTTAGGAGAAGTTAAATTTTTGAAATGGATTGAAATCAAGTGCAGTAAAATGAATCAAAACTTCATGAAGTGATACTCACTGAAAGTGTGAGTTTTCATTTCCTTTTGTGAAATGCAGACATTTCATCACAGCAGGGTGCTGAGATTGCTCACTCTATACCTTTGGAATCTGGGCTAGCCATGGTGATGGAGACCACAGCAGCAGCACAAGTTGCCGTTAGGGTTTGGGTTAGGGTTCAGAGAGCTGCAAAAGTGTACAGCTCCAGGAAACCTGGGGCTGGAAAAGGCATGCCAAGGCAATCCTGACAGGGCACCAATTTTGCTATTTCCACATCCTTCTAATCTGGACCTCCCATGGTGATCAGAAACTCGGCCCCAGCAACAAGATGCCATTAAACCTAGAGTTGGGGTTAAGAGAGGAAAAGAGCCTAGAGCTCCAGGGACGCTGGGGCTGGAAAATGCACACCAAGAGGATGATGGTAGGGGCACAACATTGCTGCCTTCATGCCTTGCAGATTAGGGCCATAAATGGGGATGGGCACCTCAGATACAGCCCCAAACTTGCTAAAAGGTTAGTGTGAAAAATCTGAAAATCTGAAATGAAGTGAAAAGAATGGAATGGAATGAAATGACTGAAACTTCGTAAAATGATAGTCATTGAAATTTTGAGATTTCATTTCCTTTCAGGAAATGAAGATTTTTTCATTATGAGATTAAAAAGTGTTGAGCCAGCAATTTGGGCACCCTGCTGTGATGTCCTTGCAATGCCTTTTTGGGTGTCAGTGTCCCTGGAGCTGTAGGTTGAATTAACAACCTAAAACTAAGTTTTTTGAACTGTTTGTGGTAACTTTTTCATGTAGCTTGTCATTGGCTTTGTGAGTATGGCTCTGTGAAGTTTGTGTGCTGCAGTCCTATTTGCTCATCTTTTAAATATAACTATTTTCTGTACTTACTGCAGCACTGTTTCAAAATTCACACACCCTGCTATGGGATTTAATGGTTGCAACTGTCAGCCTTTGAGTAGCATCAGGTTATTCACAGTTTTGTCATATTTTTAAAGACTGGATGTCCATCTTTGGTCTATTCTGGTGTTGTCACAACTGGAAAATTTATTACAGTGTAGATGGAAAGAGTGATGCTGGACCTTTCTCTCCCACTACAGCCAATGAATGATGGTTAGAATTAGTGTTTGAACAATTAGCTGCTCATTGAGTAACAGAAGTGCAGACTAAGAAATCGGAGAAGGAGAAAGTGAGAAGGACAGAAGGATGAGAAGGGATGAGCAGGGTATATAATTAATGAAGATTTTTAATAAACTAGTTGGTAAGAACATTCATGATCCTGTCATGCAAAGGGAAATTACGGGTGTGATAAGTACCATGATAACCTCAGAGCCCATTAATCCTAAGGACGTTTCATTGATTTTATGCATTAATAGAAAAATACACATAATTATTTTGCTAAAATACTATTTTAAAATCTGTGAATGCAGAAGCCTCAGTTTACTTGTTGCCTCCCAGCACCTGGTGTGTCAAGACTGTTGGGAGGCATTTCAGCATCTCCATGCTAGGGGAGGGTTCCCCTCTCATCCTGTGTTTTGGGGCTGCCATGAATCCTGAAGCGGTGCCCACTGACTTACGAGTGCTGGGGCTTCTGCTGCTGTACTGGATCCCATGGAGGCAACAAGCTGCAGGATGGCAACAGATCTGCTCCACAGCTGTATGATCTTCCTCCTTTTCAGCTCCCAGAGGAAGCTAGATTTGCACTGAATGTGTCTAACTTCATGCAGAAAAATTGGGCCTTGTAGTATCATGACTTTTTTTTATCACAGTGATTACATCAGTCAGGAGATCAGTATTCACAAGCATGCCCTTTTTGCTCGTGCCCTGCATAACATTGGTCTCCTGCTGCTGTTTCCTGCTAGAATACTGCATCAGTTAAGTGAAATGGATATGCAACTACTATACTGTGCTAAACCACCCAGAAAGAGCAGCTTTTAAGAATAAATTTATCCTTGGCTTATATAAATAACCTTCAGCTTAAGAACAGAATTTGACTGTCTAATATCCAGAGGCAGGAGATTAGAAAAACCTGGCTATGATGGTGGAAGATTTCACAAGCTCATATTTGAAGCCCATGTAAACACCTCAGTTTGAAAATATGCAGTCAGGTATTTCTTTTGTCAGTCTATGTCACCACAGTTAAGGAGCATTGTTGTTTCTCATGAAGGAAAAAAGGAGGGGGGGTGGGGCTGGAACTGTCCCAGAGGATGGGAATGCCTGTTCCTGCTGCTACTTAGGGTTGGCAGTAGGTGCCCCTTTGGGCAGCTTTGGGTACTTTTGGGTACCTTTAGGCCTGGTACTTGTGCATGCCCCTGTCCCTCCCTTGGTGGCAGAAAAAGTGGGATGAAAAGCAGGAGGGAGAAGTGGCCAGCTGGTCTCTGTTTTCTTCTGCCGCAGGCAAGCGCTGCAGCCTTTGAATTCCACTTTGTCTGATGCCCAAGGCTGCCTTGCCTGCTGCTCTGACCTGGCTCTGCATTCCATTTTTCCAGCTCAAACATAAATAATGCTCTTCTCTTGCTCTGCCCTGACCAGATTAGTATTGAAGAAAAACTTGTAGCACATTAAATCTGAAGAGGAAATTTAATTGATTTTTAGTACAAATGAGCAGGCACATTATTAACAACGGACTTGGCATGAAGAGCTGCCTGGCCCTGGGCCTTTTTCCTTGCGTTTCCTTGCATTTTCCAACAGTGTTTGTGCTCCCTCTTGTGGCTTGCTCAGCCCAGTGCCTCCTGACGGAAGAATGAGCCTGGCCTCCTGAAAAATTTGTTTTCCTTAGACGTTTCCTCTGCATACAGGATGATTCACTGTTTCATGTCTATTGTATTTTGTTCATATTGCATATACTTCTGGCTTTGAAAAATTATAGGAAATATATATCTGTAACTAATAGGAAATCTGGCCCGTTATAATGATAATTTGACTACCTTATGTCTTTGCACGTTCTGGAGAATCCAGCCAGATAGGCTGGTTATATAGATTGTGTAGGCTTGGAGCAGCATATTAAAGTGCTTCTAAATCAATTTTTAGCCTTGCTGAATCTTTCTCCAAAGGAAGGTAAAATTCTGTCTGTTACTTCTCCAAAGAGCCTGAGGTCTGCTCTGTGGGGGAGTAAGTGTATGTGTATTGATTAGCCATGCTGGTTTTCACCACTCTATTTTCATAGGTAAATGATTGAGTCTGAGGCCAGGATATAGCATAGAATTATCAAACCTTATTTAAAAGGCTTTCTGCCACCCTCTTATTTACCTGTGTTAACTGAAATTCTGTTAGATTAGTGAGCTTCTAGATGTAACTAAAACAGGAATTTACTTCTGTGATGGATGACATGGATGAGGGTATTGAGTCTTTCATTAGTAAATTAGCAGATGACACTCAGCTGGGAGTGTGTGTCGGTCTGTTGGAAGGTAGGAGGGCTCTGCAGAGAGATCTGGAACAGTTGGATGGATGGGCAGAGTCCAATAGGATGAGGTTTAATAAGTCCAAGTGCCGAGTGCTGCACTTTGGCCACAGTAACCCCCTGCAGCATTACAGCCTGGGGACGGTGTGGCTGGACAGTGCCCAGGCAGAAAGGGACCTGGGGGCACTGGTGACAGCAGCTGAGCATGAGCCAGCAGTGTGCCCAGGTGGCCAAGAGGGCCAATGGCATCCTGGCCTGGATCAGGAATGGTGTGGCCACAGGAGCAGGGAGGTCATTCTTCCCCTGTACTCGGCACTGGTGAGGTCACACCTCGAGTGCTGTGTCCAGTTCTGTCCCCTCAGTTTAGGAAGGACGTTGAGACGCTTGAGCGCGTCCAGAGGAGGCAACGAGGCTGGTGAGGGGCTTGGAACACAAACCCTGTGAGGAACAGCTGAGGGAGCTGGGGTTGTTTACCCTGGAGAAAAGGAGACTCAGAGTGACCTTATCACACTCTACAGCTTCCTGAAGGGTGGCTGTAGACAGCTGGGGGTTGGTCTCTTTCTCCAGGCAGTGACTGACAGAATGAGAGGACACAGTCTCAGGCTGTGTCAAGGGAAATACAGGTTGGATATTAGGAAAAAGTTTTTTACAGAAAGAGTGATCAAGTACTGGAATTGTCTTTGAATCATCATCCCTGTACGTGTTTAAAAAAAGATTGGATGTGGCACTCGGTGCCGTGGTTTAGTTGAGGTGTTAGGGCATGGGTTGGACTCGATGATCTTGAAGGTCTCTTCCAGCCTTGTGATTCTGTGATCTGAGAGGGTAATGAGAAATACTCTTCATCTTCATGTGTCCCATTGTCTTCATGGTTTATCTAATTGACTTACAACAACATGCCCCCAATACACTGTGCCTTTCAGTTTTGTTTGCAGTGTTGGTGTGAGTTGAGTATTGAATACATGGGACGGGTCATGACTGAAATTTAGAACAGTGTCAGTGCAGATTCCATCTGCAATTACTCTTTTCTAAGGCATGCTGAAGCCTTCAGTAAGAGGCCCTTACACAACTGAGCAGGGTTTTCTTTCCTTATGCCAAATATGCATTTATTTTAGCACCCTTTCAGTAATATATCTGCTGTCTGGGTCTAAGGAGAGTTTGTACTTGGGAGCTCTTGAACATGAATTCTAATTATCCTCGTAGAGGTAAAATACAGGAGAGGATTTTTGTTCACTTCTGAACCTTTTCAGTACTGAGTTTAAAAGATCTTTTGGGTAGATAGTGTTAGTACAGCAGCTATATATATATATATATATATATATATATATCTATATCTCACACAATGCCAGTGTATACCTCAATGTCACATTATGGCTCCTATTAATCATGACTTTTGGCTTTACAGAGATAGTTGTAAAATAAGTGTTTATTTGAACCCATCGGAAATCAGTGAAACTTTACAATCCACAGAACTATGTATGGTTTTCACTTTCTCAGTTGCCTGAAAGCTCCTAAATGAGAGACTAATAGGACAGGAGAGGCGGGGGGGAAAGTGTGGGAAGACATTATTTTCTTTTCAAAACCACTAGAATAATGCCTACTTTCTCTTTTAGTGTGAGGAGATGATGGTAGCCATATGACTAGCAAACACTTAGGATGTTTAAGAGTATATAAAAGTATCTAGAGATGCTCGGAAAATAAATAGTTCAAGTAAGATATCTATTTATGGCTACACAAAATAGTCCAACTCATGAATTTTAGATGTATTTAAAATTTTAAGCAAAAGCTTAGGATATGGCAGTCTGTCTCCTGCCCTGGAGCTATTTCTATTAAAGTTAATTGCATGTCTGGTTTCCAGAGAATTACTTTGAAATCTACTGACAGTAGGGAGCATTTGCTTCGGCAACTGTTTTGAAACAGCTTATTGGTACCTACTGCTGCAATAAGGTGTGATAGAATAATGATATTTATTTTGAATTTTCTCTAACTACATTTTATACACCCAGATCAGGCTGTTGTAAGGCTGTCTCTGCTTTTAAAAGAGATTTGGGAGACCACACACTGCCAATTTCCAAGGTGAATGAGAAATTAGTGATTAGAAAAGGACACGTTGCTACCTAAAGTGGACAGAATGTTTTCCAGGAACAGTATGTACCAAGCCTGAGCTTTTGAGCATCAGCTCCTAATGACCAGTCCTTGAAACATGACAAAGAGGCACATAAATGATCATGTCTTCCTCTGAAAAATAATGAACAGAAATTATGTTGAAGAAGTAAAAGATCAGAAACTTTGATAACCATGCCTTATTTATCTAGACATTTACTGTTATTAGAAATAGAATTTTAAAATGAACAAAGGATTGTTGCTTTTCTGAGTGATGTCCATTCCATATTCCTATTTTTCTGCATATTTTTAAACTAGTTTTAATATTCTTTCATCAAAACTGTGTTCTTTTCTAACAGAAAGGCTCAGATGTGTGGATTCTGCTAAATAAAGAGGGAAGCATAATATATTTGAGACCTCTGCCTTATTGCAAGGAGGTTTGTGAGGCCATCATGGATTTTGCTGTGGGAAAGGGAACTGAACTGGTACATACAAAATATTTTTGATAAAATGATGTTCAAGTGAGACAGCATGTACTTGAAATCTAATATAGCATACATTTATTCTGCACATAACACATAGTTGTATCTGAACACAGGGGATTCACTGATCCTGAGAATATGTCAGCTTCCATTGGAAACAGCTTGAGATATACATCAGTTACGTAGCAAGACCATTTTATATCCAGATGAGACGTGTCACCCTGCAGAGGGAGCCATTGGGTTATCAAGCCAAACAAGACCGCTGTCTTTATTGCAGAAATTTGACTTTTGCGTGTATGTGTTCTTGTTAGATCATTAGTTTCATTTGTTTGTTTTATAGTGAGTTTGGATGAATGATTACAGATTTAATTTTCTTCAGGCTTAGCCACAGTTTGCAGAAACTCATTGCTTAAACCATTTATCCTTCCTAGAGGTGACAATTACACGCTTAGTGCTTTCTCTACAAAGGAAACAAGATAGGAAAAGAGGTTCATCCTGTTCCAGAGTAGCAAGGACAATGGTTAATTTGTATAAAATGCAGCAGATCTCACAAGGGTACAAACTGTCCAAGCGTCATATCAGGGTTTAGACTGCTCTGTGCAGATGGAAGCAGAATTCTGCTGAGGAAAAGAGAACAGAGTTATTTTCATGGGAAAGAAGACTTACTATCAGGGACAGTCTGATGTAACACGTACAGAAAAGGGATGGTCTTTACCAATCAGAATTTAATTTGTTGCTGTTTAACTGTAATTATACTGTACCCCATCATTGCTAGACCTCCCCCAAATCAGAAAGCTGCACTCCTGGTTGTTCTTTGCCAGTCTGCAAAGGTGACTATGTCTGGCATTGCCTCAGATGTTGGCAGTAGACACAAGCTGAATTACAATTATGTCAGACAGTTCCTCTTGGGAAGCTAAAGCTGTTCCATTTGTATTATATGTGAACTGAACTAGAAGACATAGAGCTAAGAGATTTTTAATTCCAAATAGAGGTTCAAGAGTTGTTTTATGCTGCAGCATAAAACTTACTATTTGAAAGTTAACATTCTACATCATACTTCAGATTTCAGTGTTCAGTTAAAGCAGTTATTTTGCTTTCTTCCAAAGTAAATGTGCCACCAAATTAGGAACTCCACCCATTTCAGAGCAATACAAGTCTGAAGAACAGAGCAAGTAATTTTCTCCATGTCAGTCCATTTCCTAAGGTCTGTGATTCTTCTCCCTTTATTTTGGAGGCATTTAAGCATCTATGAGCAAAATGTATCTCTGATCTGCAAGACTTTCTGTGTTACGACAGAATTGTCTTTCTTGGAGCCAGTGTATGTCCAAGAGTGCTTCTGTTCTTTCCACAAACATTATTTGCTCTAGTAAACTATAAGGCTGTGTTACCTAGAAAGTTTTCTTATATTTTCTGGCTTATTCTGCTCTTTCACAGTCCTCCTAAAGTTGTTTTTTATAACATTTTTGAAGTGGTCTCCACTGAGTCTTGCACACCCCTGTTTAGATAATACTGGAGAGTTATCTTCTCATTGCATTTCTTCCTTCTAAGAAAGAGAGAAGCATGCTTTAGTTTTAAAACAGGATTGTTCTTCCTTAGCAGCTTGTATTTTCAGACCAGTGTTGTCAAATGTGTCTAGATTTTGGTCAGGTCATAATAAGACTTACTGACTTATAGTATCTTCCTTGGAAAGCGATACTTTCCAAATATAACTTGCTTAAAATTAAGGACAAGGATTGCTAATATTGTCTTACACTGATGAACAGGCCTGAGAAATATGCTGGGGGAGGAGGAAATACCAGTAGGATGGGGAGACCAGTAATCAATATCATTACTGCAAATTGTTCTTCCTATTCCAGCACATGCTCTCCTGGTTCCTCATTCTCCACTGAGTCACTTTCTGGCCCAGTTAAAATTAATAATTCATAAAGGCAGATTACAGGGGTTTTTTTACATGCTTCTTGGACTGTACTGCAATTTACAGTATAAACATGGAAACCTTTTCCATGCATCCATGGAAACCATGGCAATTTCACATTCCCATAAAACTCTATGCTAGTACTTCAGTCAGGTTTTGGCTTTATTTTCTCCCTAGCCCACAAATGCCTTTGCAGGTCAGTCATCTCAATGCTACTTCAAATGGGCTTGGAAAAATATGACCATGCAAGCAAAACCTCTTGTTTTTGGTACTTGAAGATGATTTCATAACGATGCTCCTTTCCACTGCATGCCTGGAAACCCTGAAATAACAGCAATATTTTACTTACAGAACTGATAGACAGAAACTGCCTGCCCTGGTTGGAGTGAAGTAAGTGTTCTTCTGTCAAACTTGTGTGGTACAGACAATGATTTTACTCAGTCCTTTGTTGCCCAAGCAGGCTGGTAGGAAGAACCAGCAAATATCTTGTCTCACCCAGTTCCCACAGGAAGGCTCAGGTATCAACCATGTACACAGTAGTCTTGTAAAGTAGCAGTATTACTAAACAGAAGTATTGGCTCACTTTGTCACTACAATTTCATTCTTAAAAAAATAACATACCAACCAACCAACCAACCAACCAACCAACCAACCAACCAACCAAGACTCTAGAGAGTTGTTCAGCTTATCTTGGAGCAACTACATATGTTTGATTAAATGCCAATTCCATTGCCTGTACTGACTAAAATTGTTGATGACAATGCTCATCAAAAATGCATGGCCTCAAGCTATTGTTCCACCAGGGTGCAGGTGTTCTGTAGGTCCTATATCAAATTTGTCATACCCGTGGATGTCTTGAATATCCTAGAGCATCCAGATGTCAACAGGCACCTCCATGGCTGCAAAAGTTTGGAGAATTAGACCTCCGCTGACTTCAATGAAAACCTATACATTTATCTCATACCTGAGCATTTAAATTTTATGTGTCCAAATATGGGTGTCTGAATGTGGGCTTGAACTTTCCCCCATCTGGCTTTGTAAAACAATGAGTCAGTCATATCACTCGGCAAGTGAGTTTTATTGAGGGCTCCTCTTGTCTTCCTCTTTCTTTCTTGAGCAGAATACTATGAACTTCATCTGGACACTTTGGTTCCCAGGCAGCTAATCACCTACCATGCAGGCTGTCACATGTCATAATGCTTTATCCAGATGCATGATCTGGCCCAGTTTTTTACAATTATCTGGTGGCCACACAGTTTGAGGCAAGCTGCTGTCTGGAATGTGCTCTGTGTGTGCATTGTGATCGTTGCTGGTTTCTCCTATGAGTTTGACACTAATGAACGCAATTCCACTAAATGGTGTAATTTCCTTGGAATAGTGTTCTCTAACTGAAAAGCATTGAAATATTTTTGGCTAGCACTACTTGAGAAGAATGAGATGAACAGAGGTCTTTCAGGCTTTTTTTTATTAAAAAAACAAACAAACAAAAAAAAACAACAAAAAAAACATGTTTATGCCATCCCAAGTCAGTAGGGATTTTTTTCATTTCAAAGTGAGCAGCTGCTGAAGTATTATGGGCTTCAACAGGAGATATTTAATGCTACTATAAAAGTAGCACAAGAGATGGAGGGAAACTGTTGAGAATATTAGTCCTGAAAACCATGTTCTAGCTGAAATAGCTTTGCTTAGGAATATATAATTAACTTGAAAAAAACCCCCAATTTTGACTTCTCCACAATGAGTAAAGCATTGTCAATTGAAAAAAATTGTTCCTGAGAATCTTTCAAGTCCAGTGCTGTTTGTTCCTTCATACTTGTGGTAGCATTCTGAATGTTAAGCATTTTTCAACTTGTTTTTATCAGTTTGTTGTCAACTGGTGAAAAGGAGATCCAAAATGCTGCCAAATCAAGACTGAGTAATTTGCATGCATTTAGCATTCTGGGGAAACTAACTGCATGAGATACAAGGCAAAAGGGACCCCAATATAAGGCTTCACCAGTAGAATCTACTTTGCATCCCAAAATGTTGGCTATCTCCATGTGGCTTCTCCATTGCTGTACTGCCCAATCATCCCAAATTATGCTGACATTTCTGTACAGCAGTACAGTACTAGGTCTCATACAAGTAACCAAGCTGAAGACAGACCCCACATGAAAGTCAGGAGCAGCAGAAGGAGTATATCTCTGTAGTTTAGTGATCTGTGAAACCTCCTACTCATGAAAAGACAATCACTACAGCAGAGATTTGAACCACTTCTCTTACCAGGCAAGAAGATATTCTTACTGCTGCTAACAAAGAAGAAGAAAGCAATTCTTGATCAGAGCACCACAGGGAGGTGATTTTTCTGATGGAGAAAGTAATTGTCTTCCATTAAATAACTTGAAATCCCAAATTTCAACATTGCTTTCCTTAGCAGCTATTTTAGGTTTCACATTTAATTCCAGTGTCTAATTATTTCTTTAATCTTCATTTTAAAAAGCTGTTGAAATAAAGGTCAGAGAATGTTAACTATAAATTTCCCAGGCCACTGCCTTTCTAGAATTCCTTTGCTGTTACTAGAATAAGCCAAAATGTTATGACAGCAAAATGGATAAAATATGCTAATATGTTTTTACTCCTACAATCCTAGCAAACATGAAGATCACAAGACTTAATGATTTAGGAGACATATTTCCATGGCTTGATCAATTACTGAGTTAACAAATGAAACCCTTTCAAATACAACATAATAAGAATGTTGAACATTTCTTTGTATCAGATTATGATTTAGTTTCAGGGGACACTGGTAGACATAGTGGCTATCTTTTTTTCCACAGTGCAGCACAAAACAAGCCATTATCAGAAACTCAAACCTTTAAAATGCTGAACCTATAAAAACTGGCTTTGTCTGTCTTGGAGACAGACATTTCCTTAATTCTGTGGAAACAGAGCACAGGGGTTAAGTGACTTCCCAGCTTGTTGTCTTAGTCAGACTTCATAATCTGTCAGATTTCCCTACAAGTGCTCTCACACTTGGCTTACACTACACTCCTAACAGCAGCAAGATTTGGAAAATCATTAGTAAGAGAACAAATGTAAGTGCTTTGGGGATGAACTTTTTGGTTTGTTTTTGTATTGTGCCCATTGTGGTTAATGTATTTGACAGCTGACATTACAAACCATGACGTCTCCTATGGAAAGGAACAGCATTGGCACACACATTCACTATGCAAGAAGTCTAGCTGAAGGAAATTTTGGCACTTGCAGTCATAGCTCCAAATGGAAAAGACAGATCCCCACAGAGACTGTTCAGACTGACCTTGGGTAATAAAATACGATTTCATGTTCATGGACATAAATCCATGGAATTGTCTTGTTAGCAATGCTAGTAGCACTGCATCAGCTCATGCAGGCTTCATAAGCAGAAATGTTAAGTGGGAAAAAAAATGTAGCGTAAAACAATGCGTTGCAAGTACTTGGATGAAGCAACAGCCAGAGAAATCAAATAAGAGAGCAAAATCTGTCTGTAGCTGTAAAAAAGGTTTTGGCCTGGGCAAGGCCACGGGTGAGCAGTGAATTATGAAGTATCAGAGCAATAGCTATGGCAGGGCAGACGGCATGCGGCAATAAAGGTGCTGCCTAGGAATTAGGGAGGCAGGTCTGTGGCAGAGAGCTGGGCAGGAGGGGAAAGCAGGGAAAGCTTAGAGAATCTGGCAAGAATCTGAACTCCACTGAAATAGCTGTCTTTTCCTGCCTCAGGCTTTCTTTCTGAAAATGGGCTAGCTGCCGATAGTGTAGATCCTTTGCTGATAATATACAGAAGCTATGTTTTAGCTGCTAATTTGCCAGAGATGTCACTCAGGAAACCTTGAAATCTGTAGCAAAATTAAATAAGAAACTACATGAGCTGAATGGTGATTAGTTCCTACAGTTCAGTTTGCTGAGTCAGAGAAGAATACATCTCACGTGGCTGATATCAACAGCACTTGCTCACCACAGAAGAGGCTGAAGTCAGTGGGAGATGAGTGTAGGCAGTGCCTACACAAGTATTTAACAGATTAAATTGGTTTGACCATCTTTGGATTTGTTTTTTAAATGAAGTTATACTTTTCCTCCTCCCTCTCTTTTACATCGGTTTTGTCAGCTGCTGTTGTTTACAGGAACCATTAGGAGAGAAGCAAAGCTACAGACCCAGCAGAGTTCCTCAAGGTCAGCTATTATGAGGCTGGTGTCTATAAACAGCATTGTGCACTTGCTGTCAAGGTCCACAGGCTCTTCATTCCTAGCAACTGAAATCTTCTGTTAGTGGTAATTGGGAGGTAAATCGTGGTCTTATGACATCAAGCCACTGAATCTTTTTTTCACTTCTATCCTTTTTGGTTTGCATGAGCGCTGAGAAGCAGTTAGCATGATTTTCATATTAGCTCACCTTAATGCTTAAGAGTGCTTGGATATCACAAAGGATCAGTGGAATTCAAGGACAGAAAAACTACACCACAGACAAAGAAATGCATGTTTTTGAGGCTTTAAACACAGTAACAATAAAACCAAATAAGAGAAAATTATATTAAATATTGTGGCCAGTTGGTGACCCTTTCAAGACACCAAATTAACAAGGATTAAACTCAGAATCACTTGTAACAGCAAGCTCAGACTCATGCTGGTATAATTTGCAATAACATTATGGAGAAGTGGGGCTGCCCTTTCCTGTACTCTCTCGAGATGAGCAGAGCTGGCCACAGGGCAACCCCAGGCTTAACTCTGATGCAACAATCTCACTTGGAAATGCTAGGTTGGTACCTCACTATGATGACACAGGAGACAGAGTAGAAACTACAAGTGTCAGCAGATGTCCATCTGTGTGGGTCTCTAAGCATACTTAATGTGTAATTTACCCACAAAGAAAGCTCTGAGTGCTCTGTCTTAGCTTCTGGCTCTGCAGATGGGCCTTTGCTTTTCTTTTACCTTCGGCAGTATGTGACCTGTGGCTAGCAATGACAACACTTTCCTGGCATACGCAATCTGTAACACATGAGATAAAAATGCATGGTTGTTTTTGGCTTTTGGGTGCAATGCTCCCAGCTCATTCCAGTATCCCCATTCCTATCTGCATTTATATATCTGTGTTAGTGCCTCCTCTTTGACACCAGCAGAAATGTGGTGTCATACTGTCATACAGGCATACTGTCCTGGATTTCTTTCCCAAATTGCAAAATGTCAGAAGAGACTTTACTCTCAAACCATAGTTACCTTGAGCAGAGACAAAGCAACCATGGAAAGTTCAAGCTGTCAAGAAATGTAATAAGTGAGGAGTGTCTTCAGCTAAGAAACTTAAATAACTTTTTCCAGTCTTGATTGCCTGTTGCTACCTGCAAAAGCCATGATGAGACAGGAGTCTATAAACCCAGATTTGTGTTCTGGACTCACGATGGGAGTTCAGCTTGTTAGATATGAGAAGATATACTTCCAAGCGGATTTCAGATTTTGCAGAGGTAAAAATAGGGACAGGTTCATACCTGATGTCCTTCCTTAAATACACACTAGTGCTAATCCCAATGTTTAAAAGGTACCTGCTGGAAGATCAATCAAAAAATCTGATTTTATCTTCTTTTTCATATCCGTGTCAATCTACAGGTAGTCTGCATTGTGCCCTTTAGGGTTGTCTTCAGCTAGAAAAGACTAATGAAGATGCCTGCCTTTAGTTCAGGAAATGCATATATCAGTTTGAGTGACAAAACAGCTAAAAATGTAACCTGCTTCTTCATTCCTCACTGTGAAAGTATTTAGTGGGGACAGAGCTCCTGGCTTGGGGTTACATTATTAAGAAACGGTGTTTTTTCCACTTTTCAATGTTCTAAATGTGTGGTGGAGTAGTGTCCCTCAACTCATTTCTGTCAAGCAGATGTGGCAGCTAAACCAAGACAAACGGCCTGGCGGCTGTCAGTGGAGAGATATAAAGCCTTCACAGGCAGCATTTTGCTGTCAGCTGCACCAGAGGAGTCATGAATTGAAGTGGCCTCCAGAGTGAATTTTCTTCCCTAAGCTAACTGGGCTGCTCAGCAGCATGGCTAAAATAAAATTTTGAAATCCTAAGCATGAAGTATTGTAAGCAGAGACCTGGTTGCTCATATTGTGAGAAGCAAAGGTGTCAAAAAGGAAAGAAATTAGCTGAGTGAAGGGTCTGGAGAGACCATTTTGCCTCTTTTGCTACTGCTGAGTGATAACAGCAACTGCTGGGTCTTGGGTTCCCTCTCTCTTCCATGCTAAAAACAGACTGGTTTTCCAAAATGTCCAATACCTTGCAGTCTTTCTTAGGGTAGAACCTCCTCTGCAGCATTTGTGCATCAGTTGGTGACTGCCTTAATGATGCAACGGTTTAGTCAGAAATGTCACCTTGGAAATAACGTCACTAAGCTTATTACAATCATGTCCATCCTTATTTTGTAGGGCTGAGGTCACTTGAGGTAACTTTAAACCCACCTGAGAGCTGTAGTGAAAGTATCCTGCTTTATTAATTAAGTCACAGGTGAAAGAAAATTAGTATATTCTTGAGGACATTGGAAATTCCTAATTCCATTCTCAGTTTGACAGCATTTGCAAGCACGATTTGCAGCATGTGACTTCTCCACCACACTTTGCTATCTTTCCTCGGAAACAAAAAAACTCTATAAATCCCGGGTTTATGGTCACTTTTGTGGGTAGTTTGGTGTGTTAGGAAAGCATGTTCCAGTGAAAAAAGTAGAGAAGTTTTGGGCTTGCACATTTGTCCTCTGAAATTAGGTGTGGTGGGAGGCACAGAGCTGTCCAAGATGAGAGGCCAGTTTAAGTGACAGGTCTTTATATATGCCTTAGCATAAAAAATTCCACTGTCATTATCAAAACAGCTCTGTCTCTTGGAAATACTAAACTTCATAATAGCTGCAAGCTTACAAGTGCAAGGTTTAGGAAGGCAAGAAAAGGAAATGTTGCTTGAAGGTTTCGTTAATGTGCAGAGCTGTTTAATTAATCAGTGCTGGTATCTGTTTATCAACCTGACAGCTGCCTCCCTCATCTCCATCCCACTGTTTGTTGACACTCCATTTGCTCCTTCATTTTTGGAGAATGGAACATTGAGGCAGTAAAAACTGGTGTAAAATGTGACTGGTATGGGAATAGTGTAAATTAAATCTTTCATTGATTTTTCTTGAAAGGGAAGGTGACCCTACCCTGTGTGAAGCTGTAACCATGGCAGCAGATCTAGTCACTGGGAAAAAAATGATGCTGCTTTTACAGTGGGAGGTGAAAATGGACATTCTGAGCTAAATGTTTTCCAGTCCATGATTGGAAGCTGGAGACCTTTTTATTTAAAAGACTTTGACTTTCAAAACAGATTATGCTACTCTGTTTCTTGCAGAAAAGATGTCAGTGGGAAGAGACCACATTTGATAATTGGGCTACACCAACACACAGAACTGAGGGACACTTGCATCAGAAGAAAGCCAAATCCCTGCTGATAGTTGCCAGTAACAGGTGTCAAGGACACAACAGTGTCCCAGATAATGCAGGGATCAACAAAAGATAAAGGATCTTTACATCATTGTCTGCATAAAGGCACCTTTAAGCACTGAAAAAGGACCTGTATGTAACCAGGAATTCAGGCCATAGCACCTATGGGGCCCTGTAAGTCTCTGAAGTCCTTTACAAAGAGACAATTGTCCTTATTGCTTGGGAAAAGGGGCAGCATGGATACTGAGCCATTAAGGCCAGTTTGCCTGCCTGAAGCTGAAGAGAAAAATCTGTGCCAAAATTAGTGCTGAGAAGCATGCTCTTCAAATCTGTGCTCAGAGCATTGCTGATCCTACACCACTTGTTCCCACAGCTCCCAGAGGGCTGTCCTAAGCTGTGCACTCTGTGGTTAATTAGAGACCTCTGTCCCTCTTTCTAGTCACATCAAGAAAAGTCAGCTTGGACGCCAGAAACAGAAACTTGTTCCGCAGCAGCATTTTGATTCAAAGCTAGTTTTGTAATCCCTGCTGTGCTACAGAACCATGGTAAAATTAAAAACACTTGTTCTTCTAATGCAAGTTAAGAGAGAGACAGAGACTTATATCCAAACTGTTGCTTCTGCTTTTTTTGGATGGCTGTTGCTCCATAGATGAATTCTCTGCAGTAATACATATCCAACTGGAGCTCAGGAAATAAGAGAAAACAATAAGCAACTTCAAATGCAGCATTGAAAATCTGCCAGTACCAGGAATTCTGCCCACTGACAGAGCTGGACATGCTGCATGCTTTACCCCGTATGCTTTCTGTATACACTATCTAAGGGCTCCCTTTTGAAATTTAAATCCGACCCCAAACTTCCTTACCAGTTGTACAAAAGGCTGTGGCCTTGTTTGTGCCTCCTGGAGACACATCAAGCATAAGACTTGCTGCAGAGGCCAGTCACATTTCCAGTGGAGCTGTTAAGACATCTGTTTCTCAGGTGGTGACTCGTTTTGCTCCAATAGAGTTTGTATTTACAGCACTGTCCCCCTGGCCAAGCTGAGTGGGAAAGCAACTGTAAGCAGGCAATAAGGGGAAAGGGAATTTGCTCCAGTAGGCACAGAGGAATGTAAGTCTTCAAAAAAGATTGGTTTGAGGATAATGATCAAAGGAGAGAAGCAGAGGTCAGAAAAAAAGGCAAGTGTGAAGGCTAGAGAATCAGAGGACGGGAGAAAAAGAAATTAAAAAATATAGGAAACACTTTAATGATCTTGCTTGAAGATTTTAAAGGCGGAGAAGGATCAGATTTCCTTCAGCGCTGGGTCATTGCTGAAAGACTTCACTCAGATCCTCGGAAGATGCATTTTCCATCTTGACAGCTAACAAATGATTGTTCAGGTTGACTGGAAAACCTCTTTTTCAATAGACTAATCTGCTGTTGGGATTTCTCTGGCTTTTTTTTTTTTTTTTTTTTTTTTTTTTTTTTTTTTTTTTTTTTTTTTTTGGTAGAAATTGGAAGAGAAAGAGAAATAAAGCAGATCTCTCTGCTTCCCTTTCATATGAGTCCCTGCTTTTTCCAACTCATAACTGATTCTGATGCTGTGTAGGGAGTGTATCTCCATCTCTATCTCTATCTCTATCTCTATCTCTATCTCTATTTCCATCTCTATCCCTATCCCTATCCCTATCTCTATCTCTATCTCTATCTCTATCTCTATCTCTATCTCTATCTCTATCTCTATCTCTATCTCTATCTCTATCTCTCTCTATCTCTACATCTATATCTAATCTATCTCTATCTCTATCTCTATCTCTATCTCTATCTCTATCTCTATCTCTATCTCTATCTCTATCTCTATCTCTATCTATATATATATCTACATCTCCATCTACATCTGTCTATATCTATAGATCTGTATCTCCATAATAGTAAATGAGAAAGGGTAAAGGGAGAGCTGGCCATTGAAAGACAGGAAAGGAGAAAATAATAGAACATTTAGTGGCAGGAGAACATCCACACAATAGAGCACATTAGAGGACATGACAAGAAAATGAAAACAATGTGGTTTTTAGAGGAAAATGCCAATGCAGATGGACAGATTTAGGACAGAAAATAGCAGATACGGATATAAGCAGTTAGTGGGTGCATAAGGTGAAGCAAGATTTTGTCCCAAACTTCTATTTGGGCAGTAGATAAAGCTTCAAATATTGTCTCAGTTTTAGCAAATAGATTTTTAAAAACCCAGTAACAAATACTTTTCAAATAAAATCTTTAATGAGTATCTGTTGGTTATTTTTGCATAACCTAAGCAAAACTAGCAAAGCATATTTCTAAATGACTAAAAAAAATACTGTTAAAAGCCTTTTGCAAGATTAACTTTGTGACTCAGATTAGCATATTGAAAAGGCATAATCATACTCCCAGCAGGAGATGAAAATGCCCAGTTTTTCAGAAATATTTGATTTTTGCTGTATTGTGATCAGTTGCATATTGTAGCCATGTTATGTTGAGTGTTTTTTAATTGTGAAGCCACACAATATGAAATACCTTCTAGTGGCATATGATACCGGCATATGATTTATAAAATCCTCATTTTGCTTGGGAAAGGTGATATTAGTAACACACTGGAGGAGTTGTTTCAATGCTGAGAGCTCAGAATAGTCCACAAAATGCTCAAATGTGCACTGATCTGGATAATCATACTACTAACACATTCTTTAGGCTTTGATATGGCTCAGTTTCAATGTAGGTAATATCAGTGCATAGGCACATCTGAGAGTGTGTTTATGTGCAGAACAAAAGAAAAAGCACAGGTAGAAGGCAAAGGAAAACTGCTAGTGTAGAATAGAACACAGGCCTTCATTAAAGAGTTGTAGCTGTTATTGTATTATTTATACAAAAACTCATGGTTTGATTCCTGAAAATGCTAAGTGCTCTTTCTGACAACATACACGCATTCTTTGGATCAAAAATGCATTAAACTCCTAAAAGCTCCTAGGAGATGCCTGCAGCTCCCTCCCTGACAGCTGTGTGGTCACAAACTGAGCCAACAGGGGACGAACAAACTAACGAGGAAAGCTTTGATGGAGGTGACAGAGCTGAACATCCACGTAGGCAGAACCTGAGATAAGTTAGTCTTGAGCTTACAGAAAGCACCTGCTTCAAAGACAAAGCATACCAACAGTGAGACTAAAAATTAAGTGCTTCAAAACTGGCCTTTGTTACAAACCTTATCTCCTTGACTTCTTTCTCCTTCTCCTCTCCACCACCCTATATATTGTATTTATTTGGATAGGGGATGCATGCCAGTGCTTGACCAGTGGTTTGCTTCACATACCAGCAAGAAATCAGATCACAGAGAGCTGAGACTTTTTCTAATGTTAATTAACAGGTACACTGCTTTCATGCTTGTGATTCATGTTGGAGATCTCAGATGCTAACTTATGGCACAGAAAAACAAATCCTGCCCTGTCTGAACTAGAGGGTGAAGAATGCCATCAATATGAGTTGGTGCTTGAAGAAATCCACAGGTTCAGCTTTTTTGTGGTGTGAGCCCCCTATTCATTGGTTAGGCTAACCAAATTAAATTAGATGAATATTAAAATACAAGTGTCAGGATAATGAATAACATTGCATTATCAAAACCATAAAGATCACAGTCTTGCTTTTTTATTAGATATATGTTTTTTCTTCTATTTAACTCAATAAGAGTGATCTTTTCCAAGGCTATATTATGTCAAACACTCTGTTGTATTCATAATTTTGGCTCATGAACAATAATTCCTCAGGGAAACCTTTCTTGGTCACCACCTTGCTTGCGTAGATGTGCAGCTTAAATGTTGATGATCTTTTCTTGTTCAGAGTAGAAAAACATGCAAATGTCAGAGACATAAAACCCTTTCCAAACAAGAAGCTAAGTAGTGAGCATTGTTCAGGGTCTGCTGGTTTCCTTCTGCAATGTTTTTCACCTCACAGTGAAGTCTTTCAAAAATGGAGGGCTGCTCCTAGGGATATCATGCATAAGAAGAGGAAGGCTTCACTTAGTGATGGGGAAGGGACAAAACCAACTGACATGATGCAAAATGTATTTCTAAAATGCTGAGGAGGTCTAGTTCCTGTTTCTCTTATGCTTGACGATTCCTGTCCGTTGGCACTTTATTATTTGTACTGTGCTAATCCCTCTATCACTAGCAAACATAGCAAACATCGCACAGGGGTGAGGTTTGACACCCTTTGTTTTGTATAATCTTTAAAGGTGAATTGTGCCATTTTTCACCATTTCTCTCTTGAGAGCATGGCTTTCCATGTTGTGCTTACAGGCTACATAATCCATCACATTGTATTTTTTCATGGACTGAAGAAGAGCATGTAATTGAGTAGATACTCTCAGACAAAGATTTGTGTCCATCAGCATGTATTCAAAATTACATAGTAAGACTGTACCTGTGCAGGGGAGTCCACCAGTGCCGACACCCTGCCTGCTCTTCTGGCCGGCTCTGACCATGGGCCAGAGGAGCATCTTGGAATAAGGAAGATAGAAAAGCTCAAGGAGAGAGCTGAAGCACAGACTGACAATGATTTTTCATTCTTGTGTCATCCTCATCAGCCTGATCAATTTATATTTACATGAGTTTACTAGAATTTTTATCCCTGGAGGAACAACCTTCATAAAGAAGCCTTGATGAAGAAAGATCTTCCTTGTGTCCAAGAGTTAGCATGATGATAGGCTCCCAGTGTAACCCTCCAGGATGTCCCTTGTGCTGGGACTGGGCCCCTTCAGACAGCGACTCCGCCAGTGCAACACGTGGAGTGCTGACATCACCAGCCATCTTATCCCTCCTCTAGCATCTAATCTAGGGTACCTTGCAGCTCCAACACGGAAACACTGCACTTCCACTCCTGTATTAACAGAAGGGCAAAATCATAAAAGGTCAAGAAAGCCAATATTATTTGGAAACACCTTCAGATTTCTCCCTTAATTCAGCTGTTCTGGGACCCCTGAACCAGTGTGCATAAAGGACACCAGCACCTAAGTCAGGAGGCATACTTGCTGCTTTCCTGGAAAACATTGATGCTGCTGAAAATCTGTTCCCTCCTCCCTCAATTCTGCCTTCCCCTTTCTTTTCTGGTTCAGTGTTAGGGAATCAAAATGCCAGGCAGAATATTCTGTAGCTAATAGGTACGAGGATGAGCAAAATAAAATAACTAGGATCAGTGGGAGCAAGCTAACCTTATTCTGTCAGGAAAGATGTGAGTAGATGTATTAGCAGTCAAAATAATATTTGCTTTTGGATTAGGTGTACTGCCCTGAACTCACTGCAGTCATTTAGCTGAAAAACAATATAAAAGTTAAAAAAACACGCCAGTGGCAGAAAGGAGGTTTTGTTTTTCCCCAGAGCAAACTAGAAAATTCACACATACCTTCCTATAACTTATTCTATAAGTTCTATAACTTCCCTTCTGTGACTGGGAGAACATCCAAATGGAAATGTTTTTATGGCAAGTATAATAAAAAAGTGGCTACTACCTAAGTTTCATCAGATGCCTCTGGGTACCATTGCGGACCAATCAATAAAAATTACTTGTTCAAAGAAAAGTCACAAATTAATTAGATCATTCTACTGGGTGTCTGTCATCCTTGATTTAAAAAGTACACCCCCCAAGATGTCACGGTTGAAAAGTGGGAACCACACAAAAATTACATTATGCAACAAAATACCTTGGGATCCATTCTATGAGGTCAATAAAAATGACCTCATTAATCTCCTTCTGAAGCAAATATGTATTTCAGCAATTAAACTGATAGACATCTCTGGTTCTGTTGGCTCAGAAAGGATGTTTACTTTCCTACCTGCATCTGGCCCCCTACATCAGACAAGACAGATGACTACAGTGTATAAGCTTTTTCCTGCATAGTCTCTGAAACAGATTGAGATCTCTAGACAGTAATGCACATTGGGAACCAGAGGAGCTGCCCAACAGATGGCTTGGGAGACTTCAAGCCGGTTCTCAAAAACAGTTTAGGAATTAAGGAGCTGATGGGACTTGCGTTTATTTGAGAAATGGAATTTTAAGATCTCCTGGATTACCACACTGCTTCCAAATGTTGGCCTCAAACCTAGTTCTATTGAGGATACAGGGTGAGCTAAGAATATTCAGTGGAACTGTGTGGGTGTAAAACCACTTCCAGTTTTTCCAGCTATTTAGATTACTGGGGAAGATGCTGTACGTCTGACTGTTTCACTTGGATATAGAGCTCACGGATCTCAAGTCAAGTACAGCGTTTTGAGGTTAGAGCTGCTGAACCAGATAAGCAGAAGGATTTGGTGACAGACAAAGCCTGTAAAGACACTGCAAAGCAAGCTAATTTGGTTAAAAAAAAAAAAAAAAAAAAAAAAAAAAAAAAAAAAGGTTTTTAGAAGAAAATCTTCAGAAATTTTCAGGAGTTTGCCGATTACTCTGAAAAACTCTGGAACGCTGACTACTTTTATTTGAAATTTTAATTCCATGCACAGGAAGGCCAGGATACTAGATGAGAAGATTAAAAGGGAGACTCTGAGGGAAAAAAAGGTAGGGTACATCTGAATCAAAGCAAAACATCTAAACCAAAATTCTGACAGCAGTTAGTTGTCTTTGAGCTGGGGACAGAGTAAATGTGGCCCACAGCCACTTGACATGAATAAAAAGAATCTCCTAGATAGAGATACTTTTAAAAAAATATCTTTCTGTCCTGGAAAGTATGTAGGATTTATCACTAATCAGGAATGGTGCCAGACTAACAAATCAGACAGTTTTCAGAAAATACCTCAGTGAGGACATTCCCTTCCCATTGGAGAGCAGCACCATGCCAGAGGCATCCACAGAAACATTACCAAGGTCAACACACAGACAAATGTGCTCAGCAATGCCACAGGGGCAGCAGCACCATACTACTGAACATCCCAACAGGAATATGATGCTGAGGACACAATGCTGGGGAGTTGTAGCTATCCCTCAGAGGAACAGGCAGCTTTGCTAGGCTGTTATTCTGGGAATGCATGAGGAAGGGATGGTGATGCTGCTGAGGATGCAGAATAAGTCCTGAGTTCATGTGGCAGAGGCTACATAGATCCAGGACTGGATGGCTCCTTTGTAGCATTATCTGGCTTATCTTATCCAGGAAATGAAGCACTTTCATTTCTGAAGAATTTGTGCCTACAGCAAAGAACCTTGCTTAGAAGTTGACCTCACATTAATAAAAAAAGGTCTGGAGGACACAAAGATAGCCTGAAGTCTTATCAACAAGAAGTTTCCTTGAATCACAGCAAACTCATCATTCTGTAAATTATTAAGCATTAAAGAAACATAACCCCTTCACTTTTATAATTTTATCATTTTTCGACTACTTTTCTACTAAGTAATAAAAAAAAATGCAAGGATTTTTCACATGCAATTAGTACAGGTGATACTGTATCTGTTTGAAAACCATTACATCTGTTTCTAATTTACACTTAAGCCCTTTTATACAGTGTAGAGGGCCTTAAAGGGTGTAATTTATACTCACACACACTTCCAAGGCCCTTTACATTGCCAGTGTACCAAACAAAGCCATGGCAGCCTGCAGGAAAGAGGAAATTGGGCATGGTTCCTCTAAAACTGAACTTCATGGCAGACCTGCAGCCAGCACTGAGAGGTGAAAGGGCACCTTGA
Source organism: Hirundo rustica (assembly GCF_015227805.2). Classification (NCBI taxonomy): domain Eukaryota; kingdom Metazoa; phylum Chordata; class Aves; order Passeriformes; family Hirundinidae; genus Hirundo; species Hirundo rustica. The sequence goes on along the minus strand of NC_053452.1, from coordinate 48,000,107 downwards.
GCAGTTGAGGATTTGGAGTACTGCATAAAGCAGTGGCCATGAAGCTCTGTCCTTTAGTACACAACTGTCCTCTCTTTCCCTCTCTCCCTTCCTCTCCTGCTCATTCATCTGCTGCAGCACAGAGATCTCACAGCTGAGTAAAAGAAAGAGAGGAAGGAAAATGATTCTATCATGACGATTTCATGTGATCCCCTGGGTAAGTAAAAATAAAGTTGTTAAACTGGTGACCATGCATGAATCTCACAGAAGTGACAGCACCGACTCCTCTGTGCTCTTCTTATATAGCAGAGCTAAAAATAGGCAATGTGATATTGGTATGAGATTTTATAGGACTTGTCTGCCCTGATGACAAAGAAATGACCTGGCACCACCCATCCCAGTGCCAGATCAGGATATGGCATAGAAGAAATTACATCAAGAACAACAAGAAATGATAGGGAGTCTTTCAAAAAAATCTTTTGAGGAGATTTCACTGGGGAGAGCAGGAGATTGAGTGGTTAGTATGAAGCTAGGAGCAGCAGGAGACAGGATGCAATCAGTGTTCTATAGTGCGAGCAGGCATATCCCCTTCTTCCTCCCCCTCTTCCCCTCCATATGACAGAGCTAAGGTATTTTTTTTAAATCTGAATCCTGAATCTGATATCCAAGAGACTACTCTGGTTTCAACGTCAATGACTATACTCAGACAACACCAAAGATCACTCTCTCTATTTTGCCTTTCTTCCTGCTCCCCCACAACACTCCAAACATATCTTGAGACATATATTTTCTTCTGGTTTCACTCTAGAATCAAAATTTCTGCATTCGTCATCAAACAGAATTATCACATTCTGGCCAATGCCAGTGAGAATGAAAATGTGGTGAACGAGATCCGTGTAACCTCAGGGTAAAATTATTTTTCAACAAACACTTCAGTAGCATGAGGACTGAGAGAGGTCGTAAAAACCACTCACAGTCAACAAAGAAAGGAGTCTGCTTTGAGCAGAATTACATTTCTGCAGCCTTTTTGCCTTTACAAGAGTTTCACAAGATGGGCTGGGAGAAGTTCTGACCCAAGCAGACTTTCCATAAGTGAAATCTGCTAAAAGAAGTGTCTAATAGATCAATCATGCAAAAGCACTTCATGATTGCTATTGCTTTTCCAGCCCACAGTCATGAGTAATTTCTCATTTCCTTCCTCCTTTCTTCCACAGGATGTTACAAGGCAGAGCAGATTGCCAGGAGAGCAAATGAAGGGATGGCACCAAAAGCAGCTGTCTAGTTTGGATTCTTAGATAGGAACAGTCTGATCACCAGCAAAGCCCACAGAAATATTAGGTTTTGAGTCATTTTCTCAAGCATCACGGGGAACAGAAAAAGGGAGAGGGATAGTAGTGAGGGAGATTATTTTACTGCCTGTTTAATTTTGTTGTACATGGACATCTTTAATTTGGAGTTGAGTCTTTCATGCACATAACATAAAGAAGACTAATATGATAAATATGAATCAAGTATTTCCCAAATGCTCAAAGGATATTGTTCAATCTGAGAAGATCATGTATCATGACAAAGCTGTAACTATCTTTTGTAGTTTGAATGCAAGGTTAACTCAAAAGGAGAGTTATTCCCATACCACATTAAGGCATGGGCATACAAAGACTCAAACACCCTGTTCATTATGGAAATTTTGCTATTTGGGTCAGGACTGCCTTCCTGATTTATTTATGTGAACTTCACCTGTATGATTTGCTAATTTCTTTCAGCTTTTACCTTTGATATCTGTTCTGAATTTCTAAAGGGTCTCAAGAGACCAGTGTGGTCTCATGGTTACCGTTGTATTTCTAAAGGGTCTCAGGAGATCAGTGTGCCATGGTAACTCACACACAGTTTAGTACAGACAGAAGAGACACTTTCAGTGATCTCTCTAACAGCAATATAAGTTCTTTCAATGCTGGTATGATACCAAGTATGCAGAGTGGCAACTTTCCAGCTTTTGTAGGAGCTGGCATCTAGTATAGCTCCTTCATAGAACAGCAACATATTTCTCTTTCAGACTTGCTGTTTCTAAATGTCACTCTTGTATTGTTGATTTATAGAGATCTTTTCTTGTCAGACCCAACCAGAGCAGTAGATATATATGAAACAGATATTATATACTCCAAAAATAATGTTTTTCTCCTTGATTGAATCAAAAATTATGGGAAAGTATTGTAAAATTTGTCTCCTTTATGCCATTTTATATAGTAAATCAAATGGTTGGATCTCTTTGAAAGACAAATTGTCTGATTTTATACAGAACATTGCAAAGTGCACTGAAGAATAAGGGCGAATGGTTGCTAATTTATAAACACTCTTGACCATATATTTAATTCCTGAAAGAGATTGTCATTTCACTGCCTAATTTGATAAATGTGAATGAAAAATGCATCTGTACTGTTCACTGAAAGGTATGTTCAGATTTCTCTTCTAATATTTTATTTGAACACTCTAATACCCTCCAAACCTACATAAAGTGGAAAAAAAAAAAATTAATAATATAAGTACTGCAAATGAGATTTTAATTGGACGGAGCCAGGAAAGACAGTCTCTCAGCAGTCTTACTCCTATTATCTCTCATGAAGAAAATGACAGAATTTGGTGGTCACTCTTAAAAAAAATCAGTATTTCAAGGGCAAAGTTCCAATTTAGAGAAAAGCAATATTGTGGCTTCTGTATATTCACCACGGAAGTGGCCCCTAATATTGGTGCAAATGTAAAGGGTTTTGAGGTCCTCCCAGGTTCCTGGGCTGTAGGTGAGATACCTCCTGGACTGCATGAGTCACTGTGCTCACTGTCACCCAATTTGCACTTGGCTGTGTCATAAATAACCCCCAGTTCTCTGTTTGGCTTGTTCAGTTAAAATAGCTGCCAGTGATGCTCAGCAGATTTGTAGCTTTCATGATCTTTCAGGTCCCGGTTGATTTGACAGCTTCACCTTTGCCCCAACGCCATCTCTTTTGCCGGAGTTGCTGTAGTTGCATCACATTTGTTTGCCCTGCCCACTCGTGGGGTTTCAGCTCCTCCAGGTGAACAGAAAGCTGAGTTTGTTGCAGTTAAGACTTCTGCTGTCTCCTGGCTTGACCTCCATGGAAAATGGAGAAAAAAATATCCCTTAATGCAGGTATAAAGTCTAAGCCATGGGAATTGCAGCAGCATCTTAACTTTGCTGCCTTGATAGAAACATGCCCAGAAGACCTGTTAGGACACCTGTAAGGTATCTTACACATACAACAGTCCTGCACAAATGTAATTTGGTCACTCACTGACAGATACCATCCTCATGCAATGGACAGATTAGGCTGCAGTTTGAGATTATCTTCTTTGAAATGAACTCATTATAAAGAATTCTTTAGATAAAGGTTTTTCTTTTCCCATCAAGGAAAGCTGATTTTTTTTTTTTTTTTTTCCTGTATTGAAGAAGAAGTTTGAATTTTTAAGTGAAGAATTGTGTGGCAATGGCTGTGAAGTTGTTCAGCTTGGCTCAATTGTCTTGCAATGTTTCAGCTATTTGTTTTAACGCACTGTGTGCCCATTCTGTGCACAGCAGCCTGGAGTGCAAGCAGAGAAAATGGCCACTTAGACATTTGTGCCCTCAGACTTTGTTTCACAGAGATCTTGTCCACAGCTGGACCTGACTCCTTTCCAAGCAAATGAAAGGAGAAGGCAGGGGTCCCTCTCCTGATGTGATCCGTCATTTGTGTGCAACATGTCGAAGAGCTTTTCTACTTTCCACGGAATATCTACATCGAAAGATTAGAATATGTGGCTTTCATTGAATGACTGTATGGTAAATACACCAAATATTTATTGCAGTGTATTAAATAGCTTTGTAAGTCCAGAAAAATATTTTTACAAGTATTACATCTTTTAGCTTCAATCCAGACTATTGAACAATTCTTGGATGAGATTCTGTAGGTATTACTGAACTTTTGCAATAAGTGATCTAAGGGATGCAGAATGGTTGCTGAGGCCTAAAGATGATTAATTCAGATGCAGAGCTTAGTCCAAGTACAAGGTTGAACTTAAAGATGTAAACAGGTTAATTGCCAGTGTGACATAAACCCATATACAATTAAGAGATATTTTAGGACGTACTTGTGGATAATAAGCATGTTTTCAGAAAAGCAGCAATACAGAGCAGCAGCAAATGTCTACTCTGGTGCACTACAATGCTATTATAATTTCCTGCAGTGTTTTAATGAAGTTCAACTGCATTATCTACACTATTTGTGTGTGTTTGATTAAACTTATAAATAGACTATCAGAAAATAAAATTATGGGATATAATGAGGAACACAGCAAAACTGAAAAGATGAAGGACCTTTTAGAATGAATAAGAATACATTGTGGCAGATGAAGTAAAAATAAAAGTGAAAACAAGGTATTGGTAGAACTCCTTCTCAGAGGAACTTGATTTCCTTCTAAATGGCTGCTGAGTAAAAAGGCTCAAAGGGTGGGTTTGCCATATCAAAGGTTTGTTTACTTTTCTCTGTATTTTGGTTAGTCGTAATACTTGTAATTAAATTTATTCTGGCAATAACAAGGTATTCAACGTGCTTCTTCGGATGGAAACCTCTATCTCCTGTTAGCTTTTGTAGTTCTGTGGCCAACTGGCCAACAGAAGCAGTGACATGACCACTGTTCCACTGCAACCAGATGGGGCAGTTAGGAACTAATAAAATGTTGCTTCATCCCCAGTTCTTGTGACAAACTACAATTTACTATCTGTGTGCATTTTGGGTGGAACACCCAAATAGAAATTAATGAAATTCTCCAGACTGTTAATAAGAAGTAACACTGTAATGAAATTAAATGAAAGGAAATTTCATAGCAGCTTGTCAGAAGATTGTCAGAAGCAGATTAGATCAGATGTTTTTGTTTTAGTCCAGAAAAAAAAAAAAAACAAAACAAACTTTTTTAAAAGATTGTTTCCTTTTCTGTGTTAGATTTTTTCTTTTTTTCTTACATATTTTTTCTCATGTACAAGAGGTGAAACCAGGAAAGCCTAATCCAAAACTCAAAAGGAAACATCAGAAAACATATTTTGTTTCAAGAAGGAAAAAAAAAGGAATTGAGATTTTTGATTGATGACTGTCAGAATTACTGTGTCTACTATCGAGCTCATGTTTTTTGTTTTGGGTTGGTTTTGTAAATTGAAAATCTCAAGGCTCTGCCATATTTTCTGCTTAATTTGTCAGAATGTAACCATTGGAGTTCCCTTGACCCAGTTGCAATTGGTCTATATTGAGCTGCCATGTTCCTGCTGCTGCGAGAAAGGAAGTTCCCCTTCACAATGAGACCCAGCTAAAACATCCTGACAGAGCTCCAATGTATCTGCACTCTGTGATGCAGACCAGCACATGGTAGAGTGGGGACAGCTGGGGGAACTCACTTCCCTACTGCTCTGAACTAAATTACAGATGATGGCATGCTTTAACAACTTCACTGAGGTCTGCTCTCACCTTGTCATGGAATTCGTGTTCATGGCAGCTTGTTCTGCAGCCTTTAATAGGAGACAAACCACAAACACAGCATTTATCATCTGTTTTGGGTGATAACCTAGGTTGCTATCAATTCTTTCTCTTCTGCTCTAGCAACATAAAAGGCATTTTAGTGGTTGTAATAATTTTGGAAGGTATCTGGTCAGAAGTCTGGGTTCTCACAGGTCTCAGGAAGGTTTGCACACTACACGTTACTGGTAAGTCCCCAAAGATAGAAGGATCACTTCTTGTGAAAAGGGGTAGTTCACATTTCTGGTGCATCAAATTGTGATTTGTCAGTACTGCACAAAAACATGTTTAATTTATCACAAGGATCTTACTATATATTTTTGTGTTTGTTTGGGAAATAGATGCACACATTATTTGCATAAACTACTGAAAAGCTACCAGATTAAAATTACCTGCTGTCCCACGCAACTGACTGATTCTGATCATTTAGGTGTGACAGCTTCTAGATACCAACCTCTTTGCCATCTGATCTCCCAAAAAAGAAAAAAAAACCCCTTGCATTTGCTTTGAAAACAGCTATGCCATATGGCAGCATAATACCTATTTAAATTCTGATGGCTGAAGCATTTCCTTTAGTTTTCATGAGTCATGCTTTGCAGACATCTGTCATTGGAATAACATCTGTAATATCCATGTAAAAGTGTAAATTTTTTTCAATATTCTGATCCTCTTCTTTTCTAACAGATACCTTTTTTCTTATTCATTCACAAAACACACATAAGATTATATGGTCTCATGAATATATTTGACTTTTATGCTGCTACACACTATGCAGGTTTAGTGACTAATGCATCATGATTCCTTTGTAAAGTGTTTTGATTTGGCCTGCAGTCAGAACACTGGAAATAATTCTAGCACCTTAGCTTGATGAGAAGTAACTGTGTTAGTTGTAGTAATTGTGTCAGTTTTTGAAAATACTCTTTAATTTAGGTCCAAGTAATGCTCAAATTTTGAGCAGCTTAGTCCCCAGCTGACCCCTCCCATTTAGACAGAATGCCAGCTACTAATCAACACTAAATATCAAATTTTAATTTTCCAGACTGCTAAATGAATATGGTTTTAGCTTTGATGAATTAGTTTGATGAATTGTAGCAAAAAATATTTTTGCATGAACTGTAAATTGTCTGTAATGCATCTGTAAGCATAGTCAAAGACAAAAGTATGTGAGTCGGAAGCAAGGAGAAAAAAGTACAGCAAATCTCAGCCTTAACTAGGTGCTTTAAAGAAGGCATTTCCAAACATCTTGTGGCAACACTGTTTACCTTTGATGTCTCTTGCTGGGCTCCTAACCTCAATGTGAAAACCAGGTCGAGGCGGCTCTCAGAAGTGCAGAACAATCTCTGCTCCCGCTGTGATGAAAGAGTCAAGTGTGGCACCCATGCTCTGTCATTGCCTGCAGGCAGAAAATGTGCTAGTGTGAGAATAATTAAACAAACAAATCTGGTTTAGACAAAAGCAGAAACTTTCCCAACAGTAATCTATTCCAGATTGCAAGGAAGCGTTCAACAGCTTTCTTTGAATTCTCAGGGGATCACTGTAAAATCAGAACCAACAAATGACAGAGAAATGGAGGGTATTATTTAGCACTGGGTTAACATTAGCTGCCAGGTTCATAGACCTCAGGATGACATCTACATGGAGTCAAATGTAAGACACAAGACTTGCCTCAGCAGCTGTGGTCAAGCAGGTAATATACTAGCAGTTCCAAGCAATACCACATAAAGTGAAGTTTAACTCTTACATTCAAAACACTGGGAACACAAGCAAATTCCCTTTGTCCAAAGTCACATTTCAATGGCATGTTTGGCCGCTCTCACAGGGAAGATGGGGAGCAGGAAGCTAAAATGTGACTGCTGCTTTCCCTCTGAGCCAGCAGATACCATGCTGAGGTTCCCCCTTCCAGAGGGAAGGAGTGCAGCAAGGCACATGCACAATATGTGGAGGAAATGTCTCTGAGGAGCCTGGACCTGCTAAAGACAGCTGCCACAAGCCCAGGTGTGACCAGACCTCCAGTCTCTCCAACACAACAGCTGTTTTCAGCCTGGCTTGAATGCCTGAGATAAAACAATTTCTCAGCATGGGTCAATCCAGGCCAGGCACCACTGGCTATGCTTGGAATGCTGCCTTTTCCTCTTTACTTAAATCATGTTTTAGATGGCAAATCTGCCAAACTCTTTAACTGTATGCCTTGTCAACTGCAGTAGTCTGTAGAAAGGGTTTACTTTCTTGACAAAAAATCACTTATTTTCTTCAGCCAAAACTACAACTAAGCTAATCATCTTAGACAGAAGTACATACCATTCCAGAGCTAAAGGTAAACTATTATTAAAACAGAAGACAATTTCAGCTAAGGGCTGGATCTTCATTTTATTTTGCAATTACACAAGTCATCATTAGCACAGGTAACCAGAGTTGTGCCAAATTATCTGTTTCTCCCTCACACTCCCTGACTTTCTTTTTTTGAAAGCTGTTGTTTCCTTTTGGGAGAGAAGGCAGCCAAGCTCCAGGGGTTTGGTGTGCTTGAATTAGCCTGGCCTAATAAGCTGTCTCAATCTACCTGTTTTTTAATTACCTGGCCAGCTAAAAACACCTCTTTTTGATCACACAGATCTGTTTTGTCAACTTTGATTTCCCTTTTCTCCCCTTCTCACCTGTCAATTTGTTACTAGCTGCTAGCTGTCATCTGTGAAATACCAGTGAAACAAGATGCAGTTGTGCTTTACTGGCAAACTCTGGCAGCATCTGCTTTGGAAGGAAGGAGCAAGCAGATACCCAGGCCCAGAACTGAGGATTTATTGGACACACAGCTTGGTGTGTCAGTTAAAGGGACCAGCCAAGTAAAGGAACACATTTGGTGATGGGAGTGCTCTGCTGGGGACACTTGTGTGGTTAAGAATTTATGAACAACCATCATAAATTGGACCAGTATCCTTTTCTCAATGTGGCCAGCAACAGATGCAGAGGAAAACCAGACAGAGGTGAGAATTGCCTAGAAATATTTCCCTACCCCACCACGATTTGCAGCTTGTTGAATTCCCAAGACCAGAGAACATCGTTTTGGTATTTAATAGCCCCTGACATATTTTTCTATGTATTTGCATCAGTTGTTCCACAGCCATGAAACTTAGCACCCTCAGAGTCCTGTGTCTCCAACATTAGATTTATTCCCCATTTTCATTAGTAATTAATCTGCAAAGGCCAAATTGTCTTTTAAGGAGAGCTAAGAACGTCACCCCTTCCTTCTATAGGGAGTTCAATCCACAAAAATCTACCCCTCCACTCTCAGGCCTGACTGACAGGTCCCTGTAAACCAAAAGGGGCCACTTCCTATATCCTTAGCAGATGTTTATCCAGTCAGGGTGGGCATGAAGTCCCCGAATTTGCTGTGTTTTATATTTATATGGTTATATAGGGTATATATATCTCTTTAAGATACGCACAGATTTATGAGGAGATATATACAGTGATACAGTATAGATTAAGGCAACATCTGGGTACCTTAACTGCAGAGAAATCACTTCTGGGCACGCTATGGGGAAATTTGCATTTGTGCATTCCCACCACTGATATGGCCTCCAGCACTCTCAGCAAGCACTTGTTCAGGAAGCCTACAAGGCTGATGCAAATGTAGAGCTCCCTGTAACTGCTTCTGGCACTGCACATCTGGTCCAGATTTCAATTTGGTAGTCTGTGCCTCTTTTAACAAAAGCTTTGGAGAAAGATCCAGGCAAAGAAATCATTTCACCTGTATATGAATGAAGAACTGTATTTTGCCTTCGTAGTGCTGCACAACTAGTAACTTCTTTCTTGGATAACAGCATAATATATATTTTTATGAATATACAGAAACAGTTCCTGAGCCATTATCTGTCACATCTGAGGTAGCTATTTATACCAGCTGCAGAGTTGTCTGCTGATTCATTTTCCCAATACATTTTCAATATAAAGTTCCAATGTAATCTAAGCAGACCAGTAATAATAAAATCTTATTTAATTATGGTACCAGCTCACTATAATTTTTCTAAATTATTTTCCTAAATTGTCTAGCTTTTTACCACGAATTCTATTATCTGCTTCCAGATTTTCATTTAGCTTCAACAGTAAGTCACCCTCTCCTAAAAATGCAACGCTGGAATGCATGAGACCCTAACATATCCCACAAAAGAAGTTTAAATATATGCAAAAAGAAAAGAAATATTTTATAATCAAAATGTCTTTAGTTAAGTGTTTACAGTTTACTGCCAGTCAGACTTATAATTGTTTAAAACAAGACTGCAATCACTTATGGCAGTGTGTTACAGAAATAGGAGACATCACAGCTCAAATACGGTGTCAATAAAATGTATCAAGCCGTCACAACTGGCAAAGGCAAACAGCTCAGCAAGCTGCAGTCACTTCATAATGATAAATTAGTGGCAGAAGCGAGACAACAGTCAAGGTCTCCGGGGCCTGACTTTTTGCCCTTGATTCTTGATCACTTTGCTCCATCCTGCATATGTAAATTTTGGTCCTGGCCATGCAGTATTTTTTTTTTCCCAGTGAACAAACAACATTTGGTTCACTTTGAACAACAAACTTTCTTATACTTAATGAGCCAGTTTATTAGAGCATGAAGGAAAATTGGTCATGACTTCAGTTCCTGTACTGCTGGAATTAACAAGCTGGCTGATGCCAGCACTAAACTTGGAAGTGCTAATGGTAATTAAAATCTATTTTCAAATACATCTGACAGTTCTAAGGTGAAGTACTTGTTATTCATGTAAATTTCCAGACTGTATAAAAAAAAAGTGCTACTTTCTTCGCAAAGGTGTCAGCTGCAGGAAGAACATAATCAGTTATCAATTAATTATTCTCTCTGATATAGCATTTGTTCTCTTTTAGTGAGTATATGGCTGTACGTGTCCTCCAAAGACTTTGAGTAAGGAAAGCTTGAAACTAAAATTTACAAGCATTGCTCTTTTTAGTTACTCTGTTTTACACACACACACATATATGTATATATCTCAGAAAGACATGACAAAACAGTGCTAACATTGAAGCCGACATAAATTATCAGTAGCTTTATTTTCATTTGACAGAAGTCCAGGTAGCCCAACCAGTCAATTTTCGCTCAGACACACTTGGGTAAAATAGTGCATATTAACAAAGTACTCTAACACCTAGCTCAAATGGCACTCTGTTCTTCCACAAGATAATCTTAATCATTCAACATATTCACACTGTGCGGGGTGGAAAATAAGGGGAGGATATTTGTACTTTGTTTTCCACTTTGTTTTCTAAGCCTGCTTCCTGACTAATTCAATCTATTGGATCAGCCAGGAGAGACATAGGATAGATTAAAAAAATGTTGACTGTCAGATCCCCAGGGGATTTGAAATGATGTTCTTCTGTACAGAGTGGAAGCATGTGGGCCACAGTGTGCAGTCCTCTTTGGAAAATTACTGTCAAAACAGTACCATCTCAATTAACACAGCTGCTGACTTGTGAAGCAGGAATCAGGTTTGACTTGAGTTAACCTTCAAAAAGCAGTTTCAGAGTAACTGCTTACTAATAACCACTTGCTACACTAACAATATTGCCTAATACTAGCTTATGCAAGTCACACCTGTACAACTCCACAAGTGCTACTGTAGCATATAACATTCTATAGACCCTATGACAATGTTAAGGAAGGAAAGTCATATTCACCCACCCTGACAATTGCTATCAAGATCCCATTTTCCTCCTGTAAAATGGGAAAGCACTTTTGATCAAATACCCTTCATGTAAAGAACAGGAAATTCACAGTATGGGCTTACTGCTCAATTTGGCTGCATTTCAGCTGATTTCCAAGGCTGAAGTTGTCTTTGTAGCTAATCAGATACAGACATTTCTTTTCGGCATTTCTCCCACAGATGTCCTAGCTGGCTTCCCCACCAATTTCCATGAAAAATAGGGACGATCTCTTATGTGTAATTTCTTTATGTGCAAGCTATGAAGTGTTTTATCTGAAGAGATCATTAATGTCTGAAAGTTAAGCTCGAAGAATAAGAGACTGCAGCTAAAGCTTTATCTACACATGAAGTAAGACTGCAGCCCGGCAAGTGACCTCTTATGCAGAAACCCCTGCTCCTCTCAGCATGCATCAGAATGCACCAAGTCATGGGAATTCTGCTCAAAGTACTATCAACTTACACCATTAAAAAATGACAAATTTTGGTCCTCTTCACCACACTAAAGAAAAAGAGACATTTCAGCTATTAAAAATGCGTGCAACAGTTGCATGAATTTATTGCATCAGTTTATTAGTGTCTTAAAGGAAATATAATTGAAAACAACCTCAAAATAATGGTACTGCATCAAGAGAAATTTTTATCTTTCTGATATTTTCACTAGTACAATATGTAGGTCTCTGACCTCATTCATCATGCATAAAGACTGAAACAAGTCTCCTACGCAAATCTGACTAGTGCAGATTTTATAACGAAGAACATCAGGATACCGGTGGAATGTGCACCTTCAAACACATAACTGCTTGGTTCTTTATTGTGTCTATTACACCTCAAGATCCCTGCAGCATATGAATTTATTTTCCATATGCATCAAAATTATGTAAAGCATTTTTAGAGTCACTAGAGATTCTGAGTGCTAAATATAAGAAATATCGAAGGAACCTATTTTACAGAGGGCAGCTCTGAAAAATGTTATTCAAAGGTGTATTGACTGGGATTTTTCTTTTTGCTTCTGTATGTGCAGGTAAATGTTCGGGCTTGTGAGTATAGCGCACATAAATAAGCTCTGAAGCAAGAAAACTGCTTGAGTGGTTGGGTTTCAGCCGGAGTAAAGGGTTTGTCCTAAATTCAGGGTAATCCTATTCCATAAAGCTGCTATCACTAGGACATGCATTCTGCAATATATGAGGAATACCTCATGTATTTTGAGGTTCCCTGTGTTCACTATGTATTTCTGCAGCCCTTTTAAATAAGATGACTCATTCTTCTCAGATAAAAAAAAAAGCACACCATTTGCTCATAATTTACTCCCTTTTAACATTTACTTTCTCTATACAACATTATGAAACATGTTGGAGTCTCTCCTTGCTGTTAAATGTAAAAGCCTCATGGTTATCTTTGAAAAAGATAACTAATGAGCTCAGTTTAGGACACCTAACTGCTTTCTTTACTATTACAGGAGTCAATACAATGCAAGTAACTTGCAAAAACTTAGTAAGGACAAAGTACATTGTATCATAGATGGTAATTCAGCATCCTCACACTAAAACGGTAGGAAATATTTATTATTATATTTTGGCTTACCCTGCTTTTTTAATAATTGCATTTATAAACTTTAAAGCAAACCACTGTTAAATGCTGAGCTTTGCCTTAAGTCACCTGAGAATCCAGTCATGAGTCTTTAGACAATAGGCTACAGTGTAAAAATTGAGGCAAAAACTTGATTTTTCTTTCCCTTTCTCTTTCACCTCTTGCACTTTGTGCTGAAGGGCCAGTTTCAGTGCAATGTGAATTTTCTGCAGATGAGACACATTTCAGTGGATATTTCAACCTTTTAAAAGCAAAGCAGTCAGCATTACAGTTTTTCAAGCCGTGATAAGGAAGGAATACTAACTTTCACACACTTCAGTTCCTGATTACAAGAGGATAAATGGACACAAAGTTATTAAGCAAAATAATCTGAACAGCATCAAAAGCAATAAATGTTCCATAGGAAATGAATTTGGTACATTTTAAGGACATTATAACTGTTCAACATAACTTGTTCAAGAACTCTAACTTTTTTGGTACTCCATTAAATTATTTTAAACCTTTTTTAAAATGAATAAATTTATTCAATTCCATTTAACTATGGAATCATTTTTAAAAGCAATTTGCCAGATCTAAACTCTCAAATATCTTTTTGTTTGTCTCCTTCAGTTTATCCCTCTTATCCAGCTTTTTATGAGTCACTTGAATTACTTCTGAATTGCAAACACATTTGGGTGATTTAGAAAACAACTGTAAAAAGAGGGACTCATCCTGGATTATTAAAATGATGACTGTAAAGCCTTTTTATAACTTGCTTATGCATGGCTTTCTCAAATCATCACTGTAGGACTGGTACTGACCTGCAAAGGGAAGGTACCCTTCAGTTCCTATTGCTGCTTCAGAATTTGTATTCTGAAAAATGACGCCAAATTGCTGAAAAATTTTCCTTTTCAAAATGATTTAGCTATTAACAAGTCAAGCACATATTTTTCATAAGGAAATTACTTCTTACCTAAAAAAATTGCAATTCTGTCATGAACACAGTAATTTAAAATGCTGGTTTTTGTGGAAGGTTTTTGAGGCTAGAAATGCCTTTTGGCTTGCATTTGCTTTCTCTGCCAACAGGAAGGGAAAACAGAGGTGTGGAAATGTCCGCAAACATCATAAGTAGGTCTGTTAGAGTGATACAGAACATTGCTCTGGGGAAGAAAACATGCTTCTGGCAACACAAAAATGTCTAACAGATAATGGAAGATCAGCTGCCAAGGAAAATGAGCCATTGCCTGGACATCAGGACAGAGTGAGCAGAAGTACTGCAAGAAGAGCCACTTCAGTCTTCCACTGAACCTGAGTATATCCAACTCTGCCTTGGAGAATAAAGCCACATGGTATGATTTTGCTCCACACACCCACAGCACACATAAAATGTCTTGCTGATTAATATAAAACTGTGTGCAAGTGGCTTATGCCACCATTTTTTGGACTGATACACCTCTAGTGGAAGATATAGACAAGCTGGTGTATAAAACATTCTTTATCCTAGAAAAAGAAGGAAATCAGCGCCTCCAAAACAAGTGCCCCAAAAACCAAGACAGTCAAAAGAACATCCACTGCCTTCTCCAATTTCTGGATTTACAAAAAGGCTGTCAGGATTTTCATAGTCTGAAGGCAAGTGAGACGGCACATGGCAGAGAAAAGCATTCCAGTGGGGAAGCAGAAACATGCCCCCAGTACTCTGACCATGGAAATCACAGGGAAATAGTCCTTCTAACACACTGAAATGTCTAAATTGGGCCAGAGTGGTATAAGGACATGGTCATACCTTCTGATAACATGCCCTTTGGCTCTGGGCTGTGGGGGCTCAGGGATTTCCTTTCCTTTCATACAACGACTTCAATGGGGCTGAGAAGCAATGGGAAAAGTTCATAGATCAAAATACTGTAATTCCATCTCATGAGATAGTTCTACAACCAGGAAAGGAAATCCCGTATGTGAGGTAGCTGGAAGTCCCTGCAGCCCTGAGGAAGAAGGGCTGCCTCAGGAGACACCAGGGTTCAGAGGCAGCATGGCAAATCCACTTGGCCATACCCTTTCCCAGTGACATCACTGGGAATTCCACTACGTGGTAGAAGCCTTGAAGCCCTGCTCTGTGTTACACACTAGGGGTTTCATTTTCCCACTGGATGTAACTAAAAGGTGAGGCAAATATGGTAATTCTTCTATTTGGCATAGGCCTATTTAAACAAGATTTTACTAAAATACCTTGTCAGTTTCCACCTCTGTCAAAAGCTGTGTACATCAGACCTCTTATGGGATGTTCTTGAGAGTATTGATTCCAAAATGGCTCTGGTCTCCCCTCACTATCACTTGGCACTCAATTCCAAATCTTCCTGTGTCTCCTAAGGGAAAAAATGTGTTTTGACAAGTTGCTGAGCTTTCTATTTCAAAACTTCCCTTTTCTTCTGGCAACTGCTCAATTTCCTCAACTCCTTTCATTTTTTCATTTTTTTTTTAATAGCAGAGAAACAGAACCACTGAGAAACAACATTTCCAATTACTATTTTGGTCTAAACTTTAGTGCTTTTGGGTCACAGGTGCCAATCTAACCTTTGACTCTGCATTTGCTACTGTTAACACCCACAATAACCCTACATTAACTGCAATCTGAGCAGTGACCTCTTTTCAAGAACCTGGCAGGAAGAAATAAATATTTAAGCTTTATACATCTCTGTGATCCAAGACAGGTATATGGGAAAATCTTCCTCCATGGCAAGTGGAATGAATTTATTCAAAAATTCAAATAGAATATGCAAAAATAAGTGAAAAAGAGGCATATCTGAATTCCAAAATAAATTAAAAGTCTCTAAGAGTTAATGACATAAAGACCAAGTACAGGCCACAAACAGTGCACAGCTAAAATGTTAATGTGGAAACAAAAGAAAAAATAAACCCCACTGTAAAAGCTGAGCGATTGCCTTGCCAAACACCCCACCGACCTACTGGAATGTACAAAACTGTCAAACTCCCATTTTATAACCAAACTCCACCTTTGTAATATTCTGTGTTATTCAAAAGCCAAAGTTCTCAACAAGCAGAGAATGAGAAAAAGGGTGCCAGGGCTACTCCATGAGGGAGTATGAGCAGGAACTGAGGGAGGCCAGGGAACAAAGAGCAGGGCACAATCCCACTGCTTCTGGAGATGGCAGGTGAAGACAGTCAGTGCAGATGGGTAGAGCCCATTCATCAGAGCCCCAAACAGTTAAATGATGAACTGGTCCAGGGTACTTCCAGGGATTCTAGTCAGGAGTGGGAGGACAGAGCTGGAGGCAGTGTTGGAGAGAGAGTTGCAGCACAGTTTCAAGACCCACACAGGAGATGGGTACACCTGCTGACACTGCTCAGGGCAACTGAGGCCAATCAGTGCTCTCACAGCCCTGAAACAGTAACATTTACACACACTGGGCTCTAGTACAACTTAGGTGCACTTTTGTTAAATGAAGTGCTGGTGATAACACGATGCCTTATCAAGGACAGCAGGGCTGTTTCTGGATTTTGGTCAGTTTATTACCGTTGTTTCAGTTTTCTTGCAACTTGTGCTTCTTTTTGATAATGTGAAATAATCTGAACAATTATGAGGCTATTAATTAAAAGGAAAAGCAAGCCTGCCAACCATATAAATAAGAAAGTGTTATACCCTTTGAACTCCAAAAAGTATGCAGGAGTGAGCCACAGGCCTTGTCCGATGAACCACAGAAAGAGAAGCAGCACGCCCCGACGCCAGGACATCTTAATACTAGGCATTACGAGGGGCAAAAGGCAAAGATACCAGACAAAGTACTGGGATGTGCATACTTTGTTAAAAGTCACAAAAATAGCAGTGTGTAGGAAACAACTGAAGGCAAGGTCTCTGTAGAACGCTAGGGACACAACCAGGAGCAAAAGCAGCTGGGGAAGAAAAGCTGCGAGCCCAAGGGCAAAACTCCATTTACTCTCCGCTGTCAAGTACAACATGTAGAAATAGGGAGAGAAGTTATGCCGGATATCCCTCCTAGTCAGGTGATAGAGATAGGCATGCTCCAAAAACTCCCAGCCATAGAGGTGATAAAATGTCACAGTCAAGGAAGCCAGCACTGATCCGGCAACTGTTCCAAACAGCAGCACGTCGCGGTTCAGCATCTTTACAAAAAGGTGCCAGAGGCGCGCCATAAACGTGAGCTTTGGCGTTTTGTCACCCGGCGCATCCAGCTCGCCTTCCCCGCGGCCCGGCCCGGCGCGCAGGCGGAGCGCTATGGGCAGCACGTAGGTCAGGGGATATATTTTCATGTGCACGGCCAGCCCGTAGCACACGGCCGCCTTGCCCACGCTGCCCGCCTCCACCCAGTACAGGGTGGCGAGCACCAGCAGGGCCACCAGCGCCTCCGCGTTGCCCCGGCTGGACACGGCCATGGGCAGGGGGTTGAGGAGCCAGGCGGCGGCGCAGCACCCACAGGCGAGGCGGGCGGCGGCCCCCCGGCGCCGCAGGGCCCGGTAGGCGACGACAGCGGCCGCCAGGTCGCCGGCCACGAAGAGCAGCTTCCCGAAGGGCTCGGCGAGAAGCACGTTGGGCGTCAGGAGCCAGGCCAGGAGCGGCGTGTAGCGGTACGTGGCCCGCCGGTAGGGCGAGCGCCCCTCGGTCACCAGCCGCGCCGCGTCCGTGAACACCCGGTAGTCGACGTCGGTGTAGCGCACCCGCATGGCGCGGTCCTGGTACAGCCCGTACAGCACCAGCGCCAGCCTCGCCAGCAGCCCCGCGAGCAGGGCCGCGCCCGCCTCCGCCATCCCTTCCGCGCGGGGTGGGGGAATGCGGGAGCGGGGACACGCGGGGCTCGGGCGCTCCCGGCGCGGAGAGGGCGCGGGGGCCGCGCTCGGTGCGGCTTCCGCCGGTGCGCACGGGGAAGAGGCGGCCCCGCGCCTGCGCGCTGCGCGCCGGAGCCGTGCCCGAGTGGCGGGGCCCGGCGCTCCTCGGCCCGGGCCGGGAGAGGGGCTGGGGCCGGGAGAGGGGCCGGGGCCGGGGCCGGGGCCTGCGGCGCCGCTGGGCGAGGGCGCGGCCCCTGGGGTGATCGGCAGCGGTGCTTCCGCTGCGGGCCGGGAGCCTGGCAGGGCATGAGCGCCGGTGTCCGGGCAGAGCTGCGGGGCATCGCCACCCGCGCTGCCGCCGGCACCACCGCTGCCCATTGCCACCTCACCCTGCCGGGAGCTGTCGGGCTCCGCGGGCAGAGAGGCGGCAGGTGCAGTAGTAGTTAAGTAAAAAGGAGAAGGAAAAACAACATCTGTTATTTACCTTCCGCAAGTGGCTGTGTTTTGCCTAGACGTATGAGCTCTCTCTAGAGCGCTTAGGTGAGCTTCCTGCCACAGCAGATTTCTGATTTAATTAGATCAGAAACAGTATCGTAAAAATTGGAGCTTAGAGAGAGTTACTTAAAACAAAGGAATTCATCCCACTCTATTTTGCGGGCCTGTTTTGTATGCTTTTCAGATAGTTTTCCTGTCTGGATATTTGCCATCGCACATTTGAATTGCGGCTGATTGAAAAACAGGCGTTTGTTACTTACCACTATTGCGGGTTTCATATTAGAACTTAGAAGGGATTTTCTTGGAGATGCTTTAGTCATCAAAAATATGCGTTTGCTTGTTTAGTAGTTAATTGCTACCGCACTCTTTTTGCTAAATGGTTTCATTTGGGAACATTTTGAGAGCAGTAGCGTTGCTGGTTCACATCACTTACAGAAAAGAATCTGTTTTTTCTCAGTTCTGGGGACACCCGTCAAAGAACTGCGAACAGATCTTTTGCATTTGGCAGAGGCGTCTTGGAGGGTGGCCTAACTGGTAGGATATTCAGGGGACAAAAGATATTTTTGTTTGTGTGCACACACCTATTAATTTTTATCTGTTAAGGCTGTTCTTCTGTGTGTAACAGTACAATGGGCTATAGTCTGAGGTATCCAGTGGGAGAAGCCTAGTAACTGACTAACCTGGAGAGCTGGTTTTTCCTCTGTCAGATGCTTGCATATTTTTTACTAAACTGGACATCTTCAATAGGAAATCTCAAGGGAGTTCTCTATTAACTCACCGTATGATATCATTAAGTCCTAAAACTGATTGTTAGGATGTTTCTGGGAAAGGGAATGAGGGTGGTTGTTGATCCTTGGTAAATAATTGCTTACTCGCTACTGGTGTTCTACTTTAGACCAGGAAAGATTGGTAACATTTTGTTTTGTTCCCTCTTTTATGTATCTTGTGCTATAATGTTTGGGATACTTTTAAAAATGCTTCCGTCATGATATCCATTGTTGTGCCCAAGCTTTTCTCTGGAAAAGCTAGGAGATAGATGCTGAATAGAATCACTAGGACTGAAATAACTTGAAAGTATGAAGTAGATACTACTAATTTTTTAGTTTGGAAAAGTTTGCAAAGAGCTATTCTTGCTATTTGCCAGCTTTCTCTCAGGATTGTTTGCCATTTTGTTGCCTTCGTGGATGGAACATGTTTTATTATTTCAGACCCTTTGAGGAAGCTGTTCATAGTCAGATCAGAACACATTGCAGTTTATTTGCTGAAGTGTCCAGGTTTAATGATATTGGTGGAATAATATGAGTTTAATAAATACACTTAGGAGTATGCTGGTGTCTTGTGTTTTTCTTGTCTGTTTCTGACAGTCTGTTTTCAGACAAATCTTTTATTCTTATCTGAAGTTAACAGAAGTTGTTAAGCTGTCAGTAGTGACTGTTTATCAGGATTCTAAAGAGGAAAAAAAGTAGGTCATTTAATTCTAAAGGGTCATGAAGTAAATAAAACAGAAAATCTGCCTTAGCTGTTGCATCTACTTTGACTGTATGACATTGCCTGAGCTGGAAAAAGAATTGATTTTCCTTATCAATAATTTAACATCTCCAAAACATGCTTGAAGCTCTTCAGAGAATTAAGATTTGGCTCAAAAATGCATTTGGCTTCAGATTTGATACCAGCTTGCTTAACGTGATTTGTCATGTACTGTAGACTTTAATGCAGGAAGGAAGGCAGTCTTATTAAAGTTATAAATCTGTTGTTCCTGTAAAAAGCTGCTTTTATTTATATAAGTCACCAGCAGCCACTTTTAGAAAATGCTGGGAGATAAAAACTAATAGAACTGCTGGGGCTGAAGCTGATTGATTCCGGTGCACATGAAGGTACAAACAGCATGAAGAAAAGTGTGGAGTCGCCATGACATAAATAGGAATACATATAAACATGTATATGCACTTGGGCATAATGGTTTTATTTCACTACTGCCAGACATTTTGTTTACATGGTCTCAAAGATGGGCCATGTAATGAGGTCCATATTTGGAAGTGACTGAAGTCAATGGATAGTTGGAGTCAGGATGGCTGAGCTGTAAAGAGGAATAAACCAGGATCCTTTTCATGCTGTGATAAACAAGAAGTCTGTGTCTTGGTTCAGTTCTACACTCTAATGAGAGGGCTGCTGCAGCAGTCAGGTTCTTGCCTTTCAGAGGTTTACTGTCCACACTAAGGTGGAAAGTTTCCTTTTGAGAAAGGTTAACCTGAGGCTGCTGCCATCAACAAAGATGAACGTATGGCTGAATTTGAGATCTGATGGGTACAGCAGGGCTATTGGAGAGACAAACCGATTACATCTGAGTAATCTGAGGAGAAAAAGAGGCTAGTGAAAGTTGATAATTAGAAGATGATTCTGCTGAAGTAACATGAGGGAGACGTCGTGACTGGTAGCAATGCAAGGAAAGAAAGAGCAGGTGCTGAGTTGTGATGCTGAGAACCTTACTAAGATTCAGGTGGTCTAGAGGGCTAGACAAGCTGGAATATCTGAAAAATTATGGAAGAAAGAGCAGTAAAAGGCTTTGCAGGAGGAAGGCAGCTGTAGGGTACTTCCACATGCTGTATTTTAGATCATTCTGCAGAGATTTCAGGGTGAGGCATTTCTCATGCAAATCTCCTTTCATAATCTAATTGTTAATGGCTAGCTATAATTTTAGACTTTGTTGTTATGAGATAAAATTTGATTATAAGGATTGCATGTTTTTGTTTAAGTCGTCATACTGCATGTATGCAGTGACACAAGTCTATACGTATGAAAGGTGGTACGAAAGTTGGGTATTTAAAGAAGTAAGGAAGACATTGGGCAATAGCTGGTATTTGGTCTTCAGACTTCTGAAAGGGGAGACTGCTATGCTGTCACGTGTTAGGGTTCACTTTTAACTCTCTTGGGTTTTGAACTCAGGACCTTTCCTTACATGAGAAATACTCCTGCCTAATGTATTTGTAAACTGACAGTAGTTTTTTGATAATACGATAAGTACAATCTGTTTCTCGCAGCACATGAAATTCTGTAAAAAAGTGACTAACACTTTTTTAGATATTTTTGGCTTGATAAAATAAATGGTGTTGCAGATAGGATTGGTGCCTTTCAAATATTTGTACTGTGTTGAATTTTAGATATTTTTAGCAAAAGAGAAGTATAATTAAGATTATATAAGATTATGTAAGGAAGTATTTGTTTCTGCTTTAATACTGGAATGAGTAATACAGGAGGGTTTGCAAAAATTCACTAAAAAACATATTAAGAACTCTTTACAGAAGAAAATCACCATTATAAATAAAAGTCCACCATGCTCCTTTAAGCTTTTTCTGTTATTGCGTTTTCTTAAAACTGCCTGATAAATCTGTACCCTTATTCACACATTGTGCTGTAAGTGTGGTTATCTGGAGAATGTGGCTGGAGTTGTAAAGGAATTCTTTCTTTTTCCACATTATGATTTTGCACAGCATGCTTTCAAGTGGTGTTGGCAGAATTCTGCTTGCAATGGTTATGCTGATTGTATGTCAGTGTATTAGGTAAAATCCTAGCCCTTCAGGGAAAATAAGTACTGGATAAAAATTTGTCTGCAGGGAAACCTGTTTAATTTATCACTAGAGAAAAATTATGTCTGAGAAAACACACAGTGGCAAGAATTAAGTCCAATGAAGTATGATGCTGGCCTAGGGAGCAATTGCAAAAATATGGCCTGTTTTGCTTTAAGGCCATGGTGAATCGCAGGTGTGATATGGTAAACAGGAGTTACCTGCATCTAAGATGCCTGACTTGCAATACCAAAACAAAGCACTTTTCCCCTTTCCCATTTCTCCACTACATTACTGTAGCTTTAGCTAACAGTGCAGGCAGCCCAGTGGATTAGGACTCCAGAAGTAGGACCATACAACCAAGGATTGTGTTGAGTTTCCTGTACTTTTAAATTTTTTTCCTATTCACTTCTGCTTATAAAAGAATTCAGAAAGAGAGCTGATGAATTTGTCATTTGGCAAATAGAGCCAAATGACAAATTATGGATTTAGGAGACTGAGGGTTCCTGGCACCAGACTGCTGGTTTTTGACCATTATGCAGAACCCAGTGACACCTCCAGAAAGCACCTGTGAAAGGCTAAATCTGTCTGTGTTAAGTATCACTTCTTGCCAGCTTTTGAATGTGTAATGGAAACATTTTGTGCATTTTTAGTTTATAACAGCTTGAATTTTTTCCAGTTCTTTGGAAGGGGAAAAGACAAAACTTGAAACATAACTTTGCTGTTCTTAGACTGTATTGTGTTTGCAGTTACTCACTGAGATTAGAACAAGTAACTGTAATTACAGATGAAGCCTCAAACTACATCTTGCAGATAGGAACATTAGGTACTATTCTCATCACCTGATGCTTTTGTGCATCAGATGGATTTCCAAGGTGCTTTATTTGCAATAGATAGAAATATGAGTTCCAAGTCTTTAGGGCAGATGCAGCAGTTATTTTATATAGCACTAAAAGGTTTATAAATTTACACAGTAAAATCAATGATGCAGTTTCCTGCTTTTGACTTCATGGGCAAAACTGATCAGTTGATCAGAGAAGTTAATATCTTCATTTCTTTTATACTTTATGACCAAAAAATGCTTATGAAGTGCTGCCTTTCCTTCTCGCAATAAACATCTTATTGTTTCTCCCCTGATGACAGTGTTGCATGTACTTTGAATACCAGGTGCAAACATTGAAAATCATAAAGAGAAGGTCTCAACCTCCTCACGTCTTGATGGCATTTTGATATGGCCACAATGAAAAGAGAGGGAAGAGAGTTGAACAGGGATGGGAATGTAGTTGAAAGTGGGTGTGGGGATCACATGCTTCCCTTTGGATGATTTTCACTTTCATTGGGGAAATCTCACATGCTCGGACAAGGGATTGTTGTCCTACCACCTGCTTTATTAGTGCTGACAGAATGCCGTAGCTGTTTACACAGACTGAAGACTGAAGCAGTATGCTATCAGAGGTTCAGACCTGCAAGTGTTTTATTGGACAATAAATATAAATAAAAGTAGATGCCTTCTGAATTATTATTTCTTTTACTTCTTGATAATGTGGTTCAGCCAAACTATTTTTCCAGCAGTGGCTGTGCAGCAGTTTAGAAGCAGCTGTTAGAAAAGGCAGAGCTCAGCTGTTGGGGCTGGCTGTGCTGGAAGGGCTCCAGAGGTGCTTTTTTTGAGGAGCTGCAGCGTGTGTGTGCATGTAGAGACCCTGGGAGTGATGAAAGAGAAGAGTGAATAGCTTGCTGTTTTTAGTTTCCTGCTCTTGACTGGGGGGTGTCTAGAAGGAGGAAAACCCCACCTGCATTCTCTCCCTTGGGTAGAATGAAGGAACTTCTGTAGGAGAGAGGCTCAGCTGTTGGGAAGCTGTAATCTGTAAAGACACGAATAGTCCTCTGGATTACCCAAAGCAGATTTTGCCTTTTGCTTCCAAGTGTTGTTTAAGATCATCTACCTCAATAGATGTCTGGATTAAAAAAAAAACATAAAACCAAAAAAACATGTTAGCTCTTCTCACAAATGAGTGCTCTGAGTAATCGTTGGTACTGCTAGCAGGTGTACAGTGTGTGTGGAAAGATGAAGATTATCTGGGTTTCTGCATCCTCCAAAAGTTTGGAAAAAACCCACTTCTTCTCTGTTACATTAAGCTTCAAATATTCCCTCTGGAAAGGGAAGGAAACATTCTTTTAGCTGGTTTTGGTGCTTTGAGCCTTAACCAATAATGGACTTCCCTGTCTTCTCTCATGAATTATTTACAACTGGTTAAATAACTGTTTAAATATCTTTTGAACTCTTACTATTGTTAAACTTTTTCCATTCACTATTTTCTAGGGAATGGTCTTCTAAATGTTTTTTGGGAAAGAATTCTCAATTTTTCTAAAACCTTTTAAGTGCATTTATAGGAAGATGAGGATCTGTCTTTTTAATGCCATTGCCTTCTTCTTTTTGATAGCTTGTCAGAGAGATCATCTTGGAAAGTGTCCCTGAGTAATAATTCTACCTTATTTTTCCTTTTGCAGTATCCTGTTGTATTCTACATAGTGGTTAAGATGCCATTGTACTTTGCACTGCAGAATCATAAGCTAAAGAGAGGTGTCCGAGAGACTCACCTGTACAGGATGTTTCCTTCACTAGCTGTCAGTGGAAATACACCTTTTTTCTTCCCAGTATGTCTTGGATTATGTAACCTAAAAATGTGTATTCTATTTCATCTGTTGAAAGCTGTTTTTTGGGAGATGTTTTATCCTTCTCTTGTAACTCCAGGGGGGAGGGGTTGGATGCCTTCTGATAATGGCCCAGCCATTAAAACCAGGTGGGGCAGTGTTTCTTATCTCTTTCATCACCCCTCCATCCTCCAGGGGGACATCTTCTGATAATGGGCCATTAGGGCCCACCAATGACATGACACATTCCATCATCCCATTGTGAGATGTTCCACACAGTGGGGGAGGAGCCAACTGTTCCCAGCTAGATAAAAACTGGGACTGAAGGACACAAGGTATCCGGCTTTTCCTCTGGATTCCCGGAAGAAGACCGGACCACTGGACTTTCTACAGGACCATCTCTACTCCACAGAACCAAATCTGTTACTCCAGGAGGACTTATTTGGACTGCTTCCAACACCCTGACCAACAGGGTGCCAGGTTGTATCCCTGACTCTGTCGGGGTTTTTTCCAGGATTTTTGTTTGCTTCCTTGTTTGTTTTTTTGGTATTTCTACATTTCTAATTTTTTTTTTTTTTTTTTTTTTTTAATATTCCTAGTAAAGAACTGTTACTCCTATTCCTGCCTGAAAGCCTCTAATTGCAGAATTCTAATAATTTAGAGTGAAGGGGGCTTACATTCTCTATTCCAAGGGAGGCTCTAGCTTTCCTTGGCAGACAACTGTCTTTCAAAACCAAGACACAGTACACAGGGTTTATTATCTCTTAAATATTTAGCTGCTCTTCATTCAATCTCTGGCAGTTACTTGGCCGGATCTGTTGCTTATGCACTGTCTGTCTGAGCTCTGCCTCTTGCTGTGTTAATGATCCCAGGTGCTGGTGCTTCTGCAGAGTATATCACTGGGTAGCAAAGTTGTGCTGTCTTTGGCAGTCACAGTTTCATCCCTTCTTCTTTCAGCCCCTTAGAATACAGAATGACACTGTCCTCTCACCTTATGTACATGTGTCTCTTAACTCAGACTTCGTAGCTTATTCATTCCCTGCTGATTCAAAGTGACAGCTGTGCCGTCAATCTGTTTGTCAGTTTTTTCCCCATTTGGTGTGCTGGAGATGCTCTGCTTCACACATAGGCTCAGGAATGCTGTCTGGCCCCCTGTGCTCTGCAGGTCTGCTGCCCCTGAATCAGAAATCAGACTCCATTGGTGTGAGCATTCACGGTTTCAGTGGCAGAACTACTGTCATAGGAGGGAAAACCCAAGGACAAGGACTCGGGCAAGCCACGTTTTCAGACTTGGGACAATTCATACATAGTGTTCTGTATCTGCAGTGTAACTGGCAACAGACATGTCACTCGTTTCAGTATTGCTTGTCTTTCTTCATTCTGGTTACTGTTGAATTTCAATATTTGTCCTTGCTGACTGCCACATTGCTGAATTTGACAGGTTGTTGCCAGAATTTGAGTCTGCTGACATCAACTTTGCATATATTTAAGTAGAGATTCAACCAGTGGTTATCCTGGGTCAGAGTAGATCCTGCTTTGATTGTGTATAGTAGAAGATTAGGAGAGGGTGCATCTTGAGAGAAAGAGGACAGCTAGATCTCATATTTATTTGATGAATCTTTCAGAGTTGATTGTGCCAAAAAATAAAGTACGAAAATATCCCCTGGATAAGATGTATGTTGGGTTGAATAGCGATGCAATGAAAAGTAACGGAAGATTTTCCTTATTTCAATTACTGTGTATTGGTAAAAATTGTAAGATAATTGTTTCTTTAAAAAGAACAGATTAGTCAGGACTTGATACTTACCAAGAAGCCATGCTATTTAAGGGTGATAGGAATTTTCAGAGTTCCTTGAACAACCAAGACTGGAATCATGCAAAATTAACATTATGTTGAACTATATGTCATGCTTCTACAGAATGCATAAATTACTTGCAATGAATCTTACTACTCAGGTGCTTTCTGGGGTTACTGTGTTATTCCTGAAAATTAGATTAAAAGATAATTTTTACTTCCAGTAAAAATCCTGCTGTAGTAATTTTTAGCTAGGATAATCAAGAGACAGTTGAAAAAATGAAATTTCTGCACAGTGAACCTGTGGGCTTCTTCAGGAGGACTGCTCTGTCACATTTTAGTTCCTGTTAAAATCATCAGAATTTTTTAAAGCTGCAACAGTTCTTTGTACAAAATGACTAGAAAAAAAAAGTTCTGTATTTTTTTGATTGAGTTGATGTATAAAGGCAAGTTTCTGAGAGCCAGGCTACTTATAGAATTGCATAGAAAAAATTGAGCAAAACTTGCCCAGGGGAATATTGCTATGCTCCTCCCTTAGCACCATCAACACCAGAAAGATTCATTTATTCAGTATCCCTTTTGATTTTCCTCTGAATTTCAGCATTCAGACCTCAATTAAGTAAGAGTATCTTGAGCAGAAAGAGATACCATACTGAGATTTGAATTCCCCATATACTTTGATGTCCTAGTGCAAAACTTGGTGTATGTTTTCCATTTGAAATAAATGAACGTATCTACCTGATTCCTTAGAGAATTCTTAAAAATGAAAAAAAGTTCATAATGGGAATTTATCTCTAAGCCTAAGTCTAAAATGTTGCATCTGTTTTTCTTTGCACCTCACAGACTTGTCATAGTTGTGGCTTTTCATGTGACCATAGTAATCACAGGGGCATCACACATTTTTGTTTGAATGGATTTAAAAAGAAAACAAAGAAAGTTTTCACATAAAGTGGAGAAAGTTCTAATAGATAATTCTAACCTAGGTTGTTTTAATTTTTGGGCAAATACTGACACACTCTCTGTACTGTTTCTCCAACCCTAACAACTTACAAATGAACACTGATAAAACAAATGATATAAAACATTTTTATTACCAGAGTAATTTGACAGTTTTATTTTGTTGGTCTTTAGAGTCTCTTGCCATGACTCTCCAATTCTGGAGATCTATTTCAAAAATAAAATAAATTTTCTTCCACTCTATTGGGAGAGGAGAGAAAACAAAGCAAGTTTTCTTGGATATTCTTCAAACCGGGAAAAATCTACTTGTGTTGTAATCTTTGCCACATTTTCTGTGGGATGAACAAAACCCTGCCACCAAAACTGAATTCTGTAGAGATATTTGAAAAACTTCAGATACTGCCATCAGTCTGGGAGTTGTGAAACCAGTGGGTAAAACAGGAACCTAGAGTGCTTTCAGCACTCTTCTACTCTGCTCAGAGCACTCTCAGTTGACATGGAAGAGACGGTGTAATCACAGAACCATTTATGTTGGAAATGACACTTAAGGTCAGGTCTAACTGTAATGGTACAGGTTCATTTTCTTCCTGCCTTTTGTAGGTGTGGGATTTCTACCCCTGCTGTAGGTACCACTATTCTGATGAGAGAAGTGGATAAGAAATATAACTACTAAGAAGAGCTTCCTGCAGGTGGTGGTGCTGGTGAAGTCAAGTATTTTCCAGGTGTATGTTTCATGCTAGTTACAGTGGTACCAAGAGGATCAGACACCATATGGATTTGTCAGAAAAGAAGATTTAAGAAAAACCCTCACACTATGTATGGAAATGGGAATATGCTTCCAGCAGCATCTGTAATATCCTCAGGGACAGATCAGTATGTGTGTTCTCTCACTTGGTCTTCAGGATGCTGCTTTTGAGGTTACTAAAAAGCAGTGGAGAAGGTGACAGAATAAGCCATTTCCTATAAAATGGGAAATAAAGTTCAGAACAGAAACATATTCTGTTTCTTGAAATAAATAAATAAAAATTAAGTCAAATATGAATTAAGCCAAATATGAGATATTAATGTGATAGATTTTCTCCCTGTAGCATTCTTGTCCACATTTGATTTTTTGGATATGAAGAAGTTTACTAAGGTTAGGGGTGGCAAGTGATGTCTGGCGTTGATTGCAGCATAATCCTTGCAGAGATGACAGCAAATGGGCCTGCATGCTTGGAACAAATCATAAAGCAGAAGTGCACAGTCAGTACATTTGTGTAACGTGTTTACTCTGTGATAATATTTACTTATACAGTGGATCATGCTGCTATTGTACAATGAAAGTACAGCCGATAATGCTGCTCTGAAGAGTTCCTTGTTTTCTAAAAGTAAATATATTGTTCTATGTGGGGGAAGGAGAAGAAAAGGTTAATGTTTAGGAAATGTGTGCAGCAGTTCAAGGCTCTTGATTATCAATCTTCCCAATGAGTTCTGAGTGCACTGATTTTTTTTTTTTTTGTTTGTTTGTTTTTTAAAATCCAGGTACATCATAATTTATCTTTTATTACATATCAGCATATGTGGTGATGTTGCTGCTGTAATTGTTTGGCAATCGAATGAACAATTATGACCAGAATTACTCTTTTTTTCCATATTTCTTTTTGCTTAAATGCAGAGGCATGTAAAATTGAAGGTAATCCAGTTAAACTTGGCAGACAGCTGCTAGTTTTGATTGTTTCAAAGAAAATTACTGGAGAGAAGATGAAAAACCAGTAAAATCAGAAGTCTTACCTTTTTTTTTTTTTTTTTTTTTTTTTCCCCCCCAAGTTCTCATGAAAGGACTTTGACTTGGCATTAACTGTTCCATGTGACAGTCAGTTTGATTTGAATGTCACTAAAGACTGTCGCCAGCTTCTTTTCCTCAATAGTCTAGATGAATCTTTTTGGAGGTGTACTGAATTAAAAATTAATAGCAATAGAGAAGGAAATATGGAAGGATTAACTCTAAGGCATGACAGACTTGACTTACTACCTTTTAGAGATTAATTTGTAAGAAAGATTTTTATGAAGTATTGAATTTCATGGACTATTAAAGTCTGTTCCCATGTAAACTTAAGCTTTCAATTTTTTAATCTACATTTAAAAGTTCAGATATGTGTAAGTGAAGAAACACTAAACCCAGTGTTCATCTGGTTCATTATCACAAAATACAGTTCACCTCAATAAGTCTCCTATTATTTTCTTTGAATAAGATAATGCAGTATATGAAGTTTTTGTGTGTGTGTATGGGCTGTAGTAGTATCCAAGTCAACAGTGCAGAATTGTACTAGTTGACCTTAGGAGTATTTAAGAACTGAGTGACTTTCAGTATGCTTTTTGCTTTAGGAAGGTGTTAGAAACTCTTATGTAGTATAGAACCTAGGGTTATGTTACAGAGTCTTTGCAGTCTGAAAAGTTAAATGTCTAGTCTATGCTAGCTCTCTACCTTTCCTCTAAGATTAATGGAAAGAAGTAGATATCCTCAGAGAGCTGGAGCAGGTGAGCCTGCCAAAATGATTTATAGAGAAAGGTAGACAAGAAAAATACTTTGTTTCTTTGTGTCTTTCATATATTCTTACAGTAAACATTAGGTGTGAAAATAGGAGATAATGTAATAAGCTGAATTTACTCCTTTATAATTAGTGAAAATGAAGGTTTAAAAGGGGGAAAAATAGATCTTAACACAAGGTTAAGATCTGTTTCGAATTTTTTCTGACTGAAGGGCCTGCACTTAAAGGTTGTACTTAAGGAGGAAAAAGTGTTGGTTTGTGTAGTAATAAAGTTTATAGTTCAGACTGCTAATCCACAGATAAAACCCCATAATTTTTCCCCCATAGTCCCAATACTTTTTTTTTTTTTTTCCCATGTGGCCAATTCTGAATATATATAGAAGAAATATAAAGAAACACTTATTAGGTCACAGCAATGTCTGTCTGATATGATTTGATTTTCCATATAAGTAGCTCAAAGACTTTTGTGAGTCTTCAATTTTTGCTTCAGTGATATGTGCTATGTAATAAAGCAGCGCTTCCTGTTCAAAGAGGGAAGACCGCCTTTAGACTTTGCCTTTTGTATTGAGGAAGAAAGTATTTCTTCAGATAAATGGTTCTGTTTATTTTCCTAGATTACTTTTTTTTTTCATCTCCTGTCCTCTTCAGCTTGCTGGAAGATGTGAGACACTATATTTCACCCAGAAACCCTAGAAGAGGAATGAGAATCTGCAACAGGTTAATGGGTTCGCTTCTTAACCCAGAAAGTCCAAGCACATGAAAATCACCCCTCGATCTTCCTTGTTCTTAGACTTGTCCCTATGCCTAAATTGATTGTACAGCTGAGAAAGGTACCTTTTTGGTCAAGTGACTCCAGGATTACTCAGCAGTGTAAAGCAGTATCTGTCCTCCTTCACATTCCTGCACAATCTGTCTCTCTGCCTACACACCAGCTCTCACTTCTAGCTTCCTTCCCTGTTCCAGTATCTACTGCCTTGTATTCTCAGTTCATGTCCTTTTGTTAGAACCCAGTACTGCTTTCTCCTTGAGTTTTTGAGGTGGCCTTTCTGGGAGGAAAATTATTCTTTGCTCTACATCCAAATCTATTCTCTCCATTTCTTGTGGAACCTTCATATGAAATGCACAATTTGCTTCTCCCTAAAGGGTAGCCGTTGAAAATGTAGGATCTCTGACCTCCAGCTTGTCTGATAACAGTCCAAAACAGCAAGGACAAGGAAATGCCCAGTGACTGCAGCCTTCACATCTTGAAGCCTTCACATCTACTTGAAGTCTTCAGGAAATTTCAGGCTAGGACCAGCACCTTTAGTGGGAATAAATTTAGCCCAACAGTTTTTGGTAGATCTCTAAGCAATTTCAGCACTTTTAAGAGAAGTGCTAGACAGGTTTAATAGATGACTTGATGATATGACCAGCTTTTGTATTCTTGCTTATTCATTCCCTTACCATTGCATATTTTAGCTTGGCAAGTGAATCTTGTCAGCACAATTACGTCATCCTACATAAGTCAGGAGGTTTGATCACACATTAAAATTCATCCAAAACAGAGCTAAGCCTTGGTTAATGGAAACGAAACAAATAACTCTTGCAGCAAGATCAACCAAGAACTATTTTTATAAGATCTTGAGCATGTACATTTCTGGAGAGCCAAGGACTGCTCAACATGACAGCATGTCATAAAATCGGTAGGAGGGATACCTGCTTAAATTTGGAAATGAGGAAGAGTATCTGTATTAAACTGAAAAGGTTATTTTAGGGGTGTAGCTCTTGCCTTTGTGATTTCTTTTGCATTATTAGATGTGTTATTTTCACAAACTGTTCTAGTTCAACTCCTTTCACCCTCCCTCCCCTCCCATCTTTTTTTTTGAAAGAGTGAGAAGGAATCACACATCTTCAGTGCATCTTCAATGTGATAGTCTGAAAATAATTCTAAGTATAATACTCACAGTAACTGTGATGAGTAAAGAAGCTGTTATCTTAAACCTTGTTAGTTTTTCACTGCACCATCACAAGTATGATATCACTCTCAGAAAAATTTGAGAGCCTTGATTAAAGCTCCACCAGCCAATTGTTTGACCATCTGCATGATGCAATAGTATTTCTTCTTGTGCACTGACTGGAATATGGATGGGTGAGGGAGAAATAATCAGTCTGGGCCTTAACACTGTCTCTGTTATGAAACTTAGCAGGGCTAGGGATTGTGTTTTAGCATTGCCCTGTGATTCCATATTCAGTGAATTTCCTGGTGTGATTTTCACCTGAGGCAATTGCCTTTTTTTTTTTTTTTTTTTTCCTGACAATACTTTGTGATGTATATCGTAGACTGGCAACCATTTGCAATAAGGAAGATACTCCCCTTGTTTTGAGGGAATACACATTAGCCAGATGGATGCAAACTGTTGTGCCACGCTTCCCAAAAGTAAGTGAATGGAGAGTAGCATCTTTCATTTCCCACAGAAATGCAGTTCTATGGCCCAGTAAGACAAGGACTTGGCAATAGGACTGAGGTCTTAAAGGATGCAATTATGGAAAGAATTGGAGTTTTTTTCAGTAATTGAAGTAGCAGAAGAAACAAGTATCTTGGAGGAGATGGCTGTTAACTTGAGTTTGTAGCAGTATGCAAATGTTGTAGGTAACAAATGTGGTTAAAGTTTGTGTTCTCCAAGAATAATAATGTCTGTATTTTTAAAAAGAAATCTGAAATTTTCATTTTATTTTATAAATAAAATAGAAACCATCTGCAAATAGAGAATGGAGTGTTGTCTGTAGGTTTTGAACCCAGAAATCTCAGCAAATTTGGAAAATTTTGCCTGAAGTTGCTGACACAGCTTGAGGAGCTGTGTGTGAAAATCACCTTCACTTAGCACTGATATTCAAATACTGATCATTGTTCAGAAGTAACAGAAAATAGCTGTTTCCTTAGCTTTCTAGTTTTCACCACAAAATAGACTAATTATTTGCACTTGAATTTAGTCAGAGCATCAGGACCTACCTTTCAATTTTACTTAAATCCAAAATTACATAATGAAGGTATTTGTTAGATTAAAATACCAAGCATTCTTTCCCTAAACACTCTCCTTTTACTGAAACAGTGCTCACAAATCCTATGATAGGGTTTTTATTGAATACTGATTTTTGAAAAGCTAATGTTATTTTCCTGTAGACACAGTATTTTCCTAAAAAGCTACAGAAGATCTAGGTCTGCATAATTTGTGGAATGTATGAAAGTCCTTGCCTTACATGCTACATGTCTCAAAATAGCAAATGCTATTTCTTGCTTCCAAAATAATGCATCTTCTGCTTGAAATTGCACCAATTTTCCTGTATTTTGGTATTTTTACAAGCCATTCTTCCTAGTCACTTTCCCTCAAGCGAAGCATACTGTTACAATCCTAGGAATACCACACCAAGCTTTTTTGAAAGGTGAATGTCTTGAGGGAGAAATGCCTGTCTGCCTGCTAAAAATGTTTTTTTCCTTTCTCTTACTGGGTTCCCACCTCCGTCTTTGACAATAAAATCCTATTTTTTGTCCTTTTATTCTGTTTCTTGTCTAACTGTACCTGACTTACTATGGACCAGAAAGGTTTTGTACTATTGTCTCTTTCCTTTAAATTCATGGCCCTAACTTTGTCTCTCACTGTTCATCTGCTTGCTTCATGCCTGCAAATTTCACAGTTTTATTTTGCTCCCTGTGCCAGAGTGGCTGTCTTAGTGCTGTTTGCCAACTAACACTTTTTAAATGACCTGCTCCCATTTGTGACCCGGTGTAATTGCACTTTTCTCTCCCGTAGTTATCTCCTGTATTCATATTAAGCATCTCTGTTGTGTTATGTGTCAGAAACAAGCTCACTGGCTCCTTAAGATGCCGCTAGAATGACTTTTCAAAGAAGCTTTCTCAGGTGGGATTCCACAGGGTCTGGAGACCAAAGCCCCTTTCCTTACTGTACCTCAGGGAGCCGTGGTTTCTCAGGTAATCGCCATGTAATGGGATTTTGAAAGCTGTGGAATTACTAAGCCTCTCCTCACCTAGAGGGTCTTGGTGTTCAATTTGGGAAGCTGTGGCTGTCCTGAGAAGCACTTCTGGATTGTTCTGCCCTTTGGGAAGGTGTGCCTTGCTTGGAGCCCTGTGCTGATGCTCTTGAGTGCTCCTGAACTCCTGCCTGCCTTGGTAGCCTGGAAAGTCAGTATACTAATACAGAGAGTATTAAAAAAAATAAAAAGTTCAGGACTGAGAGAAAGAAAACTGGACAGAGGAAGGAAAGGGGGTGGTTGCTGTCTCAGCACAAATCACTCCATTGGAGCACTGTAGCTGGAGGGTGAAATTCAGGCCCCAGTGAGCGAGTTGGACTTTGAGTTCCCTACACAAGAAATGAGCTTTTCAGGTGAGTTAGCACTTGCCTTGTGAAGTCAGTGTGTTTTTAATGAGATAAACAGCCCAGGAAAGGAAGAAGGTAGTTTCTCAGCAACCCATAACTGACTTGTGCTGCCAGCAGCGTGATTAGGAGTTAGAGGTCTCCAGTGGTCTGTAATGGAGATATTTCTCTGATAATCACACTTTCATTCTTTTCCCCATCTCTTTGACAAATAAATTGGGAAGATTCTACAATTTATGTGCTTGTCCTGGATATAATTTAATTTGCAGAAACTGAAATTCTTTGTTTAGCTCAAGATACAGCCAAACCTCTGTATTGTTTCCCACTGGTATAGGCTGTAAGAACTATATAAATTGGTACCTAAAGGTGGATACAGTAAATAATGTTTGCTTACAGAGGAATGGTGAAGATTCTTGATTTTGTTTCCAAGTCATCTAATTTAATTTTCAGAGGCAGTTAAAACTGTTAATAATTACAAATCATGAAGTGTTTGGTGACCTGAGTAACATTAATCTACATGAGTAATACAAATATATTTCTTTTAATTAAACACATTTTTTAAAAGTTAAAGATCTGGAAAAAAAAAATCATGCAGTGTGTCCCACTTTTGATGCCCTAGAAAACTCCTTTTTTATTCCCTTTTTTGCGGCTTCACAGGTTTAATTGTAATGTCTTAGATACTGTTCCAAGAAAATCTTCAATAATATTTTATCAATGTTAGGTGAAGCCAGTTGAACTTTACCATATAAACAGGTTTCTTTGTTGGAAGGGGCCTTATTTGGCTCAGACATCAGTGTTGCATTTGTTTAAGTGATTATTTTTAAAGAAGGAGATGCTACCTTGTAAATGACCTATTGAAACTTTTGAAGGTCAAACCTGATTTCTTGCCTCTTAATTATGGTCCTTTTTTTCCTAGAGATGATTTCTAGGCAGCTAGGCTACTTTAAACAGGTTTGGCTTCCACTGTGAGAAGATTAATGTCTTTTTTTTGTCAAGAGAGCTAGGCAAAGAAGGATCTTAGAATGCTGAAGAAAAGTTAGTATATTAAAACAGCAAAACTCCTCACCTCCTTGTGCTGGTGAATAAGGCTATGAAGTAAAAACTGTGACAGCATTTTCACTTTTAGGAAGGATGACAGTTAGTTTTGGGTTTGAGAAGGAAGGAAGGGCCTGTGAGGTGGGGATGTCTCTGTTACAGTCTGTAGCAAAAGCTGAATAAAGCATCTCATTTCTCTGGAGTTGTAGGACTTTCTGAGAATTTTTATCCCAGAATGAAAACTGCAGTGTTAGTTTGGCTGCTTAGAAATGCAGTCATTGCCTCAAAGCACTCTCCTCTCTGCATTAACAGACTGAATGCTACTCTCTACTAGCTGTAGAGTAGCAATTCCTTGCTTTTCTGCAGACTGCAGGAGTCAGGAATCTGCTCTGTGTAGGAGGAGGAGGAGGAAGTGTGACTTCTGTCCTGTTCAGTTCCCTCTGCACTGCTGGCATGGAGAGGTTATCCAGGTAGCATTGCCCACGTGCTGGGTAGTGAAATGGAGAGAGACCAGAGTGAAGAGGATGGAATTGGATGCAGCACTCATACCCTGTGATGATGCTGTGGCTTGTCTCTCTCACAGAGCCCCGGCTCCATTTTCGCTCTGGCTAGCTCGAGAGACACACCACCATTGGCAGGATTTTTCCTCAGGGCCCCAAAAACCCAGCAGTGGCCAGGAACCTTTCCCTTAGCAGAGAGAGTGAGTCCCATCGACGGCAAAGGAATGAGGTCTGCACTTGATCCGAGGGTGAAACCAGGGCTTTATTCAGTCTTTCTTCTGTGGTCCTGCCCCTGCCTGGGTCAGGAGCCCCTTCCCACTCCCCGAGCCAAGAGGTCTGGCCACCTGTGGCTTCAGCTTATATCCAGGGAAGGGGCTAAACACGGGGACAAGCCAATACCCAGTCAGGGATAAGGTGGGAGTGGAACAGAGTTGGATTACATTCCAGTGTGGGAGAACGGGCGGGGAAAAGGAGCAGGGACAAACCTCGGGATGTTACATTTTCCAGGGGAACAGTGGGTACAGAAGAAACCATTACAAAATCCAATATAAAAATGAAATACAATATGAAACCAAATAATACGCAGCAGCATGATGCCATTATTAGCTGGTGATATTTAGAATTGAAACATTTTCACATTACTGTTAATCATCATCCATTTGAGTTCATGACTTTATTCTCTTCCTACTCTAATTAACAAATACTGACCTTCAATACTGACCTTCACAGATGCCTGCATAGAAATTATTGGGATATTGTGTTTAGCCTTGGGGGATGAGGCTGGGAAGGACAATCACTGTGTTGTGACTGGAAAAGCACTCTTACAATATTTAGAACATTAGTAACAATATACTGGAACATGCTTCTCCAAACCAAAATGATATTTAGTTGGCTAAAAACGTGGTTAGGTTGGCATATGTACTTACATTTCTATATCTGCTGTTTGCTTCCTGAATGTGAGTTTCCTGTCTGATGAAGCTTGCTGTGGAAGTGATTGTTGAAAGTGATTGTCGCTTGGCAAGGTACTATCAGTCCAAATTGTAGGGTTGGTTCCATATTTCAAGGTTCTTCCTCTTAAGTGTTTGCAAATGATGCAAACTTGCATAGGCCAGTTTTAGGAGAATGAAAAATATTTCTGATGATGAGAACTGAAATGGTAATATGGCCATAGAAATAATCTCCAAGCAACTCAGAAAGGAAACATGAAATCAACTGGGAAGGGCTGTGGCTGAGTCTGTGGACCTAATAATTGAATGTCTGCTGTATGCCAGAGGAAATACCTTGATTGCTGCTTTTTGCTTGGTGAGCTTTTGGTTTAAGGTGAGCTAAGCTGAAGCCAGATTTCACTTCTGTTTATTCTTCTGCTATCATATATGAAACCATTTTCTGTGATGAATTGATGCTAGACATAGGTGCATTATAATGACATAAAATGGCATCTATTGCATATACTACATATCCCGACTGGTGAATGTAGAACAAATAGTATCATGAGGTCAAAAACACAGGGTAGAACCTTTGCATTACCATCCTGTAGCACTATCAGGTGACAAGATGCTGTATAAGTGAGGGAGTGTGAAAGAGCTATCAACAGTGCTTTGAGTTTGTGACTGTAAATTTCAGTTCCCTCTGACATATGGAAGCCATTTACTCATGTTTTTAACCACCCTGTTGTGGCTTTTTCTGCCTTTAGGGAACTCCCTGAAATCTCTTGTGGCTTGGACTAATAAATTAGGTTTTCATATTTTGCAACCAGTTTTGTTCCATACTAGCTAAACTTGTTCCTAGAGACAAAGCAATGCTCTCCCCATCCGA
The DNA here is from genome assembly GCF_015227805.2 of Hirundo rustica. Lineage (NCBI taxonomy): Eukaryota > Metazoa > Chordata > Aves > Passeriformes > Hirundinidae > Hirundo > Hirundo rustica. The sequence goes on along the minus strand of NC_053452.1, from coordinate 47,962,792 downwards.
GAGTTGCTCAGAACTTGTTCCCTTATTATTTGTAGTCAGGAAATAGACGTTATAAATTAAATTTAAAATTAAATTGTCCTTGTCCAGTAATAGTGGACTCTTTCTGCTCTGTACCTATATTGCTCTTTGTTTTCTTTTTTCCAATCTCCAAGTGTTTTGGATTCCTATGAGCTCCTGAGACTTACCTTCATTCTCTTTGGTTTGTTGAGGTGAATAGCCTGGTGCATTCTTCTTTTCTATAGCATTCTTTTTTTTTTTTTTTTTTTTTCCAGTATTCTTGGACTTAGTTTTATTTTTTATTTCATTGATTTTTTTCCTGAAAATCTAACCAATTTGCAGAGAAAGTGGGATCAATGTTTGCTTTCCGAATTGTCTTCCTTGCTTCCTCTCTTTCATCTTAGTCCATTCTCTTACTTTACCACTGGAAGCTGCATAAGTTTCATTTGGCATACAGTCATTGAGATAGTGAAATCTGATTTCACTCTGCTTCCTTATTTAATAAGTAGTACTGTCTTTCCCCACTGTGGATCATTTTTCAGTCTGGATGTATTCATGCTACCTTCCTGCCTTCACTATTATGACCTCTTTATTCATTTACCCCTCTCTCTCTGTCTTCTGTTATCCACAGGCTAAATATCTATCCATGGCTAAATATCTTTCCTCCCACACAAGACAAGATGTAAAAATATCATGCTGGACACCTGATAGCCTTGCATAAAATTTTAGTTCCCAATCTAGCACAGCAAAGCTCTGCTTTCTTTAGTACCAGATTATTTCCCTGCTACTGCCTCAGTTCTCCTGCAAAAAATAAAGTTTAAACCATTTCTGTATTGGGGGAAAGTAATTCTTCCATGCTAAGCATTTTATCTGTCACATACCTCATCAGGCTTCAGTGTCTGCTTCTTGTACTTGAAGTAAAGTGACCATGCCAAATGTAAGTATCCTTGTGCTAAGCAGTTCTTTAGCTACGGAGTGAAACTATACACAGTACTATCATTCAGACATTTTGGAAAGAGAGTACACAGAATAAGATTATTTTTTCCTATGTGTCTTACATCTTCTAATTTCCTCTTGTTTTTCCTCACTGCCTGGGTATTTCAGGCTATGAGGTCAAGGCTACTTCATTTTCCTTGCTTGCAAAGTGGCTTGATATTATATTATCGTTTACTAAAGATGGAACTTTTACTCACTGCCTCAAATATTGAATGCTGAGGCAAGTATTATGATACAGGGTTTTTGTGAGACTTTTCTTGACTATTCTGACTGACTGCTTTGAACTACTAAGTCTATATCTAGTTTAGATATACTGTTTTTCAAGAATAAGTAGCTTGTTATGATTCTGGATAATACAGCCGGGAGTTTGATGCTTTTCTAAAAAGAAATATCATTTGTGTTCTCAGCTGTTTTGAATTATGCATCTATATTTTGGAATTTAAGGAAGTTTTCTTTAATATTGGAGGAATTGTATAGAAGTTGAATGTTTGCTGATAATCTTGTAGGCTGAAGTAAAACAATCTTTGTGGTAAGGAGTGCATTCTGGGAAGGACTTGAGTTTATACTGTGGCTTGAAAAAGCCCCAGCAAACCCACATCCCTATTTTGTGGTTCTATTACTTTTTGGGGTTGTTTTGTTAAATAGGACTATTTAGCCATCATAGACACCTGCTTATTTCCATTTTGTAATTTTTAGTCCTTTGAGTTTCTGGAGAATATGATTTAAAAAATAAAGCTCTCCTTTTAGCCTGAATGCTATGTAGAGTTTAAAAGAATGAAAACTCCATTCATTTCCTGTGAGAGAATGACTATATTTATTGTGGGTGCTTGGATATAAATGGATGTAGATTGGTTCAGTTTGTGATGCACAATCAGCAAATTGATTCTGGCTGCTTTAAACCTTTAGAAAAACAAAGCAACCTTGGGGGGGAAAAGGCTGTTTTATTCGATTGTCTGTGGATATGAGGCAGGGAATTCATGAATGATAGAGGGATCTTCAAAATGAAAGGTGGGGGAAGGAAAGAAAAATGATGAACGAAGCCTGTTAAACTGCTGAGCTCTCTTTTTCTCCAGTGCATTCAGCTCAGTGCATTAATGAGATTAAGTTACATCAACTCTGATTGCTGGAGGGAATGAGCAAAGTGGGCAATTTCAGTAGTAGCTTGCACAGGCAAGTTTAGTACTTGCAGGCTACCTATGATGGTGTGCTGCTTACATTTGAAGCATTGATAGATGCCGCAGTTTTTATTATTTTTGTGGTATGTGTAAGCTTATCTTGCAGTCTAAAATATGTGTTATAGAAAAATTGTTTCTTAGTAAGAGAAAACACCTGAGAGAAATGACAAAAATGGCAGAAGTCGGCCAGTATTCTGTATTTTTGGCCTTCACCTGTTTAACAGGAGTTTCTAGAAATTCTGTCTCTGTGTATAGGGGATGAGATCAGATGCAATAAGGGACAACTTTTACTTTTTAAAATTTCTCAATAGTTCCCTCATCTCTCCTTATGAACACTTTCAAGATGCCCCCCAAAACCATTTCAACAGCTTGCAAGAGCTGCTAACTGTGAGTGTTCCTGGATTTTGTCTGTTTTCTCCTTGTTTTATTCTGCTGCAATATTTTTATTTATCAGCTCAGTTCTTTGCCACACAAATAATTCCTCCAGCTAGTTCTCAGTGTTTCCTGTTAATTCTGTTAGGAGGTCTTTTGGTAATTAATCTGTTCTGGTCTCGTAACCATGGCATTCTCATACATGGTGCTCTTTCCTACCTCGCTTAATAGGGCTTCTAAGTCCTCCTTTCTCTGGTCCTTTTATGCCAAAGGATTCTAAATCAGTGTCTTCCTAACTAATCCTCAATAAGTGGCTTATTCTATTTTGATCTGAGCAAGTGCTGTCCTATGAATCAGGCCTGCCTGAAAGACTTTCTTGAGGAATGAAGGGGAAGAGCCTTTTCCTTGGTTTGTTGGGGTTTTTTTGTTGGTTTAGTCACACAAAAAAAATACTATAGGTATTTATTTATTTATTTTAACCTGAGACTACTGTCAGATTGAATTAAACTAACAGCTTGGGATAAAAGCACTGGAGCTAAATTTACAAAACCACAATCACTGTGTTTCTTTCCTTACTTTGTATGAAGTTTCTCAGTAATACTCCTATGTGAAGTATGTGGCATCTGAAGATGCAGATATTAACCTATAAACTGCTCATCTTTGCCTCTGGGGAGAATGTTGTAAATACCAAGTGATAAGAGATGTTGAGAGCAACACACCCTTATTTTAATTATTTTATCTAAAGCAAAGGCAAAATGTCCCATTTTGTGAACTCAGGGTTCGTTCTGTGTCAATAATAATTTTTTTTACACAAAATGGAAAATATCCCCAAGAGCTATTTTGGAAGTTGGGAGAACAGGATTCAGAACGGTGCTTGAGTTAAGGCTGTTATTATGCTGAGATCCAAATTTGACTCAAACCTCCATTTTTAATTTTCTTTTTTTCCCCCTGCAGATTTACTCTATCCCTCCATGCTTGATTGATTTCCCCAGCTTGTAACTTCTTGTAAGATCAGGGCTTATTAATCGCAGGTCTTCCAGGCAGTTTTAAAGCAATGTGGTGATTCATTTCTGTAAGCACTCTCACTTTTTTGATGGAATTATTGTCTATAGTCAGTTGTAGTAACTCTTTTAGGTGGGGGAAAAAAAAAAAATCCTAGTATAGCGTCAGCAAGCTCCCGTAGCCTCTCTCTCTTTGCCTGAGGAAGCGTGCCCTCTTCCGGGTAAAGTTAGAGCTGGATGCGTGGTCAGGACTGCAGTGGAACTGCCGGAGGTTGTTCTGCTCTCTCTGGAGAAGCTGTTGAATTTCCGTGGATAGCTTTGGTGGGCCACTGTATTGATATCATATTCTATGTAGCTGTGGATTTTCTGTTACAATAACAGTAAGGGATAAAATTTGTTGCATTAAGGTTTGAAATAGATGCAAATTGTACCGTGTTCTGTGTGGAGGTTTGTGTGTAAAAATATAAAACTTAAAAAAAAAAAAAAAAAAAAAAAAAAAGATTATGGAAATATGGGCTGTCCTTATATCTAATAATTTTGCATTTCTATGAAATTATGTCTGTCCATGAGTCATTTTTTCCTATCAGATCAGAATTATTTTTGTTAAATCCAGATTTCTTTTTAGTTACCTCCTTCTTTTATGTTCTAAAAGTCTTTTAGTCGTGTTTTCACCCCTTCCCTGACTGATGGAATACCAGTAGCTTTGATTGTCAGCATCATAACTTGACAAAGGCAATTTGTGTTTAAATAGTGTTGTAAGGTAGGTGACAAACCAACTTCCTAGAGTTTAAAAAAAGCCATGAAGAAAGTGATGAAGCTTCTAAGTCAGTCCTGGTTCAGTTCTAGAAAACATATAATCATATAATCATCAACATAAAACATGTAATCATTGCAATGACATTTGAAGACATACATTAAACAGATTGATTGCAATTCACTGTTGAAGGAGCAGGTGTTCAGACCTCATCCAAAGGGCCAAAGACTGGGCATGGAATCACTAGGTACCTGCTCAGAGCCTGGCAGTGAAACACTTGTGCTGCCATAAGGTCACAAGTATACAAGTTCAATTAAGGTAGGCGGATTGTCTCTGTGCTTTACTGGCTAGTGAAAAAAAATCTGGGTCTTATATTTTAAGGCAGCACGGTATTAATTCGTGTGAATGTTTAGAGCCCAGTGAGCACCTTTACATTATTTTAGTAAATTTGAATGTGGTGTTTATAGTGCTCTAAAGCTTAAAAACTTGGTCACAGAACAAGATCATGCTGTGCTAAGAGCTTGCACAGCATGTCTTTACCCCAAGGAACATTTAGTCTAGCCAAAAGACAGGATAAATTGATGGATATAGGTGGCATACTGACATAATGCTACAGCATTGGCCAGCAGGACAGACAGCAAAATTTCTGATCATCTCCAGATAGATTGTTGTACACATCCTGACATATTTTTACTTAAAAATGCCACATGTATGTGATGTTATTGGAATACTTGAGTTGTCCTGACAGTGAAACCTAAACACAGAAAATGTAGTCACCACCTTGCTCAATCATGTGTACTTTATTGCCTTGTTAGATAAAGCTGCCCCTTGGCAGCCTTTCCCCATCATCTTTATTTTATTAATGAGTAGTTTTGCCTTGCATTTTGAAAAGGCCATTCCTCTTCTGGCAGACCATGCTTTCTGGGAGGCTAATGCTGCTTGTATATGAGACAAGTGATGACTTTCAACATTGGAAAGATGTGTAAGTAATTTATAAATTAGAGCCTTTTATAGGCTATTGAACAAACACACCCAAGTACGATAGAATGAGAGTATCCTGTTACATATTTTTAAAAGAAATTATTTTATTTCTACCTGCATTTATAGAAGTAGGCCACCCCAGGGCCTCTTTTACCACAAAGTGATGGCAAAAAAGAAATTCTGTGTGGTTGTTTCTGGTCTTCTCTTCTGTTTAACCCCAGTAGGGTTTAGAGTTCTACTTCATTTGGACAGTGGATATGCTGTTGAAAAAAATGTGGTGTGCTTCAGTGTAGCAGGTCAGTAGTTGTGAGATACATCACTGAGATATTTAAGGTATTCCTCTGGCTCTGAGGACAAGTTAAAAACTATTCCTCTGGCTCTGAGAACAAGATTAAAAACTATGTGGAATACAGTTCCTTTTGATGTTACTGGAGAAATACCTATCAACTTCAATGGGCCCAAGTAATTGCTCCTCTTTAGAACTGCGTTTATATTATTAAAATCTGATTATTTTTGAAGAAAATATATAAACGTTGCCTATTAGTATAGGATTTTGTATTTTACCTGAATTGTAATATAATCAGAATGGTTACAACAAAATTAAAGCAAAGGCAAAATTGGAGGCAGCATAGCCGAAATCTAACACAGCCAAGGATGCTCCTGCCCTTAGTTTTAAGGACATTCTCAGAAAATAAAATCTTGGAAAATGTTGCTGCCTAAATTAGTCAGCTTTGTTGGGGAGCTTTCCAAAGACACATAACTGCTACCAAAATCTGTTCTCAGAACTTATAGAAAGTAGATAGTTTGAAGTCAGCTTTTAAGTAACTTCTTGTAGGTAGTCCAATAATTGTAGTACAAACCAGTTTCATTTTATGGTGGTGGGTGTTTTTTTTTTTTTTTTTTTTTTTTTTTTTTTTTTGGTCCCTTACATTAGCAACAAAATGAAGCAGAGTAAGAAAACAAATATTTTATCTCATTGGAAACTTGCTAATGTTTGATTTTTATGCCTTTTAACACAATTGCTAAGTTAAGTGGATGGCAGAACAAGTGGAAAGAATATGTATCTTAATAATATTTTCCTCCTACCCCTCTATAAGGCTAAAAAATATATTCGAATTATATTTGGCGCAGTTCCCATTTTTACTCTGCAAAAGATATTTAAACACCAGTCTGATAAATAAGATTTTGAGTTTATTTTGATGCCATACAACCACAAGGGTGTCACTTGTGTTCTTAGCAGATCTTGGGAGGCATTTCCCTTGTCTTCTAGAGCACCTGTCAGACTTAAAAAGTCAAACTGCTGAGCTCTGGACACTGCAGTGCTGCTTGTCTGGGATGTCTGTGTGAAAGCCAGGGAAATTATAGACTGAGATCTGTATTGCTGGTTCCCATTTCTCAACAGAGGACTGAGGTGAATCAGAGAATCTGTTGGAAGATTAATGTTTTGATTCTGACTTTGTTAGCCTCACCAAGATGCTGTTGTACGTCAAGTGAATTTTAGTGGGAAACAGGTCTTAGTTCTCTGTTTAATCTTTAATAAATCCCTTTGTTTAATCTTAATAAAGTTCTCTGTTTAATAAATTCCTCTGCCAACTACTTTCAACATTGATACTTCTTCACTTTGTGCTTGTGCTGTTGAATTCTTTCCCTTGTTCACTTCCACCTCAGAACTCCAGAGTTCTCTCTTTTCTACACCATTTGTTTTCACTTTTCCTTTTCTTTGTGACATGCTAAATTATTCTCCTCTATCAAAGCTGAGACACACAATATCTGTCTGCTACAGAAGTCCTTTTCTTTGCTGTCAATGTATCTCACTAAACGGAGTTAGTTGATGGTTCTTATTGTGTCATTTCACCTTTTACAACTTCTGTCTCTGAAAAACATTGTTATTTGCGATGGAGATCGTCCTTCTTTACTCCGGTGTTCATTCTGGGACCATTATCAAACTTAGTCTTCCTTTCCTCAGCTCTCCAAGAAGTTCAGATCAGTTCTGGCCTTTTCCCTCCATTTTGCTGTGGCCACTGTGACTCCCTATCGTTGCCTGAGCTAATTTACCACATCCTCTGATAAAGTATCTCAAGGCACCTGCAAAGTTTGGAAGAGTAGTTAAAAATACTTGCAGTAGATGATAATAACAAACTTCCTGCAGGATAGTGTTGGTTTGAGGCTCTCTGAGATGTGAAAAAGGTAGAACGAGTAAGGTGAAGGTGACCCAGTATGCATGGAATACTCTCTGCTTGAATTTGCTTTACCAGCACGCACTCCAAAAGGTGCAGTGGATAGTAGAGGATTCTTTTGCGAGATCATTTTTGTAATAAGAGCTACTGTTTCCAGAAAAGACACTTTTAAATGGAAATATACCAAAACTTAACCACTTAAGTATCTCGTGTTCTTGTGAATGTTGAATTCTGGGCATTTCAACCCCCTTGCAAAAGCGATACTGCAAAAGTATTCTTGTCCTTATGTGATGGGGAAAGTAAGACTGACAGACCTGATCTTTTTCCTTTATCGTAGCCTATGCAAGGCCTTCACAAATTAGGATGTAGCAAAACATTCCCAAGGGTGTCTTGAGGTGTCTCAGGGTTTCTTCCTATTTGCCTGAAACACTCTCTGCCCTCTCTGTTCCACTGCTCAGGGAAGTCTGCAGTGCCAACAGAGCACAGGCTCTCCTTAGTTTTCACTGAAGAAAATACATGAGGTGTCCAGCATAAGACAGAGGAGGAGGCAGATTTCCTGTTGCTGTCGGAAAGAAAGATGAAGGAGGCGACAGTTTCCCCAACAACTCCTCCTTTCCTTCCCTATCCCATTAGCCCACATTCTCTTCCCGCCCAGCCCTCCAGTGATGCCTAATTTCATTTACAGGGGCTGCTGCCAGATCTGCTGCAGTTTCTTGGCCGCTGTTCTCGGTGAGGGAGCCGAGAGCGCCGAGGAAGAGGAGAAGGAAGGAGGAGGAAGGCTGCTGCTGTGTGGCGGCGGAGCGGCGGCAGCGGCAGCACCTTTGACGTGCCCGTCCCCCACGTGACGGCCGCTCCATTGCGGGGAGGGAGCTGAGCTGCCGCCGCTCCGGCAGAGCACGGGAGAGCCGCAGCCTCGGCGGCGGCGGCGGCAGCGGCGGCGGCGCCTCAGCCCGCAGTGCGTGTGCGTGCGTGTGTGTGATGAGCGATCGCCGCGTCCCTCCGCCCGCTGCCGGCTGACACCCCCCGGAGCAGCAGGAGCAGGCGAGCAGCCGCGGCCGGCGCGCAGTGACCTTGGCCCAGGAGGTAACCGAGCGGGCGGGCTCCGCGCCCCTCCGCGCCCCCGCCCCGCGCCTCCCGCGGCGGGGCCGAGGCCCCGCTCCCGCCGGGCCCCCCGGGCGGCGCCGCCGCTGCCGCCGCTGTCCGCGGTGCTGGAACGGCGGGCGCCTCCCGGGCTGCCCGCCGGAGAGCCGGGTTGCCCGCCGGAGAGCCGCTAGCCCGGCCTTTGGCCGCCCGGAGCCGAGCACCCCCGGCGGGCGGTGCGGGGGCAGCGCGGGAGGACGCGGGGCAGCTGAGCCCGAACGCGAGGGGTCTCGGGGGCTGGGGAGGGCTCGGCAGGTTAGTGCTCGGAGTAGGGCTCGGCGGCTCTCCGGGATCTCCGCATCCACCGGTGCGGTCTGTAGATGGAGCGCATTCTTACACCTGCGTGCAAAGCCGGAGCTACGGCATGATCCGAGCTCTTGCTTAGTGCAGCTCCCGTGTGACCCGGGGGAGGGCGGGGAGGAGACGGTGCTGGCAGGGAGCCGGTGTTTGGCGGTAAAGTGCGATGAAAGTAGGTGAAAGCAACCGGAACAGTGTTCTGGCTTGTTCGTTTTCCCTCGTCATCTGCTCCCCTGCCCCGGCGTATGAACGAGCACTGACGTGCTGGTGAATTACAGGGAGGTTCAAAGCGTCTGGTTTGCTTTTTGTGCGCTTGAATGTTGTGAAAGTTGCTACGACCCGAGCTGTGAGCGGAGGGCACTGCTGAATACACGTCATGGGCCGAGTCAGTCCTCCCAAAACTGGCCTGAAGGTGCAGAGCGTCCCTTGGTGAAGCCCGTGCAGGGGAGGAAGAAGCGCTTTGTGAGGAGGCATCTGTGTGATGTGGTGGTTAGCGGTGTGTCAGGGAGCTGTTCCGAGTGACAATTCATTAACGTTTAAATTAGATCAACACGTCACATCCATTATTTACCGGCAAAAGAGAGTAATGGCAGTAAATGGCAAATTAGCAGCTTCGCTCCAATGTAAATATCTGTTGGAGTAAGAGCATACACTGATTTTGATAACACGCTGGTAGAAAGTCAGGTTCATTAATCATCAGGGAAGCAAGGAGACCTGAGGCGATGCTCTATTGAAACCACTCTTGCCTTTTACAGTGCAGCATCCAAAAGCGGATCAAATTTGTGGGACATGGCACAAGGAAACAATTATGGGCAAAGCAGCAATGGGGTGGCTGATGAATCCCCAAACATGCTGGTGTACAGAAAGGTAAGCCTTTGTATTTTTCAGAAGCTGAGGAAGGTGAAGTCCTGGACTCTTTTGCTTAGCAAAGTGAAGACATTATTTTTTTTGCTGCTTCTTTCCAATTTCTTGAAGAGAGAAATGACTGTGTCTGTTGTTTGAAATGGTAAAATCTGCATACATCAACTTTGCATCTTGTTCAGAAGCAGCTGCTTTTCAATTTGAGATACTTGATGTATTTCAGTCACTTTCTGCATTGATACATATGATATGTGAATGGTGGTGACGTGCCAGAGCCAGGACCATGTTTTGAGGTCAAGTGTTTACTTTTAAAGTTTATTTGTGAAATGAATTCGTATGTATTAAAGCTAAATAGCAACAGTACAATACAGTATTTCTGTCTCATGCAGAGAAGTTGGAACCATTGAATTATTTCATACGGGGGGAAAAACTGACTAAAGATCTCACTTACCTGTGATTTCCACAAGTCAAAACCCCCCCACCCCAAAACATACACTTTAGGATTTTTCTGTGGGAAGACTTCTAGTGTAGTTATCCTAACATCAATACACAAAATTTCCAGGTATTGAACTTTAATAGTGAGGCTTATTTAGTGATTATACTTTAAGTGAGACTAAATGCTTGGACATTTTGAGATGCCTTTATAAATTTTTTTAAAAAAACCTTAATTGCATTTATGAAAAAAGAATAGCAACATAAACTCTAATAATAATGGAGAAAAAATAATTTTGCTGTTACAAACTGAAATAAGTAATTATGCAACTGCTTGTTTATTCTTAGAACACAGTACTTCTTAACTTGGTGGTTGTTTCTATCAGGTGGAAAAAAAAAAATCAATGCTTTACTTTGTTAGAGGCATTGACTTTTCCCCTTACAAGTTAACTGTAATAGAAAGCACCTGATATATACTCAGTTTAGTCTTTGAGGTGAACTGAAGCATAAACTGTAACTGTGGTAATTGTTCTTTTCCCAGAAATTAAAAAATAGTCTCAAATTGAAGTCTTATGCATGCTTTTTTCTCTTCCTGTTTTCAGATATGTTGCTCATTTCAGTTTATTGTATCTGCTGTTTTGTGAAATTAGGCGCCTTTTACATAAGTGGATGAATTTATGAACCTAACTGCAGTTATCCTTCTATGAATGCCCATCTAGAAAAATACGGGATTACCTTGCAACTAACCCCACAAGTGTGTTTCAAAAGGCAATTGCACACATGAAAATATGCTGCATATATGAAAATCAATATAGCAGATTTTATATTGTTTGTTGTAGGTTTTTGATCTTTCTAAACAGAATCTTTCCACATTTGCCATTTACTTCAACGGTGGCAAAAAAATCTTTTTTCAGCTTATTTAGTACACAGAGGGACAACACAGAGAAACTGTTTCTGTCTTCCTTTGGTGAGTTTAGTAAAATTTGTGACCTATGGTATTTTGTATGACCTCATGCCAAAATTTATCTTTGCCTCCGGGCAGCATCACCTCTGAGCAGCATCCAGATTGAATGGAACAGCTAATGCAAGTGATGAGAGTCCTGCTGATGCATGGGAGTTTTGAAAATGAAGAGTGGGAATAGGACATACCACTTCAGGTGTATGCTCAGCAAACCAAGACATCAAACACCTCTTTGGTTCTCTGCAATACGTCTGTAAAGGGATGGTATGAACTTGTGTCCTTCAGTGCAGCAGTGGTCGTTCCCTTGCTGTCACATATCAAGTGGTGCTCTGAGTATTAAGCTTTGAAAAATACTGACCTTCTACAGCATTACCTGCCCTATTTGGGTTTTTTCACCTACTTATTTTTGTAGCACAGTGAATTAAAGATAATTTCAGGTTATGAACACTGTGTTAGAGTACAGAGAGAAAACTAAGTAGCCCTTCCTTTGCCAGTACTCAAGGAACAGGCAACAAAATAATAGATAACTTTTCAAGAAGTCATCTTCCTTTCCTTGAAATAGGATATTGGTGTAAGCAAATGTTCTAAATTCTGTATCTGGAACATAAGAGGAGGGTAATCAAGTGGAAATCGTTTCACTTTAGAGTATATTGTCTCTGAGTATAATTCTTTAATAGGAACAACTAAATCACAGGATTCCTTGTAACACACTTGAAAACACAGTACTTCTCACTCTGTCTGTCATTGTGTTGGGAATGAAAGCACTGTATGAACAAAGGACTAGATCTGACAGCTTCGTGAAGGATTCTCTTTTTTGGCCAACTGGGAAAGTATTAATAGTTTTTAGGAAAAAAATATATAAACATGCTACTGGCTGAGCTCAGTCCAAACTGAATTTCAAGTCTCATATTTTGAATGATGTTCCTGAGATGCACAAAGGTGGAAGTGCTTTTTTCTAGTAGTTTATACATCAACGATGGAAAAGCACACATTTTGTGATATCTGTACCTGCAAAGATATCTCTTACTTATGTTAATGAAGAGTTAAAATTTGACTGTGTGAAGGCTGTTAATTTGAGTATAAACCACAGTTTTGTAATCTGGTAATTTTGCTAGTCTAACTTCCAGACACAATCTGAACTAAGTATGTTCTGAACTACAAGGAGTTACAGCTCTGTGTTGTCTAAATCCTGATTCTGTCAGGAGCATTTTATAAAAAATTCTATACAGAATGAAGTCATAGTGTTTTAAAATTTGATTTTTAAGGCTTAATTGCTTCAAACTCTTGGGAAAAAAAAAAAAAAAAAAGCTGGTTTTCTATTTTTTAAAATGTATTTGTTTTTCGATGAATTGCTTATTTGACGAATTGTCCAATTGATAATCAAATTGTAATCTCAATTAATATAGAGCGTAGATAGTCTCTTCTTCTCATAGTTGCTTTTGTTCCTAGCTGAACAAGGGTTTCATTACATTTTGCTTTCAAAAAAGAATTTTTTAAAAAAATCAGCATAAGATAATTCAATATTCAATACACACATAACTAAGATTACTTATTTGAATCTGGAAAAGACAGCAGCACAGATGAATAGTTCCCTATATAATTTTTACTCTGTCTTTTAAGATGCTCATGTCACTGTTTTTATGCCTTGGGGAATAATTTTTATTTTAATAGCATGTCAGCTGCATTATTCTTTTTGTCTATCAGCCTAATTGTAAAGTAATGACATATGACACATCATTGGCACTGACATACCTTAGGAAAAGTTCTGAATTTTTCTGCTGGTAGCCTGAGGGAAATATGAAAAATGTAAAAGCCCTCCTTTCATTTCTTCTCTGAGAGAGTCCATTCCAGTCAGCAGTTAAAAGAGAGATAAGAGACAGAAATCCATAGTATTTTAACATCACAAATTTCTCATGCAGAAATTTCATATTTTGGCAACACTAACTTGCTGCTGCAAGCTAGGTCTTAGGGAAGAAACTTGAGATGTAGTAGTGTAGTAGAAGGCCCATACTGTGAAGTTTTCCTAAGTTTCAGACCCTGACCTGCCCTTTTTTTTTTTTTTTTTTTTTTTTTTTAAATTAATTTTAAATCTTTGCACATAATTAAAAGAATAGGAGTTTCCTGTTAGGAACTTCTATTTTATACCTACTGCTGGTTTCTTTATCTTTCTGGTCTGTGCTTTGCTTACTTTTTCAGTCAAACATAGGCTATTAGAAGTTCTGATTTGTAGGTTTAATGGTTATTGTATTGCTGCCGGAATTAGCTTCATTTGAGAGCTGATGGCTTTATTTTGTAGCAATAAGATTATCCTTGTCTGAAAGATAATATCCTTGTGATTGAGATTTTGGCTCTCTACGTTCCTCCCTGCCCCAAGTATTAAAATGGCTTTTGTCAAGTCTGGTTAAAATCACTAACAGTGGGGCTGTCAGTGTTCTAATAAAGATAATGAGGTGTTTGCTCTATTTCTGTGACAATGGTGGAAGGTCATATATGTCAGGACTCATGTATAATAAGGGCTGTATTTGTAATCTCAAACTCCTTAGTTTATCATGATCTGATATTCTTCATAGAAACCATGTCTCCAGAGAATGATACTTGCCAGTGTTGTTGTGAATGAGCAGTAGCCGTGCAGGGACAATGTCTGAGGAAACAGTGACACCATTTTCTAATAACCATTCTCCATCTCTGCTTCCATCAGAGATGACTTCCAGTATAGACTGCAGATAATGCTGTGTCCTCATGTGGCCTTTATCAACTGCTACCTAAAAAGATTGTTGGAAGAAAATGGTATCGTGGATAAATATGTTCTTAGAGCCTGCGAGACTAAGGAAGGACATTTTAGGTGGATTTTTCTAAGTGCTCTCACTCACTTTGAGAAGGGAAGAGTCACTCTGATACTATGTGTTTCTGAATATGCCATGACATTCTATGAGGCATCTTTGTTACTACATTGGTGCTCTAAGGTGCTAGAGATAAGTAGTGTGGGCTTTTTTTTTTTTTTTTTTTTTTTTGTGGTGTGCTTTTTCCTAGTTTGTTTTTACATTAAAAAAAAAACCCCAAAACCCAAAAAAACCAAAACAACAACCCTATACCTCTAGATTATGCTGTTTCTTCTTCCGAGAAGAAGAGTGGCACTGATGTGAATCTGGTTGATGGTCTTGGTGTTATTCCAACACTCATCATTTATAGAATTGATGGGCAAGGGTCTACATTTGTCAACCTTGGGAATTCCTGCTGTAGGAAAAAAAAAAAAAATACCTTCCTATCCAATAAGTTATGAAGAAATTGTAGTCCTGGAGTTGACAGTGAAGTAAGCTTTTATACAGAGAAATTTAGGGAGCAGGAACTTAATAGAGATGGACAGAATAGTTGCTAGATGCTGTGGAGTGCCTTTTGTTTTCCTGTATGCTCTCACCCACGTTTTGTACCTATCCTCTGTGCAGATTCACTTTGCTGTATTCTTTCCTGGAATGGTTATAGTTAGTACTAGGTGTAGCATGTATCTAAATTTTGTCATCATTTGTGATACAAGGAATATAAAGGATTTGATTATCTCTACAACTATCTAGAATGACTGAAAATTCCAAGGAAACTGGATTGAAAAACGTGTCTGAGTCTGCAGGTGGCTGGATCAGTGAGAGGGGTACTTGCCCTGTTTTGGTGATTCCTGCTGGTATTTTCCATCCTTTCTGTTCTCCTCTTCCTTCCACTAGGTGTAGAAATACATCAAGTGATACTGCAGTGAGAGGTTTACTGCTGCTTACTGTTCTGAGCTTGATGTGCTCACATCCCTGGCATTACTGTCAGATGTAAAAACCCCACAGCATTCTGTGCCACCATGTTAATTCCTTTCTCCATCCCAAATGTGCCGTCTGAAAAATGTATGTGCCTGTTTTGATTGTGCATTGTCATTTTCAGGTTCTCTGCTTCTTTTCCTTTGAAGTAGTCTACATTTGTAGCTATGGAAACAATGATGCTATTGAGAGTGACGTGCAATGTTGAGGCAGAAATTGTTTGTTTTGGAGTTTTGTCTTCTTTCAGTTCGGGCTTAAAACATTCTTTGTGGACTGCAGGAATTTCTATAGTAATCTCTATTGTATCATAATATTTGACAGGTACCCACCAAAACTGATGTGGACTATACTGGTAAATACAATAAAATACTTCTATGTAAATACAACTTTTAAAATATGCTATTGTCCCAATTCAGGAATCTCAAACCAATTGAAGCATAACTGAAACTTCTAGAATAGGAATCACTACACCCAATTCTTCAAATCAATTTGTAAAAGCTGCTAAAAGAGAAGAAATTTGTCTTAATTTCCACAGTAAAATGGTCAGCTGAGAATTTTGACTTTTTGGTCTTGATTGCCACTTGCTATAAAAGATAAAATAAATAAATCCCAGGTCCAGCCTAGAAAGAACAAACCAATGGAAACAGCAGAATACGTTTATTTTTTTTAACATGCTTTAAAACTTTTCTCACACGGTTGTGGAAAGGTAAACAGTTCAGGTGTATAATAATATAGAATGTGAACAATAGCCAGTTTTCAACTATGACTCTTAAAATAAAGCTTTTGTGAAAGAGATACATAGAATTATCCTCTGTGTTACAGGTGGGGTAAACTGAGATGCAACAGTGACATGTCAGAGCAGAGGAAAAACTAAAAAAATACTACCTGGAATGGCATCCATTATTCCTTCTTTTTTTTTTATTTTTTTTTTTTTTTTTTCCCTTTCCCCCTTCTTTTATGGAAACAGATTGCAGTAGTAGGGCAAGAAAAGTCTGGATTTTATTAGTATTAATATGAACCTTACCAAAATGTATAAGGGAAGAAAACTTTGAGGGTGGGCTTAGTACTAGTAGAGATGGACCACTTCAGAGAAATGCCTTCAGCTGAAACTTTGAGATAATGATGCATTGAAGGAAAAGTGCACGTGCAATTTCCCATGGTGAAGGGATCAGCTGAGTTTTGATTTTTGGCAAGAGATAGCCACCAGCTACAACTAAAAGCTGAAGATAAAAAAAGGTTGAGCTAAAGTATGTGTTGGTTATGAGAGTGATAGATACAGTGGGAATGAGGCTGGCTGGGAAGCCACAGGGGACATTGGAGCTGAACTGTCTGAGAAGCAGAGTTGGGAACCGCAGTTTCATCTGGCACATGAAAACAGCCTGGGCTAGTGCAGGAGAGCAGGCTGTCCAAGAAATAGGGCTGTAGGAACAGGTATAGGAGCATCTCATAAATTCATTGCAACTGTCAGGGGATGCTTTTGCTAGCTAACATATGGAATTCTTAACTGTCAAGAATGGGACAGTGGCATTTGGACTATATAGCCTCTAAAAATTTGGGGCTGGTTTTGTGCTTGTGTGTGTATTTATCTGTGTTTGAAAGCTTCCTTTTTCAGATGCTGCTGTGCATCTTTCTCAGTTTGTAATACTCAGCGTGTCTTTGAGAAGACAGTTTTATGAGCTTAGTTTCAGAGAAGCTGCCTTGTCTGGGAAGGTGGTCAGGGCATCAAAAAACCAGTGACATCCCTCTTGCTTTCTCATACTGTTATTGTCTCCTTACTGTTTTTCCCTCAAATATACTTCTGGCTGAAAGTTTATTGCTGATGATTAGAAACTGGAAAGATGAGACTGTAATGTGTATTTTATCCATAATTTTCCAATGAAGAGGCTTATTTTCCAAGATTTTTATAGTTCTACTATTTATACTCAATTGAGGACATCACTATAGCTGTTAAATGGAACTGAAGTCTGTTAGATCCATGGTGTCATTCAAACAAGAAATCCTTTTTGGGAAGGCTCTAAGAATTTATCATGTAGTATTCATATCAGATATGTGCTGGTTTGAAACTGAAAAACCTCAATCAAGAGCCAAGTAAGCACCAAGAACCATCTGGATGGAAATTTATCCATCACAGTGAAATGATCATTCTCCTGGCATTCATGTACTGTTTTTACCAAAACTGGGTAAAATGGGAATTTTGAAGCTGTATTAGCTCTTCTGTGCCACTTCTGCTGGAGTTGTGTGTTTGCTTTCTTTCTCTGACCTGTGCTGAATCCTGTTGACTAATGGAGTGTGAAGTTCTAGGGAGATTGTTCCACGGAGAAAGAGGTAGCAAACACAGAGGATCTCTTCACAATGCAATTCGGATGTACAAGGATTATCTATCTGAAAGTGAGAACTGCTCCCTCTTTTCCACTTACTCTTGTTGATGAAGATAATTTTATAATGTGAATGTACACATGTGTATATGCGTATCCTCCCAGCCATGCAGGGTCCTTCTGCCCTAAGACCTAGTGATTATGGATTCATAATTGAATAGAGATGACCAAATGATTGTATTAAAAAAAATTAGTATTTGTATTTAAATATATTATAGTTTTTTACAATATCTCATGTATGTGATGTAACACTATTGTTTATTGTCTTCCATGTTATGAAAATGAATTGTACTGAAATATTTCAATTAGCTGTTTAAAAGCACCCTTAATTCTGATGGAAAACTACAGTTTTTCTGGTTTCCTTTTATATCAGAATGAATAAGCAGTTTACTGAATACCTTTTGAAAGGCATATTAGTGCTTCTTAACACCTACACTTCTCTGAACTAGAAACTGCAATTAATCTTCTTTGAGCTAGATTCTGCCCTCAGACATAGATTCATGGCATCTCTTGATATCAGCAGGAACCATACAATTCCATTTGATATAGAATCAATATCAAAAAGAAGAATGACAGCGTTTAATAATAACCCTCAAAATTACAAAAACTTGGGTCAGGTGTCCCAATTCTCTTCATGTTGTACGCTTCTGTCTGTATGGAGGACAAAATACAGAACATTTTGTGGCTGTACTGCAAACCCCCTGATACTATCATATTTAGTGCTGCAGGCATAAGTTCAAAGTTGTGAAACAGGATGGCTTCGTAGTAGCAAATGCAAAATTTAATGTATGAATAATGAATGCTATTGTATAGGGCTATACTAAAGTTTCTGTATGTCATGAGTAGTTTATTTTAGGTATGTCATCTGCAAAATAGGTGGTCTGTGGTATAATTAAACAAGTCTTAGTGAAATTCTGTAAAGGTCAGTTTACTTTGTGCAAAGTACCTTAAGTTCATCAAAGTACTACATTAGATGGTAAAGTACTATAATATGCAGTTTTAGACAACCAGAATTCTATAAACAAGAGCTCTATACAGCTGCTCACAGCATTACTGGTTTTCAAATGTCTCAGTTTCTTTAAGAGTTACTAAGCAACAAAAATTCTCATTCAAGTCACTAGGAGCTAAAGGTTTTTAGTACCCTTTCATAAATCACATCTGTGACTTGGTGGAGTCATCACACGACCTGCCTGAAATATTTAGATTCTGTCTCCTGTGATCTGGAGGGTGTTATCAGTCTCCATCACAGTACAGGAGCCATACTAATGCCCAGTAATGTTAGTTAAATTTAAAGTTAATGCGTTTGTTTGGTTTCCAAAAACGAGAAGAAGTATCTTTGGCTGATACAGTGTTTTCTCTGTGCTCATTTCTTAAAAATCTGTACCGCAAAAATAGTGCCTCTGCTAGGAAAATCTTTTTCAGAGTTTAAGCAGTGTGCTGCTCTACAGGCAATTGTGCCCTGAGGCACTTAAGTTTGGAATGGGAAAAAATAGGTCTGATCTTGCTTTTTCTATACCGTCAACTCCACTTCTGTAGCATTATTTATGGATGCTGATGTTCATGTTCAGCAGTTTACTGAACACACTGTTCTGATCTTATATTGAGGTACATTCAGAAGAAAGAACTGTGGAAATGTTCTATTTATGTAGCTGTATTTGTATTTATCTATGATGTATCTGTGTCTGTCATGCCATCAGCCCTTTAACAGACATCGTGGTGCACAGCTGGTGATGCAAGCCATTGCCAACACTTTTGTTGTCTCTGGGATTCTTTTGCTTTACATTTGTTTTGCTCCAGAAATTGAGGGCTAACTTTGATTTCAAGGTACTGGACTTGAAAATAATTTCTAGTTCTGTATTCCAAAGCTTAGGAACTCTGAACTATAAATTACAGAAAATAGGACATGCTGTTGTGCGGGGCAAAGCTCAGGGTTTCCACTTGCCATCTTTATATAATACGTATATAAATTTCATTTTATATGTATTGAAGATTTATACTTCTTCCTTCCCCTTCAAACAGGAATTCTACCTTTGCGTTCTGTGAAATAGTTTATTTCAACATATTGTTATATGAGGTTTATTCTTGGTCACTTTTAGCAGTGTTAAAGGATATGGAGTACGTTCATGGACAAAATTCTGAGTGTGAGGCACGGAGAGAAATATATTAGCATGGCATCATTCTGTCACTTGCAATAATACACTGTACCCATGTGAGCTATACCACCGGTTTCTCTGGCTGGTGAGTATGGCGAGACAATCAGGGATGACCGAGACCACCTGAATTCTGCCGGTGCTTCAAGAAACGGTGCCAGAGCTTCACTAGGTGGTGCTCTTCCTCCTGGGTAGGGAACACCCACACCACAGGGATGCTGAGGGGGATTCCCTTAAGGAAACAATGAATGCTGGCCTCATCAAGAGGTCTTCCATGCTAGATGCTGATGTTGGTGCCACTGCCCCCATCAAATTGTTGATCAAGTCTTTTGACAGTGGTTTTAATTGATTGATCCTTGTTCTGTGGTTTCCAGGGTGGGAAGTCTCCACTGTCACCATGTGTTTGTCAGTCTAAACGCTGCTGTTAATTGTCTGCACCCATGTCACACACGGGAGGCTGCTGGGCTTAGCATTCTGTTGGCAAACTGAAAGGATAATTTTTGTGCATAAGATTTTCAATCTAAATATTAAATAAGAGGTGTCAAAGTGATTTGGGGAGACCAGTCAGGAAAGGCTGGGACTACGTAATTTTCATTTTTCCCTCAATGCATGGAATGGTCTTTTTATCACCTTCAAGATGGTATTTGAGGCTCACTGAAACAGAACTGAAGTTTGCTACAAATTCAGTCATTCACATGATTTATTCCAAATGTCAGTGATTTTCTTTTTTATCTCGACAGGTCTTAGTAAGAAGAAATATGTTTCTGTATGTTCTCACTTTTCTCCCATATCCCACATTTTTGACCTTTGTATATGAGCCATATAGACGTGGTAAATGGATTTTAGCTGAGTAGGCCATGGCTGATACGGATATATTAGCATCAGTTGAAGTTCTAGCCGTATGGCTGGTTGCATTGATACATTTTTGTCCTATTCTTTTTCCAAGCTGCCTTGATGGACTGTGGACAGGATGGACTATTTCTTTGCCTATGTGTTAGCCACTTAGACTTCAGAATGTTACTAGAAATGCATTATTACTTATCCTGGGGACATCTTTGGATGTCTCAAGCCTGCAGTAGATGCAGTTGAGGGTAAAGGTGCCCGTGTTTTGTTTTTTTTTGTTTTTTTTTAAAGCTGTGTTCTTTCCCATTTACTTTGTGGAAATAGAGGTGCAATTTTGCCTTATTTATGTGGCCCTAAGTGCAGAGTAACTGCTGTTCTCACTAAAGTTATTAAGGTTAATTCTTTAAAACGTAGTACCACAAGCTTTCTGTGTTGGCGAAGCGCTACTACAGAAGTTGTTACGTGCTGGGGCTCTGGTGGTGGTGGTGTACTAGAAGTGTCAATTCCAGCTTTTCTTGTTTTCCACTGAAGTAGGCTATGTTGTAGAATGAATGAGATGAAACATTAAAAAAATATAATATTTTTCCTTTCCCCTTCAAAGAAAATAAATTTAATGACTTTTGAATGACTTGGTCCTTTTGCAGACTAAATAAGTTTTTACAATTGATATATCAATTGTAACGTGGACTGCTGGTGCAGTGAGTGATCTCTGACAAGTGAGAATAAAGGACACAATAGTCATTAGCCAGCATAGAACCTTTTTCCTAGAGATGGATGTTGTCTTGAGGACATAATCTGCATTAGGACACAGTGGCAAAAGAGTGGCAGAGAGCATGTTATACTAGAATTCAACAGCAGCCATACTCTCAGCCAGAGCTAGGATGATGTGTGATCAGTGCTCTGTTACATCACTATCCTAATGTCAAATCTCATCTGATTGCCTCCCTATAGGGCTGAAAGTGATCATGCAGTGGGAGACTGAAATTGTGAGAAGTTGTTTGGGTTGTAGAGCTGAGTGGTTTTGAATAAACCACTCCATATCAAGTGAGCTAAAAGGCATATAGTTACTTTGTGCTTAACTCTGGGTACAGGTAAGAGGTGGGTATTATTTTAAATAACATGTGAAACAGCATTTATCTTAAAAGTAAATGACCCCTTTCCACTTCCCTAAGAAGAAAGATTGGAACAACAGAAAATCTTGATTTTTGCAGTGCTTTGAAAGCCGTAAACTTCTCATGGCTGCATAATTCTTGTAATGCTACCAGAATGCTGTTTGCTTCCGAGCAAGGAATTAGTTTAAAAACTGGGTAGTGGAAACATGGGTATGAATAATTGTTCTTCTGTCACATTTGAAAAAAAGCTGTTATTCTCTGTCTCTCTTTCCCATTTTCAATTTGGAGATAATTCAGGTGAATTATGAAGGCACACTTATGATAAGATTAATTTTGTTTTTGAAAATTGTATAACGTAATGATGGCAGTTTTGCAATAACTTTATTTCCTTATTTTTCTGACACACCTTTTTCCATTTGTTTTTCACAATATCACTGTGATTCATTACAGATCAAAACTTTGATGAAGTGATTTTGTTTCCCTTTTGAGTTAGGTTTCATCAGCCTGGATAACTTTGTCTGTCTCCCAGTGGAGTGTAAGTGGAGGTACAGCGGCAAAATCTCCACTTGGTGTGCTGATAATACACTGTCTAGAGTTATTGCTTCTGTTCCTTTACCTGCTTCTAATTCTTCAGTAAGTGATGACAGAGGAAAGGAGATGTACATGACCTACAGTACAAGCCCATCTGTGAAGACCAGATGGCATATTTAACAAATTTTCCAATGATTTGGTTATTTTCCCTTCCATTTCCTGTAAATTGTCTAGGGGAAACTCGTGCACTGAAAGAAGCAAGAATGATGGAAGTGCTGACCTTTATTGACAGAATGGCATTTTATGCTTTATAACCACTGCATCCTAGTCTCACTCTGTAACTCCTGTAAATGCTGTGTTCAAGTGCTTGTGTTTCTATGGATGCCAAACATATGGGGTGTGGTTTTTTTTTTTTTTTTTTTTAAATTCATGCCACTAAAAACCCAGAGGATATCCGTAACTGATGTGTGGAGCCATGTTTGTGAGATTTTGCTTTTCAGGAATTTAAAGCTGGTCAGAACACAAAATAGGTGTCATGGATAGTGTAACTGAGTGTAACTAAAGGAATACTGATCTACCCTCTCTCTACCCCAAGGTTTAATTTTTGTAACATATACTTTAATTGTGTTTTTCAGTAGTGTATTCTAACATTCTTGATGCTGAAGCAGGCTTTCAATTGAAAAGAGAGAGTCTAATATGGATACTGATGGTTTGAATGAACCTTTGCAGCTTTATACACAGTATTCTCATGAAACGTGATTATACCTGCAAATCAAGTGGCTTGTTTGTTTCTTTTGCTTGGCAGTTGTGGTTGGTTTGTGGTTTTTCGGTGGTATATTTTTGTTTGCTTGTTTGTTTTCACTAACGTTGATATTATTGACTTCTGTGCCATTGCCAGCAGGATGCAATTCCCCAGACTGTGTGTGTGCATCTGTGCCCATGTAGGGTATTCTACTATTCTGGTTTTGCCTAAGTTGTGCTCTGGAATGATTAGCTTTGCCAATGATATAAAAGATTTTCCTCACTTTGGATTAGTTTCCTTTTCACTTTTCATAAACTTACAGCACTAAAAACACCTTACTATGTCACTATTAAAATCCATTATGCTAAACCAATATATTTGTCAAAAACATCTTTACCTCTCAGAAGCTGTGTTTTTGATTATAAGCGGCAACTTATAGTCAAAACCACTAAAATCAATATCCCTTTAAATTGCTTTTTTAGAATGTCGTTGCATGCTAATGAGGTTGAGTCATGGTCCTAGACACTGCATGATTTTGAGTCTGATGCCGTGCTGGGTTTAGTGCAGTTTCTGGCTGTGTCCGAGAGAGTACATGACAAATTACAGTTTGAGATGAACCAAGATTTTCCTTCTGCAGTCACAAAAACTTTTATGAGCCATCGGACATCTATTTTTGCAACTTTAATTCTATTTTCAGTGCTTCAATTCAGTATAAAAATCTAATAAATACTTTAATTTGCATGATTTTATTGCATTGAAATTTAAACCACATTCCCTGAGCAAGGGACCAAATTAAACACCACATACATAGTTGATGTGGACTAAAGAAATGCAGCTTATATACAGAGGCAACATTTATTTCTTAGTCTAATTAAAGTATTAGAATCCTAATCATTTGTCCCATTATAATATTTTACACAGACTCTCAAACCTCTATCCCTAATTATCCTATTATTGTTAATTTCAAAAAGTTAGAGTTAAAACTCAAACATGAGCTGTTTAGTATTAATTTCTTTCTCTGATGTTAGGCTTTTTAGGGCTCTAGGGTCAATAATGCCAAGCTGTCTTCTAGAAGAATGGTGAAACATCTGTATCCTGATAGAAAGACTATAACATTGATGTTAAGTATTTCTTCCTCACAGCTCTTGGATCTGCTTGTATTTCTTGTTTTGTGTTTGCTAACATGGTCATATTGCTTGCTCTTTATTTGTTGCTTTTCCCAAGTTCTGTTTTATATATGAGTCTTACTGTACAGGTCTTGTTTTACCCGGCTACTAAATCTGCATTCCTTCACCAGGAGTTTGACAATATATGATTTGTGTTTTTAGCCCTGGAGCCCAGGCGTCAGCCTATACCAGTACCAGCAAAAATGTGTGCTGTCATCTGCTGCTTGAACTTTTGGGGGTTTCTGTAGAAAGACCCCTACATTTCTTTAACAACATTCAAGCTTCTTTAATATGGGTAATAATTTATTAGGACATCCTTTTCACCCCCTTGTATTAAGGTGACTGAATTGTTTGCTACACAAAAACAGTGATCCAAATGAAAATCTTTGTATTTACTGATACATGTAGATATAATGTTTTGGTAATTGCTCACTGTTAATTTTGTTGTTTTGTTACCAAAAGTCTCCTATAACTGTTTTCACAAATGAAGACAAATTAGTCTGGTTGTAAATACAATGGTCTTTAAAACTTCTAATTTTTTTCCTTTTCTAATGTAATGAAAGAGCCACAGGGTTTGTCTTCTAAATCTTGGATCTGTGTCTACAATCTTGGATCTCAGTCTACAATCTGTGGACCAGAACACACCATTTACACATTACCAGTAAAACAGAGGTAAATATAACAGGTCAAATCCATAGCTGTTATCCAAAAATAGTCGCTTGTGCAGACTTAGATTCTCAGTGAGTGTAATCTAAGAGGCCCTGTTAAAAACCATGACCTTTAGCAAACTAGTGATTATTACCCCTGTTTCCACTCAAGTGTGATGCCTGGCTTTCCAGCAGTTTGAACTTTGCAATCATCTTAAATAAATGCAGGAAAAAGACCTTATTAAATAAAAAGCAGAAGCAGAATGATTTTGGATCTAATTTGAACATCCTCTCAGATTAATGACATTTACAGTATTAATCAGAGACCCTGAAAATCAGTTTTTGATGCCCAGAATAATTGAAGCATCTCAGCTGACAGTGTTGATGCTCTTTTATTTTATATACATGAAAGGCAGTTTATTTGCGTATAACTTTTCTTGTTTCCAAGTGCACTCTGTCATCATTGACTATTTTTAAGAGGGGCTAAGAATTCCATTTTCATTGTGAGGGTACAAAAATGTGTATTTTCTTTTTATGTTAATCAAGCAATATTGCTGTGAAAGCTGCAACTCAGTAAATCAACTAACAATTGCAAGTGATATTTATAGAAGCTTTGTTGGAGCAATATGTCTTCTTAACCACTGCAGCCAATGACTTCTGTTTGTTAATTTTTAAGTGAGAAAATATCTCTGAGCTTATTTTAATAATAGTCTGCAAGGCCCTTTTTCAGTTTTGGCTGTTCATATTTTTTCTTATCTTGAAGTGCTCACCAGACATTGCAGTTCAGATGAACAGAGTCTTTGATTGTCAATGCTTCACTAATATGGCAAGAGAAAATGCCTTTTATCTCACAGCCTGACAAATTGATTTTTTCCTGCAGGGTACTGTTGAATCTTATAGCTTAAAAGTGCTCCAGTAATGTCCCAGATATATTTCCATTTACTGTTCTTTAAGTGGAATTTGCAGTTTCTGAATTTTACCTTTTTTGGATCCTCTTTGAAAGAAATGAGCCTTTTTTAGTACTCAAAAAGGTGAGGAGAATGTTCTATACATTATTTCATGACATACTTAAAGGAGGTGTGTTTATTTTCTTTCACTTTTGAAATACTTTGAATTCCAGTTTTAAAATGAAGTTCCAAGGTTGCACAAAGTTTTGAAATTGTTTCTATTACTTTAGTTCATTTTAAAAATGTTTTTATTTTAGAGGAATTATCAGGTGATTGAAAACTAAGCTGTACGCTTGTGATTTTGCTTTGAAATACATACTCTTGTCAGTGCAGGTGTCCTAAAAAATGATGAGATTTTTGCAAGCACTAATTGGATGAATTAATGATAAACAGCATGTAGAAACAAAAACGGGTAATATTATCATCTCATTTTATTACATGGAATTAAAGTGCTTGGAGAAGGACATATTTAGGGAAATAAATTGCCAAAAGAGCACTGGCTTTTATTGCTCTGATTTGATTGATCAAAGATATGACATTGTTATTATTTTTTTCAGCTGCTGTTAAGATCTTGACTGTTATTCTCTTTGAGGAGGCTCTTAAGTTTCAACCTTGCATTCTGTCTCGTGTCTCTGTATGACCACTTGCTCTCACCATTTCAGTCCTTGATCATCATAAACTTTGAAATGCTGAAATACTACCTGTCGATACTTGCTGAAACAAGTTTTCCTGTAACTCTCTTGGTGACTGATTACTTAATGCACAGGCTAGTGTATGCTTTTGAAAGAGATCTACTATTTTAGTATCTCAGTTGCAGAATTAAAAAAAAAAAAAAAAAAAAAGGCAGCATAAACCATAAGATCCTGATTGAATGGTCAAATATTAAAACTAATAGAAAATGGCACTATACTTTTAGGGAGTATTCTGAACCACAGTTAGTACAAAATAATAAAACGTTTTTCTGACTGCATACCCATGGTTATCTGAAATTTGGCAAATATGAATAACATTGCATAGGTCAGAGTAAGTTAGGTGACCTGTAAATGTCCCTTCCAACCTAAATTATTCTTGTATTCCATTAAGTCATCCTAAGGTGGGTTTTGTTGTAGGGAGGTGGAGTGGTGTTTTTTTCAGTGTGGTTTTTTCGGTTGGTTATTTTTTGTGATTTCTTTGGGTTTTTTGCTCTTGTTTTAGTATCAACACTGGTTCTCTAAGTCTTAGCAGGAGACAGACTGTTGCTGAGCATTTATGTTGCCAAAATGGTGAGGCGGATCCATTCATTAGTAGGACTACATGGCTATGTATTTTTAGAACCTTCCTGTAGTTCAATTAAGGCAAACTGTGTGTTTTGTCTTTGACACCACAACTAGCAGATACAGTTTACCACGCTGCTGAGCTGACTTTCAGCATGATCTGGTCTTATACCTTCTCTTGCACTGCAGAATGTTTGGTTTAGAAGCAAAACACTTGGCAAGGTTTTCTAGCTGAAGAATACAGGCCTTTATGTGGGTGGGTACAACACCTAGAGGTATGAATTTGGAAGTTCCTTAGTTTCCTTCTGAAACAATTTCTATATTCAAGGAGAGGCAGATTTTGTTTGTTGTTTTGGTTGTTTGTTTCCCTGTGGAGGGTCCATCGTCCAACTGCCTGACTATAATAAAATCTCTTCCTGTTTTTTCCAAATGTTAATTGTCTGTGTTTTATAAAGTAGATGATACACATTATAACTGAACTAGTATTTTAAAATTGACTTTTTAAAGGAATTTTAATTAAATTGTGCTTTGTTTATTTGGTATAAATTCAATTTTGTTGATAATGAGTTTCATTAATGTTGCTTTGCATATGGAAGCATTTGTTGTTTGATGACTTTCTTGCAGGTGTACTAACTGACATTAAATTAGTGGTTGCTATCATTCTAAATTATCAGTGTTCTCATCTTAGGCTGCATTGTATTTATATTTAACTACCTGCTTTACCACTGATAAGTATCTATTGGCTCACCTACCTACCTGCACATTACTGTACTGATCTCTCTTCTTATCTTGCACTTTGTACTCTTGTATTTGAGTCAATTTATTCCAAGGACACAGAGTACTTTTCAAGTCATTTAAACACACAGCACGAAGATTATCCAGGTGATAGTTTTATCATTGATTTTTATAAAAAGGACTGTTGTTCTTTATCCTGAGCTGGCACCTAAGCCCCACGCAGCTGCTCACTCTCTCTTCTCCCTTATGGGATTGGGGAGAGAATCAAAAGCGTAAAACTGGGAAAGCTAGTGGGTTGATATAAAGCTAGTTTAACTGGGAAAGCAAAAGCTGTGTGCACAAGCAAAGCAAACCAAGTAATTTATTCACCGCATCCCATGGGCAGGCAGATGTTAAGCCATTCCCAGGAAGGCAGGGCTCCATTATGCACAATGGTGACTTGGCAAGACAAGTGCCATCACTGTGAATATCCCCTGCTCCTTTTCCACAGCTTTGTTTGCTGAGCATGATGCTGTATGGTCTAGACTATTCCTTGGGTCAGCTGTCCTGGCCCTGTCCCCTCCCGATTTCTTGTGCGCTCCCAGCACACTTGTAGGTAGGCTGGGGCGAGAAGCAGTAAAGGCTTTGATGCTGTGCCTGTACTGCTTGGCAGTAAATAAAACCTCCCTGTGTTATCAACATTGTTATCATCACAAATCCAAAACATAGCTCCATACTAGCTGCTTTGAATTGTACTTTAGTGTATAGTGGTTCCCATGTGCTTCCCGAGCTCCGCAGCTATGAGGTGTGGGTTTTATTGCTGGAGGACTGATGGTATTATTTGGATCACCAAACTTGCCTGCATTGCACCAGGAAGCAAGAAGGGGATAAAACGCTTTTTAATTGGATGATTTAGTGAACAGGCCCAGAGATAACTTACAACTCAAATTTTTGTGCTGCTACTGAGAAAGCTTTGTGTTGTGTTAAGTGGCTAAATTTTTTGTCATCTCATCACCTTCCCATGAAATGTAAAGTCCATAACACCACTGGTATTTTGGTGCATCTTAACATTCAAAGCATAATGCTCTTGTTGGTTCTGTTATCCTTCTTCCTGGTGCTTAATTTTTCTCCTTTTTTTATCTTGCTCCATCTTACCATATTCCAAATAGGTAAACTGTCTGAATTTCTTAGTATGTGAGTGGGGTCCTCCTAATTAGGCTGTTATGAAAAAATAACATGCTCTAAAACTCTTGGAAGTAGCTTTTCATCAGGACTATATTCTTCCCTTGTGTGTGCATTTGCAGAATTGGTAAACAGATCACCTTTTTAAAAAGTAAAAGTGGCAGCAGCCCAAAGAGGCTAATTTTAGTTACTGTTGCAGATTCTGTGTGTCTATGTGTGTCTCCACATAACTGTGAATTAGTACAAATTTGATGACTCTTTCTTTCCCTGCTTAACATTTTATCAAACAAGGTGTGTTTAACAGCTTCCTTTTTCAGGTTATTCATGAGAGTGGATGACATGACTGGTTAAGCATCTGTACCCTGCAAATTTAGTGTTTGAAGAAATGTGTGACATTCTTGTCTGCTGGGTGAAGCGAGATGCTCCAGCCGAACTTTGTTTTCAGCCAACAGGGTTGCATCTTCATAAACTGGTGGAAGATTATTAACAGCTTCTCTTACCAACTGTTTCCTCACCAGTTCCTGGTTAACACAAGAAAAAGTCTTCCAGGGCTTCACAATAATTGTTTGTCCACTGTCATAACAATAGATTTCTTGTACAGAACCTTCTTTTTTCTAAAATATTAGTCTGTTTTCAAGTGTATTGAAGTAACAGACCTCCCACACTCTCTCTAAATATACATTATATCCAAAACATGCCAAGATGATAGGAAAAGCTGTGACCAGTTATTTTCTTATAAAATGAAATTATTCTCTAGATAACTCTCTTAATCGATCTTCCCTTAAAGAAGGCAAACATTAATTTATTGTCTATTTGATTAGTTAATATTCTCTTGCAGAATATCTCATGATTATCTTTGTCTGGTGGAGCCCATTTGTGTCTGCTCCAGCTGACAGAAATCTTCCTGGTACCCATCGTGTTGAATACACTTTAAAGAGTGCTGAAGCACTCTCTGTAATGTGGATTATTCATTGTTGTTTATCTTCTGGTACATTTTCTACTTTGCACTAAAATGGTGGAAAATTTTGGTTGGCTTAATCCCCGGGTGTTTTATACTGGTGAAATGATATTTGGGCAAAATAATGCCAACGCTTTCATCATCTGAGAAGTTTTCTGCTATATTCCCGGTTTTGTGCAAAGAAATAGGAGGTTTCTGTGCTGTCACAGTGCTTCTGATGAGTTGGCTTCCAGCATTACTGGAATTCCATCCATGGAATTCAGGCCTAAGGTGTGTGCATCACTTCTTAATCAATGCTCTACTTAGGGAGGCTGTGTGGATGTGATGTTAAGACTCTTCACTTGCAACACCCCCCATGTTTTCCCCTTATCCAGTAAAGGTACTCTGCCTCACAAAACACCCCATAATAGACACTTTTTAAGTGCAAGCTTTTAGCAACTGGACTTCTCCTATCACCATGGCACCTTTGCTTTAGAGGTACAGTCACTGTTCTAAGTTGATAATGAATCCTCTTATTAGTTGGTAAGATAAAAAACATGTTTTCTGAATTTATATACATACACCACAGAGCACTGAATTTTTAAAAAAATCCAAAGGAGATTGTATAAACAGCTCTGAAATTTAATCTCTTGGCCAAGTCATATGCAGTACACTAAATACTTATTAAGGATAATCTGTTTCTACTTTTAGAACAAACAATAAATGGCAGATGCCCATAATTCTAATACCAGATGCCTCTGATGGAAAGGATTTGTGACCTAAATACTCCTGAACAATTTCTTCCCCAAATGCACATTCACAGCGACACATGACTTAACTGATCTGGGTAACCGGAGAAGCCTTTATGTCTGCTCATGTTAGGAAACATACTTTGGCAGGGTAACCTTGATACCATTCTGTTTGCATAGGATAGAGGAGATAAAAGTATAGACGATATTGAGTTACTGTGTTTAGTGAAATCAATTAAAACACTGACATCAACATGGAAGCCTGTGGACCAATGTTTTAATTGGAACCTGAGAGTGATAGAGGGAAGTATATTGCTCACCTTCCCCTCAGGAGGAACTTTTGGGTATTTTTGAGTTACTTCCTATTGTACACTGAAAGGGCTCATAACAGTGCTGATGTAAGCTAAAAGATAAGCTTCCTTGGAGGAGAGAAATGCCTGTGAAGACAGAGTTGGATGCAAGAGGCCTGTTTTTTTCCCTTTACAAGCCATTTAGAAGTCCTAGGCTTGCTGCAGAATTAATTAGAGGAAGTCTTTTGTACTTTGTTATATACAAGGTCAGATTAGATTGCCATAATGGTCTCTTGAAGCTTTGTTTTAACACAGTCACAGTTTAACCCCGGCTAGCAGCTAAATAGCAGACAGCTGCTCACTCACTCCTCTGCCTTCAGGGTGGGGAGGAGAATCTGAATAACAAAAAGTAAAATTTGTGGGTTGAGATAAGAGCAGTTTAGTCATTGAACCAAACAAAAATATACTAATAATACTAATGATAATAATAAAAGCAACAACAATAATAATAGTAATAATAGTAATGAAGAGGAGAGAGGAAGGGAAGGATAAAACCCAAGACAGACAAGCGATGCACAATGTAATTGCTCACCACCCACTGACCAATGCTCAGCCCCCTGAACAGAGATCAGCTCCTCTTGACCAACTTCCCCAGTTTCTACAGTGAGCATGGTGTTCTGTGGTATGGAATCTCCCTTTGGCCAGGTCAGGTCAGCTGTCCTCAGGATGCTCCCTCTCAGCTTCTTGTGCACCTGCTCCCTGGCAGAGCATGGGAAACTGCAACGTCCTTCACTTAGGGTAAGACCTGCTCCACAACACCGAAGGCATCAGTGTCTTACCAACAGTATTCTCATGCTAAATACAAACCACAGCACTGCACCAGCTACTAGGAAGAGAGTGAAATCTATCCCAGACAAAAAGAAGACGGTCAAAGGGAATTACGCTTTCCTATGAAATTCTAAGATTTAGGTTACCTAAGCTACAGAAGGTTACTTTTGTTTCAGAATGACTTGGCAGCTTTGCCAGTAAAATATCCTAATTTTTATTCTTATATTTATTTATTAAATGGAAGTTATTCTTTTCTGAAAGTTCTTTCTTTTCCCTATCTGGGGCTGCATGTGCCTGCAAATGTCACTTTGAGACACGGTCCAAGAAATCTCAATCTGTGGTGG
This sequence comes from Hirundo rustica, assembly GCF_015227805.2. Lineage (NCBI taxonomy): Eukaryota > Metazoa > Chordata > Aves > Passeriformes > Hirundinidae > Hirundo > Hirundo rustica. The sequence continues at coordinate 47,931,044 of NC_053452.1, read as the reverse complement.
ACTCTAAGCATTGTTTTAAAGCCCAGGTGGAATAGCTCTGTGCTTGTCACTGGCCATTGTGCCCCAAACTTTGGGTGAAGTGGTACTTATCTACCTTCCACTGCCTTTGCATTTTTTTTTTTTAAATGAACAGCTCTGTCTTGGAAAAAAAAAAAATATCCACCTATTCATTTGGATCCTAATTGACAGGGAAAGTTTTGTGTGCATCTATAGTCTCCTTTAAAGTAAAGGAAAAAAGACTTGTTTTCCCTTATACAAATGTTTCTCCTGATCTGGTGGTTGAATATTTTGAAACAGATATCATCCAGTCTAAAGTTTCAGGATGGAGAACGTTTTAAAATATTTGTCTTCATAATCTCCCCCTTTTAATTCTCCTAGGAAGAATATGTTTGCATTTTGTTTAAAAAAAAAAAAAAAAAAAAAAAAAAAAGTACCAAATTCGTTAAACATAGACTAAGCAATGCTGTATGGTTAATGTCTCCTTGTGAATATTTTGTATTTTGAGGTTAAAATTGGTCCTTGAATCTAAATGTATCTAATGGTCGCTTTTTTTAATCTTCCTAAACAATTTCTTTCTGATTTGATGTTTCTCTTACCTCCTTTCAATTGCTTTCATATTTTCAGTGTTTTTTTTTTCTTTTTCCCATCAAGTCTATTTGTCCTGTTCATACTGCCGGGCCTTTCAGGAATGAGGTGTGGGAATGCTTTGTTGGAACTGTTCTGATTTTGCCCATTGATTAACCTAGAAACACTAAACTGTGATGCTTTGGTTAAGGTTCATTTACAGAGCCTTTCAACAGATCAAATGGAAATTTGACCTGTAATTATTTAACCTTGCCTCCTAATTCTAGTTATTTATTGGATGTTAATATGAAAAATTGGAGTTCACAGAAGAGAGAAACTACTGTATTCCATAATGAATCAGAATTGTGATGGAAGTTCTAATCAAAGGTGGATTTTTTTTTTTTTTTTTAAATAGAATATGAACTATAGAAGGAAGCCATAATGAATAAGTAAGTAATGAATAAGTTTTTTTATTAGAGTTGATATTATCACTGAGTATGTTATGTACTCTTAAGTTATGTAATATTTGAATTTATGTGTCATTTTTAGAGAATAAAAATGCAATGTAGATGAAACTGCAGTTGGTGGAACTTGAGTGGAAACTTCTACATTTATTTATTGACAGCAAAATTAAATTACTTTGTAAAGAAATCTCAGTACCGAGAAGGTAACAAATGTGACTGAAGCAAATTAATTTGAAACATCTGTTGATTTTTAGAAAGTATTTTCCTTCTTTTTGCCTTCTTCTACTTGCATATTCCAAACCAAATGTTGCTAGAATGCCAAAGACAACTTAGCTTCTGTGGTGGAAAAAAAGAAAATACTGGGATATCTCAGTGTGAAATAACAATAAAACATGGTGTTCTGATCTAGTAACAAGGTAAATTAACTCCCTTCTCTTTGTAGCTTGTAATGGTTACAGGCAGGGAAAAATATCATTTAGAGTTGTAGAAAGCAATAAAAATGGACAGTCTGTATTGCAGTCTGTAGACAATCAAATAGTTCTGTTACTAAAACCTTGGTCAATCAAATAATTTTGTTACTAAAACTGTAAACTAAGTTATTTCTATGACTCAGAAATCATGATACCACATGATGTGAAGCAAAAATTCTCCTCCATCTTTGATACTAGTGTGTAACTGCAAATTTTGACTACATAACTTGGAGAATATTCTTTTGAACAGAAATGCAACTAATTGGTTGGATAACAAGCTTGGTGGTTTTTTGGTTTTTTTGGTGGTTTTTTTTTTTTTTTTTGGTTTGTTTTGTTTGTTTGTTTTTTTTTTTTTTGTTTGTTTTTTTCAGTGAGGGCAGGTATTTATAGTAAATTTTGTTACTATACAGGAGAAGTTACAACAGGAGAAGTTAACTTATCCCAACACATGTTCTAATGAAGTCAGTGACCAAGGGCAAAGCTTCTTGTAGAAACAGTAAATCTCAGAAGAATTTAATCAAGATAGAAGGTAAGGGTTGGAGATATCCAGTTCCTCTCTCAGATACTCAAAAGGACAAGAAATGACCAGTATGTTTACTTTGAATTTTAATGAAGTAGCACCTATCCTCAAAAACACTGCAATGTAGTTTTCCGCATAAATACCCTTTAGAAAAAGGTCAGTGTGAGAGTTGTATCATTCAGGCACAGGTAGGAACAGGATTATGATAAACTGATCTTCATGATATTGCATGTCAACACCTATGTCTGCAAGGCAGAGAGTACTTATTGCACACTATGGCATTTGAATTGACTATCAGTTGCCCATGGAACAATCTAACATACAGCTCTGTTGTGAACTCATCTTTTTACAAGTTCAGGTTACAAATTTTTTACAAAGATTGATGAGCAGACAGAAAGAGGTGTATGATGCATGCATCCTTTCATAACATCCTTCGGCGTACCACAGAGCTGATATCTGCTGATATCTGATAGTCTGCAGTCTGTAAAAGAATATAATTTTGCTGTGAAAGATGGCTTGGGCTTACACAGTATTTTTAAGAATGAGTTTATACAGTTCATTACTTGTCACGATGGAAAGGTGAGACACGTGGCTAACTCTTTCACTGCATTTCTGGCTAACCCAGGAGATTATTGTCAAGACTATCCTAGACAATAGGTTATTTTTCAATAATGTAGGTTTACACTAGTGCTGCAGCAGGTGAGCACACACTGATATGGCTGTTTTTGGAGTCATGTGTACATACACAAATATTACTTTTTAAAATTTATATAAAAGGCTGAGTGAACTTATAATAGATTTGAGAACACTTATTATTATTGCAAACAATCATGCCTTGAGAGAAATGCTGAATATCTTTTACAGAAAACATGATGGTGAACAGGCAAATGAGTCCCTATTGACCTGCATGGATGTAGCTGCCATTATCATGTCTAGGAACAAGTTCTGTTGCTCATTTATCTGTGTGAAGTACAGGGGATGGAATAAAAGCAATGGAGGCATGCATATGGAAATTCAGTTCCTGTTAGTGTAGCAAAAAAGGAAGAATTTAGAATTACGGTACGCTGTAACTGACATTGCTTGTGAGAATCTGTTAAATTTCCTTGGTGTTCACTGTTGAAGTATTTGTACTTACAATAGCACATTTCTCATCCTTCCTGTAATTCTCATTTCCGGTGAGAATTCCATGAATGAGGCTATATTTTATGTGTGGGGGGGGGAAAAAAAAAAGAAAAGCTTTATGCTGCAAGCTAGCTGCTTTATCAAGTTTTAGCCAACTGGACATACACAAGTCTGTGGATCCTGAGATGGGAGGCACCTACAAGTGCTCAGGGAGCTGGCTGGTGGTGTTGAGTTGTAACTGAGTGTGAGGCCACTCAGTTTTCTTTGAAAGATTGTGGTGACTGGAAAAGGCACTTGAAAACTGCAAGAAAGCAAGTGTCGCTGCTATCTTCAAATAAAATAAGGAGGACTCAGGGGACTGCAGGCAAGTCAACACTGAACTCTGGAAAAGTGAAAGAACAACTAATAATGGAAAGCCTTTCCAGGGACATGGAAGCCAGGAAGGTCATCAGGAGTAGTCAACATGGATTCAACAAGGGGAATTCCTGTTTGACCAACTTGATAAACTCCTATACTGAGTTGATTGGTTCCTAAACTAGGGTGGAGCAGTGGTGTTGTCCACTTTGACTTCAGTAATGCTTTTGATGGTGTCTCCCATAAGATCTTCGTAGAGAAGCTGATGTAGGATGAGCACAGAGTGAGGTTGCCTGAATACTCATTGAATGGCCAGGACCAGAGGGTGTTGATCAGTAGTACAAAACCTAGCTGGAGGCTAGTAGCTGGTGGTGTGTCAGGGAGATTTTTTGAGTCCTAAGTTTAACATCTTCATTAATGATCTGAATGATGGGGCAGAGTACCTCCCCAGTAAATTTGCTGATAACAAAACCGGGAGGAGCGGCTGATACACCAGAAGATTGTGCTGCCATCTAAAGGGACCTCAGCAGGCTGGAGAAATGGGCTGACAAGGACCTCATGTAGCTTTAGCTGTAAAGTTGTTCCTGGGTGCTGGTTGATTTTATAACAAAAAATGCAATAAAAGTGCTAAGCACTATGCAAAGTTAAGCGTTGATTTATACCATTTCCTCTGCATTGGTAAACATAGGAAACATACAAACTCATTTGTCAGTCAAAAGCCCTAGACCTTATATCTCTCCTTCCACTTCCCATCCTCCTGCCAAGTCTGCTTTCTTTCATGAGAGGCTGAATATGATGTGGTACTTACTTTAAATGATTTCCTAAATAACTCTGTTGCTATGGCAGCAACTGCTGCTGCTGCTGGAATTTACATGCAAAGCACTCCAGTCAGGAGATTTACAGAAAAGTAATTTGAAATGGTCAAGTTCGTCAGCATTTTTGTAGCCCACCCACAAAGCAGTTCATTATGCATCTCTTTGCTAGAAACCAGATGATGTATTATGACAGGCACAGTTAGCAATATAATAAAAGAGAAAGAAAGGCCCAAGCTATCTAGAGTAGGGTCGTGGTAAATTTTTTTAGTTCTTACAGAATGTAATTTGCTATTGTGTAGGAACAAGACCTTAGTATGATCAAATGATTAAGTGCAATGGCATTTTATGATTTTGCTTACAAAATAAGGCTGAGCTCTTTGAAAGAAAAGCTTTTTGATACTTTTTTTTCCAAATGAAGACTATATCAGTATACTACTGTCTGAAACATTCTGACATTGCTTTTGAAAGTGTTGTAGGACTTCTAACCTTGTACCCTGACGCCTGCTTTCAAAGGTGAAGCCCAAGTGTTGCCACATTTACTTGATTTGCAGGAGTGATTTTATATATAGACTGAAGAGAATGAGTAGCTGAAAGGGCTGGGCTTGTATTCCTCTTTAAACTTTGTGGTGAGATTGTAGCTCTTTCCAGAGAAGAAGCAGTGAATGTTGTAATTTTGACTATGAGAATTAAGTTTGCACAACAGCACTGAAAGTTCATGATGAAATGATGAAGATCTACTGGTTAAAAAGTTTGTGTCGTCCCTAACACTTAATATTTTTTAGTCACCTTTTGTTTAATATTCTTCACTTTCTGAAGTGAAAGATTCTTTCACTATTCTTCCATTGGTAATCAATTTAACCTGCAGCATTATCTCTGAAGGACGTCTTTCTTTGATCTGTGGATATGAAGCAATGCATATGTCATATGGTATATATGGCAGGTACATACATTGAATTAATTTGTTGATATCTATAGTGGAGAAGAAAAGAAAGATGAGCTGTCTTAGTCCATTCCATGTGACCAGAAGCTTTTCCCGTTCTGAGGCAACATTGTTGCTCAAATGGTACAGGTTATTAATCAGTAAGCAATTCTTTATTGCTATAGTCCACATAAAAACTCCCTAAGAATGGTATCCAGAAGTTGAGAAACCATGTATAACTGGCCAAGAAGTGTTTGTATTGTTGTGGTGCTGAGCTGTGGAGAAAACCAGCTTCCCTTAGAAGTTGGTTAACATATCAATCTACTTTCTCCCCAAGTGGTTTCAAGTCCACTGTTACCTTACCTAAAGCAAATAATACTCTTCATTGCAGTAAAACAACTTAACAACAGATAGGTAGTTTTTCCCTGGTTTAAGTGGTTTATAGCCCCTTTTTGTATGGATGTACAAAATAAAAATTAAAGTTATACTCTTCAATGAGGAAGTAAATGTTCCTTTATTTTTTGCTGTGGTATATAAGGCTACAGCAAATGAATGCAGATCATATCTATCCATTTTGCTTATCCTTTAATCAGTCCTTATTTTAAACATAAGAAAATTTTCTCTATTTCACAAGCTTTGGAATAAAAATCAAATTTAAAAGCCGACTGATTTTCTTTTGAACTTTAATTACAGATATTACATTGGGATGATTTGAAAATAAATTTGGCTTAAAATGAAAACTCAAAGTACATATGACAAATATATCCTGGTTTAGGTGTATTCTGGAAAATAAAAATCACCTAACTCAAACAGCTTTGGGAAATTGCATGGCATATTCTAAGTTACCTGAAAGAGTTCAGCCTTCCTGCCTTCCTTCCTGCCTTCCTTCCTTCCTTCCTTCCTTCCTTCCTTCCTTCCTTCCTTCCTTCCTTCCTTCCTTCCTTCCTTCCTTCCTTCCTTCCTTCCTTCCTTCCTTCCTTCCTTCCCCTCACTATTCTTTTAAGAATGGGATTAAGGTGTGTTTTATATATTTCTGGAAATAAATGTGACCAGTGACTGCATTCACACTGGCTGTCAAGATAGGTAGTTATGAATATTTGATCTAGCAAAACAATGTTACTTTGACCTTGTCATACTCAAAATAAAGCATAATGCAAATTTATGCTCTCAGAACACCACTAATTACATCCTTAGATCTGTGTTATAGTATGTAAAACAGAGAACTATTAAAATACAAATGGAGTATGTGCAGCTTTAATTGGAGACTTTGAAGCAGGATCTGAATTTTAAAAATGAATTTGCCTGTGAAATCATTTGCAACAAACAGCAGTCTATCTATGAGGCTAAATGAAAAACGCAGATGAAAAATATATGCATTAATAAACATTTTTTTTCTACTAATATGTACAAACTAGTTCCCCAAAGTGAGGTGGAGCAAGTATGTTCCTTAAAAAATTTCAGGGCTTTGATTGCCACTAAGTATTTTGCATTTTTGATGACTTGTTATGCCAGGAAGCTCAGAGTTTCAATAATATCTCTATTAAGTCTGGAATAAAGCAAGTCATACTTTTACTTAATTAAGGAGTATCTGAAATTTGCTAAACTTCTATAAGAACTGTTACAGTTTGAGAAACTCTTTGTTATGTAGAAGTAATGAGGCAACCTACAAAGCTGACATGCCTTTACAGAAGAGAAAATGTCTTAATGTATTTCAACTCACAAGCACTTATTTATGAAGTAATGAATTGCTGAATTAATTAAATATAGTATGATGCTTTATCAGTTTTGCTAATCAAAATACTCAGATAACAGGATTACATGGCACATACAGATGCCTACTTGCAAAAGTTAAAAGTCTTTTATTATACCCCCTTTTTATTTGCTATGTATAGGAGATTCCAAAATGCTTCCCAGTGCAATCTGTCACTATACTATACCTAAAATGAAAAGGGCAAATCTGGAAAAGTATTGGTAGGATGTGGTGCATTTAGTGGAAGTTTTGATACCTTGTTTTGGCTGGAAATGTTTGAACAGAATGTAGGGAAATGCCATATCAAAGAGGTCACATCCTAAGACCTCAGGTCTTGGCAGTGGATCATTAGTCTTGAACAGACTTGCTCTAGACTATGTAGTTGAAAGAGCAGTTTGTATAAAAACAGACTCTCAGAACTAAATGCAGCATGCACATAATTGTTTCTCTAAACTTGCAGATTTCAAAAACTCATGCTTTTTTCCATCTGTCTTCTCTTTTAACTATCTCTGGCTTTACTGGCTTGCTTATAGGTAGTACTTTCAAAATTCATTGTCACCATCATTAAATCTCTTGGAAGAAGTGCTCAATACATGACTGAAGATGCGTGCTAAGATTGCACCTGGGACAGGTACTACCCTGAGCAGAATTACAGATATTTGGTGTTGTTGTTGTTTTTGTTTTTTCCTCTGAGTCTCATAATTGAGATTTGTTTTCATTTTGTAAATTAATACATACATTGTTCCTGTAGACATTATTATTTCTTTTTTCCTTGTAGAGGCAATAGGGAAGTGTGAGAAAGGAAAAGATTTTAATGCTAACCCCATACTAACAGTGACAGAATACTAGCTGAGCTAAAAACTCAACTGGGGTTTACAAAGGAGCTATCCTAGACGTTAATTTTCCTTCATATTGAAGGAGCTTCTGATCTGACATGCCAGGTTTTACACTGTGACCAAAAGATCTGAGAAATAAAAATGTCCTAAAAGCTTGTAAATTACCTAATCTTTTGACTGTTCTGCTTATACAGAGCATGAATTTCTCTGTTTGGCAAGGAGCCTTAAAACACCGTGAGGTAACATTTAGCGTCGCTCTTCACCCTTCCTTCCCTCAAAGTACTGCTTTTAAAGACATTACCTATTTCTTTTATTATTCTTTCAGTTCAGCCAATTATATAGTTTGAGTCCCATATAAAGGGACAACTCCTCACACTTTTCAGGGTTTTTTTTTGTTGTTTTGCTTCTAGTACACATTATGGGTACTTTTTGAGGAAAATTTCAAAGGCTGCCACACTTGTTGCACAGATTAAAAGATTTTTTTAAGTCATTCTTAATGCGCTCCAAAATAAAAATTCTACTCTAGGAAATAGAGCACCAGTGAGACAATCTCCTATTTTCAGGTGTTATGTGTGACAGGCATTTGGACAACTTGATAAATGGTATAAAACGTGTTTTTTTACTGTTCCTGCAGGAAGCCAGAGACATGCAGTCTTAAATTTAGTGCCTTGAGTGTGGGAAGCTCCATGGAACTAGGAGGTGGCCATTGCATCATAAAACCTATTTGTTTTTACTTGTCCAACTTAGAAATTCAGGGGTGTGCCTCTGAATCTAGGTAAGCATCAAGATTTCCTTTAGAGGAGAAAAAGATTTTCTCTACTGCTGATGGAAGCAAGGAGTGTAAGAAGATGTCACAATTATTAGTAAATTAAAAGCAATGATTAAAATTAGGATTTAACTAATAATTTTTGATCAGGTGCATAGATCTAGCATTTTAAATACTTCTACATGGCAAGACGTGCTTTTATGAAGTAGTTTAATTTATGTGTAATCTCTAATTTTTTTTAAACTGATTTTAAAAAGAAAACAATACCAAGAGAGTCATGCATGCTTTGCAATAATTATGTAATTATGTAAATAAGACCACTGCAGAATTTTAGTAAAATGCGTAAAATGTCCAGTGCGGCTTGTTAGGACACAAAGTATGTTGCTGGAAAGAATGTATTCCTTTGAGCATTGCTCAGCTAGTGTCCTTTTTATGTAATCAAATATTCTTGCAGATTTCAAGTATCTCTAAAATTCCCTTAGAAAATAATGCAATAAAAATGCAATCAAGGTGATGATAGTAGTTTCTGTGGAAATTTGTTGGTGGTAGCTTACTAACCAGAGTTCTTTTTTGTTTGTAGATTGTGTAGTTCAAGTCTCATGCTTTGCAGTCCTGTATAGTTCAGCACAAGTCACTGAATGCTAATGAAATATATTCTTTATTGAAAAAAGCTTACATTTTGGGTGTTGAAAATTTGGAGACTTCATACATTCAAAATGGCCACTTGCATCAGCATTCTTATAAACTTTTTAAGTTGAATTTTGCTGACTTCAAAGGCAGCCGTTTCTGTTGATTTTTGAGAATTATGTGTCCTTGAATGCTGTAAGGCAGAGCAGCATTATGGGACAGAAGATTGGAACAAAGCCACAGCACACCAGAGCAAACAGGATAAATGCTAAATATTTTACCAAATAATTTTGGTGCTGTTTGGCTTTCTTGTCCTGAGACAAGGATTTCTTTTTCCTCCCTAATCCATTAGGTTCATGGATATAGATGGCTTCTGCTTATTTAAGGTTTTAGACACACTGTGTCTTTCTCATAATTAATCAGTTTAGAGTAAGTTTGCAGGATACAAGCCTCACAGAGCCCAAAAATGCTGCATTACATTTCTGCACTCATTAGAAGTCTGAGTAATGATGCAGTTTGTTCTGTGTTTACATGCAGCAGCCCACATAGGAAATAACTGGTTAAAAAGAAAGGTGTCTGACTGAGTCAAGAGCATGCAACATTATGAAACTTCATATCAAACCAGGTTTTTAAAAACCGTTCTCAATATCTGTGAGCTATTTTTATGCATTAAGAGCATATACTAGAAAAAAGGTGACTTGCAGTTTCAAAAAAATTTCACAAAATGCAAAAACACACATTTTCTTGGAAGAGATGGAAAAAGGAAGGGAAAAGGATGAGACTTACTTAGGTAGTACCATGAGGGAGAATTTTTGTCCTTTTATGAAATAAGAATTTCCATGTTTATCATGTGTAATGCTATATTGATGTCAAGTAAAATGGCAAGCTCTCCTCAGAACATGGTGAAGATAGCAGAAAAATCTAAAGATAAGAAGTGATGCATTTCAGAAAATCCTAATGTTTATTCTAAGAGCAGAGAGAAGCTGTGATTAAACTCTTGCTTAAGCTATAGATGACCCAATTAAAGCTTTGTTCTAACAGAAACTGTAACTTTAATCATGCCCATCTATAAAATCTAATTTTGTTTCAATGTGTATTTAAGATTGAAAATATGTTTTTGGTTAGCTGGGGGCAACATGTTGCAAATTGCTATAGGCAATTTTATTCATGGGTGAGAATGAATGTAATCATGTAATTCTGTTTGCCTTATATTTTAATTGATTTAAAAATTCTTGTGTAAGTCTTCATGTATTTTTACTTTATCAAAACCACTTTGTATCATATTCCTCTATCCAGAACTGTTGGGTTTTTTCCTATAGATATGCAAACTATAGCTTCCTGCTGCTTGCTTTGGCTTTGCAGACAGGGATTTCATATTAAAGGAAAAGAATTGGGAGCAGAAGAAACTTCTGCTTTCATTTAAGATAATTTACCTGTAAGGAGTTTTATTATTGTTAGTGAAGAGTGGAACACAGTGGTTATTAAAAAGTAAAATATTTGACTTGATGTTTGCTGTTTATAAAACAATTTCTAAAAATGAACTGAAAAAGTGCAAGAACACTGCTTTGAGTAAAGTTAGTGAGGGGATGGACATGACTATCACCCTGAAAAGAGGAAATGACATCACTTGTCATTGCACTCATAGGCATGGTCTTTGTTCTTCCCCACAGACATTGTTAGTTTCATGGAGCAGTCTCATGTATTCCTTGTATTTGCCTTTCATGGAAAGAAATGTTATATATCAGATTAGAAGTAATGGGTGTAACAACCGTCTACTTTTTGGAGAAAAATGTATAAAATGGTTATATTTCTGGATCAGCCAGAAAGCTAAATTAGCCTCAAAACAATACACAGAAAAGAGCACTCCTCCTTTCTTTTTCATGTTCCTTGTCCCTAAGTTGCATTTTCTTTAATGAAAGTTTTGTATACCAAAGGAAGAGGCAAAGAGTAAAGAAGATGAGGCTACTGTAGATAGAGAAAGTGATGCAGAAGAATAATAGGGTGTTCCAGCAGAACAAGAGAGCAAAGAAACTGTGTGTTCCTGCATTCAGAAGAATTTCAGTCTTAAATTCATTTTTAACAGGACTCTAACCATGATTTGCAGGTCTAATAATTTTCCTACCTCTAGCACCTTTTCATTGTCTGCAATAAGCTGGAAGAGTCTTGACTTGAGCTACCTGATCAGGAGAGATGTGAGAAATAGCATGCTTCTCTTCACCAGCAAGAGCTAATTATGGTGGAAGCATGTTTCCCTATATTTCTTTGTGTAAAAACTAGGTTGTTTGGCTGGCTTTTTATTTGTGAGAGCCCTGTTTTAAACAATGCTGTGCTTCTGGCCTGTTCTCCAAATGACCCATGTGACTAGAAAAGGAATGAGTGATTAGAGTTCTAAGTGTGTGATGACTCCTGCAAGTGTCAAAGGATCTGGCCTACGTTATGCCTCTTATCACATGGTTCAGTCTTGCCTTGCTGCAGAGTGGGGGCATTCTTAAACTTATCTGCTACGTTTATAAAAGTACTTCCTTTCATCTGTGATTGTGATTAAAAAAAGTAAAAGAATTCTCTCCAAAGCAGTGGAGAAGAAACTAAAATTGATTTAGTGTCCATGGCTCTAGTGACTTCCCAATCTAAACTGGATGTGCTCATTTATTCTGACATTCTTTGTTCTAATTGAATAATGTTAGAATTCTATTAAATGCAAGGGAAACAAATTTGGTAAAGGGTCTAGAGCACAAGTCCTGCAAAGACCATCTGAGGGAGCCAGGGGTGTTTATCCTGAAAAAAAGGAGGCTCAGGAGAGGCCTCATTGCTTTCTACAACTGCTTGAATGAGTTTGTAGAAAGGTGGAGGTTGTTACTGGGTTCTCCCGAGTAACAAGCAGTAGAAGAGTGAAAGGTCTCCAGGTGCACTAGGGGAGGTGTAGACTGAATATTAAGAAAGATTTCTTCACCTAAGGCATTATCAAGCATTGGAACAGGCTAGCTAGGGAAGTAGTTAAGTCTAATTTTAAATACCCCTGGAGGTATTTAAAAGACATGTAGAAGTGGCCCTTAGGAACATGATTTAGTGGGGGACTTCGTAGTGCTGGGTTATTAGCTGGATTAGATATTCTCAAAGTTTATTCCAACCTAAATGATTCAATGATCTGAAAAATCTGGAGATTTTATCATTAAATTGTATTATGTTTTCAAGGATTTTAATTTTGTTTGTTGTCAGAAACAAGACTTCTGATAAACTTGCTTAAGATAAGCACAATTAGGCAATCATCATTAACACCAACACCAGCAGCTCCCTCCTGTAACTGGCAGAAATAACAGAATTACATTTATAGAAGAATATTTGCTGGGGACATGCTTGAGTGACAGCTCAGTAAAGATCAAACAAACTACATTTTGCATAGTAGTTAGTGCATGGGCTTCATTGATCCGAGCTTGAACTACCACATTTAACTGATATCCTGTCTTTTTATTCTTGTCCCTCCTCGTTTCTCTTGCCCTAATACATAACATTCAAATATATAAGAAGTAGTTTAGTATTGTCATCTCTGGTTTCCACAATCGCAGTAGGTAGTAATTACTGCAACTTGGCAGCCATAGTAGACCTCCAACAATCCTTGCTCCAACACCTAGGAAATTACTAGGTGTCAGCGTGGCACTTTTTGTATAATTACATTGATACTGTAACTTAATTTTCATACTTTGAATGAGTTTGCAGTTTGGTTTTTTCAAGGGTACTTAAAAGTCAAACATCAGAGTGCAGGTCTTGAGATATGCTGCTACATTGTGTATTGTAGCATTTCAAAATGGTTTTTTAAGCTTTATTTTTTCCCCTCATAGAAGGAAACTGTAATGTGACAAAGAAAAGGTGCTTGCTGAATAAGCATTCATTATTTCTCTACTTATTTCTTGTTCATATGAATACAGAAATGCAGACAGGTTTGAGAAATCTTGTCCTTATTCAAACACAGAATGTTCTGGTGTCTGTGCAATTTCAGGTTTTGATTGTCCTGAAAGGGATCTATGGCAGAAATAGGTCCCATCCGCAGAGTGCAAAAAGTGAACAGAACTAGCGCAGAAGATTTTTGGTTTGAATTCCTAAAGATTCATGGTTATGGACAGGAGTGCCCAATACAGTCCATTGGATTTCAGGGTAGAATGGCCTGTGTGACTGGCCAGGTTTCAGACTGATTTGTATTCTAAAATGCAGGAGTTGTTTTAATATTAACATAATAATTTATTCTTTTTCTTTTGATTCTTGGAGTTTTTGGCTTTTCTGAAACATTTTCAAACAAGTCTTTAGCACATGTCAGGCATTTGGCACCTTTAGTTCATTGTCTTATTTAGTACAATTTAATAAACTAGAAAAAGCTTCTTATTATGGGAAATACTGACCTGTTTTAATGAAACGTGCTGCACCTTGTGCTCTGTTAGGCAGATTTTATCACTGAGCTCTGTCCACTGCTAGGCAGAATGGAAATGACATCTTCCTATTTTACTAAGTAGAGTTCCATCTCTTGGGAACCATCAAAGCTGTAGAAGTTTATTTTGTCCCCACTGTGATAATATCACAAATTAATTTTGTCATAACCTTGGCAGACTTGATAAGGAGTGCTCTCAGCCCTCTGCTTTGTTAGGCAAGTTTAACTGTAGGACACAGGCAGATATCAATTTGCAAAAGTAAAAATGATGCCTGGGGATGATTTTTTTTTGGTATCTTAATTATATTTTTTCCTGATTGTGGATGTTGCTTTACAAATGTGGAGTTATTCTGTATATCTCCAGCTTTGTGTTGTCTCAGCTCTGGAGATAAACACTCTAGATATACCATGATACTTTTTTTTGCTTGCTTCCTCTACTCCCTCCCTATCTCTTCTTTGCAGACAGTAAATATTTTCATTTCTGCAGCAGAATGCATTAAATTCCTGATAAAATGGAATAATGCCTTAATAACAAGGATATAAATCAGTAGAGATTCACTGTGTCTTTCAATGTTGTTAATGAGGTGCAACTTCTCAGGACCTCTGGACCTGCTTAAGGCATCTAATACTGCTTCTAGACTTTCATCATATTGACATCTGAAGTCAGACTGTTGTATTTGGTCATCAACACATTCTGCTAACATGTATAACACATAGTTAAACTTATTTGGTTCCCCTGTGGTATACAAATCTTTGAAATTCCTGCCTATCCGAGTCTCACCATCACTCTACTCCTTCTGTGATTAAACTTTGTCTTCTCTAAGAAACAATGTTTCTGTGTAATATCTAAGTGAATGGTGTAGGCCTGAAGCTAATCTCTGTTTCTCCAGGGAAGGTAAAGTTCTGTCTCTTGCTGAAGATATAAAAGTTGTTTGTCCCTAATTTGATACTACAGCAAATTAATTTTGTCATAAAATCCTGTGAGCTCAGGTTCATGTTAAAGAAGTCAAAGCCTAGAGCCCCTTAGAGGTTCATGATAGTTTGTTAGATGCTGTAGAATCTAAGTAATTGTGGACTTCCAGAAAAATCAGTAGTATTGGTTCAGGGATTAAACTGGCCCTAAGCTTTCATGACCCATAATGTGAACTTTATATTATGTCTAGCCCATTTGTAGCTTCATTCTAGATTTTCTGATATCTTCAGATTGTCTGCTTACAGTACCTGTTAACAAAATCTCTTCTAAAGAAATGGATTGTGACTGTATATTTGAAGAGACCTCTAGATTTTATACTTGTTGAAGGCATTAGGAACTCTGCTGAGTAAGTCCTTTACCTTATTATTTTTTTTTTCCAGTGGAACTCTCCTTCAGTTTTGCATGCATAAAGTAACTTGCATGCATAAAATCTGCAAAATTTGTCCCTGAATCCCTAGAATGCCTAGGAGAGCACAAACTGGCATCTCTGTCTTCCCACAGTTCTGGCTGGCATGAGATCCAGAGACTGAGATTTTTTTGCTTTAGATTTATCCTCTATACCAAGAGCCAAGTAAAACAGAGAAGTATGAATGTTCCTGATAATGTAGAGCTGAATTTAAAACATATGCTCTACTCTCTGGAATTTTAAAAAAAATTCCTTTTAGGAAATACTTTCGTTTTTTACATCCCTGAGACATGGTGTTCATCTACCTTGAGAGCCCTGGAGAATGGTGGTCAGATCACTTCAAACTGTTACTCACACTTGGGCTTGTGTTTGTTTGAAGACTGAATTCAAAGTGATTTGCAATGAGTACAAACGTCCAGTTCTTGCCAAATTTGCCTCAGTTCTCCAATCATTTTTAACACCACCTCCAACATGATTTAGAGTCAAAGTTATATTTGTTCTGCAGTCATACTAAGATTGCCGTGGGTTTGTAAGGCTCTTCTGAATTTGGCCAAGGCTGCTAAGTGGCTGCTGGCACCCGTTTGTCAGGGATTATGGCATGTTTTTTATACTTGTTGTAAAATTTTTGAGTTGCAGTTGGGAAACAAAAAGCTTTTTTAAAATGATACATATCTGAAAAAATATACATTGTGAGAACTTGCTGTGTAGAATACTGAGAACTAAGTCTTATGCATTCCCTGAAAGATAGAAAGGTCTGCAGCTGGAGTTTTTCATTGATTTCAGATTAAAATGTGAAATTAAGTTCTGTACTAGAAGTTTTGAATATGGAAATGAGTAATGGGATGTCACATCCTTCCTGCTGATGCAGTTTTCAAAGGCAAGTCATAATATCTAAGAGGTAGAAATAACTGAGGCTTATTCTTCACATTCTCATTCTCATTCTAACACGATGTAGGAGAGAGACTAGTTTGCTTGACGAGCATATTTGATTAACCACAAGACTGTTAATGCTGATGCTGAAGTGAAACTGAAGAATTCACAGTTCTGAGCTATTATGTCAGGCTTTATGCAAATTCAGGCAAACATGACTTCTGCAGCTTAATTGCAGTTTATGATTTTAGGTCTTCTTTCCTACCAAAAAGCTACACTAGAATTATAATTTTTTTTATGCTACAGAATCTTGGTTTTCTACACAGATAGTGCGGCAAACTACAGCTGCAGAATTAAAAAAACAAACAACAACAACAACCAAAACTACAGGCTTTAGTAGGGCTTGTTATTTGATTCTGGTGCTTTACTAATTATACCTATGCTCTTTCAGAAAACATTTGGAATACGTCTTTTAGGAAAGTACGCATATTTCTTTTAACATGTTTTGCTAGATAACAAAGTCTTTTTCTGCTTCTCTACTTTTAATACCAGTTTTTTCAGCTGCCCATGGAAGTCTAGCTGCACAGGGTAAATTCTACCTCTCTTTTGCTGTGCCTCCCACAAAGTTTGTAACTGTCTTTCATTAAATCAGATAAATGAAGGCTGCTTACAGCATGAGAGATAATTGGTAGTCTGAACAGTATTTTAGCATCACTTTACCTGTGTCAGACCATTCTTATGCCTTTAATTATATGACAGGACATATCCTCAACAGATTAATGCCTGTAAGCAAAGAGGAATGTTTGAAACAGGTGAGTCTGTTCATAAGAGTCTTTTGTTCCATGACATGGCTCCAAGCACCCTGAACAAAAAGCACCATATGCTTTCCAGCAGGACTTGAAATTTGTGAGTGTATATAGGTGCTGGTAAGTTAGAGTAAATAAAAATATGAATTCAAGTTTGGTAAGAGAAACTGGCCTTGAAGACCTGTGAAGTATGTTCAGGTTTAATTGAGGCAGCTTTTGCTCCCAAGTATTACTGCCAGGTGTGTCTGGCTGTAAAGACAACTAAAATTGAATTGTAAGAATGGGGAATTTTTTTTTTTTTTTTCTATTTTGAGTTTTATCTTTAACAACATTGAGAACTTAAAAGCAGTAGAATTATTGCATGAAATTGTCCCTAAAATACAGAGCATTTTGTTTCAGGCTTACTGCACTCCATGCAACACTATGATGACTAACAGATAGCACTCTTCCTGGAAAATGTTATTTGGCCAGAATGCTTGTGTGGTGCATTATTTAGAGGCAGGAGAACTTGCTGAGCAGAGACGTTTGCATCAGCATAAATATTTGACTCTGGTTTGAAACCCATTTTTAATTTTTACTGTTGATGGGATTAGACATTAGATATCCAACTCATCACTGGGCCTTCTCCCACTTTTTAGAAGATAACTACAGGCCATTTATCCAGTTCTGATGAGCTCGTGAAACATTTCTCCCTGCACCACAGAACACATTCCAGCACTTCATAATAAACTGCGTATGCTGCCAGATGGTAAAAATGTGAAGCTTCTTCAAATGTTTAAATAGTTTAAAATATATGCTATCTCCTTTCTCTCTTATTTTTCTCCTTCCTTAAGGTTCTTGCTCACTTCTTTCCCACACCTTCCCCCATACTTTTATGACTTCACTCTCAAGCACCAATTCTTCTTTTTCCACCCCTTCACCCAGCTGCTTCTATTGCTCCTCCAACTCTTTAATTCCATTCTCTGCTTCTTTGTTTTTGCCTGTCTTTTTGCCACTCTCCTAATTTTAAAGCTTTAAATTCTTCCCTACATTTTTAATCTGATATTGGAATTCTTCTTCCAATTTGTCTTTATAAAGTTCTTAATGAGTTGTCAGTTCAGAAAGAAATTAGAGGGGTGAAGTCAACACTTGGCACCTTCCAAAGGTATCCAGTGGTACTTAAATCATAGCAGAAATTAATCAGTTTTTGCTTTCTGCTTATGAATATGATGTACGTATTTGTTGCTAAAATCAAAGCAGTTATGTACCTTAATATGGACAACAGATGTGTTTTTTAGAAAAAGATTTGAAAGGCTAAAAGAAGACTCCTTGAAATGTATCTTTCTCAGGCTCTGCCCTGCCCTTTGTCTATTTGTACTTCCAAACAAAGTAAAATCAATTCTGATGGTGAGAAATAGAGTAACTTTCAAATTTCAACAGACCTAAAATACATTTGCTTTGTTTTGAATGAAATTCTTAAACTTTGGCTTTCCCTGATTATATTTTTTGCAAAATATGGTATATCACTCAGATCTGTTTTCTCATATCCTCTCCCTAAATCCTCTGTTTTTATACATTTGATGCAATGCATGCAAAGTTTTATCAAAAGTACCCATCTTGTTATCAGCCTTGCAAATCTCTTGGCATATTGGGAAATGTGAGTTACCCTTTATATGAGGAGTATTTGGAAACACAGAAGAAAACCCAATTCAAAAGGGAGTGCATCACATTATCTTTTTTTAGGTATGATTAGGGTGCGAAGATAATCTGTCTCAATGTTCTAGTGTTCTTTCATGCAGCCACTATCTCTTGTGAATATTTGTTTTAAATTTCATATTAATTGATAAATATGCATTTGTTCAGTGATTTCTTACCAGTTTGGAACATGACTTGCTTCCTCCATCCCTACACAGTCATCTCAGCCTTACAAGTAAAAACCTAAGTGTAGCTCAACTTTTAATCATCAAACACAAATTATGACAGGAAATATTGTTTCATTTCAGCTCATTCAATTGGTTCAAAATTGTTGAGTATTCCAACCTGTTTTTTAGTGATTTAATTTGACTTAGAACCTTAACAATGATATAGGCAAATCCAAAATATTTTAGACTTTTTCCAAACTGCCTTAATATTTCTGCATAAGAGAAATATGAAGATTTGTTCCTTTCATTTTAGGACTAAAAATATGTTTGAAATCTTGTCTCTTTCTTCATGGGACAGGAAAAAATCTTGGTCTCCCTCTTACAGCAACTGGTGGGCTTTCTGTTTAATTTTATTGCATATGTACGAGTTGGGATTTGTATGTAGACTTGAATGGGAACTGTGATCTTTTAGTGTGAATGAAAAGGACCTGATTCTCCTTGTTTCTATATTCCTGTCTAGTGTCCCATCTCCTTTGCCAAATGAAGGCTGTGTGAAACCCTGATTGAAACAAGATGTTCTTTTGAGCGTGTTATACGTTCCAGAGTTATAAATTTAGAACTACTGGATTTTTGCCTGAGGAAACCTAGACAGACATGCAGGTGGATGTGTTGGAGAGTACACATGATGTAAAAAAGTTTTACTAGGGTTCCAACCACTATATATACTCATCCAACCCAGCTGCTGGGCTGCGCTCAGTGGGCAGATGGAACTCCAGAATGATGCTGGAGTTGCTAGAGTGCTGCAGGCCACAGCTGGGACTCTTAGTTTACTATAAATGTGGCTCTTAGTTTACTATAGATGTGCTGTTGATTTAGTGCCTTCAGATTCTCTTTAGGGCCAATGAGCATAAACAGATACTTTGTGGGATTTGATTTTTTCCAGCCAAATGTAGATGTTCTCTTTAGCAGAGGGAAATCACACCCTAGAGAAGACTGTAGGGCTAAAAAGAGAGCTCAGAAGGACTGGCTTACAGGCAGATTTCTGCATTGCCTGATGAAATCTATTCAGGTGTTAGCATATCCAACATAAGTGTATTCCCTCATAAGAGAAGATGAAAACCTTTGCAGTCTTTGTACTCTCACTGCATTTCCCAGGTCCAGCCTAAACCCATTTTTGTCCTGCTGCTGTAGCTGAACTTCTTTGAGAGGAGACTGCACCATAAGAACCTGATATGATGAGCCAGAGAATAAGCCTGTCATGCGAATGAAGTGTTTTTCATATGAGAGATGTATTCAAGGCTCAGAGAATCTGTAGCTTCCTGAAGTCCTTCACAGAATCTGTTTGCATAATAAAGTAAACCACATGTCTCAGGCTTTAGTTACATGATGTCAGAAATACAGAAACATTGGGGAAAAAAAGGGGTGAACAAAGTCATTTGAGCACTGCAGTGTAGATGGGAGCCTTGCAGAGGGCTGAAGGAAGTGCTGTCTTGGTTTTCTAGAGGTCTTTTTAAAGAACTGAAGAAAGAAACCTTTTATGATGATAGTGCTCAAAGTGTCAATGGGCTGCTAAAATAGCTCAAGGCTGATGATGGGAGGGATAGATTTTTCTCCTTTGACAGCTGATTTTTTTTTTTTTTTTTCTCTCAGACCTGTGCAGTAATAAGTATTAAACTAAATAATGTGATAAGACTGTAGACAGTAGGATTTAAGTTGGTCTTGATTTTGGAAAGGAGTGGGTGATTCACCTCTTGATGAAAACCCCATTTTCCAACTGAATTTTAGTGCAGAGGTTGAAGAGTAGATTGTATTTAATAAAAATGCAAATCAAATATAGAATGGAGGTTTTTATATCCTGTCAGAGGGAGTAAACATTTTAAAAGTGCTTTGCTGTTGTTGACAGCTGTATAGTCTGTTGCCAAAGGGTTGACAAAACCCAACAGGACCTGCAATGTTACCTTCTCTCCCTTAGAAGAATGCCACACAACACTGCTTCACTTAAAGATTTGTGGTTAAAATCACCAATGGTTAAAATGCACAGATGGTTAAAATAATCTCTGCTGATGATTATGGGAAATTAAATGTAGATGAACAAAACTTGTCCAAGCTTTGGCAAGGTGGGGGCTGGAAAATCAACCTGCAAAATAGAGAAAATGCCTGTGAGGTCAGGTAAGATGTGAACCTCAACATCATGTGTAGGGATGTTCGAGGTAGGATTATACCTGGAAGGCCCCGTGCAGTGTCTGGTGCACTACCTCACTGATTTCTGTGCTATTTCACAGGGGAAAACACTGTCTCTGGCAGTGACAAAGATAGCCTAAATAATGTAAACTGATATTGGCTAAGCTCTGAACGAAATGTGAGGTGGCTGTGTTTGAGAGTAGTAGCATTCTAAAGGCCCTAAGCCATGCTCTGTCAACTTTAAGAAATGCAATTTACACCATTTTCCTTTTGAATGGAGGGTGTATTTTATGCACCGCTCTCTGAATCCTATGCAATTGAGGCTTTTTCTGATATCAGTGCTCATATTTCCCTTAGCATTTCTTCTTATCTCATGCTTTGATTGAGGAAGAGTTTGATAGAAGAGCCTGTTGTTTAATATTGCTATCCAAGAAAAGTTTTAAAGGGTTTATATTTTCTAGTTTCCTTCTGAACCTTTGTTACAGGTAATTTGTAGCTGGCAAAGGAAATTTGTATAGCTCTTTTCCTTCAGTCATTGACTGGTTGGATAGATATGTGTGAGATCGGTTTGTGTCGGGGAGATAATACTGATTGTGTGGTGGTAGTTTATCTTATCTGTATTTTTTTACATAAGGAATTGCATCTTGTAAAGAGAAATTTTACTTGGATTTGTGCATTAATTTTCCTCCTTCAAAGAAGGTACCTTAAGATTAAGGGTATCTTTTCTAGCAAAAGGGTCATTATTATTATTGTTTAAATCCTGTGTTAAAGGGTGTGTTTTTATGGAGTAGAAATATGTCTGAAATACTCATTAAGCATTGTAGCATGAAAGCATTTTCCTTTCTAAAAGGTATCAGAACAGCCAGCAGATCCACAGAATTGCTTGCTGACTTGTTTAGGCTGAGCTGACACTGACCCTCACCTCAAGCTCTGATCATCTATTCTGTCCCTTGCTGGCATAATGCTTCATCACACTGCCACTTTCTTATGTGGGCTGTGTCTCAGAAGGAGAATTCAGACATGTCTAAATGACTTTTACAGCTCTTAAATCAATTTTTCTACAAAGTGAAATAAAAATATTAAAGAATAAATGTTTGGCAAGTTGGAGGATGCTAAGGGAACACCTTTTTTGCTTCTTGTGGCTCTTTGTAAGGGACATTTCTGTCAGCTGTCAATAACTTATGATTGTTAGCATATATTAATGATACTTAGCTGTACAGCTAATCATCGAGTCTCTATAAAAACTGGTGAAATACATCAAGATTAGAATTATTTTGCCTGTGTCTCTGAGAAACGTTTAATATCTTTGGTGATTTTCTATAGCAGTGTCCTCTCACGCCTGGCAGGCGTGCAGGCTAGCTCAGTTCTGCACTGCTACTACGAGGATCGGTCGGGGTTACAGGCAGGGCGAGTAACCTCCCCCCGGTGGGCTCTTGGTTCCCCACACCAGCGAGTGGACCTGATGGAGTTTGCGACTGCGGCGACGGAAAAAGAGTCGTCTCTCTTTAGGCAGGGTAGAAGGTAGTTTATTAAGGGGAGTCCGGCAAGGAGCTCCGCCTCAGACCACTGCTGCGCAGAGAGAGCAGAGATCAAAGCTTGACAGCCGCTTATAAATGGGGGAGGGCTGACAACGGGTCAGCCAACCAGGGAACATGGGGGTGGTAACAGGGGTGTCAACTTCTGAACCATTAACAAATCACAGGAGGGTAGGAGGGGATTCCCCAGGCACCAGCCTACCACTCGACGCCTCTCCTGGATCTTTCCAGAATCCAGGGAAGGGTCTCGAAGTGACAGACAGGGCGACCACGAGGAGAGGGGGGAATTGACAGGGACAGGTGCAGGGAGGGAATGATTGACATAAAATGTCTACTTATATAACCAACTCATAAGGGCCAAAACTATTACAAAACACAGGGGGTTATAGTGGACTAAACCACTACAAAAATAACTTGAAAACCTTACAAAAATAACTTAATAACTTAATAAAACCACTCTCACACCACTACAATTTTCCATAATACAAAACAAAATGGAGACTAAATCTCAAATTGAGTCTGTTTTATAGGTGAAAATCCTCAAGGAAGCAGAACATCTTTAGTGCAGTGTTTTTCTTTGTGAGATTGCAAAGCCAGATATGAGAATTGCTCAATGGGCGCTTTTTTTTTTTTTTAAGGGTTTCAAGATACATGAGTCTTCTTCTTTGCTTATGAAGTGAAATCTAAAGTGCTGCTGAGGGGAAGCTCAGTTATACTCTGAAAGCTGGAAATAATGGGCGGCCTGGCTGCTCATGTGGCACTTACTGTGTTTCTAACTTGTTTTTGTTATTTTCAGAGTGGCACTGTGGGCTTTGGAGAACTTTCTGGTGACTTGAAGATAAAACTATCCTTAAAAAAAAAAATTCAAAATACACTTTATGTCATGAAGTATCAGGAAAAGAAAATAGTCTGTTGTAGATTCTGAACACTTGTAGCTCATTCTTTCTCTGTAGTGCCACATATATTGAGGAGGAAAATCATGAAGAAGGTAGAGGAGTAGCATATCTTACTGACTCACATTCATGACCTGAAAGGAAAACCATCTTTAGTGCCTCAAACCACAATCTTACTCTTTTTGCCTCTGACAAAAGAAATTTTTTGAATGACTAGATGAAGTCAAATCCTGCCTTTTGATAACTTGTTTTTAATTAAATTTGTTGGATCTTAGTTATCCCTTGAGATTGCCTATGCTCAAGAGTTGTACCACTTTGTTTATACTTGTGTTGGTTTTGTAAATCTGAATAGCAGCATTATGGGAGGAGAGTTGACACATTTTATGTGAGGCAGTCTTATTTTACTAACATTTCAGGTAGTGAATGATAGCACTTTTTTTATAACTGTCAAGTTTAGTCTCAACACTAATATTCTTGCTATTGTGACAGTAGGAAGCCTCAAGATTCTTGAACTGCCAGTAAAAGCTGAATATAACTTGCTGTTTACTTGAAACAGTCTGTATTGGAATGCTGTCTTGACAGTCATCTAATCTTCTGAGGGTATTTATTTACTTATAGTACCCTTTATTTTTTTTTTCTTGACAATAGTTCTCGACTATCGAATCACTGTTGGAGTGTAAGTAAATCCTTGCAGTTCTTCTGTGCATTAATTTTGTCCTGGTTGTTACTTTTAGGTGGTTACTGGATGGATACTGTCTGGAGAAGGACTTTGGGAGAAAGGGTTATTTTCTGGGCTAGGCAGCACTGGTCCCTTGGGGGTCCTTGCAGCTGAGAGACAAAATGCTTCCCTCATGTGGACTGCAGCTGAGAGACAAAGTGCTTCTCTCAGTCAGGGATGATGAGAAGCTTTGAGTGACGTAGTCTCCACACAGGGTAGTAGGGGGTAATGAGAGGAGACCTGTGCAATGAAATAACTGGTGTGGTCCCCACCACACGCACTTCAGGGACGTACATTATTTCAGCCAACATCTTGTCTGGTCCCATGGTGCAACGGATAATTAGGAGCATATGTTTGTGTTTGCCTTCGTGTGAAAAGAATTCAGCTGATGTCCTGTGAGGAGACTGCTTCATAATGCAAGTTCTCCACAGTTAGGTGGAAATCTTGCCTTGGAAGTAAATTTGTCATCTAAGCTGGCACGCTAATGTAGATGAGTTCACAGGGAAGCTGTCATCCCGTTAGGAAATGCCGGCAAGAAGCGCCTCACCCTAGATATCTAAGCCTTGGGCATGGTATGTGTCAGGCAATCTCCACAGCTGTTGATTCAATGGCAGCTTCTTAATGACAGTACTTGGAATTGTTGAAGTATGAGCACCATCCAGATGTGTTCATACTTCAACAATTTAAAACCATACTTAATAAGAAGCTTTCTGGAATAAAAGGTGGTCTTCCTTTTGGAGAATGTTGAAATTTCAAGCAAATCCGTTAAGGAAAATTTGTTCTTTGAAAGAGAATAAAAAACTCTGAATAACTCTAAATGAATTTAGTAAATTATTAAATTAACAATTGCAAAAGGTTCTTTATTCAAAGTATTTCTGCAAATTTTTGTGATTTGCTACTGGAAAAGAAGATTCTGTGAGCATTTGATTTTCTGTTGTCTTTGCAATTTTTGGTGTATCATTTTAATTACCCCACTTTAAGATATTTTTTGGCAATTGCAAATGCAAATTGTCTTTTCAAAGATAATTTTCATCCTGATATAAGAAATAGACTTTTTACAGAAAGAACAAACTTTGTCTGGAATGACCTCCCCAGGAACATGGTGGAGTCCCTGCCACTAGAGATTTTCAAGTTGTGACTGAACAGGGTGATGAATAATCTCACTTTAAGGTTCCCTTTCCTACAAAAGTTTTGCCTGGAGGATTTCTTGAAGCCTCTTCTAACCTGAGCTGTTCTATTTTTCTAAAATTTACTGTCAGTTATTTTGTAATTGCTTTAATGGAGTCTCACTGTGCTCTATGGTTTCTCAAGAAGCAGTTAGCTAGAATTCAAAATTTTCCATCAGACTTAAATACTAGGAATTGATGCATATAAAACTTATGTAGGCTTAGACAGTTTTGTAGTTAGAAACACTTGCACTGAGCAATTGGGGTATTTTTCTCAGGTGTAAGGCTTTACTTTCTCACTCCTTACACTGAGTAATAGCTGTGTCCTCCTCTTGCTCCCTCGTGTAGTAGCTTAGTCACCCAGGCATGACTCTGAGAGCTCTGCCTCTCTGCAAGGTGAACATTTCAAAGAGCTGTTGGTGGCTATGAAAATGTGGTTGGGAAGGCCATAATTTGTGGCGGTTTTTACCCGTCTGTTTAGAGGTTGTTTATTTTCTGTAAAAGATTCACCTGTCTTTCAAATATATCATATTTGAAGAATGGGAGGAAGGTGAAAAACCATTTGTTGTGAAGGTGTTTTGGTAGATAGCAGATGTAATTTTTCTTAACTTCTACACGTTGACTTCCAGATATTAATCTTCTTACATGAGAAGTTTCTCTCAGAAGTGTAGAAATGCTTCCACTACTTTGTGCTGTTTTAAATCATGTTGAGGTAATTAGGATGGTTGTTCTTCTGTCACCTCCACCTAGGCAGTAAAAACCCACTGTTTTCTTGCCATTTGTTCTGGCAGGATAATGCATTTTTCAGGAAAGAAAGAGAACTGGAGAATAAAAGAAGAGTTCAAACAAGGCTACTAAAACTGTTTCAGAGCTCTGTCTTCACTGCAAAACCATCATGGTTTATTTTAGGAGAGTTAGGAAGCAACTTAGGGGTGATATTTGAAAAGTATATTTAGTATGTGTCATTTTCCCTTACCGTACTCTCATCTTAATGCACAATTGCTCAGTTGATTGTAACTGTTTAGGATTTTGTGACGGCCTTTTGAGGGAAAATGAAAAGACACTGGCTCCTCTTGCTTCTGTCTTCTGATATGTGAATGATTATCTGATATAATGAAATTTTAGAAAACATAGGATGAGATAATTTCAAGAATTAAATCTTAATGCAAGTATAAGGTAAGATTAATTTGGATTCTGAGTTTCTGCCTGAAAATTAAATGAAGGGAGGTGATAGAAAGGAATTTCAAGCCAGCAATGAATGCATAGACCAGACATCTAAAGGATGTTTCAAATATTTGAAATGTCTTTAAAATATGGAGTCTAGTATGTGTTTTCTAAAAATGTTGTCTTGTATTTTTACTGGTTTCTTTGTTCCTGCTCCCTTCTCCCACTATTCACAGTCGAAATTGCCTAGAATGGTACTAAAAACTAGACCTGAGCTCTATCATTTGCAGCATATTTCTACTAGTCAGCAAGAGCAGTTCAACGAGTTTAAGTTACAGACCTTCTGGGCCCAATCTGCAAGTAACAAGAGTTGTCAGCTTCTGAGAGTGGAATGATTAATTTTTATGCCTGTGTGAAAAGGAGAGTTTCTTATTCCTGAATATGTTGGTGAGTTCAGATTGTAGAGGTTTTCACGCATAAGAAGGTCTGTGGTTATCATTATTTTGGATGGGCTTCGGTATTTCATGGCTAATACAATTTTTAATCAATTTCTAGCCAGAGATTCTTCTTTTCTCTTTCCAAGAAACACTGAAATGTAGTGTTTCTAAATTTTAGCATTCTCCCTGTGTGCTACAGTTGCTCAGTGACATTATCAAGATAGCTGCCAAGGGTTCCTGAGTCACAGTTCTGCAGTAGGGTGCCAAAACCCTTACTAGACTTCCCAAGCATGCCTGATTGCAAGCTGAGGCTCCTGGGAGTTCTAGACTGCCAACTCTCTGACAGAAACTCTGGCATAACTTTCTTTCCTGTATCTGGCAAACCAGCGGGTGCTGGTGTCCTCTGTTAGACACACCTGGCACGCTTTTCCACAACCCAGAAATCTCATTTTTTAATATCTCATGGTGTGAACAGTCTGCTTGGTATATATACCCCAACTACGGATTTCTTTATTTCACCTGCAGCCTTTTGTGTTGAGAATTTTGAAGAAAGTCTTGGAGGAAGTCTTCTGGCAGGAGAAAACCTACTTCTATGTCCTTATTGTTCTGCAGGAGATAATAAGTGCTACAAAGTATCCCTTTAAATTAATGCATATTTTAGGATACTGGGTACATTTTGAATTTCACAGTTGAAACATAGAACACTATTCCTAGAATTATACAGGAACTTTTTCACAAAAAAAAAACAACCAAAAAACCCCTCCAAAAACAAAACAGCCCCCCAACAAAACAAAACAAAAACAAGCAAGCAAACAAACAAACAAAACCCCCCAAACCCCAACAAAACAAAACAAAAAACCCAACCAAAAATTTGGATTGAGATTTGTATTTTCAGAGAAAAAGGACTGGAATAAAGTATTCATAAATATCAATTTCATGCACAACTACCTCTTTTGAAAAACTCTCCCTATTAAAACAATAGTATCTGAGCAATGCACATGTTTTTCAAATATCAAATGTAAGGAAGCAAATTCATACACATGAAGAAGCTCAGAATTCTGAATTTAGCAGAAATAACTAAGAAATTCTCGGGGAAAAAAAAAAGTTAAGAATTTCTATGATTTATTCATTTGTATCGCTCTGGCTGTTCTTGTTTTTATGACAGTACTTGTTATTACATATCTAATATGATTTTTATGTCTTACAAAACAGCTACAGTTTTGATGCTGTTTCAACAAGTTTTCTGAAAATACTCAGTATAAACTTAAGATTGATAATAAATGTTTCAGAATAGCAAACATGGACCTTGAAGCAAGAGCATTATGTATTATGGCTGTTCAACTAGCAGAACAGTAAAGCCCTGTGTCTTTCATAATGGCAAATCAATAAAATATGGTTGTTCAGGTAATGGAGATATTTTGATTTCATTTTAAAGTCAGGTTTATATTGTTCTAGAGCAAAATGACTTGGATCTAGCATCTGTCCTAGAAATTTTTCTACTCATGCACACCAGCAGTCAAAATGCCTGGGCTCATTTTGATGTAATTGTGGGTGGAAAAAAGCTAGCAAGGAACGTGTTCCAAGTAATGTCTGTGTTTTTTGTTTTGCTGCTGTTATATAAAAGGCCAAAATAATATTATGAGATCATCTGAGAATCTTAAATATGCAAATATGGGTTACTGTTACCTAACACTTGCTGTTTATTTTCCTGTGCTTACTTGTTAGGTTCAGGAGGATTCTCTTTTGTAGAAGAACACTGATTTCTAGGTGTTTGCTATAAGCAGCACATTTAGATTCTGTGTATTTTTGATGAAATAATGCAAGTGTAACTTTCTGCATTTCTGTAGCTCAGCGGACCTCATTACTCTTATATTTACTTGATTAAATAAAACATTGAGTTCCCCATAAATTTTGCCTATACCCAAGGTCTCAGTGGAGTTTCTGGCATCACAAGTCAGTAGGGTAGTTTATGCTGGTGATGTCAAAAGTCAGACAGTAAAACTAATGTACAAAGGTGAATTTGATTAATTCAGTTTATTGAATTGATAATTTGAAACATTTAATTGTATTTGACAGTTATACTACTTCAAAATATGGAACAGGAGGAGTCTTTCAGTGTGTCTGGAGAGCACCTACTGCATTGATAACAAACTGTTTGGAAGAGATGGTGTTTGCCCAGGAGTGCTACAGGAATTCAAGGGGGAAATAGCTGTATTGCATATTTTCATTTAAATTTTTCTTGGTGCCTAGGATTGGAGGATGGGTAATACAATGTCAGTGTTTAGAAAGGCTTTAATATGAAATCTAAAGAACTGCAAGCCTATAAGTCTCTGTTCTATGTAATAAAGCACAAATTACTTAAAATAGATTTTGTGAACTATAAATATGATATAGATACAGTAAATATACTTAGGAAGTGTCAACATGGCTTTTGTGAAAGGTTGTCTGGCATAACCATTATTTTGGAGTTCTCTGAAGAATTTGGTTCATTGTTGATGAGGGTGACCTGAATGATGTACTGTACTTGGACATCCCATATACAGTAACAAAATCTGGTTTCATACACCAGATGATTTTATGGAAACAAGGCAGTCAAGACCCAAGTGGGAACATCTTTCCTTTGACAAAAAGTCAGTGAAAAGCTAAAAACTGAGGATAGTAACAAATTATTTGGTTTGGTGATGGAAGGAGGGAGAGAAGACTTGCGGGGGTATGGTCCACATTCTGAACTATTCAGTATATTTTTAAATGATCTGGAAAAGGGGATAGTGTAATGGCAAATTATTGTGGGAATAGGGCTATGGCTAACCGTGAGGAATGGAAGAGATATTTTAAAACATCGTTTGATTGGTTAAAGAAAAGGTAGGTAAAATTCAAGTAGATAAATATCAGTGGGTTTTTTTTTTTTTTTTTCCCATCATTTCAAATGTTACATGATGGTTTCCAAGTTGGTCCTTGCTATACAAGTTACTGTCTAACAAGGACAATCTGTCATTACAATATAGTCATGGAAACATCAACTTAATGCTAAATAGCAGTCAAAGAAGGAAATAAAATGCTAGTAGTCATTAGGAAGAGAATGCAGAGCAAAGCAGAACATCAGGATAGTGTTGCAGAAATCCGTGGTCTCCCAGCATTCTGAATTCTGTGCAGGTTTCTGCTCTTCTGAACATGATTAGGAGAGAGTGGAGAAAACTCAAAGAGAATAAGGATAGCAACTAAAAAACCTTTCTTATCAGAAAACTTGTTGCTTGTGCATTCCATAAGATTAAACCACAGTAGTTCACCCAGTTTTCAGTCTTTTACAAATAGGAATTCAAACTAATCCTTCCAGAATACGCCTTGTTTGATACAAATTGCACTATGAATCCAATTAATGCTATTTTCCAAGCAGTTTTTCAGGATGCAGATGAATCAGAGCTTAATGACATCAGCTGGCTAGGTTCCTGTGAACTGCAGTGGGCCTGGAATCAGGCATCCCAGAACAAAATACGAGAGCGTTTGGGACCTTACATAACAAAGCAGCAAAAAGTAAGCATAGCACAGCTTTGCCAAATGTCCATTGGATGCACTCTCCCCTAAAAAGCAATTCAGATTGTTCTTATTATTGCCAATATCTGGGTGAGATATTCTGGGAGAATCCAACAGTGAAATATGTAATAAGGAGTAAGATTGAGAAGGATTTTGGCTATTTCTTTGTGTAGGAAAACATGCAACATCCTGAAATGCAAACAGAGATATACTACACAACGCTATTTGCATTAAACTAGTGCTAGTTACAATAAAGTTTTTGCACATCTCAGCTACTCTTCATGTTATCATCTGCAAATAGGGTATTTTCTCCATTTTTCTATTATTTGCAATTTAAACTTGTATTTCAATCATTGGCAGGAGGTATTATTTCTAATAAGTATATGCAGATGCCTTCTCTTGCTTTTGGCAACTTTAATGTGAGGGGCGAAAAAAAGATGATTTACTAATTAATGTTTTTGCCTGCTGAGACTCCTTACCTTAAGCAAGCCCTGTTTGTCACAGTTGTGTAGCAAGCGTTTTGTCCTGAGGACTAATTGGCAGGCTAGGTGGACTGTGACATTCAAAAATATGGAACAGAATTCAAGAAAGTAGACTGCAGCCAGAATTTTAGACACTTCTGTGCATTTAATATGAGGTAATCTCAGTGGCTTTTCATACTGTTTACAGCTTCTGGGTATTTTAAATTCCAGTGAATTCTGCAGGTTTTCTTTTATTTCTTTCCTTTTTCCCCCCTCCCCTTAGAGTAAGCATCTCATTTAAAACCAAGCCAATTGTGGTTTCAACATACTCACCCTTGAATGTTGTACTACATTTGGGATATTTTTTCCCCCTTCTTCCTTTAGTTTACTGAGAAATTTTATAATTGACTCTAGTGGGTTGGCGCTGGCTGGATGTGAGGTACCCATCAAAGCCACTTACTCTCCTCCACAGCTGGACAGGGGAGAGAAAATATAATGAAGCATTCATGAGTTGACAAAAGGACCAGGAGAGATTGCTCATCAAATACCATCATGGGAAAAACAGGCTGAAAGTAAAGATATCCATTGAATTTATTGCTAACAAAATCAGAGCAGGAAAACGAGACCTCAAAAAACACCCTCCTCCCACCCCTCCCTCAAAAAACACCTTACCCCCACCAATCTGTCCTTCCCAGCTCTATCTCCTCCCCCAGTGGCACAAGGAGACAGGGAATGGGGGTTATGATCAGTTCATCCCCTGTGCTTTCTGCTGCTGCTCTGGGAGAGAAGTCATTCCACTGCTGCACTGTGGGGTCCCTCCCACAGGAGACAGTTTATTGAGAACTTCTCTTATGTGGCTCCATCTCATGAGCATCTCTGAACTGCTGCAACTTGAATCCATCCCAGGGGCACCAGTCCCCCTCAAACTGCTGTGGTGTGGGTCACTCTTCCATGGGGTTCAGTCCTCTAGACAGACTGCTTCAGCCTGGAAGCAGGGGCCCCCTCTTTCCACAGGGCTTCCCACTGGATCACAGCCTCCTCCAGGCATCCTGCTTTGGTATGGGGCTCCTCCACAGGCTGCAGGTGGATCTCTGCATCCCTGTGGACCTCCAGGGGCTGCAGGGGCACAGCTGCTTCACCATGGTCATCATCACAGGCTGCAGAGAAATCTCAGCTCCAGCTCCTGGAGCACCTCCTACACCTCCTTCTGCGCTGACCTTGGTGTCTGCGTATTTGTTCTCCCATGTTCTCACTCTGCTCTTCTCTGGCCACAATAACTTTTTTTTCCTCCTCTTCTGCTTAAGTATGTTAGCACAGCGTTACCAGCATTCCTAATTGACTCAGCCTTGGCCAGCGGCATGTGCATCTTTGGAGCTACCAGGGCCTGGCTCTGTCAGATAGGGAAGATCCTTCTGGTAGCTCCTCACAGAAGCCAGCCCTGCAGCACCCCCACTACCAAAGCTTGGCCATGCAAACCCCGTACATCAACTGACAAAGGACTCTATCAATTTAAGAAGTGCACATTATTTTACATGGTTTCCAGAGGAATTTGTTGAGGAAACTTCTCTGGGATAGCTAGATTCTGCAGGTCATCACATGTTCCTGCCTAGTATGGAGGCTGTGATCTGAAGCTGACATTACTCCTAGTCCATGTAACTGAAGTTTAGGTGTTACTGGTATTATAAATACTCTGCTCCCACTGACTCCATTGTGAGTACTGGTGTCATTCAAAACAATTGAACCTTATTTAATATTTGCTTAAAATTGTGCATTCCTTTTGCTTTATCTAGACTTGTCCTGCCATTCTCTTCTTCCTTCATTCTCCATAGGTTTTATATCTTTACTTGTCTGCTACACACACTGCTCAGAATTAAAGCTCCTGGTTGCTTGGATTGTGACAGTGACGGTAAAGCTCAAGTCAGGATCTGCACTGTTCTGTGTTTGACAGAAGAACATGTTATTTTTTCCCTTTGGGAATCCTCTGACAGTTGCATCCTGGAGGTTACTCATCCCAGCAACTGGAGGCTGGACACACATCTGACAGTTTTCCTATATGCTGCAGTCCTGTTATGTTTTGTGATAGCACATTAGTGACCAAGGAATGTGAGCCCAGAATATGTTGCTTTGGCTTTAATGGTGATATTGAGATCAAGTTTAATCCCTGGTAAAATAAATTTGAATTTGAAAAGAATAAAATTGGTGTTCTTTGTCCTTTGAAAAAGCTGAGAAGAAAACTCTACCAAAAAAAACAAACAAAAAAACCCCCAAACCCGAACAAACAACCCCCCCAAAAATAACAACAACCAAAATACCCCCAAACAAACAAACAAACAAACAAAAACCCACCAAAAAAAAACCCAAACAAAAAAAACCACCCCACCCAAAAAAAAAAAAAAAAAAAAAACAAACCAAAAAACCTCAACAAAACAAAACAACCCAAAGCAAACCAAACAAACCTGTCATGCCAAGAATCCACAAACCATGAATAGAGAAGGGGTAGTTTGCTCACTTGGGGCATAGGCCTTAAATCACTTGTGCTCTCTCCATATTTGGGCCCTCTCTTTTCAGAATGCTCATAGTGAATGAAGCAAAACTATTTCTTTTATATGGAATAGTTGCAAGTTAATGCAGTGATTGGCATAAAACTTGCTAGTAAAAGTTTAACCATGCTTCCTGTTAGCATTTTCCTATGCTGCTGGCATATTTTGTTAAAGTATAATCAATCCTTTTTATCCCCAGATGCCAGCCCTTTCATAGTAATTAGAGAGCAAGTCTAAATTTACCTCATCAGTGTCAAATGACATTGAATACCTATTGAGCTTTTACCATTATGTCTGTAAAACCTGCAATTGATGATTTTTAGGAAATATATGGGTTTAACTGTGTTTCTAAGTATTTGATTATTTGATCCTTGTTTAGACTCAGTTGTGAATACTCACCCTGAATGACAAATTAAAATAATATAAATCATGAATAGACCTCAGATGAAACTATTTTCTAACTAAAATATTTGCTGAAAATGTAAGGTATAGGTGAAATGTTGACAAGAAGGGAAAAAATTAAAGCTTAGTAAAATTAGGGGTTTTTAGTTACTAATAAATTCAGGTATAGTTAATTTTTGCAAAATTTTATTTGTGGAACTGTAATTTAGCTGGTTATGATGCCTTGTTGCTTTGAAACCTAGCATTGCTAACACAAATTGTGTCAGCAAACTTACTGAGGCAGCCTTATTTAGTGGTAACTTATACCTTAATCTGTAGCTATGATTTCGTGAAGCAACAGGGGCAAAACAGAAACTGTGTAACATTATGCAGAAGTAAGAAGCGGATGAAATTTGAAAAGCTTCCTTAAATTTTTATCTCCTTAAAGTAGTATTTCAAAGCATTATATGAGATCCTGGCATACCTCACATGCCTGGGTGCTTCAGCATCTGAAATGCTGGGGATTCAACAAGCTCTGTGTTAGAGATTGCTGTGAAGACTGCTGCAGATTTGTGGACATGTTTTTATTTCATTTTCTTGGTTATTTAAGTGCTGTTTAGGTGATAAAGACTTTTTGCTGACCTTTAACATATTTTAATGTCCACATATTTTTCTCCCACCAGTTTCCAGTCTGTTATTGCACCACTGCCATCAAACGACTTTGAGAAATGTCTTGCTTTTAGGTTGACTGGGGATGATAGGTTTATGGGCATAACACTAAACAAATATGTTGCATATGTAACATTTGAATTCTCTCCTAACTCATGTGTTTGGTTTGGGTTTTTTTGTGGATTTCCTACTTACATTAGTTGGGAAATATGAAGGTATATTTATTCAAGGTCCTAAGTTCTTTTCAGATAATATTCAAAGTGTATTCAGTAAAAGATAATCAGCTTCACTTTTTTAGTCATCTGTGGGCTTTGAATTGTATAGATTTTAAAATGTAATGTAACTTAACAAAGTCCACCATGGTCCATGGAAATATCAGCGGCTTTTTTTTCTCATCAGGCCTTTTGAATAATCTTTGTGAGGTATGGGAATTTGCAAATGACAAACAAATTGTTCTTCATCTGGCCTATGACTATGATGCATTCTGCTTTGTCTTCAAAAGCATGGAATCCAAAAGACTGAGTGTTCAAGGCCTTGGAGGCTTGTGTCTTTCAACAGAGATTTCACGTAGCTGAAGATAAAGGGGCTATTGATAGAACTAATAAAAATTATATATGTGTTAAAATCAATTTACAAAACATAGAAATATCTTGTACATTTTTAATTGGATTAATGTCAAAAATCTTTGGTTCAGAGAAGAAGAAAATTTTGCTTGTGTTTTTTAACTAACTACTGAAATTAGAAAGGCTTGGATTTTGGAATGTCGTTCACCTGTATGTTGATAAAATTTTTTAATTAATTGAAAGAAGGGGTAATATATTAGTTTTTCTGTATTTGTGTTCTTGGTGGGAAATATTTGGCACTGTTCCTTCTTTCTGTTTCATCCCTTTTCCTCTTGAACCAGACCCTGTTCCCTTCTGATATGAAAGAAATATTTTTTATTAATTCCTTCATTAACTGCTGAAGTTTAGCAGGGCTCTCTTGGGTGAACTGAAGTTTGCTTCTTTCAGACACCTCCACGTTTTTGGGAAAAGTTATGAAACTGTGAAAGGCTTCAACTCATCCAGAAGAGGGTACAGATGAAAAAAATCCTCTGCACAATTTTTTGGGGAGACTTTTAATAGAAAAATGAGAAATCATGTCTTAAAAAATTATTCAAAAGGCTGATATAGGAAGTGCTTATATTATCTCAGAGATTACCTTGAATGCTTCTGTAAAATTTCAGTGTGTTCTAACGGGAAGTTATATTTAGTACTTTAGCATTTTCAGTGTAATTTAGAACATTAATAAATTTGGAAACTGTATCAATTGCTTCCCAGAAATTGCAAACTTACTCTTTCAGTTGAGGCTTCCAAGCACATAATGTTCTGAGACTAAATATCAGTATTTATTGATAATAAACCCGGTAAGAGGCAACTTCAGTGGGCTAATGAGAGGAATAATGACATGATAGTGCTAAAGGTAAATGACTTAATGAAAATAATTTTTCAAGAACACCGTTGTTCAATTTGAAAAATGTGATTCGTTCAAATAAGAAACCAGTTACCAACCAGAGATGGTATCAGACATTTTTTTTTTCTTCTGTAGTGTTTTCATACAGGCAAGTGGCATTCAATGATTACAGTGGCGATACTGCTTTTTTCTTTAAGACAATTTCATCTGACACTATGGAGAATTTAGTTTAGATTGTTTTTCTACCTTGTTGCCAGGACATCTTCATTGACATGAATGGTTAATTGAAGTTACTTTTTGTTTCTAAACATTCTACTTCTGCATTACATGTTTACATGTTTTGAAGAGATTTTTACCTTTGAATAAAGTAGCACTTTATCCATCACTAGATTCCATGTGATTGAGTTTGGATTTTTATTTTTTGCTTTCATAAATTGGAATTTCTGATCCTTGAAGGGCTTGCTCTGAGTTTCAAATCGATGGCAAATGCTTCTTCTATCATCCTGTGACTATGTTTTCTCTATCATCCTTTGAACACTGAAAATAACATTAGCCAACATAGTAGAGCCCTCTGCAGCAAGGTCCGAGGCAGACTTCCAGACAAGGATTAATTCTTGATAGTTGGCTTATCTTTCCTTCAGTAATTTGATTCCACTTGTTTATGAGATATTGTGGTGTCATGAAAATGGATACCAAAAGGGATTTCAGGAGATCTAGTCCCTCCCAAAAATGTGGAAGCAAGACAAAGAGTAATCTTAGACAGCCCTGATAATTTTTCTTTATTTCCTAAAACCTTGTTTTTGGAGATGCATTGCAGAATCTCTGGATAGTCTTTTTCCTGTGGTTTACTGTTCTTTCCTACCCATTCTTATTTTCATACCTAGTTACTTTCTAAGATGTTACTTTCTGACCATCAAAATGCAGTTGCGTAAACAGCATTGGAAAGTTAAGCCTGGTATCTAATATTTCCCTCTTCTTTGTTAAGAGCCATCTCATATAAAATGAAATGTGAGAATGTGGATTAGTTTAATTATTGGGGAGTGGGGTGGTGGGGGTGCAGAAGGAGGGTGTCCTCACAAACCAAATACTGAACATCATGTTATCTTGTATGCACCTCTAAAGTTGTTTAGCATTGCCCAGGATTTTCCTGAGTGCCACAGTCAGATCGTCTCACCTGTAAGTTTGTCTATAGGTCGCTCCCTCTGACCTTAAAGTATCATATTTGTATTTCTCAAATCCTTTGAGATTTCACTGGTCATCCTTGAAGTATCAAAAAGATGTTCCTTTAGCTGATTCTTAAAATGCTCTAGATGAATTGAGTTCTGCTGAATGAAATATATTTAACCTCTCTAAATGTATTTAGCTCTCTGATTCTGACCTGTGTTCCTGCAGACAACTGTTTTTACATTCTGATGGAAAGGAGTACATGGCATTAAACAAAGGTGCAGATGAAGAACAGGGAAGTGGCTGCTGCTTGGCCTGCAGCACATGAAGGACAGGTTCTACTGGAGTTCTTCATCTAAACTGGAGATTTTTGAGATGCAGCAGAATGTTTCAAAATCTGATATTTATATATTACACATTTCTTTTGACTGTCTCTGGAATTGTTTAACTTCCTGTGCAATACGGCAATTATGTTTCACTGAAGTATGAAGAAATATATGGGTCAAGTTTTAATCCAAATAGTCCTATACAATTATGAAGCCATAGTGCCAAAACTGTAAAGCTTGCAGTAAATAAGTAGTTACAAGGCTGCCTTGAACTCAGTTTTTGCCCTGAACCCTGCCTTTCTTCAATCCCAGAATCAGATGTTTATTACTAAGGCAATTAGCCATGAAGTCGTCAATAAATAATTGCTGTTTATTTGTGTAAATGACTGTGGAAGCCCAGAGTTGGGGAAGAATATTTCACACTCTTCAGGATGTGAAACTGTGTCTGGGGACAAAGCCCAAACTAATTCAGCGATGTGCATGTTAACGAATGTAACTCCTGAGAATGTAATCCTAAAACTGAGACTAGCAAGTGATGCAGACTGGTATTCTGCCAGTTCAGCTGTTATTGATTACATGGATTAGATCAGTACACTGCAAGATAAATCCAGTGATGTGGCAGCAGCATGAAGAATGCAGTTCTTATGGGAAATAAATAACAGTGGAAATAATTATATAATAATTACATAAACAGATTCTGAACTGTGTATTTTCGTGAAGGAAATACAAAGATACATAGGTGGTGAATGAGGTTCATGAGGCATTATGTAGGAGAAAAAACAACGTTAGAACTAAAAAATGCGTGAAAATGGCTTGGCTGTGCTTATACTAGGGATAATGTAATATGTTAAAATTGCAGTAGTAAGCATATTTTATCACGTGTAATAATTGTTCACTGTTTCATGCATTTTTTTCAAAAATACAGTCGATTCATCTGAATTCCATCCATACTAAACTATAGTTTGGATACCAGCCTGTGCCCAGGGGTTGGGGAGCTTTAGGGATTGTGTAGAAAGTCTTTAACATAGGCCCAAGAACATTCCTATGGGGATATGAGGCAGGGCGAGCATACCATGTGTGGCCTTGTCCTTGCCCCATATTCCATCTGATCCTACACCATCTATAGCCAAGCCCCTGACTTGTCCCCCAAGATACAGCTTGAAAATCTTATATCCCTACCTAAGATTTATTTAGGATTAATAAAACCTGGAAAGAAAATTTTTGGATCACAAATTATGTGGCAAGGAGATGAATGCTCAAAATATTTAACAAATTTTAGTGGAAAATTAATTTTCAAACTGATGCTTGTACAATAAGCCAGTAAATATGGCAATCAACCAATAAAAAAAGAAAATTAAGTTTGATAATTAGAGTGGACCTTAATTATTATCTCAATTTTACTGCTTTTCATGAAAAAAACCAAAACTAAACTGCTCAGTATAGATTCAGAAAGTACAGAAATACTTTGGTAGAGTTTGTATTAATAGAGCCACATACATTGTCTGATGGGTGAAAATGCTTTTGCAGTAAGTGCTGTAGAAGTGTTAGCCATTGATAAATTGAACTCACTTTTCCTTTAGGCAACTTAATTACTCCCATTAAGTGTAAGGAGTACACTCCCATTGAGTATAAGGAGTTATCTGTTAACATAATCTTAAAAGCTTATGGTTGAAAGGAAATACAATTTGCACACAAATACTCAGTTTTCTGAACAGATGTTTAGTGGAAGAGAAAGATGCTACCTGAATGACAGAATAATTTGTATGATACCAATAGGAGACTTAATTTTGCCAGACAAACAAAGGGATGCTCAGAAAATGTGGAGAAAGTTGGATCTGAGGGACAGCTGTGCTTACATGCTGGAAGAATCTTCACAGATGTGAATTTATGAAACCCAGTTTAATGGCAGCAAACCAAAAATGCTATGACTCATACAAATTGAAATCTGCTTTACTTATTCATCACTTTAACAGGTTTTTTTTTTTGGACATGTGCATTAGTTAACAAAGACATGGACTATATCTGGTTACAGTGAGTTACTGAAGCTTTTTCTGAAAAAATGCTGCTGATTTTTCCATAGAAATGCAATACTAGGGTGAGTTACTCAAATTCTAAAAATCTTTAGAATATAAGAAAGGTCTTTAAGAGTAGCTACTTTTCATAATGCACTACAAATACTTTTTCAATGACGAACACCAGTTGAAAAATACAAAATTAGTATATACTCAAACTTCCTATCTGAATATTCAGATAGTCTATGATTATGTAACAGGACCATGCTATGGTCTACCTTTTAATAAAATTCTCCTAAATTTCATAATGGTTTATAAATGTTTTTTATTTAAGCTTGCAAATATATTGAAAAGTTCCTGAAAATCATGGAATTACAGAATAATATGACTTCTGACTTCATGCTGAACATTTTCTTTAACTGGGCAATGCTGGAACTCAGCGGTCTTGTGGCAGAAGATTTCTGCAGCATTTTGTAAGTTACATTACAAAAGAAAAAAAAAAAAGTTTTATCAGTATATTGCTGCATAGACACATTTATTAGAGGCATACACCAGATATGTGTAGCTTCAAAATTTGATTGTGCATCTAATTCCCTAGTCTTGGAATATAACCCATTAAAGTCCTCAATCCAAATATCTGCTAATTCTAATAAAGTTATATTTGATTTTAGTACCAGTACCTTCTGAAAAAAACCCAGCCCACGTCTCATTTACATGTCCTTGTATTTTAGGTAAAAGCTGAATAGTCTAAGTTGTTTCTATTTTTAAAATTCGTGTAGTGTTCAAGAGCTAATAAATTGCCATCCTGGTTTTGACTAAAAGAATCAGACTTTAAGAATAATATGTATTTTGTTAGCTTGTAAATTTTTTCTATTAATTTTGAACTCTGACTTTTCTGATCTCCCCCTTGCCCATGTGAAAAGATTAGTTCTGTTTAGTTTGTTCTTATCAGCTGTAAGGGACAAAACTTAGATGGTTTCCTAGCAGTACATATATTTATTAACATATTCTATTCAAACATGGTAGCTAGAGGAAAAAAACAAGAAACTGCCACCCCCCAGCCTTTTACAGTTGTTAATCTTATAGATGAAAAAAATTTCTTCAATGTGTGGAGCTTCATGAGTGCCCAGCACAGGAAATGAATAATAGCTAAGCTATGCCTCTTTCTCAAATTAGTTTCTTCCATTAGCCACTAATTCTCCTAAATTTTGCAAGAATTTAATGTTCAGGAACTTCAACATTAGGTAGAATGGGCTAAAACTGTCCCTTGAACATAGGAACTAATAAGACTGAATGAAAAGGCATAAAAATATCAAATATGTGATATTAACTTCATAACATTGGTGTTTTATAGAAACCAGCAACAATCTCTCCCTTCATGTCCAAGTTTGACTCTCAAGCTAGCATTCACTTTTAAAATTAAGCCGTCTTCTTTGTATTAATTGCTGTTATTTAGCTCTCATGATTTGTCTTTCTTCCTTTATATGGTCTTCTTTCCTTCATCCCAGTCTGCCCATGGAGCACAGGCCATCATTCTTGATCCTCAACTTCAGAGATAAAGTCACAGGATGATTTTACTTGTGATATGATTTTAACTAGAATTAGTATGCCAAATTGATAATGTTTTTCTATTTAAAACTAAATCTTGTATGCAAACTAAATCTGTTTGTCTAACCTACAAGGTCAGCTGAAATTTTAATTAGGAAAAAGATTTTTCTTCTAAGCCTATTTTTAAAAAAATTGGATTGGCTTCTGAAGACCACAGGCTGACAAATGCCAACATCTTTAGCTCAGACCGAGTGAATCTGGCCATGTCTTCTTGCACAATACTTTTTTTTTTTCTTTACTTTTCCTCTCTGGCTGTGCAGCACTAATCCAGACTTTGCCAAATTATATCTGTTATTGAAATATTTCCCTCTCTGTTTTGGGAAAGTGCAATCTAGTCCCACTCATACTTTTCAAAAGCTTTTTAAAATTCTGCCTGTTACTTTCACTATGGATATTTTTTCTTCATTTAATTCTCACACTGTAAGTTCTTCAAATGTTTCAGATTTACAAACCCTTCTGTCTCCATGTTTCAAAGTAGTTTATATTCGAGTCTCCTTCACAGCAATTTCCCTGTCGCTGCATTTTTCTGTCTGCTTAGTGGTGGCAGATCTTGTTCCCCTTTTGATAAATTTCAAAATGAGTGCTTGTTTGGAAGAACTTGTTTAATGCTCAGTTAATCTTAGATCCCAGCATCATCTTTAACTTTTTATGCATTGTTTTGCATGTGCTTGTCCACTAATTTAACATTTGTAACACCTTTTCCTTTGATGCTGTGTCACTCTGGGTTTTTCACTTGGGTACTAACTCAAAACTGCCAAGGGTCTGTAATTTTGTCTTGTCTAGGGTGTTCAGTCTGAAAAATATGCAGTGAATTTTCAAAAGTGAATGTGTTCCTCATTTTGTGGTATTCCAAACACATTTTGAATACTAGATTATCTAATATTCAATATTTTTACACAAAAATGATAATTGAGGAAGGTTGCCATATCACAGGCTTTCTTGAATAGTAACCATTTAACTAGAAACAACAAGTATCACTCCCAGTATTTGAAAATGTATTAACCTCCATGTTATACAAGTTTGCATGAGTATATATCTGATTATTTTCTTTTTTCTGTGATTGCTGTTGAAGCAGAAATAAAAGTCTTGGATAAGAACAGGAAAAGGTACATATCCACAATAATGGTACTGTCTTATTAAAAATGCTAAATGAGCAGATTTTCAGCTCTTGATAAACAAGAAATATATTTTCCAAGTCAATAGTTGTCATTAGACATAGAGATAATATTAGAAATTCAGTAAGTGTAATGAAAACGTAAAGACAATTGAGTGCAACTGTGTTTGCCCTCCTCACTGCCGCAGGCTAATTTTGGACTGTAGCTCTTTGTAGACAGATTCCACTCATTAAATTTTATTTAATTAAGGTAAGGTGAAGCATTGCATTCTAGAAAGAAAAATTGAACTTCGGGGGAAAAGAAAAAGAAATACAGTTCACTTCTTGACAAGAAACTGAAGAGATCTCTAAACACTGCAGTTCTCAGTCCTCTTACTGGCATAGGAAAAGTAAATGGCTGTGGTTATATTTAAGCATATTACTGTAGCACAAAGTTCTGTCTTTTCATTAATCACATTATTTTGAAAATCAGCTAGCAGAATATTGGCAGAGCTTCACATCAAAATCTGCACTACAAAGCTGATGAGGATGTTTGAACATCGGTCCGATTGAACCTAGAACAACTGACACGCTTACTGTCTCCCTTTCTTCGGATTTAACTAGACATGATGAAACATTACTGTTTACATAAATAAGCCAGCTTTTGTTCTTATGCAACACTTGCATATTCTTAGTAGTATATAACCTCCTGGAGTTCATTTTCCCTATGTCAGTTGGAAGAATTAGTTAATAATTTGTATCATTACAGCTCTAATGAAACTGTTTTGAGAAGTTAATGTATAAGTTTCTCCATAGGTGACAT
The DNA here is from genome assembly GCF_015227805.2 of Hirundo rustica. Taxonomy (NCBI): domain Eukaryota; kingdom Metazoa; phylum Chordata; class Aves; order Passeriformes; family Hirundinidae; genus Hirundo; species Hirundo rustica. The sequence goes on along the minus strand of NC_053452.1, from coordinate 47,888,370 downwards.
TAACAGTGACTTCGCAAGGAAGTTTCCTCGGGAATGACAATACCTGATAGGAGAGGATTTCTAGCACAATCTATACAGAGGTTTTGAGAGAGAGAGAGGTTGTCTTAGAGGTTGTATGTTAGTTCACAACCCCAGACTAAAAGCTGATGTTTTGTTGCCAGATTACCCAGGGATGCAGAAATATTTTGCATGCGTGTTATCAGACTGCATGCATCGAAGGAGTTTAAGTTTACTGAAATGCTGTACCCAGATGTGCTCATAGCAGTTACTAATTACAGCTGGTTTTGCTTGTGGGATATACCCTCCAACTTTCTATAAGATCTACGTCTTATACAAAGTGAAATTTAAGGTCTTGATGTTTTTCTGAGGATACAGCATCAGTGTGCTTTTCATAATCAATCAATGTTTTTTCCCTTCAAAGCTTCAAGGCATTGAAAATAAAATTTGTGTAATCACCCAAGTAAGAAAGAGCTTCAGTCTCAAACAAATTGTAAGAAAGGAAACCAGGAGTCTCTATTAAATATGCAGAAAAAAATGGAAGCAACAGAGAAATTAGTAGCATTTTGTATGAATTAAATTTGCTTTATGAAATGGATTTCTTTTATGCTGGGAAGTAAATGAATGAGTGAATCTATGTTTTTCCTCCCTGTTTTTTTCTTGAAGTAAATCCCAGCTTGTCTGCCTCAAGAAATACTTCTCAACTGACATTTTCCAAACTTTCTAATTGATATGATGCTATTCTAGTTAAGTCCCCATGGTAACCTTTTCAAAGTCTTCAAGTGGAACAGCAGCAGGATTGAGCTATCATTGAGATGGTTAAAGTTCAGGCCCTTCATCATCGGGGAAATGGCACTATATAAAAATGCTAGTGGTGTGATTTGCATTACCTTTTATACATAGACCGAGTGCTTTGGTTTCAGAGAGATTCTGGGCATTGGATGTGGACTGAGAAGAAAATCAATACCAGCTGTCAACACTTAACATTATTTTGAAGTTTGAAGTGAGCTAAAAAAAATATTCTTCTTTTTAGGATGAACAGCTGTGCAAGAAATTAAAAAAAAAAATTGTCTGAGTAAAAGTGCAAATTTTTTTAGAACTCCAGCTCCTGCAGGCATAAAACTAAAACTATCTCCCATTTATTAACATCTGTTTAATTTTTTGTTACTTAGTCTTCACCAGTAAATATATTTTTCACTGTACTGTGTGTTTTTAGAGTGTTTACCATTGTTTAATTAGGTTTTTCTTACATCAATGAAAAGGTGAAAGCTTAAATAATGTTTTACTTACACTATAGCACGCATTTCTGCCTCTAATTAAAAGGGACTATTATTTAAACCAAGCAAAGCTATTTACAAAATATCGTAGCTTTTTCTACAAAAATGTAACTGTTTCAACTGTAAGTTCATAATGTTCCACTAGATAATAACATCACAGGAATAACAAAAGGATTTAAGCTATTAGCTTTAGGCAATGCCACAGAATTTTTAATGCTACCACTTGCAAGTGTTCTAAAATTACTGTGTAGACCACTGAGGTTTTGCACATTCAATTGCAATGTAATTGACCCAGTTTTGAGCTGTGTCTTGGACTAGATGATCTCCAGAAGTCCTTTCTGAACTCAGTGGTGCTGTTTCTGTGTCATACAAGTGAGCAACAATCAGGTGAAGTTTCAATGTGCTAGCAAGCTCCTTTGGTCTGCTGGTTCAGGGAAGGGCATGGAAGAAGAGGCAGTGGACTAACTCTGTGTTAAGGAACGTTTTAGTTGTCTAGAGCTTTATGATGATGTGCTTAAGTGTCTGTTGGGTAAGACTCAGGAGGAAGGCCAGTAAGGCAGATACTGTGGTGAGAGTCTGTTATAGACCATCCAACCAGGTGAATAGCCACATGAAATGCTCTGTAAGCAGCTGGGAGAAGTCTCACAGTTGCTGGTCCTTGTTCTCTTGGGGAACTTCATCTTACCAGATGTCTGCTGGAAATAGCACACAGCAAAGAGCAAACAGTTTGGGGCATTCCTGGAGTGTGTGAGAGATAACTTCCTGATGCCCTTGATGTGAGAAACAACTAGGGAGGACACCCTGCTGCGTCTGTTTTCTGTGAACAGAGGGCTGGCTGGTGATGTTGATGGTTGGAGGCAGTCTTGGGCAAATGATTGCAAAATGATAGATTTAATTATTGGAGACATAAAGAACTTGGTCTTCCAGAGGGCACACTTTGGTCTCTTTTGGAGACTCGTTCAGAGTCCCTTGGGATGCAGTACTGCAGAGCACAGGAATCCAGGAAGGCTGGACATTCTTCAAGAAGGAAATCTTAAAGGCATTGGAGCAGGCTATCCTCTGATAATAAAAAAGTCTTCCCGTAAATACGTTGGCAGCGAAATTAGGGGTAAGGAGAATCTCTAGGAAACAAAGTGACAAAGGCTGAGGTGCTTAATGTTGTCTTTACTTCAGTCTTTAGTAGAAAGACCAGTTGTTCTGGGGGTACCAAATCCCCTGAGGTGGAAGACAGGGACAGGGTGCAGAATGAGGCCCTCACAATCCAGGAGGAAATGCTTCACTCCCTGCTACACCACTTGGACCTGCACAAGTTTAAGTGCAGGATGGGATCCACCCAAGAATCCTGAGGGTGCTGGCAGATGTGCTCACTGAGCCCCTTTCCATCACTGCCCAGCAGTCCTGGCTGCCTTGGAGAGGTGACATTTGACTGGAAGAGACATCCATCCACAGCAAGGGTTGTAAAGAGCATCCAGGAAAGTACAGGACTGTCAGCCTGGCCTCAGTGCCAGACAAAGTCATGAACGGATCACCCTGAGTACCATCATGTGGCACATGCAGGAGAACCAGGGGATCAGGCCCAGACAGAATGGGTTTATGGAAGGCAGGTCCTGCTTGGCCAACCTAAACTCCTTCTATGAAAGGGTGACCTGCTTAGTGAAGGAGGATAAGGCTGCAAATATTTTCTTTAGGAAGACTTTAGCATCTGGAAGTCAAGTAGGCATTGTCACAGGAAATATCTGTTTCCACACTTAGCAAATCCCTTTTGGGGAGAAGTAATTTGTAATGCCTTAGCATATTGGTGTATCGTCCCTGGGGTGAACTCTTAAATTGTTTTTTTATTATCGAGACCCTTATTTTAAACAATGGTTTTCTGCCACTTCAAGAAAGCTCCACTCACCCAACAAAAGAAAAATGAAGTAGGTGTGAGTTGGACACTGAGATAGCTCTAAGACAAAATCTCCGTTGATGTTTTGTTACAGATGTGTCATAGAATTTGAGGTAATACTAGCTGGCTGCAAAGACTTGCTTCTGTCTGCTAAAACTAAGTCATAAAAGGAGAAGAAGTTCCATAAAATGGCAAATGTTTTCTTCCTACCCTTACATTTTGCAGTTCCCCTGTGGAATGTACCTCAGTTGGCATAAAAGCAGTAACTTTATTTTGGACCTATCTGCTTTCTCTGAAGCCCAAACTTGTGTTTCATGGTTACCACACTGTATCAAACCTGATTCAGACTGACAGCTCATGGAACAGAAAGTTTACCTCTGAGAAATGCTGCTTATGTAAGTAAAAAATCTGACTAAAGGTGCTTCCTGTGAATTAGGTCCAGAGTGTTAGATAAATCATAGAGGTTACTTATGAATTTCTGTTTAAATTTTTAGTTCATTAACTACGTGTTCTTTCATACAATTCATGGCTATTCTGAGTGAATTAGATAAGAAACTAGTACTAAGCGAGTGTTGCAGGCTTTTAGAAGTATTTTCTAATGGAAGTATAGAAATAAAAATATGGAAGTCTTCACACTTTGAAGTATCAAGAAAAATATTATGAGTTGTCAAGAAAAAGCACATGGTTACTTTCTCCCAGGGAAGCAGAAAAAATATATGTCTGGCATCAAGATGATAGACTGTTGAGTTGCCTGCTCCTGTTTGATCACAGTATTTTGTATGAGTTTATTTAGAACTTTCTTTGCTGACCCATGTTAAATATATGCAGCTGTTTGGGTGTTTTGTGCATTTTTTTCTTAAAAAAAAAAATTCCTAACTTCAGTTGTTAGAGTTATGCTGCATATGCTTCTGACCACAGTTAAAATAACTATACTTTCAAAAGAGGAGCACATTGCCTTTGCTATTAATTCAAATTTAATTCCTGTGACTTATACTACACTACATTTTTTCTTAAAATGATCTTTGGTGCTGGCATTTAAAAACAGTTCATTCTTTCATAGTGTGACCAAAAAAACCTCGAAAACCAAAGCAGCTCATGCGGGGATAGTATTTCCTATCATTTTAAGTGAAATAATCAGATATAATCAGAGAGCTATATACATTGTTGTGCCTTTTTTTTTTTTTTTTTTTTTTTTTTTAAATTATAATCATACTCTCTCTGTTACAGAATTGCTACTGAAGAGGAAAAAGGCAGGTAATTTAGGGTTTTCCCCAAATTTAGGGAATTTTTTCCAAGCCATTAAGATTCTCTCACATTAGGATTTTTAAGCCAGCCCCATCCTTCATTGCCTTTTTTTTTTTTTTTTTTTTTTTTTGCCATTGTTTTGTTGCCTCAAACATCTTGTAAGTAAAGACCAAAGTGTTGCAGAGGAAACTTTTTAATGAAACTGAGGGATGGAGGGTGTTACCTGAATCTTCTGCCATTTTCATCCTATTGAAATTATTAAGGTTTTTCTAATTTGCATCATTTCTGTTAGGAGACTGTTGGTATTAAAACTTACCAGATACTCAGTAGTGCATAGGAGTTTATGAGGTGCACCATGTTGTGCTTTGAAATGCCCTTTCCAAGACACTCTGTTCTGCATTATCCTGTGTTCCTTATTCTGATGCCTAATACCCACTTCAAGACACTCCAGATACTTCTTCTGTTTCAAAATATTCTTCAGTTTTCCTGACTTATTTTGATTTTGTTTTGTTCTTTTAATAGAGGGGAGGATTGTGTTGTGATATCTCTTTGGATATTGCTACTTAATCAGCCATCTCCAACTTCTAGCTGCACTATGATAGGGCAGATGTTGAAAGCTTCAACAATCTATTGTCTTCACTCCATAAAGGTGATCTGCAAAGAGTAGTGTGGGGAACATGGTTTTCATTTTTATAAAAAAGAGCAAGAGCAGATTTTGTCTGGCAGGGGGGAAGGAAAAAAAAATACTATTTGTGTTATTGCAGTAGGGTATTAGTCCTGAAGTAAGTGTGGTGAATTCTTACGTGTCCTTGAGAAGGGTGATAATCAGATTAATGAGGACAGTGATTAATGTGAGCTGGGTGATTACTCCACATGCTTAGACATACTGCTCCAGGCTACCTGCAGATTCAAGTCAGTATGGCTGTGTCATTTATGCTTACTGCACTGTTTCGATATGTCAGCTTTCTGAAAAAAACCAACAACTTTCCAACAGAACTAGGGGAGTTTCACTTGCTTTCTTTATGTAAGGATGCCTCACATTTGGGATGAAGACTGTTGGCAATAATGTTAATAGGTAATGGTGCCTCTTGGCCTCCAGTATTGACTGCAGCTTTTGGCTAGCAGTGGTTATTCTCATTGCTCAAGGAATAATCAAGAGTGTAAATTAAAGAAATAGCTTGTGAACTCTTCTGTCAGTGGGTTGTGGAGTCAGCTTGGTCTGCTCTGAGTCAGTGCTTCTGTAGCACTTATCTCTGCAAATCCTCTTCACATGGGAGCTGTTTATTCTTAGCGGAACAGATAATCTAGACTCCTAAGCCTCTTTTTCTTCCTTTCAAAGTAACTATACAATTTGTCCTCAGTTTATACAGGAGATTAACTTAGATCCAAATACCAATGCCTGTCTGCAACGCTCACTTTGTTGATAAGGCCTAATGATTCCTCAGTTCAGTAAAAGAGCCACAAACCATCATATGAGTTTCTGGATAAAGGAAAATACTACAACAGATTGAAGAGGACTCTAGTTTATATTTTATCAGTGTATTTATAAGCCTTGTTTATTTCTTTTGTGTCATTCCTGTGTCCAAAGAGAAGGAATCCATATTTCATTCTCCTTGCAGAAACAAAAAGGAAGGGAAAAGAAAAAAATCAGAAACAAGTCTTACTTTCAGAGTAATTGCAAGTGAATAAAATATGCTCAAATTATCTACTTTACAACTATTTAAGGAAATCATAAAAAAGTTCAAAATGCATGTTCATGTTTTTAATAACTCCAGAAGAATACTATCTGAAAATATAAACCACAGACTCATAACAGCTACATTTTTTTAGCTATATGTAAAGAAAGTGATTTCTTGTCATCTGTGCACTAATGAAAAAGATAATTTTGATATGAAGATTTTATTAAGTATAAAGTTTGTCTTTTCATGCAATGCACCTTGATATGGTAGCTATGATGGATTTTAACTAAAAAACAACACCCAAAATCCATCTAAAACACATTGATACCTCCAAGTACCAATAATAAGCTTCACATGGTTATATATGTCACTTTGTATGAACTTGATTTTATTGTACTGATTAAACATTACATTTGCATTACTACAAAGAACCACAGTACTCTTTTAGCCTGACCCTCACAGGTATCTAAAAGGATTTTGTGATGTACCATTAACATCTTCATATGACACTGAACTATAATATTGTGAATACCCACTCTACATATATTAGAAGTTTTTATGCTTTATAGCCCCATTCAGGACGTGTGTCCTTTTGTATGTCAAATCTAAGCTATTACATGTGACATCTGACTTTCACTGCTTTGGTGCCAGTAAATAAAACACTTAGATAGGTCTACAAGAAGCCTGCTTTGTTTCTGTTTTTGTGTTTAAAATGGCAAACAGACAACTCTCCTCGATCTTTAATGAGGACAATATTCATTAGCAGCTGCTTGTGCATCTCCCATCTCATACCTCATACCATTTCTGTCATGGCAAAAGCGTGCAGCTGTGCAGGTAAGGTGTAGGTTGAATGCTTTAGGGGCGTTTCCAGCTGTGGCAGCAGAAGCCACCTGTTTCTCCACAGCAGAATATCTAAAAGCTTTTACAAGCAGAACTCTTCCCATATTTCTGTACTCTGAACAGATCTGCTTTAAGTGAATCAGCTACAAAACTTCTCATTGCCTCCTCCTTTAATGTGCAGTGGGGAGAAAAGGGGGATGCCTCCTGCTCCTCTGGCTGCTCTCCCTAAGCTGAAGGGACTGTTGCACTAAGCAAACGTTGGTAGCCAGTGGAAGCTGTCTGTGTGTGGCTTTTCTGATGTCTGCAAGTGAGAAACCTTGCTGACAGCAGTTGCTTGTTCTTTGTTGATAGGCAATGCCAAATTCATGCAGAGATCTGTGTATTTTGCGTAGTTTTTGCTGAGATTTTGTGTAGATTTTCTTTGAACAAATGATGGCAAATAAAATTGTCTAGCAGATGACTAAGAGCTAGATAGCATGATATATGTAAGCATTTCAACTGAAACAGTGAAAGTAATAAAATCAAGCTGAATATTTTCCCCCAATGCATTTTATATTTCATAATTCATGTTAGACATTACCAATTGGTCTATTAGCTTCATATCCCAAAGCTTCACGAAATATTTTGTGTATGTTGAAACTAAGCTTATGTGCAGATCCGTTATGCTTAATTATTCTTCCTACAGCCCAGATTTTTGTCTTCTCTAGGACTCACAGATGACTGTGTAACCGCATCTTAGAGTATTACAGATTTTGTTTAATAATAACAAAAATGAAGAAGCAGATATGTGTTGATCCATAGGCTTATGTAGATGAACAATAATTAGTAAAAGTAGAGTTGCATCAGTAGCTTTTACCATCAAATCTATTACATATTAATTATACATGATTTTTACTTTTGATTTATGAAGTCTCTCCATTTATGAATGTATTGCCCAAACTTCTGAAAAGTTGAAAATGCCTTTTGAATTAAAAAGGCTATTTTGACACTGTTTTGAAAAGCTTTCAGAAATTCATTGTTGAAGAATAGTGTTTAATTCTGACTCCAACATGTCCAGAGAATGTTGGACAAAATCTCAGTACTGCCAAAAAGCAGTAGAGCAGTATGCTGGGGAAAAAAAACCAACAACAAACTATGGAGTTGTCAGCTATGCCTCGCTGTTTTCAGTTAGTATTTCATCTTTTGAGGTGAGGCAAAAATAGTACAATGTCACGTTAGTGTCTGAAACGGAGAGGATGCAGGCAGCTAGGCAATGCAGTGCTGGCAATCCTGATTTTGGCTTTGCTTGGTGTTTTTAATGATTAAATGACAGTTTATGTTATTGCTGTTTACCAGATTTTTAATATCTACGAAATGATAATATGATTATTATATTACACAATTGTATGTAAGTAGATTAAAACCAAATGATAATAACAAATGCCTTGTTTGTGAAAAAAAAAGTATCCCTATTATAACTTTGCACTATTCAATCTATACTTAGCTTAGCCTAAGAGATTTTTAAATGTTCATTGTTCGTATTTTGGATGTTCCTTCATTTTCTTCAGAGGTGTACATGGTGTTTCTGAATCCTCAAACTCAGAAAAAAATTGAAAGACAGGGTAGACAATTTATAATCTCATTCACACATATCGGTGTTTTTCAGATGACAAAATAATCTGGAAGAAATTAGATGCCATTTATTTGTTTGAAATGTGTTTTACTAAGCGACATTTCATAACAATTCACAAAGAGAACAATTTGTTGAAAAAGACCTTTTTTTTTTTCTTTTTTTTTTTTTTTTTCATAATTAGGATCAGCGGAATGGGAACGTTAACATGAAAAAATCGAATTCTCGGTAGAATTTTGCAGGGAATTTCCATCATGGCCTTTTGACTTTCTATCACTTTTGTATCTACCTTAAAATAAAGTCTGCAATGTTTCATGCATGGTTTCTTGTTAATAGACCATGTATAGAGCACGTGCTAAATTTAAGGTATATTTGCACTAAGATAGTTTGAAAAACAGAGGATCTCTTTTGTAGTGCTGAAAAAACAGTAACATAACTGCAGCAGGAAAATCTTGCTCATTGCTGGTGATCTCAATTACAGTTTCTGAGCTTGTTTTCTGGAACATAAATTTTGTGATTTGTACCACCATTCTGCCAAACCCTGGCAGAACACCTTGCTTTATGCTTCATGTTCTGCTTGCACAGTATGCACACAGACCATGTGCAGTTCATGTGACTACGTGAAAGGTGCTGTAAAAATCAGTGCAGAAGAATTATAAATATCAAAAACGTGTATGCTGAATTACATAGGAATTATTGAGATAACCAATTTAAAGGAATTTAACCATGACATAGGCTTTCCTTCCTGAACTGAACATCACCTTCAGCAGAAAATCTGCCACTAATCCTTTTTCTCGAAAGCACAACAATTGCTGTATTCTAGTGAAATGATGGCTGGGTGCATTTGTAACGTATCAGCCCTTGAATCTGTGATCATTTTCATGGACCAATCAAACAGTGATCACTAGTAACCCTCCTCCCTCACCCTCAAATTACTGATGTAAATGCAAATTTATTGCACCTTTTAAATGTTTCCATTTGCATTCTCTAAGATAATCTTGCACCAAAAATGTGGTGATATTCTTAATTAGCTTAATTGGTGTAGGTTCACAGAAGTGAAGAAACTCTAGAGACAAAACAATAGAAAACAGTATAAATATCTAAAGGTTTGTCACAATACTCCGAATACTCCAGATGACACTGTCTTTGCTTTGTCACTGAGCTGATGGAATTAGCATGTAAATCACATTAAATTGAAATGCCTTCATAGATGTTTTTCAAAAGCCTCAGTGAGCTTCTTAACTCAGTTAAATATCAGTGCTGCTTTCCTGCATAGATCAGGTACCTCACAGCTCTGACCTCTGACCACACACTGGCTCAGTCTGAGCTTATAAAAAGTCACTCTTGGGGAACTGTTTGACCATGAAAACAAAGCAAATCAGGCAAGTGGAGGAAAGTTTTGAAAATGTGATACTCTGCTGCTGAGTGCTATCTTTGGAGAGAAATACTTTGTGCAGATGTTTATGGTTTTCTGGACTTTTCCATTGAGCAAGGGAAAAAGAATAGGCTGAATATCAGGGTTTGTCTGATGTGAATCCCTTTTTTTAAGTTTTGATATGAACTCATGTTTGTATCCTGTTTCACTAAAAAATTTGTGGGAGGAACAAAATAATCATTTATAATTGAAAATGGCACAATTAGAAATGTAAAAACTTTAAATGCCTTTGCATATGAGGTATCCTTCATCCTCTGAAAGAAAATACCTTTTCTTCTCCTTTTTAGTTTTAGGATTAGTAATAACAAAATAGCATTAATGGATTAATTTCAAGTCCACTAAATTGCCCCCAAACTGGTAGTATTTTCTTTTTAAAGGAGGGTAGCTTTAAGGCTATGTAAATATGTAGTCATATCCACCTGCTCTGGCTGGGCTCCTCTGTGGGCTGCCAGGGAATCCTGCCCCAGTGAAGATGGCACAACTTCCTGCCTTCTTCTGGGATGACCTGGCTATTTCCAGAGCTGTTTCTCGCACTTTTTTTCCTTCATCCCTTGTCCTCTACAGGCATTTTTTGTCCTTTCTGAAAAACACTTTCCCTGAGGCACCCTCTGGGGTGGCTGTGGGACTCAGCTGTGCCCTGGAGTGGGTTGTTTGGAGCTGATCGGCATGACCTGCTCCTGGCATGGGGCAGCTCCCTCTCTCCTGTAGCACCCTGGTACCTGGGCAGTGACACCCAGAGCAGAGGCATTCTTACAGGGGCAGAACATCAGCTTATGTTGTGTTCTGTGATTCTTCTAAAACAAAAGCAGTGAGAAAGGAATCTGCCGTTTCAGTCGTGGCCACAGATGGCAGAATGGGAGTGACCGAAGGTGGGGTACCCATGCTCTCCACTCAACTCCATGAAGTTTCCCTCAGGCTTTGCACGCTGTGAGTTTTAGCTGAGGGGCACTGAAACACGGAGGTCTTTCAGGGTTAAAAGAGAGGCTGAATGATGAGAGTGTGGGCACCGCTGCTGTGAGCTCGAGTGTGGGGAGGGCATCCCTCAGTGAGGGCACAGACTGTGAGAACACCAGTGTGTAGTGCTGGGCTCTGAAATGCTGTCCTCAGCCTCAGCTGAGTGCAGCCTGGGCATCTACTGTGGCCAGCAGTTTTTAAGGCTTACATGGCAACAGACCAGGTAATTGTTTCTTGAACTTGAAGCAGCTTTATATAAAGTGTATTAATTTCTCTAAAATCCCACTGATTCCATGACCTCCAAAAGCCTTGAAAAAAGAGATTTTCTTAACTACTCTTTTTGCTCTTTTTTATTTGACAGACTGATGACTCATTTATCTGTCAGCAAAACTACAACATCTGAAACTTAAAAAAAAATAAAAAAAAATCAATCCATATGGAGTGCTATACCTCATTATGGCAGTTACTAAGAAGCTGATAACACTTAAGAACAATAAATGGTAGAAATATTCCAATTTCAAATTGAAATATTAAAGCAAAGACTGTTTTCAGTTATGGTTTACTGAAGTGTTGTACATCTTCATTTCGTAAAACTTGGGTTTAGACTCAGGTAGAAAGCTGTGGTGGTTTGAAATGGAGTGGCAGCAGGACTGAGGTCTTGGCTTGAAGGGCTTCCTATAGCGAGATAAAGACAAGGAGGGGTTGAGGAAATTGGAAGATGAACAGTTCCTGTTATCTTTCTTCTTGGTGTTTAAAATGTAGGAAGTTCTGTGCAATACTGAAAATATGAAAGGAAACTCTCAAAAGTCGAGGCATTGCTGAGTTGTTCACTATGATGGTGTCCCCACTATCTCCTCCCCCTCTTTTCTTTCTTGCTTGACTACTAGATATCAGTGGTGGTATGACTGACTGTCTCTGGCTTAAGCTGGACTTTGGGAAGATACAGAACACAGTAGTTAGGGCCATAAGCCTTGCTGAACAGCTGAGGGCTGTTTGAGCATCTGCCAACCAAACTAAAGCTGGTATGTGAATGTGACTGTAATGAAATCATCTTACTCCATAAATAGTGGACAGGGCCTGCTGAACTCTTAAACATAGCAGAAGGCTGCATTCCAGGATCTTCCCTTGAATTGGGACCCCTCTCAAAGTTACTGCTTTGGGTTGAGTCAGCATGTGAATTGGAAATAAATGTGCTGAAACTTTGAAATCTGTGATATAAAGGATTGATTATACACATATAATTCTCTAGACATAAACCATTGGCTGAGTCTGGGATTAGGTCCAGATCCAGCACACCTTAAACACTCTCAGAAAGGCATTTAGAGAGTGAAGGGGTCCTTTCTCAGTTTTGTCTGACACTCTTCTCTAGAGTAAATGGTGAAACGTACCTTGCCATTGAGTCTTGTTAAACTTCTGAGACATTTAATATTCAGCTTTGTTAAATTGATGTTTTATATCAACAAACTTATTGCTACTTCTCTCTTACAAGTGCAGTGCGTCACTGCATCCAGGACACTCACGCAGTAGGAGTATGTGCATCCTTACAGGGCCTCTTGTTAGGAGCTCTTGTAGTTTTTCTCACAGCAGCCCAGCTCATTGACAGCATAGTAAGTAAAGGCCTTGTGGAGTAATTCGAGGTCTTACATACACAGATTTAGTATTTAATCGGACTGTATGACATGGCTTCAAAAAGAAACACATTCATATATTATTTTTGAAACAGGCTCCTTCTTTTGGATTTTGGAAGTATTAGGTTCTTTAGCTAAGCAGTCTTCTCCTGTTTGAGTTTATATCGGTAAACTCTGTTTAAAAGGATTTTAATATTTCACTTGTTTTATAAAAATTAGTATTATAATAGATATTACTAAATACTTCATATGATTATTATTTATACTTTTTTGATGCTGTATATAATCACGTATGCATAACATATATAATCGATCCATGGCTGCAGTGAATAAACTGTCCATATAAATCTGAATGTGTATGTAGAAGAGAACAGTTAATATTGAAATGTAATTGTAAGAATAGGCAGAAACACAGTATTGTCATCAGCTTACACTGGAAGTCTCTTTATCACGTTGTGTCTCCAACTAAACTCCTATTTCTTTCAGTCTTGTTTGCACAGAAAATGCAAGTGTACCTGTAAAGTGCTCACTGCTATAGAAACGTAATGGCAGTGGGAATTCCAATAAGCGTTGTATTGGTATGTGTCTATTTCCATAGCCGTAGGGAGGTGTTCTCTGTTTCTATCTGTTCTCTTGAGAACTCGGCACAGAAAAATCCGTCTTACGTCAAATTACAAATGACACTGTGCTTTGGATTTTATTGGTAGATATTCTCTCATTCTATCTGCTTTTACTTTTAAGATTTTTTTCCTGGGGCTGGTAAATTAAAGATTGAAGCTGAGAGTCCTATGATAGAAGAAAAATGTGTTCTGGTGTTTGAGGTGAGTTAGAGAAAAAGAGGCAATGAAAAGCTATTAAAACTCAGAACTACAATCAAATGAATGTGAAACAATACCTTTTAGTCTTTCTATGGACGGATCCTCTTATTGCCATCAAATAATTGGCTTGGGTAGAGTCTGTAGTTTAAATGGCACTCTGTACAATATCTGGCTATTTGGAACACAATGCTGACTAGGAATGCAAATTTTTGCCCCACAATCATTTCCTGACTACTGTCACTGACTGAGCTTTCTGCCCCTACATTAGTGCATAGAGCATCAAAATGATTGATTCAGCACAGATAAGGATGTGAAAGTCATCAGCAGTAGAGAAAGTGTGGCATGAGAAAAGTCTCTAGTTTTATAAACCTTTTACATAGATTAAATAATAGAAATGGTCTCCATCAGTGGTAGCCCTACTAAGTAACTTTCTGATTCTTATGCACTGAGGGTTTCTACCTCTTAGTTTAGCTACCTGCCAAATCAGTTCTCAGTTGCTCTTTTATCATGGCCTGGAAGTCCTGAAATAAAGTCAGAAATGAGATACTATTTTTCCATTGATATCAGTGGATATGATGTTTGCAGCTATGACCTTGACAACCTTATTATTCTTTTAAAGCTCTGAAGTGCCTTGACCCTCCTTCTGAGACAGGTCAGAGAACAGTGAGTCCTGGGTCTGTCTCTACCTGGCAGTTGAAGGCGCAGCATTCAGAATATTTAAAATTGAATGGTGTCTGTTTGGAAAAAATAATTAAAGAAAATTTTAAATAGTCAGGTTTTTAGTATGCAGAATAACTCATAGAACTTGCTGACCTGCCAGTGTGTTTCACTTTCTTTGTGGAGACACTGTGTTGCTGCAAAAAATTATAAGCCGCCTTTGTTACACTAAGTGATTGTGACTGGTTGAAATTCAGAATTCTCTAACTCAATTTTACCAGTATAAACCAAAACAAAACTTGAAATAAAATATCGTTCCATTTAATTTTTATAATTCTGAATTAAGAGAAACAAATATTATTTTTATACTATATAAACTATTTAATACTTAATATTTATATCAGTATCTAGCAACTTACTTTACAATAAATACAACAGAATTGAAATTAAAAAAAGTAAAAAAAACCACAACCAAACAAACCCCCCTTTTTTCAATAGAAGGAGCAGAAAGTGGGAAATTGTTAATAAGAGGAAGTGCTCAGCTCTAAATAAGAAATACAATATTCATTGAGTTTATTTTATGGAAACTCATTCTTTGGTGACTGCATCTTGAGGTTAAGCCTGGGTTTCTTTGAAATTGTGCATCATGATGTATATTTATTTTATACTAGAAAAACATCAAATTTTAAAATGTCTTTTTAGAAAATATTAAATGTCTGTAAAATATTGTATACACTTACTTGTTTAGTCTTTTGATATGGTCATATTGAGATTATCCTTCTGTAAATGAGCGTGAACTCTCTGAAGATTTTGTGATTATGTATTTGCAGTTTTAGGAAAATATGCGAAGTGCATGTTTTTTGTCCAGGTGTACCAACTTGCTGTTTCCCTCTCCTTTATGCTCCTTTATTTTTTATTTTTAAGGATTGTCTCTTTAATAATTTGGAATATAAGGAGCTTGTGGAGTGGTTCAGCTGTGACATAAAGTGAGTGGCAACAATGTCTTCGTACAGTTATAAAAAGACCTGAATTAGCACAAAGGCAATGGAAAACTTCTAGCTCGAGACCTGAACTGAAATGATGATCTCCTGAGAGGGTTCATTACCAGTACTAGTCAGTTCTTTGTACTTAGGAAGAGAGCAAACCCTCCATTAATAGTAATAAAAAAGAAATCACCAGAAGTTTTTGATGCTATTTTTTTCTGGCAATTTTTTCACTCTCATTCTGAAGTGGTACATCTTGCAGTATATGCACTCCATAGTGTTCATTAGCTGGGTCATCATCTGTCAGTAATAGATTTTTGGTTTTTTCAGGCATCTAAAAGAAACTGCGGAAATCAATGTACGTAACTCCAAAATCATAAATAATTGAGTTGGAACAGAGCTCAACCGTCTGTCTACCAGTAGCTGTCTTAATTTCAAGATATTGCTTGGAAGATATTTCTGTGTAGTTTACAAACAAATTATTGTATTTGATTTGAGGATGTCAGTTATAGTCTCTACCTGAAAAATCAATGACATAGGGGATACTTACTATGTGGGGGCCTGGCAATGTCACAGTTTGAATTCTGGAGGGCAGAGAAGAGTTCTGTTTGCTGTCACTTCGGATGAAAAGGGCTGAGACCTTAGCTGAATTCAAGGATGTGTTACCAACAGCTAGAAAGCAAATAGGGCAATGAGAGTTTGAAAGGAAAGAAGAGTAGGTTACATTTGGAAAAGCAGAGAGGCACAGAGAGGAAAAGAAATAGCTGAAGTTGATAATCAGAGACATAGTGGCATACTTTTAAATGGAATTATTGAGAAGACAAGCTGTAAATATTGGAATTGAATTGCATTTTACAATTGAAAAAAAAAAAAAAAAATCCTGCATGTGTCTAATAATAGCTGTGAAACCTTGAATCAAAAATTTGGAAGAATTGCTATATGATCATCTCATTTAACCTCCTATCTGATCAAGAATTCCTGTATTGCTATCGCTCTTAGTTCAATTACATTTAATTGATTAAAAGAGTTTATGAACAAAAATTAAATCCAAAGAGAAATTTGCATGCTATTAGGTGAGAGGCTCTGTTGATGAGTACAAAAGAATTTATGAATTTTATAAGCCCTAAACTGCCTTGGGAATAATTATTTATTATTATAAAGAAATAAAAAGGAATTCCATGATAATATGTGCTACCGTACAAACAAACCATTTTTAGTGGGTTTTAGTTTATTCTTTGCACAGTTATTTAACAATATCACTTGATCATACAGCTTACCTAATAAACTGCATCGAGCCTCAAAATAAGAAGATTTTTTAAACTGATAAGCTACAAGTATAATATATGCATAAAAACCAATTACAACATACGTAAAAAAAGTAAACCTTTCAAAGCCAGGACAAACAGAAGACTTGAGCAGTATTCTACTCAAGGATGTATAGACAAAAGCTTCACTATCTTTCAACTTAAGCAACAGTAAAGAAAGTCTGGAGTTGTCAGAAAGTAATAAAATATGAGTAATGTAGGTAGAGTTTATAGAAATCTAAAATCAATTTCAAATTGAGTCGTCCCACCCCCCCCCCCCCCTTTTTTTTTTTTTTAATGCATGTGTGACATTTCTGTGTATGACTAGAGAGAAGATTATTGAATCAAAAAGTCTTTTTGGTCCCTGAGCTGTTGAGGCTGATGTTAAAGATACCTCTTGTCAGGTAGGAGTGGAAGAATGATGAAAAATATAAAAAGGAAGATGTTTTCTACATTTTATTTTATTCCATATCTTTTAAATTATGGCAGACCTTTTTTGAATTGAAGTTGCTTGTATCAGTCTTTGCAGTCCATGTGCCTTAGGCCCAAAAATCAGTTTGCTTCAATACATGGGATGGTTGCAAGTACTAACAGACACCACAAGAAGGGAAAGAGGTTTGACTTCCTTATAGTCTCGTGAAGCATGGATTAAATGTATTGCTTTTTCTGTATTTTTTTTTTTTACAACTTTTATCAAGTAACTAACAGTAGAGATGTATTGTCCATTGTAGGTGAGTGTGAGTGAGTTATTCCCCCACTTGGGGTGATACATGGAGCACAGACCTAATCCTGAGCTGAAAAAAGCTGCGAGTCTGGTTATGTCAGGTTCTTGCCTTTGTGTCCATGTGGGGAGCTGCTTTTTACTGCAGAGCACAAGTAGGGCATGCTTGTGTTTGGGTGGCGAATTTTGCCTAGGTACATTCTCTTTCTTCAGTGACTTATATATAAAATACATATATCATTTCTCCATAAAAGGTTACTCTGAGGAAAGAGGAAGTGTATGTTGTGAAGTGATCAGGCTTGGTCATTGCTGCCAAGATTGCCCCCAACCACTTTTTTCTTGAGAGGTTGCCCTTCTCAGATTGTCGATCATCTCTCAAGTTACCATCAGTGACCTCCAAAAAACTCCTGGGAACAACCAAGATGTCCAGCTCCTCCTTCTTGTTTCTCTTGCTGTTTGTGTTGGTGTACAGGCACTTCAGAGAGGCACCGTGTGCTGATTTCCTAGGAAAGGCAAGAGGGTTTTCCCCACCATGCTGTCCTGTAGGCACATCCTTCCTTAGGTGGACATGCTCAGCTGAGGTGGGCTCATTTTAGTCCTGTGGTACTGATTAGGAGGACTCTTGTGTCTGATAAACCCCAGACAGCTTTTGCTTGCCCATCTGCTCCAGCACTTCCTCAATTGATTGTTGATCATCCTTTTGCACCCCTGTTGGTCTTAGTTTATAGCAAAGATGCTTTGGCCGCATTTAGTCAGAAATAACTTAACTATACTGCTGTGGTAGAGAAAGTATGGATTTGAAACAAAATGTACTGTTTAAGAAATTTTTCAACATTAGTAATATAAAATAGAATTACTGGATAAAGACTTAAATAATACATTTAAAAATTAATAGTATTACTTAAAATAGGTTTTGAAGATGAATGGTTTAGTTCTCAAAGATTTTGATGGGATGGGGAAAGGATGAACATATGATAAAGTTCATAGATCTAAATATTGAAAACATGTTTTTATGTCTGTGCACTATGTGTCATCATGCACAGCTATGTAGGTTCTCTTTAAAAAGTGTTTCTATTTTTTGGGGGGATTAATTTCAGTATTACTTGATTTCATCATAAAACTACTACCTCATTTTCTTTCTTCTTCCATGTATGAGCTGTGTTTCAGTTGTATGCACAAAAGACACGATGTATATAACACTCTGTCATGCATCATCCTAGCTGAGCCATTAAATGGTTACTAAGCCTCTCAAAAGCAGTCACACTCTGCCAAAATTTTTGCAGTGAAATTTTGAAGATACCAAGGATGAGAAAACATGACCTGAATTTGAATAATGTGTTTAAAATAGTATAGTGTTATGCATCTTTAATAACTGCAATTGAGGTTCTTGCAACAGCACTGAAAGCTGTGCTTTGCTCCCAGTATAGGTAACAAAGATCATTTAAATTTTACGAACTCTCATGTGGTGCAGAAGCTGGAGTAACCATCTATTTTATTTGTTTAAATTGAAGTTTTGTCTCACAAATTATTTATATACTCATTTCTTTCTTTGCCTTAAACATTTTACCTAATATAATTTAATTTTTTTAGTTTGTGTGTCATGCAAAATATTAATTCTCTCATACTCATTTTTTTTGCCTTTCATTGATCAGTAGAATCACAAAAGGGCTCTTTAGGATGATCTAGTTACGCTCCCCTGCCATGGACATGGATACCTTTCGCTAGATCAAAAACCTGTTGATGTCTTTCACATTTGTCCTCTACCTATTAGATGATCTTGATTCTTCCTTTTTCAGTGCAGATGTTTAACCTGTTTCTTCAGGGACCACATTCCATAACTTCATTTGTTCTTTTCCATATTTCACTTTTTCATCACTACATCTTCTCTAGGTATAAATACTAATTATTTTTGTATAGTCAGAAGAGGGAATAATACTGTAGTTTTTACTTCTGCAAGTTCAATTTTAAAAATCTACAGAGGCTAAATATTTTAAATGCTGTTAAGTTTGTAATCAATGTAACAAAACTACTGTGTATGTTTTGATTATATGAGCCTTGCTGTAATGTCTGAAGTTCTAAAATAAACTTCATGTTAATCACTTACTAATTATATTAATCTGATTTCTAGTGCCAGAGTCATGGATTTGACAGCATCCTAGATGACATTAAGAGGCCATTAGTGAGGCTAAGAACTAATTATTGTTTTATGTATGTGTTTGGCAAGGATGCAAGAGAAAAGGCAGCCAAAGCAGTTTGGTACTCAAAGCAGCCCTCGGGGTCCTGCACTGTCCCAGTTGCCTCCATGTGAACTGCAGAGGGACTGAGGTGGGGCCATCCTGGTGCTGGACCCTCACTCAGGCTTTGGGGCAAAGCCAGAGGGAGCTCAGCCCTGTGTTTCAAATGAATGTCAAGATGGATTTCAGCAGATTTCAGAGTGAAGAAGACTTATTTTGGATATGAGTGGGGTGTTCTGGTGCAGTAGTCTTGTAGAATTATTCGTTTGCCAGCAACAAAATTCAGTAGTTAAAAACTAGGGCAATTACCGCATGTTTTTTCTATATTTTGGCACTTGGCTTATCTTTTAATTTCTGTGTCTCTGAGGGCTATCACAGGATATGCACTGTGCTGCTTTTGAGCTTTGAGTAAAAAATTACAGTTTTATGGTCTGGTTTGGAGTATGTAGTCCTCGGAATAACTTGGACCCTAAAATAAAGTCTAGATTCCACACTTTGCTGTGCATGGAAGAAATTTTGATTCACACTTTCCAGTTGATTGGTACAACTCCTTTAGATGTTTTAGAGCACACAGCAGGGATGGTCTCACAGGATAATAAGCCTATCTGACATCATAAAAAAAGGAAATAAAGTTATGGTTATAACTGCCTCCTTTTTGGGTCAAATTGGTCTCATAATTATTCCTAATGAACTTTCCGTGTCTGGGGATTCTTGCATGTATTTTATTTAGAAAGTACAGTTAAATGTGCAAGTGATTACTGTGTGGATTCATAAATATAACAGAAATTTTAGAATTTTAAGTCTATGGTTTGGTAAGAAATCTAAAACCAGCACAATATTCCAGTATCTCCAAGAAAGCCCTTTTGCATCAAATTTTTTTAAGACGTGGCCGCAGCTACTTTGGTATGGGGAATAGACTACTGCTTAGGAATGAATGTCAACATTTCAGTGACATTATAGAACTAATTCCTAAAGTTAAGCTAAGGTTTAAGTTCACTTCTGGAAGTTTAAGAATGTTGCCAAGGACAAAAACGACTCAGAGTGGCACCTGTTCTCCTCTATACTGCGTTTTAAGCCCAGATGGAAATTAGGCACTGTGTAGCCTCTTGCTCAACCCACATCTCTCTGCCCCTTCATCATGGTGGAATCAGGAGGAGAATCAAAGTAAAACTTTAGGTTGACATAAGAAGAGTTTATTAATTGAAAATAAAGTAAAATACAGCAATAATGGTGAATTATAATAATATTTATAATAAAAAGGGAAAAACTATGCACAATGTAATTGGTCATCACCTGCTGACTGATGCCAGACCCCCCCTTCCTGAACCCAGATGGTCCAGATTTCTGGATAACTCCACCAGGAGTTATCCAGCAGGCATGACGTTCTATGGTGTGGAATATCCCTTTGGTCAGTTTGGGCCACATGTCCCAACTGTACTCCCCCCCAGTTATTTTATAGACCTCCTCACTGGCAAGGCTCAAAACAAGAAAAAAGTCTTTGACTTGGGATAAACATGACTTAGCAAAAACCTGAAGTATCAGCGTGTTTTCAACACCATTCTCATTCTGAATCCAAAACACAGCACTGTAATCACTACTGAGAAGGAATTAACTCTACCTAGCTGAAACCAGGATACTGATGCAGAACTCGGCAATTCAGTTTTCAGTAGGCTGCAAGGTATACGGAGCGTATTAATATGTTCACGACTGCTCCTGAACAGAGTATCATGAATGTCCTGATATCAGACTATCTGTACTGGATATGTAGCATTCAGAGATTAAATATTTTTATTGTTTTTACCCATTTATACTACCTTAGAAGTCACTGCTGTCTGCAGTCTAATCTCAGCAGATTTACTCAGAACTTACAGTCTCCATCCTCTTTGGTCAGCATGTTTTTATATTAACTCTCAACTTTCAACAGTAGTTCTTATGATAACATCTATAAAATATTTGAGATAGTACTAGAAGTGCCATGGTCATTCTCTAGTGGAGACTGTTTTAGAGCGAGGAATGATTAAAATGTTCTGTCCGTGTTTGTCAGAATTAGTCATTTCTGTCATAACAATTAGATTTAGGGTCTTTGGTGTGATAAGATTTCCCTAGACACCACCTTTATTTGATCTGTAAATGAAGATTTCTTTTACAATAGGGTTTAAGAGTACAGTGCTGTTGCTTAAGGGAACTATTCTGTATGCAGTATTTTGGGAGGTCTTGCCAAGTGTTATGAGACAGTGAATATTTTTGTAACTTAATTTTTCAGTATTAGACTTCAAAGATCCTAGCTAATTCTCTTTAAGTAGGATTATGTATGAAGAAATAAATCCTGGTAAGGGTGTGTATGATGACCATAAACTAAAATGCAAATCTACACAGTTTCAAAGGAGATGAAAAGATAATGAATATGGATCCTTCCTTTGCCCTCCTGGTGATCCCCTCCTCTTTTTCTGCTTTGTCTAACATGTAAATGTTTCAGTGTACAAGTTATTCCTTATGTTTCTCTTGCAACATCGTGTACATGTCTCTTGCAACAGGATGTGATAAGGTAATGACAGAACAAAGGCATACAATAAACAAATATGTATCCAAACATTCTCCTACAGAATAATGAACTTCTCAGATAAGTTTAACATATTAAATGCCTTCAAGACATCAACATCCAAGATGTTAAGTTAGTTGTAAGGAGGGACCATACAGAAATACAGTTTTGTGGTTTTGTGTAAGGAATGCAACATCTTTAATTTAATTTCTGGAACTTTATAAATAGTTAAGCTTTTGATAGAAAAGGAGGATGTGCTGTGACAGTCATGAAGTACTTAATATGTAGAAGCCCAATGCCTAGTGATGCTAATATTTATTCCCAAAATATCAAAGGAAATGCCCTCACTGACTACAGTAGACTTTGATTCATGTCTCTGAGAAGATATAGGGTGGGAAAAAAATGTCAGGACTCTGCAGCTTTCTGGAACAGAAAGAAAGTCCAGTCTGTTTTAAAATCTGTATGCTCTAATTTTATCTACCATTACAGTGCTCCAGCAGATGAAAACCTATAGTTCTTTTGATTTTTTTTTTAATTTTAATTCACTCAAATCCATTTAAATTTTTTCGTTCTGAAGTTACGGTGTGTGATCTTAATAGTGTTCTAGTCTCATTGCATACATACAGTAGTATGTGAATACCAAAACTTGCTTATAACAAAAGAACATCTCCTTTCCCAACCGTGTATCGGACAGAATAAAGAAATGGGTTTTAGCCATTATTCACAATTCTCAGAGCTCACGTATTTCAAATCTGCTAATGACTGCTGCTCTACTTTCTTTTCTGGCACAAATATGTTTTGACAGTAAAAACATAGAATGTTTCTAATCAAAAGGAAAATGACTGCAAAGGAAAATAAAATGTAGATACTGTAAATGTCAAAGTATGAGTAAGTTGGACAAGTACAGAACATCCAGACCTGATTTGCTTTAAAGTGTCTAAATCATTAGAATTCAAAAGCTCTTGTGTTTTGGTGGCAAGATAGCTTTTTCTGCTTTCTTTATTCCAAAAGAAATTAAAATACTGTTGTTTTTTCTGGGAAAATATAACATGAATTCTTAAGGCAAATTCATGTTTTTAAAAACAGAAAAATTAAATAAGTCAAAGGCACATAGTCCATTTTAAATTTCCTTAACTCCTTCAGTCCAAGTCCAGTGGAGAGCTAGAGCTGATGCAATTGCTGCATACAACTGAAAGGAAAAATCATAGAATGTGTTCTTCTTTTCCCGATTATGCTGCAACCACTGAAAATAAAAGTTAGGAGATGTCACATTGGAATAGGGTCCTATTTCACAAAGCACCGGAACATACACACTCATTGCGGTGTCACCCACTGTCTTTTGATATGTCAGTTCACTGGTTTTTAATGAGTTAGGTATTTAGTTGCTTCTATTTTCTTAGAAAATTTCAACCTTAATGTTCACAAACTGTTTAAATGCTTTGATAAATAAGCCTTTACTGAAATTTCTCCCAAATCATTACATGGCAGAGGATCCTTGCGACAATACAGCTATTTAGACCAGGATTGAGAAAAAAATGAGATGAAGTCAAGATGTCTTGGCTTGTGTGTTTGTAAGGTGACAGCCGTACAATGGAATTAGGTGTGGACTGATATTACTGCTCTTTAGCAGTGATTTCTCTTAAACAAACTCCTGTGAAAGCCTACTTTGATCAGAGAGTATGGCTAACATATCTTTCATTTGTAAATAAGGAACTTTCATTTCTGTTTTGCCCATTCACTGTGTAGAATCAAAATTCTGGCTAACTCTCTTCTTCCAAATAACTCCTAAAGGAAACAATGGGCTACATTGTGTTAATCAAGTTATTTTCTATGACTTTAGTAATTCTTAGAAGAATGCCAGGATTGGGAATGGCATTACATTTCCACTGTTATAGTCAAATAAGGTTTAAAATTTGTCTTAGAGTCTGGCTGATACAGTTAGAATCCTATACAGAATAACTCTGGAGATGCTGAGAAATGATAAATAAAATAGTGGCAGTTTTGTCATTCTTTGCAAAATACCATTCCTTATTTGAATTACATTTTATGATTTTGTTTTATAGGAAATATTCACATTTTGTTTCGGTGTTTTTCCACGGTCAGATTAAAATACATTTTAAGACTGTGAAAAACAATGCAGAACATACCATTTATTTCCACATAAATTCATTCATTCTTAAATATTTTTTAAATGCATGTAGAACTAATTTTTTATTACTCCTTTCTGAATAAGAAGACCTATGACCTATTTTTCTTAAATCTTCTAATGTTTTGATTGATGAAAAGCTTGACTAATTTCTGTAGTCAATAAGAGATGAGAAAATTTGCTTGACATGTCGAAATGCATAATTTTTGTCACTGAAGGTCAGGCTAATATTTGTATCCATTGCTTGTTTTACATAAAGCTATAGTTTGCACTACAGTTCCTGAATTGCTACTAGCAAGACCTACATAAAATAATTTTGCTTTTTAGCATGAAAATTAATACTTAGAGTATGTGTGAACTTTTCAAGAGGAATAAAAAATGATCAGGCCTGGAACTTCTGCTGGCTCGAAGGGGAGATGATGATAAGACTTTTAACAAGGAGTGAAAACCTACTGGTGGTATTGGAATGCTGGTAGCTAAACTTTTATGGAAAAAAAGTTCCATATGGTTCATTTATTTCAATACTCTTCTTGATTTTTTTTTAATTGCATAGGATTTGTACCATGATTGTGCTTTATTTGGACTTTATCCATTAATTATCTGTACTGTCTGCTTTGCAGATCAATAGTTCAGTATTTTGTTTGTTTTCATTTCTTTTACGTTGTTTTTTAAGTGAAAATGGATGAATTCAACATGCTTTAAGAACTGATATAGCCAGAACATCCACAGCTGTCTATTTTCTATCTATTCAGATTAGGTAAGAATAAAATATTTGTTTTCAAGTAAGTTGTGTAACAGAGGGTGAACAGACTCCTGTGAAACCAGTCCATCTGTCATATAATGCTACATTACTGTATTACATCAGCAGCATATTTTTTAAAATGCCAAACAGAATTGATACTGAAAGCTTTCCATACTGTAATACACTTAAGAACTCATTCTTTTACAAGAACATGATTTAAAAGTCACTTGTAAAAATTTATTTTGATGGTAGCAGTTTTACTTCTGTATTTAATGGAGTTTAATGACTCAGAGAAATTTCAAGGACCAAGAGACTATAAATGAAGTTTTTATATAGTAATTCTCTTCTCTAGGTGCTGAAATATTAACAGAAGATGAGCTTGCCCCCTTCAGTCTTCCCTCAACACAGGGCAGAGACCAATGCAGAAATTACCAAAATACTTATCATTGTTTTCCCTAAAATGTTATTTCTGTCAATATAATTTCAAACATTTCTTCTAATTACTTTTTTGCTCCTCACTATCTGAAAGATAATGATATTGTACATTTTAAGAAAGGTTTTATCCTTGGTCAACAGTAGCTGCTTCTAAAATGATCTGCTGCTGTGATATGGCTTTGTAATATTTGGGATCATCTGACAAGCAAGGAAAAGAGATTCCAACCAGACAAATTTAGTTTTAAAACCATTAGTAACAGATGACATAAGAAAGATGTACCATTTTAGGGGAAATAAAAAATCTGTTTTTTCAGACTTTGGATTAAGTGGCAATATTTTGGAGTAAATGTAAGTGTTCTCCAGAGGAATATAACATTTTGTAAGGTGGATGAATATATCATAACTCTGTTGTAGCTAATATTTTTGTGACTGCTTTTTGAGAAGGCAAAATGTGCTATTAGCTACAATTCACTTTCATGTCTGAGTTACCTGTGTATAAGCTCACTTATTTTTTTATTTTCCATCTCCTACAAAAATGTCTGCATCTGTTTTCTCCTTTTAAATCCCAGCCTGCATACAGACTAGAATCTGTGTGGTTTTTTTGGTTGTTGTTGTTTTGGGTTTTGTTTTGTTTTGTTTTGTTTTTTCTGTTGAATTTTGACATTTTACTTTTCTTATTTTTTAGAAAAAAAAATCAAACATTTTGACCACTTTTGTGATATTTTTTAGGAAGGCCCATTTGGGATGTCAGAGATCAGGTTTCCACTGAACTTCTCTGTTCCTGAAATGTACAGGGGGCTTCATTTTTGGTGTCAGTACCATCAGTCTACAAATTATCTGTACAACCCAGGAAACAGCTTGGCTTTGAAAGACTGTATTTTTAAAAAAATCATATTTTGCCTAAGAAATACTAATTCTACCTCTGGTACCACAGTCTAGAAGCTCAAATCTTGGCCTGATAGATTAATAAAAATATTTATAGGTTTAGCTGCTTTAATATATATATATATATTATTCTGAATGAAGTCTTTTTGCAGAAATCTCTCTATTAATAAAAACAGTCTTTCACCAAGGACTCCTTCATCAAGTTGTGTTTTCTTCTGAAGTGTCCATAGTGATGCTTCTCTTTCCTCTATCATTCCAACTAAAGTTTTATACCTGTAATGGAAATAATTATTTCGCTGAAAGCAGAAATGCAATTTCCAAAATAATCATTGACTTAGGTGGTTTTGAAATTCCACCATCTGGATATGTTTTTTAACTCCTTTGGGTAAGCTTTCTCTGGTTTTGTTGTACAACAATAGCATTCAAGGTTTGAGAAATGTGTATTTTTAATTAATTCTCATTAATAGTCTTTAAGTTCCAAGAAAAAACAGGTAAATATAACGAAATGCTTTTCTTTATTTACCTGAAATTTAAACATGAGAACCATGTAGTTAAAACCAGTAATTTTTGCATTAGTTCATAGTCTTTTATATTTTCTGTATCTGATTCTGACATTAACTAAATATAGAAAAAAAAAGGCTTCTTAGCTAGGAAAGGCCAGAATAAAAATAAATTATGAAGTATTAATACTATAAAACAATTTTGCAAGTGGTTATTTTAAAAAAAGCCTTTTTTCTTGCTTAAAATATTTTTTTTGTTGTTTGAAATTGTATTTTCAGGAGGGCAAGGGAGCTGGAATTGCCAACTGCCTGATTTTTCATGGAGTTTAGTATGGTATTTTCCATAACCTTTTCTTGATTTCAAAGCTGAATCAGTATGATATATTCCTCCAAAGTTATATGATCTTTCTGTCTTGCCAGTTGAGTTGTTTTTAGCAACTACTTCAGTCTGCTCTTCACAGTCCAGCTATATAGCATTGCTATACATTCAATGAACTGGGTGCATGTCTTATACATCCAGATGTAAGATTCTTAGGTGAGATAAAAATTTAATTGGAAAAAGTGAGAGTAATAGCCCTTGCAGTGTTATAGGTTTGTTGACAGTGTTCTGACACGCTGAGTTCTCAAAAAAATTGCAGTGATAGAAGCAAACTCGTACTATTTGTCTCAATTAGAATGAAGAATAATTTTTGGTGGGGTGTGGGGGGTGGAAAAACACTTAAGAAAGTGTTTTCAGATCAACTTATCCAAATAAGAGTGAGAAATAGCTGTAGAATGATGTAAGAAACAGAAAGTTACCAGGAGATCTGTTTACCCAGTGTGTGAAGCCAAGAAAAGAGTGGTGCATCAAACCATGAGCTCAAGACTAGCTGTCCTTAGGAGAAAAGGTAGTTACTTATTGGCGTAAATTACTACCTACAGAAAGTACTATATGGTATCTTTGAGATTTTCCGTTCAATTTTGTACAGTTTGATGGGGATTACCCTTTATTCAATCTTTACCTAGGGATCAGTGCCAACTTTAGCTTCCAAACAGGCCACATGATTACAGGCTAATGACAGGAGCTCAAAGTATGCTTTTAAGTTGTCCTGCTGTTGACAAGTATAATAGGTATCCAAAAGGCGCAAGAACTACTTGTATGGTTTGTACTAAACTACAAGAAACTTTTAAATTAAATGCTAGTTTTGATGAGTCAGCATTTTAGTTACATGAACAAGACAAGATCCAAGATCATGCTGAAAATTATCATTCAAGTCCACAGTTTTAAATTAGCAAAGTGTGCAGAGCCTATCTTATTGATGCAAGTTCAGTGATGAACATACAGGGTTGATAGTAAGGAGAAGCGCAGTGGGACTGTTCAGTTAATTACGCCTCAAAAATAATTGCACAGAACTGGCATCAATTTTCATATAAATTCAAAATAGCCTTAATTATTCTTAAATGACAGAGCTTTGCCCTTACATTTAATATAAGCACTGGCTTAGATACGTAGTACAACTCTTGTTTTACAACCAGTCTGAAACATTACCTGTTTGTCGAATCTGAAACAGTATGGATGATTAGGGAAAATAAATTTGAATCTTAATTAGAAATTCACATTGACAAATGAAGCCATAAGAGTAACGACAAATAATGAATCAATACAGACCTTTGTGCTACATGTGAAGCCAGAACATCTTTTGCTTTCCACAGGTATTCTGTTTAGGGACAGAGTATGAACTATTTGCTCCCACCAGTGTCTTCATATACAGAAGGAAAGAAACAGGAGGCAGAGATGCCAGCATTATAGATACATGTAGAAAATAAGGCTCTTCAAACTATCTCCAATGCAGCTTTTTAATATGGTAGGAAGCTTTTTTGTTGGTTTGTTGTTTGATTTTATGATGTCAAATAATTATTTCAGCAAATAGGTGCTCTGAAAGGAATGAGACCAGTCATTCTTGTATTTTTTTAATTAAATTATTCTATAATTTAATGTTCATCACAGAGTACCTAGGGCTGTTTCCTGTATTGGTAGACCAGAGATGCAATATTGGTGTTTTAGAAGAACTCCTGACTGACTGCTTTTATATCAGCAAGCTGAGAGAGTTTGTATATGACTGTCATTAACAGTTTGGTTAGTCTTGCATGTTTCAAGCTATGTTTCAGCACTGTATTTAAGTCAAAAATCTAAATGTACTTTTCTGAACTTCTGAATGTTTTAAACTTGGTTTTCATATCAAGTGGGAATAAGGAATTGAAATAACCCAATTCTGCATTAAATGGAAAATGCTAAAATCTTTGACAACAAAGATACTAAACCATCTCTTTTTTTTACACATTTTATTTAGAAAAAGAGTTGTCAGCATCCTTAAACTGAGATTGATTATTTTACTTTGGTGACTTTGCCTCATACACTGGTAAACTGAAGGTCTCCCATTAACCTTCTATCTCTGCCTCCAAGGTTATTTCTTACTGATTTGATCTGGCAATCAGTTTGCCTGTAACTGTGCTTGTCAGTGAAGCAGTCAGAAGAAAAGTGGCCCTTACGTTGTAAGGAACCTTGTATCTGCCTCCTACCCTGCAAGTTTTGTCCAGCCCATGTTGCTTGATGTACATCTCTGCACAGGGGACAGGCTGGGGAAAACTTCCTGCAGCCTTCTGGCCAACTGCACTAGTGACCTGTAAACACTCTGTAAAGTGTTAAAGTAGAGAGGGGAGAAAATGTCTAAATTAACCTGTTGCGTACTGTAAGAAATTCTTACAGTATTATGTATTACAAAATATTATGCTGTGACTCTTTGTGCTTTTTAACAAGTTTGGATGAAGTTTGTAGCTAGTTCCACTGGGCTATTTCACCCTTGCATTTGTGTAAAAGGAAAAACAAATAGCAAAATAAAGGAAGCTGTAATGTGGGTGGACCCCAGTACACTCAACATAAGAGCAGTCCCTGTTCTGATGTATGATAGCTGAGTACAAAATAGTGCTTATTTCATTTTGGTAGTCCTGACTATAGTCTTAATTCCCTGGCACTGAACTGATTTTTTTAAGGGACAGAAATCAAATTAAGACGTGTATGCCTAAGTAGGCCAAGGCTTCAAGTTCTTATCATGTATCTCCTGAACTACCTTAGTACCAGATGAATTACTTTTTCTAGTATCCTTGTATCGAATGATCATCTTTATGTGGAATTGATTTAGGCCCAGTTTTAATGGAAGAAAAAACCTCTTGTCCTGCACTACAAATGTTTTGTTTTTCCCTGTTGTTGTGTTTGAATTAATGAAAAAAAGAAAACCCGTACCAAAACCAGTTCTTAAGATGCAGTGATGCTGAATTACGGTTCAAGTTGATTTTTTTTGCAAGATGTGCAGATGATCAACAATGAAATTCTTATTTAAATTTTGAAGTTTAAAGAACAGGGTTTCCCCCCACAAATCACAAACCGTATGGCACAGTGGCACTGAGGGACCATAAAAATCCTCTTCTTAGGATCTGTATTCCTTTCACCTAGCTGTAAGTGGCTAAAGGATACTGCCTCTGGTGTGTTGGCAAGATCTCCACTGGTTCTGCCCCTGGGGTAAGTTGGGCATGCCTGCCTGCCTAGCTCCCAGTGTGTCTGGGGCAGAGTCAATTGTCGTTGTTCAATGGCTCCTGTATCCTGTAGCCCTTCTATTACAGGATAGTTATCTGCTTTCTTTTTGCTTTAGAGGAGATGCATTGTCACTGTTGTCATAGAGGTAGGCTTTGAAATAGGTTTCACAGAGTCTTTACGTGTCAAGATGAAGGCTGCAAATTACCTTCACAAGGAGACAAATGAAGTTTTAAATATTAATATTGTAAGTTTTTTTCTGAGTTGCTTATGCATCAGAAATTTAGTGAGTTTTTGCTGGGATTAGAATTACCTCACTGGTAAAGAAATGTCACATTTTTTGAAGAAAACGTTTATTCAGAAAGCCTTCTGTTGGATCTGTGCTGCACTGAAACATCTTTCTGACTATACTTCACAAGTTAATGATGTATAATGATGACTGAAAAGCTAAAAGATATGCTTGTTCAGCTTCCTCTTCTTGAGCATATTAACCTTCATTTGCACAGTGATCAGGAGGCTAATTATTTGTGGGTTTGTTTGAGTTACTTAAGAATATTTAGGGTTAAAAAGGATCCCACTGCAAGATGAGGGCCAGACAGGTCAAGTCAGGTAAGAGCACATGGATAGAAAAAAGTCCAGTTCTGAGGTGAAATGAAGAAGCTTCTATTTAATTTTTGAACATTGGGTCAGGTGACTAAGAAACAAACAATGGAACATCAGGAAGGAAAATTATCAGGCAGCAGCATGTGTTTCCCAGATTCGGCTTCTTCAGCAAAATTAGATTAAGATTTTCTTTCATCATTCTAATTAAACTGTTCTGCCCTTTTCATTGTCTTAGGTCATTGTTGATGAATGACAGAGAAGTGCCTTGACTGCTGTTTCCCAAATATAATTAAGTTTGATGGTTTTCAGTGGAAGAGGTTATATATTTGCTGAATTTAAAGCAGCCGAAACAGAAACAGCAACTGCATATTGTGAAAGTTAAACTGTGTACCTGCATATGTTGGGCTGGATAGGTTTGAATCTTTAATTTAATTTTTTTTTCCTTTTAAATTTCCCTTCATTTTCTAGAGTTCTTATGTTTAAGATTTAAGATAACCACAAACCACAAGTAACTTCTTAGATTTCTATGGAAGAGGTCAACTGTACCTAATTAGTGGACTGCTGTTGCGTTGTGTGTTCAGAACATTCCTGCTCACTTAGGAGGTAATCTCTGCTCACTGAGTTATCCAGGCCATTCCCAATAATGCTGTCTGGAGTGTGAGCTGCCTTTTGCACAGGCAGAATTCACGCCCAACGCAGAACAATAATATGAGCTTGATATAAAGGGGAAGGTGTAATTTTGTGGTGCAGATATCCTAGAGTTCACTTTGCTAATCAAAACCAGAGGACTCTCCCAGAGCTTCAGTCTCTCTCAGAGTTAGATTTTATGCTGTTTATATTCAATTCTGTCCATGAAGAAATTTTAGGAAAGCATATGTAAATGTCTGTTAACAATTTGTTCCATGTACTCACAAAAGGCTGACTACTGACAGCACTGGGCATTTAACATTTGCAGTCACGTGTTCTTGGGCAAGCAGTAACTGCATCTCGCTACCTGTAATACTGTGTTTGAGAAGTGTGGCCTGTGTTTGTAGTAATCCTTATTATACTGCCAATATACCTTCAGCATGTTGCCTTATGTACAAACTGTCTTCTATGCTTTGTCCTAGTGTAACATATGTTATTCACTCCGCGGTTCTGGAAATATTCTCACAAGCTTATTCGGCAGGTGTAGAATTTATCACCAAATATGACCAGCAAAAATACTGACTTGAATTTGAGTAAATTCTTATTCACTTAAGGGCAAAATAAGACAATTTACCAACTGAAGTTGATACAAACCTTCAGTTACTGTGCAGATAAAAAATGCAGGGACAAAGGTAATTTCGCAGATAATGGTTGACAAGCATAGATATGCTTCAGAATTTCTTCAGAAATCTATTAATAGCCTTTTTTATTTAAATAATTAAATTCTGTGTCAGATGAATATTTGTACTTTTCTTCTGTTACATTTTGCACGTTGCTTAGTTCTGAGCAATAGCCTGAGTTTTTCACACTTTGCTAACAATATCTACTTCTTGTGTTCAGCTTTTGATTTGGACAATGACACTGGATTTGTATTCCTTAGGTTGTTAATATGTGATCTATAAATACATGGAACATGGGAACATCCAGGAACTCTATGTATAAATAACTTTTTCTTGAGCAGCTAAGCTAAATGATTTTGTTTCCTTTTTTATTTTGTTATGGATATTCTTTTTCCTAAGTACACCACTGGTGACCCCAAATGCTGTTCCCTTTCCTGGCTCTGTATAGCTCCCTTATTGGGCCAGTTAATGCATGGCTGCACCCAGTGCTGGTTTGCTAATTGCTAATGTGGGATATCTGACTTTAGGGGGAAAAGGGACATGACAGAATTTCATCTGTTATTCTACTTCCACAACACAGCCCAGCCACAAACTTTTAATGAAGTTTTATTAGGGGTACAGAAGTGACATACAAACATTTTTTTTAAACCTTGACTAATAAAAGAGTATAAAATGCCCTGTCACACAGAGTTTTTCATAGGGTCACAGAGATTTTCATATGGAGCATGTTGGGGATTGAAGTAAAAAGAGAGAATAGTTGTAATTAATTTCATCATAGTTTTGTTGAACATTTTGAGTAGTTAGGTATTCAAAGAAAGAAAGGTTGAAATTATCAAATATGTAAACTTCAATTATGAAATGGGAAGAAAGAAAAACTGGCATTGTAAGCCAGTGACTCTACTTAAATATTGTTTGTTTTCCAGTGCAAGGGTTCTCCGGTCGTACTTCATAGGAAAGTGAGCCTTTGAGTTGGGCACAATTTATAAAATGTAGCCTAAATTAGCCTAAAAATTGAATTGCAAAACTGAGCTAATGTAAAAAATATATACATAAGATAATCAGAAATTTGATTTAAAATATTTTTATATCTACTCCATTATTACCTACAAAGAAATCTGATGTTTCTGGCTCTGCTGTCTCCAGGAATGCAAAATTACATGCTGCATTTTTTTTACAAGAAAAGGAGATTTTTTCTTTGAACTTAAAAGCTCTGTTTTGTTTTGAGCATTCTATTTGAGAACTGTATCAGTCCCTTAAAAGCCTGTATGTGTCTGTTCTGCTTTCATGTGTGGTACAATGTCATTAAAACAATTACACATGACGTTTAATATCCAACAATGGATTTTTAACAAGTTCTTTTAGGTATTTTAACTAAATTGTTCTGCATTGCTGTTTCTCTCAAGAGTCCCTGAATACATTGTGTTTTTTACTGGTTTTCAGGAATAAACTACTTGCAGTTTTAGCCATTGCAATAAAATTATGGAATATAAATTAAAGAATGAAATAGAAAGAAGGGACCTTTCATTCTGAGAGATTGATCTACAATTTCTTGGAGATTAATTTTGGGAAATAATTCTGGATTCTTTTTTTTTTTTTCTCTATTCAGATGGAAGATGTCATAGCCCGCATGCAAGATGAGAAAAATGGGATTCCTATTCGTACAGTGAAAAGTTTTCTTTCCAAGATTCCCAGTGTCTTTTCTGGTAAGAGTCAAAGTGAATTCCGTACTGTTTTAAAGTTTTCACTCTGCCTTATGTAAAGGGATGGTCTAGTGGGAAACACTTTTAAATAAGTACTCTTGAGAATTCACAGTCATCTGTTCTGGAGGAGACAATCTTTGTCCTTTGAACAGTTTAATTAGAGCAGTTTTTGATGTTTCTCTCAGATTGGAGTGGGTTTACACAGAGATGTTTTTGTCCTGAAAATTAGGTGAAGGGAATACTGATTTTTCTACAAAAAGTTAATTATCTCAAAATTACAATATTTCTATGGTATGTCAGGTTTGGGTTTTAGCCAGCTTCCATAGCA
This sequence comes from Hirundo rustica, assembly GCF_015227805.2. Taxonomy (NCBI): domain Eukaryota; kingdom Metazoa; phylum Chordata; class Aves; order Passeriformes; family Hirundinidae; genus Hirundo; species Hirundo rustica. The sequence continues at coordinate 47,854,351 of NC_053452.1, read as the reverse complement.
AGTATGAATGTAGTGAACTGGCCAGTACATGAGGATAAGAAATTTCTTAGCAGCAGAACAAAAGTGAAATCATCACCACACTACAGCTGATGCTGATTAGGGGCTGTGACACTTATTACAGCGTTTGTGGTCTGCTTCTGTAGCTTGGTGCCTGTGCTTGAGAAACTAAGGCTGAGATATCTGTGGTGACTTGCAAGACAGCTGTAAACTTTATAGCTGGTCCAGGACAGTACAGTCATAGGCACAAAAATCTGTCTATTTATTAATTAATTAGCATATATTTATTCTGTTGTTTACATAATTTTATGACAATTTATGCACTAATGTATGTGGATATATACTCCAGTGAGTACTGAGTTCCTTTGAAATAGATGCCATTGCTTAACTTAATTTTTCCATAATCTGTAAGAGTGTATCCTTATACAGAAAGTATTTATACAAGTTTCTACTGTCCAGAATACCAAGAAGAATTCTATATTTTAATTTTTAACCTTTGCAGGATTTTTGCTAGTGAATAGTCCTATCATAAAGAAGGATAGAGTCTTAAGAGTGAGCAAAACTTCTTCCTGATTTTAGAATATAGATTCTAGAAACTTGCACAAAAACTAATTCATATTAATTGTTAATCTCTGCCTTAACTTGTGTACTGTGTGCTTCAAAATAGACTGACCAAACTGTTTTTGTTTTTCTTTTTTCCTCCTGGAATAGACATCATACTTTTAAAGGTTGAGTTAGAATATATATGCAGTTATACATAGCAGTTATTGATGCTAACTTTTCTATCAATACATTAACTTTATTAGCTTCAGAGAGAAATAAAAAATCATAGGATAGTTCATTCTACCCCTCCACTCCCCCCCCCCCCCTTTCTGATTTTCTCTCTCAAATACCAAGGAGTACGAGTAACTTTGGCTACACATGACTAAAACTCCCACCAGAACAGCATAACTGTCATTTTAGTTCAATTAATCTAATTTCTTGTCAGTTCTCTCTCCTGAATGGAATCTGAAAGCTTCTAGTCAATGTCCTAAGTCACTAATTTCATTCAATGTGCTAGGAGCTTATGTATATGTTGCAAACCAATATCAGCTTGAACTCAAAACTGTTGATTGCTAGGAAACTTGGGAATATTGTATAAGGATCATGAAGACAATAATGCAAATATATTTAACAAAAAATTCTTGTACTGTTAATACCCACAAAAACATCAAAGTAGATGCTCTTCAGTTAAAATATGTGTATTTATATGCTCATACATTTTTATATATATGTGTGTGTGTCTGTGCATATAAGGTGTCTTGGACAGAGAGGTCCATCCCTCCTGGATTATGCCCCATAAATACTGGAGCTTTTTTTTTTTTTTTTAATGGGGTGAAGCAAAACAATTAAGTCTACTACAGTGAAATCATGTTCCTGCAAGCATTTAGGAAAGACTCTACAAGCCTTTTAAACAACTTGTGAAAGCTAAGGATGTCCCCATAAATTGTCTGTAGGAATAGGGTCTTATGTGATATAGTTTTAGTTATGTTTTTATATACATTTTTAATGTACTTTTATTTCATTGTATTGCTTCTAAAAACAGCAAGTGAGAAACTAGTTGAAAGAGAAGTGACTTTTTATTGCTGAATTACTGACCATCTCTAAGGTTGACTGCATTAGCAAAATCAGCCTGAGGAGTGGTATTTGAATTTAACAGAATGTTGTGATGGTAATAAATAGGATGATGTAATCATAATATCTCATTTACTGGAATGTTTTCACAAGTGAAATATCAACAGAGAGAAACATTTGAAATACAGATATTTCCCTATACACTATACAGATTTTTGTGCTTTGGAAAAATATGATCCTAAATTAAAGATTATTAAACTTTCTGAAATTTTGAAAATATGAGGAATCATTTTGCTTTATCTTACATATATTCCATACAGTCATAGAGACAAAATAAAAATTTGAAACTTTTAAGGCTCTAATGAAAAAAGTACGCAGGAGATTTGCTCCTTCTATGTGATTATGCATTTTGATGAACAAAAGAAGGACTTATTGTTGTCTTCATGCATTTGAAATGTTTTGGAGGAGTGAAGAAGCGAATGTACATCTTGCTGGTCAGCAATAGTAATTGCATGCAGGTTGTCACGTGCATTCTTTATTGAGAAGATTAGAGTATTAGGAATAAAGAGGAGATGATTTTCCTGGTCCTTGGTTCATCTTTAGACCTGGAAATGGATAAAAAAACCCCCTTTCTTGAAATTATGAATTTAGGGAGTCTGACCTATGAATCACAGAGATTAGAATGAGCTCTAAAATATAATTTTTATTTTTGCTAAGGAGGGATATAAGAAAATGCCAAAGCTTTGCTGTTCACTTTGAAGCAGAAAGAATCATTTAGAATTTACTGACAAAGCAACAGTTGAGGGTATGTTTGGGAAGTCTTTGAGGTGGTGTGGGTGGATTAGCTAGTGCTGAAAGCTTCATAAGCTAATCAGAACATGAATATTTCATTAAGGAGATGTAGTGATGTGGTCATTATGGAATATCAGTGTGATCCTTCATAGGACTTTAAAGTGTGCAATACTTGGGTGAGCTTGGTGATGAATAAAACCCATGGAGAATGTGCCAGTTGAGTGGTGTGTAAACTTGAGGGTGGAACATGAGAATTTTTATTGACGGAGCAGGGAGAACTATGAGAAACGTAAGTTCAGTTCAAGAACACACACAGAGGGAGAATAAAAACTTTTCAAGAAAATCATGCTCATGCTAGTTGTTACTGGGTTTTTCTGATGCATGGCTCAGTGATTTTGGAATGTAGTCACAGCTTGAACTAACAAAAATAGGAGAAAGATATCAGTAGAAAGGTGTGTTTTTAACATTTCCAGTGTTAAAGAGAAAATGAAAAAATTAATTTAGCTTTCACTGGAAAATATGATCCATGTGAAGTCTTCAGTTTTTTCTCATTTCTGTAGATGAAGCTGATATAGTATCTTTTCCATATAAACATTGTGTTTTCCCATTTTTTAGAAAGATTATTGCCACCAACTCTAAATGTTTTTCCTGATCTCAGAAAATGTTTATTTCTCTTATACCTGGAAAATCATGAAAACAGTGAGATACATTTGCATTTTGCTTAGCAAATGTATTAATAGAATGATTAATTACCAGTAACGGTATGCTTGGTAAAAAATTTAAATAATTTATGTGTTTGAAGATAGAAAAATTCCAACTTAAAAGCAGACTGGCAGTCTCAGTAGCCTGGACAGATGTAGTGAGAGACTTCAGAGGAAAGCAGTGTTAAAACAGCTCATCATCCTCACAAATCACAGGTGGGTGAGTCCAAGAAATGAGTCACAGGGGCTACCTGCAACAGTATTGCTTGTTACAGAGAGCCAGGCAGCAAAAACTTAAGAGCAGTACAGTGAGAATTGGATGACTCAGGGGACTAATAACAGGAAAGAGTTTCATCTGTCAGTAGTTTTGATCTTTTCCAAGTGAGTGCTGAGTTGTTAAACTCTGATGACTTCTCAGTGCTGCATGTGAAATTACTTCATTGGTTTATCCACTTCACCACTGGAGATTACCAATGTGAAACACAAAATTAAATAGAAAGCTCTACCGCTTAGTTTGACAAGAAGCAAAAGCCACAAGGCATAACACCTCGATCATCTGCTTTTGGAGCAAAGTAATCTTGCATTATAGGTAAATAAAAGGATTTTGGAATTTCTATTTTTGAGAGATCTTCCAGAGTAAATTGGCCATTTTGGAGAATCTGGGATTCCCATCTCTGAAGTCTTGAATTTTATAGACCTTTTTTTTAACTTCAGTGCCTCCCATGCTGGGTTGATGAGAGGTTCCTTCTTTCTTGTTCCATCCATTTCTTAATCTCTCTTTTCTTGCACTGTCCTAAAGTGTAATTTAATGGTAGAATCATTGCTGATTTCTTTATGCCAAGTGAGCCTCTTGTTTTTTGCAAACCAAGCCTTCAGTATTAAAACTGAAAGCTCACTGCCTTGATGAGGTTCCACTCTTAGTGAAATGCTTTGATGAGAACTTGCTGTCAGTTCATGAAGGACCGAAGCTGGATCATTCCCTGTCCTGTGCTCTCTTAGATGTGCAGACTGGAGCAGAGACTTGCCATCTTTACAGTTTCACTTTTCAAAGCAGAATTTTAAGAACAAAAAGTTAATAAACATCTATTCCCAAATAAATGGTTTGTAGTTTGCAGTATCTTGCATTTATCATTTTGTCAGTGATTAATTTGCATTCAGATATTCATGATCTTTCGGGAGTGGATATTTTTTGTTCATGATTTTTAGAGTCATGAGTAGAGGAGAAGTGGAGCCATAAGATTGGACATACAGTCATTTCCAAGTATTGAAATAATTAAGTGATTAATGAGTGATGATATGTATGCTTTACAGAAAACCAAAGTGAATATTTGAGTGCCGTCTTCATTCCTTCACCTCCTGTTTCTGTTTCCTTGCTTGTCTTGGCCTTGTGACTGGGATGGTAACTAAGGGAGATCTTAAGCAGCCTAAAACTTGAGAGAACTTTTGTATCTTATGGAAAATCAGATCTGTGACAGCTTTGCTGGGGGAAAGTGCAGAATGAACAAGCTGTGGTGGGCTGGGATCAAATAAGATGAATGCTCTACAGGAAGAAATTAAGAACTTTTTCTACTATCTTTAAGAAGAGAATCATAAAATTGTTTGGGTTGGAAGAGATCTTAAAGATTATCTAGTTCCAGTCTCCCTGCTATGGGCAGGGCTACCAGCCACTAGATCCAGTTGCCTAAGGCCCCATCTAGCCTGACTTTGAGCCCTTCCAGGGATGGGGCAGCCACAACTTATCTGGTGAGCCTATTCCTAGATCATTGTGCTCTCCATTTTCATTTTAAGGAATGTGTTAATATCAGACCTTTATTAAATTACTGTAGGAATAAAAGGATTTTCAAAATGTGAAGTTATTTTAAACAGAACAAGTACAAATTTAAAGGTTGTTACTTCTTCCTAACGAAACAAAAAATTTTATTCTTATGCTTACTTTTCAATTCAGTGGCAATTGCCATTGGGAGCATTAGTAAAAAGAAGGAAATAAAGTGAAAAAAGTCCAAGGCAATTTTCCAAAATTGTCCTAGGAAACTGAAATATACATTGAGAAAGTCTTTTAATGTAATCTGTGTGCAAAACAATCATCATAAATTTTTGTTCCCTTAAAATATAAAAAGAATATTTTCACAGACATTTGCAAAAGAAATAGGTATAGAAGTCCTGCAATGATGGAAAAAAACCCACCAACTTTAGTAGCTATTCACTTGATGTGAGATGGAAAATTGCCAGGAACATTCATCTTTGAGGTTCGTCCACATGAAATGCACAGCTTGAATTAGATGATCTTGTTTCCCAATACATGCTGGCTCCCAAACTCCTGTTTCCAGAGAATTAGCTCTGGGCCTTGCTGATCAGCAATAGAATTTTTTTGCTACCATTTCCTACTATGTTGTGTTGTAATGAAAATACTTCCCTCCCTTTGCTGTGCCTTCTTACTAATCTCCTTGTGTGTAAGATTTTGCCACTGTTTTAGGTGGAACAGGATTGCAGATTTGGAGTGTGAGAAGTTTTTAAGAGGAGTATGGGAAAACCTACTGCATTCAGCAAAACCAAGAATGTACCTGGTTTGCCACCCTTGACACTCCGTCTCTGGACTCTGGATGTGCAACATTCATGAAAAATGTGGAGTGAAAGGGGAGCCCTGAATCAGCCTCACATAAATCTGAAATTATCAGGAATTCCTGACAATCTATCACAGCTTCAATTTCAGTAGTGTGCCATTTTTTTCTGGCACACTATTATTAATTATTAACACTGGTTAATGTTTGTGTTTTGCTGCTTTTCCATTGGCAACAGTGAATAGTACTTTGAGAGAGCAGAGAAAATAGCCCCATCCAACACATACATACAAACATAAGTATTACACATATTTATGCTGTTTGTATCTGCCCATGGTGGCAGTGCATAATATATCAGCTTAAAAGAAACCCTCTTAAGCTGATACAAGCAGCATCTCTAGTAGTGATAGCTTAACTAAAATCTGTTATGTGCACAAAGACCTGTAGGAAGAAAAGACTAGATTATGTCTAAAGAAGAGTGACTGTACAGAAATATATCCAGGAGTTCTGTGAAAATGATTTTCTTTCCTTAGTATCTCTTGGAAATTTCTTAAAAAGAAATCTTACTGATGCTGTATAGCAGTGATTAGAACTAGTGGACTAAGTATCAGTGAGAATTTGTTGGGGATGTGTATTTTAAGTAATTGTTTTAATTAGGAAACAGAACAAAGTAAACTATTTAATTCCACCAGTTTAAGAGGTACTTCTATGACTGCAAATGACTACTTCTATGACTTCTATGACTGTTTAAATCACATTGGAAATCTTACAGAGCAATTTGAGGGAGGCAGAAGAGAAGTACTTTCTAGGAAGAAAGGGTTGGTACTGTGTCACATCACTAATTTCTGAGACAGGAGGGAAATCTGCAGCGCATGTTAAGAATGGGGAGAGGAAGTGTGTAGCTGAAGACAAACAAAGTCTCATCATGAAGTCCTTTTTCAGCATTAGTAATGTTGCCACAATGTGAAATCTGTTTCAAGGTACTGGATACTATTTCAGAAATGAACTACCACTTGGACAAAGGAAAAGAAAACCAATTTGATTCCTCTAACATCAGAACCCTTGAGTACCAAAAAGTATCTATTGTCTTGCCAAAAATCAAAACTTGGCAATGGTACATGGGATTTGTAAATGACAATTTGTAGAGTGCCATATTCTGAATTGCAGTGTACTTCTAAAGCTGGGAATATGTGTCAGCATATGTCCTGAATATATTGTCAATTAGGATGGAATAAAATAGTTACAGGGAAATTCTGCATGCAATGCTGCAGTTAAGCAGGTACTGTAATTGTTTTACAAACAGAGACAATAATTATTGGTGCAATTATATGTTGGAGTACATGCTGAAAAATATTTAATTTTTAGATTTATGTGGCATTGTATCCTGTTGTTCAGTGGCATGTTTTTTGGTTATGTGATGATTATTAACTATAATTTAGCAAGCAGTGTAGACATGTGATAAGCATTTCTGGTACAGGCACAAATAATATATTATTTACAGGCATCCTGATAGATGTAATATGCTGTAAACAAATTTTCTTTTCTTTTTAGGATGATACATATGTGTCTGGAATTGTAGTCCCCTTTCCCTCTTAAATGTTGTCTAACATTGACTCCTTTTGTGGCTTTTCAAGCAACATAATTTCTTTCTACTTCAGTTTTACTTTTTAATAGATAATTTTCTATCTCGTTAAATCTATTGTTTCAAAGTAATTTGAAATATTTAAATGAACTTTATGCAAAAAGAAAGTGGTTCTGTATTTGCAGTTTTCAATCTTCCATTTTTACAGGCACATACATACAGTTGGTCAGCAGTTAAAATAATCGAACTAAGTAAAATCATTCCCTGGAGAATATGCCCCTTAAGCAAGTAATCAAGTTAGCGGGGTTTACAAGATTACTTGTGATTTAGCTCCTAATTCTGTTGGTTCCAGCTATGAGGAAAAAAACACGGCCATTGCACTTTCATGAGAAGATTGCAGACTTGTCTTTGCAAAAGAAAACGACAAATAAATTGTAGTAATTGTAATTGTAATTGTTTATATTTCTGTTGTTGCTGAAGTTATTTTTAGGCTAGTTTTGAATGGTACTGAAGAAGTTCTGATGCTATTTTCTGTCATCTGCATTCCTGAAAAAAAGTAACAGACATTAAATTAGAAAGTCACCCTCATGGGAAGTAAAGGTAATTTCATGAAGCCTACTGTGACTGACAATCTATCACTGTGCAAATAAAGGGTCCATTGATAGTAATCAATTTTCTACAAATCGTCAAAATAATTTTAAATGGAATTATGGTATCAAGAACAATTTGTTAACAGGAAATAAGAGTGCTCAAATGTGTGATGAGCGTGGCTTGCAATGCTCTACACATTTGACAAAGCCTATTATACTCCTGAGCTTCATAATAAAGGTCAATAATTGAGTTTGCTGTTTAAAAACCTACTTTCTACCCTATGTAGTTGGAGAGCAAGCCTTGATGTTACAAAACCAGCATGTAAGCTGGCTGTAGCAGTTACCATGTTTTCTCTTAGCCCAAACCCCCTGCACTAAGACTAAGCACTCCCTGCGGCCAGAGGATGTTGGCAGCTTTGGAAACACAAAGCCCGGCGTTCCTGCTGTGTGCCATGCCACACAGCATCTGTGGCTTTTTGCCTTAAGGATGGAAGACCTCAGTGGGATATTCTTGGTTTACTTGTTTCCTCTTCTAGGGAAGATGACTGGAGTAGGTGCTGCTTCTCTGTACAGCTCTCTGCAGCAAAGGTTAGACCACAGCGGGAAACAGGCAGAGCTGTTGCAGTGATTGTCAGGAAGTCAGAAGGAGCAAGCTGGTGAGTTTGGTGTCTGAAGAACAGAGCAGGAAGCCAGGAATCTTCCAGAATCCAGGTAGATGGCACAAAAGAATGACTTGGTAGGAAGGAGGACACAGTCCTTACCGAGACTTGGCTAGTCTCGGAAGCCAAACTAATTAGAAAGCATTGAAAATATTAAACAAACAAACAAACAAACAAACCCACAGGGAATTAGTCTTAAACTCCCCTCCCCAAGCCCACATTTTGTAAGATACTATTTTTTATTAAAAGGCCTGGTAGTTTTTAAGTGTACAGCCATGTAGGACTTAGCACTTTTTTTTCTTCAGAGGCAATTACCGTAATATGTGCATGCAAGGCACTCATGGATACCAGCACCCATGTGCCTGTCTGATACCAGAATCCTTGCCTTTTGAGATTTCATAATAAAACATGAGACAGCTAAAATGTAGTTTAAAGTAGTTCAAAGACATATAGAACTGAGTCTATAGGTCTGCATGTCACATGCTTTGCCTTTTCATCAAGACTATCTTCTTGTAAGTTTTGGTTTTACTTATTATGGAAAGAGGCTTGCAGATCTTACTTAATAAGTATACAGTAAAATGCTTAGTTGTTTTCTGAGCTGTATCTCTAGACCAGGCAATATGTTGGGAATAGAGAAAAGGCATCGAGCCAAACCTGCCCATTAATGGTTTGATCACATAAATTCCACCTTCTACTTTTCTTACCACATTTTTACCCTCTCCCAATTTTTCTAGTTGCTTTAATCAGTAATCAAGTTGAATTATCATTTCTTCCATACTCTTTAGAGAAAAATAAACTTTCTTTGTTCCCTATTCTCTTGTTTTCTGAGTAGTAGTAATGTTGTGTTCCTAGTACCTGAGTTCTAGAAATGGGTGTTTTTTAAAAAAAAAATATCAAGTCCTTTCATACTTACAGAAGCATCTGTTCAATAGAACAAATCAGAATCTGTCTTAATGAAAGGTGGAGGTAGAGTGACTCATCTTCTTGGCTTTTGTGCCTGAGGTCAAATACAGTTTTACAAAAATATTTTGGCCTTGTGTGTTTCTTACATATTTTCAGACTATTGATATATCATCTAAAACTTTTATCATGAGTACTAAAATGATAAGCCATGAAGACATTGTTACCATGGTCAGCAGTTGCAGAGGGACCCCATCTCTTCTGCATGAGTGATGGGTTGGTTGCTCTGGGTTGGAAGTAGGTAGAAAATATGGTTGTGTTAAAGAATGTGTTGATCAAGCAGGATTTATGAGGCTAATCTTAATTTTGTGTCATGCTTACGAGGAAGCTTCTAGCAGGCATGATGTCCCCAAACTCTAGACCATTTAAAGGCCAGTAACTGAGTCTATTTTCCCGAAATTGAATGGAAAACTGGTCATAGTAGCAATTTACTATTCTAGGACAGTTGCTGAAAGTAAATAGAAGAGTGCAGCTTGTCTCACCTTTTTTCCACTGTCCTAAAAATAAATTTCTTCACATTTGAGAAGAAAAAAACAATTACCCCCAAACAAGTGGGACATCCATCTCTCCATGTGTTGGTCATAGCCCCTTTGGACAGCAATGCAAGGGACAGGGAACACAACTCCAGTGTACCGAGCAGGTACAATTCAGCAGCGGTTGTCCTGAGCTCTGTCACACCAGCAGAAAGGTAAAATAAACATGAATTGGATGGTGTAATGTATTGTTTAATTTCATGGGATGTTGCTGAGATCTAGGACACTAATTATAAATTACCTTGGCAGTGAGTTAAATGACCTCTGTAATTTAGTCACAATTAGTAGAACTCTCTTCCTATTATTCTAGGGGATGATATGCCATGTTTAACCCAAACAGTCACTTAGTTAGTTTTGGATTTAGTCAGATATAATTACACTTTTGATTATTCTTAAACCTTTTATTTCTAATAATTAATGATGGGATGCAAAATTTAAAAAAGCGTTTGAACAAGTTTATATGGACACAGCTATATTAAAATGAAATTGTGTATTAGGCAGAGGAAGACCTTATAGAGTAATTAATAGGCAGTGAAATGCTAAAACTGAGAATAAATTGAACATGAAATACTCTTTTGAAATGTATTTTGGTAGAACCAAAATAAATTGGCAGATTAACCAAGTGTACTGATTGGAAAGCCCCAACTGAGAAATGGAGGACCACCTAATTATAGAAAGGGGAAATGGAACTGTGAGGTCTCAGTTGCAGGGAAGAATTGAAACAGACTTCTGAACAGGAGATGCACTGGGAAGAGGGCACCATTAAATCTTTTGATGAGAGAAGGAGCAGCATCACCAGACACTACCAATTTAAAAGTTCCAAAGTGCTCAAGATTTATACTTTTTGATCGAAAGAATTTTTTTTTTTAAACAGTATCTGTTTGGATTATTTGGGAACAGTGATTATTCATGTAGGTCTCAGAAAATAGGAAAAGACTTCCTCAGTGTACATAAATAATTAAATGTGGAATGAGTCATTACTTCTTTGGAAGAAGCAGAACTTTATATGGAAAGTGCGTCTTAACTTTTGAAAGATGTGAATTTTGAAGGGCATTCATGTTCTATAAAAGGCTATTTGAATTATGGCTATCCAGGACAAGGGGTCTGTGTAGACATTTTGTTTATTCTCTGTGACAATATTACTATCTTGTAAGAATTAAGTATCTCCATTACACATGTTTTAAAATGTAATGTTATAATTTGTGTCAATTGAAAACTCACTGCTTGGTAGCTAAAAAAATTTTTAAAAAAGGAAAATCCTTCCAATTTTATTTCTTTTAGAACAGTTCAGAAAGCAAAATGAATATTGAGGTTAGAGGGTGAAATGTCAATTTAGTTCTTCTCTATATAACATCTATTTTAGATCAAGTCATAATTGTTCATCTGAGAAGTAGCTCCCAGTTTAAGGAGTTTGTGTCAAATAGTTCTGGATCATTTGTTATAAAAGATGGGATAAAAATCTCAAATTCACAGCCTGGCCGTTCACGCCACTCCATCAAACTTAGACATCAATATTCGCTGAAGCTCTGTGCTCAGATTGTTACTAGTCAAGCCAAAATAGAAACTGTCTGTACTATCTGTACTCAAAAATGGAATCCTGATGTGCAGATAGATTTAGTGAGAGATCTAGAAGTCTATAAATAAGAGAAATAGATAAAATATAATTTCATGAGTAATTTGTTACTTTCTGTCCAAGACACAACTTACAGGTGCAGATAATTATTTCTTTTAAAAATTTACCTGTAATTTGTGCTTTAGCAAGGGATTTATTCAGTTTAAATGCTGTATTTTATAATGGGTTATCCAAGCAAATTTTATTTACACTAAAATAGCAAACAGGAAAAGGGACACTGCACAGATTAAAAGCAAGAGTTTTAAGTTTTGCGTTAGCTTCAGCAAGCATATGAACAGGTACAATACATGGCAAAAAGAAGAATGGAATATATTAGTTGTATCATTTGGAGTAGGTGTCTTCAGTCAGCTGAAACTCTTCTCAAATCAACAGATCTGTCAAATAAGAAGGAGATTATAGCCCTGGGTCTCAGGTCTAATGAAGATTTGTATCACTATTGGAAATCTTTTGGAACTATCTTTTCTACCATTATTTTGGAAAGGAAAAAGTTCCTCTTGCTGACATAATTAAAAAAAAAAAAAAAGAAGTGTTTTTCATCTGTGATTCGTATTGACTTGTAAGAAAGAAGAATAAAAGAAACAGAGTAAAAAATTCAGCCTCAAATCTAAAATGCTTTATTTTTGCTGAGTATTATATTACTATTTCCAACATGCAATTTTTCTATTGGTAAGTGAACCTTGCAACTTTAGTGCTAATAAACTAAATGGATTCATTTGAAAGATTTGTATACACACAAAAAAAAAAACCCTAAATATCTTTTACAGGAAGAAAAACTTGAGTAAAATCCATGCACATTTGATTCGATCTTTCTTCACTCAGAGGCTAACTAAATCACTGAACTGGATATACACCACAGCACCAATATATGAAGTATAAGTGAAGTATGAAACAGCAGCCTGTTTTTTATGATTATGGCTGAGGAGTTTGAAACTATTAATGGGCTACAAGTGAGGCAGCACCCAGCAAGGTCAGAGGAAAACAAGAGAAATGCCCCCGGCGCCTTTTGTCAGGGCCCTCCAGCTCTGTTGGAGGGGATGAAAAATCCTGTGCCTGCTCCTGCTGCTGCCAGGAGCTGGGTGCCCACATGTGGGTATTAATGGAGCTGCTGCTGACTGAAGAGCAGGGTTTGGAATCCCCAAACTGCTCTTGGCCAGCGCTGTGCTGGGTGCCCTCGTATAAAACAGACTCCTTCTGTGGCTGCATTAGAGGCCCAGTTAATTGTCTGAAATCTAACACAAAGTGTGGGTGCACCTATTAGGAGTGAGATGTTGCCTTGGGTTTCCAAAGATGTTTATTCATTATCTGCAAGGTTCTTCTCTACAGTTTCCAGCTGAGGGTGTTTATTAACAGTATCAACCCCAGCATTGAATCACACAAATTGTCCTTTAATGACCATTTGTAACTGCAAAATAATCCTGTTTTCCCAAAGCAACTTCTGTATAATACAGCAGACTGAATGTAATTAGCATTTCAAAAATGTAAAGGACATGATAGGAATCAAAGTGCTGGAAAAGAGCAATCAGTATTATATACATGCCATATTTTTTTCATGACCTTTTTATCTGACAGGTGCCCAGTGTAATATATGTTTATAGTGCAGCAAAATTAGAGAGAAAGCCTGAAGTTGAACTCTTCATTGCTCAAGTGTTCAGTTTATATTCCCCCTCACCTACTTAAATAACAGTTAAAAAAAACAAAAAAACCAAAAAAAACCAAACAAACAAAAAAAAAACCAACCTGGCAAAATGAATGTTAACATTAATTAAAATAAATAAATAATAATAATAATAAAAGGCATGAAAACCCATTTAACTTGTTTCCAGCCATCAATGCAAATTATATGAAGAATTTCCATACAAAATAAAATCAAGAACAAGCCTGATATACTTGGAAGTCCTGCCTGAATTCATCATGTTAAACACTGACCTTTATCTGTATGTTCCCTGTATCTTGCATGGCTTTTATAAATAAATAGTTCAAGGGTCATTCATTATTAAAGAAGTGCTTGCAATAGTTCAGAAGGCTAACAATCAATGCTATTAAGCCTGAATCTTCCCATTTGAAGCAACATGAAAATTTGTCATTCCTTATTTATGTTTTTTTTTCCCCCCAATATTATGAGTATACTATGAGTATAGTATTCCTCCTGTAAATGCATGACCCCCTCCAAAAAGAAAAACCCAAAACCCCTGGTGTTGCCAAAGGCATACTAGCATAACCTACAGCTCATAAGTGGAGCTTAACTCTCTTGGATTTTCATCATTGGCGTAACTCTTCTCCCTTTGTGGCAGCAGTCTTTTCATTTGGCCTCTCTGACCATTACCACAGCTATAAAGTGAACTGTGTACTCCCTTCATCATAGTAATACTAGGGGATCTAATGTTGCTGGAGTTCTTCCATATACCATTGTACAAATTCTAAATCAATTAAATAATTTTTTGTAATTCTTTGAAGGGCACTTTGTAAGTTTTACATCTTTAGGAAATCACATTCACTTTAGTAGTGCAATTGAGCATTGCTGACAATGCTGACAAACTGAGCATTGTTGTTTCCCTTGCTGAAAAGCTTTTTAAAGCAGTGATCATTCTTCTGTCACATCCTTTCCCTTGTGCCAAATATAGGTAACCAGCTTTGGTGCAGGCAACCACATCAGTCAAACCCAAGACAACAGCAGATCCTTCAAATAATATGTCCCTCAATAACCTCATCCCACTTGTTTGTACATACCAAACTTGTCTTTCTTTTGCTTTGTTTTCAGCATAGTTACCTATCTAGTACCTAAGACACTCCCTGTCTGACACCCCAGAGACCTGTCCTCCCTCAGCTTCCCTGCACACAGAGAGGAGGGACCAGAGCTTCTCCTGGTTTTTACATACATGATTGTAATTACCAGCATTTGTCTACTTTTCCGTGTGAAGGCATCAATCATACATCAAACAAAGTGTTTTTGAAGGAGGGAATATCATTGCATTTCTAATGCCTCTCGTAAAACAAATGTATTTTATGTCAGAATAGTCTGAATGTTTCTTCTTTATAGAGTGTGATCACTCCCTATTTAGAGCATGGTTGCTTTAGTTTGCACAGCCCAGGAAGATACTTGAGAGATGATCTGGACAGCTTCTTAAACAATATGAAGGGTTGGAGCCATTTTTTGCAAATCCCTTTCACCTGGTCAGGTAGCAAAGGTGCAGATGAATATAACAATGTACAGTATTGTATAGAGAAGTTTTAAGTATGAAGTTAGAAGTAAATAGCTCTAGGTGGTTATGGTTTCACCACAGTTTTGCATGCATATTGGCCTTAGAAGGAGTAAAGAAATAGATTTTAAGTTTCTTAAAGCAACTTTAAATTGCCATTTATTTTCTGTAAGTCTCAACATATCTCATAGCTGAGAAGAATTTGAGCCATATTTTAATATCTTTTTCAACCACTTCTTGAAACTATGTTGATTTGAAACTTTTGAAATGTTTTTAGCGACTGTTAATGGAGATACTTGGGATTTTCCCATTGCAACTAAGACAGAGAATGGTTTCATAATATTCCCTTTGATTTATCATTCAATAAAGAGAAATTACTTGTAAGCATAGCACCAGAGTTAAAAATAGATTGGAAATTAAAGCTTAAAAGGACATGATTCAAAACTGCCAAAATAGTAAGTTTGCTCTTACTCTTATTTTCAAAGAAAACATCTTTTAGAAACTAAATTCCAGATACTTCCGAAATATTTTCATCTCTACTGTATATAACTCACTGTCAGGAAACTGGTATAGTAGTTACAGGAGCTGTGATTTTGCATATACATTTTTCAAACGGTATTTGCTTATAAAATTGCAAAACGTGTTAGCTTTTCAAGGCTCATCTGTTTTCTTTACTACATGGTAAGCGGAGAGATGACTCATCGACAAGGGAGAGGCACAGTATGAGATAAGGAGAGCTATCACTGCTTTCATAGTGTTTATATTGCACAATAAGAATGTCTTTGAATTTAGTTAAGGTTAAAATGGAAGTGGCAAGTTATTAAAGATATACCGTGGAATAAAAAAGTTTTTACTTATTCTGATAATGATTGACAAGCTAACACCTTATGAGAAAAAGGCAGATGAAATTGCCCATTATTCTCTTCCCATTTTATCTCTTGTGTCTAAAACTATCAATTGAATGTCCCTGAGTGCTCCATCTAGCAGATCCTATGGCTCTGTCCTTTGGTCTTGTCAAAGAGATCATAGAATCATAGGATAATAAAGCACATCCATCTTAGTTATGTTCAAGCCTTCTACACCTCCTTAATTTAGAATTAACCATTAAGAAAATTTATGATGATATATCTGTGTCATGGGTTAGCACAGTTTAGTTTTTTAGTCATAGAGGAATGCGGAATGATTTTCCGGGTCAGGATCCGGAAATTGCTTTAGAAAGGACAGGGGCCTATCAGAAGGTTAGTTGGAATATTGGCATCTGGTTTGACCACTGAGAATATCAATTGTGACTTTGGGCAGCACCCATATAAAAAACCCCTGATTTCTGGCAGGTCGCCTCTTTTCCCTTTGGCCAGAGAGAGAGAGGGAGGTAACATCGAGTTGGGTCTGCTGCTCCCCCCCAGCCTTTGTGGGGGGAGCTGGTCCGAGGCCTGGCCGGATTCCATCCCGGGTGTGGGAGGAAGGAGAGGTTGCTGCTTTACAACAGCTACTTTCTCCAAACCTTCCTGGAGCAGGGAGGGATCTCTCCTGGGCCCCTGATAAGAGCTATGGGCCCCGTTTAGGCTGAGGCCTCCCCGATTTACACGGAGGGGTGGGCTGAGAAGGCATTTATGATCCTGCCTGTTTTTTGTGATTCTGGACTGCCTGGGAGCTCTGATCTCTGATGTTTCTGTGTGAGTTCTTCCCCCCCTCCCCCCCCCCAGTGCAGCCTTGAAAATGGTTACATTATGAGCTGCAGCAAGAATGAAAAAGACTGGGCAGATTTAACCCTTTCCTGGCAACATAAAGCTTCCAAGGCTTAACCCTTCCCTGAGAGAGAGAAGAAAGGGACAGAGTGAACATAGAGAAGAAACAGCATGAAATCAGAGGAGTGAGAGTGAAAAGACTATTGGGACAGGGGGTTGAGGAGGTTGTCATTCCATCCTGGCTGAGCCATGGAAATGAACTTTATATATAGATTATCGCTTTGGGGACATGATTGTTTAGATTTGCGTGTGGATTTCAGCAAACGTGTTTGTGATGGACTAAGTGATATTAATCTCGTATGGTGCTTGAACAGAGATAGAGATGAGAAGCCCTCTGCGCCAGTGGAGAAGTAAGAAGATATCTCTGTACCTTGAGATGAAGAATCCTTTGCTTTTGGATTTTTTTTCATCTTTAAAAGGTGACACCCCAACATGCAAGAGTCTAAAACCCATCACCCATAAGCAGCTTGGGAGACTGCTCCTGCGAGGGGTCACAAAGGCAGGTTTCTCCGGGTGGTTTTTTTTGTGACAGTTAAAAAACCCACAAGAGTTATAAGTTATCAGTAGGATCCCTGACTCTAAGAGAGACTCTTCTCCTAGAGAATTGATGAAAGATTCCAAATGGTGAAACTGACTGAAAATTACAAGTTTTGTCTCTTTATGTTGTTTTGTAGGAAAGTGAACAGTTTGTAAGGGGAGGGAAGAGTGTTTTTCGAGTTTCGTTCTGTTTTATTTTAGTTTTTTCCCCAACTTTCTTTTTCTATTCTTTTAGTGTGTGTTAATAAAACTATTTTTTTATTTTTAAGCTTGGGCCTGCTTTACTTTTCTCCTAATCTCTCTCCCACAGAAAGAGAATAAACACTAAGACCACTATGCTACATTTGACAACACGAAATTTGGCGATCATGAAACCACTACAATCTGGAAAACCAGTTTTCTGCTGTGAAATGTTTTCAGAGCCACACTTTTTCAGGAGATTTTTTTTGACATTGCCATTATCAGAAAGTACTGAAATACTGAGGGTTTTTTTATTGTTTTATTATTATACTCCTGTTAGAAGCTGTCGCATGAGTCAGAAAGATGAAGATGAAAAATTCTGTTTGTTTTATGCTAAGAAAAAGGTTTTGTCCCTGTTGAATCACACATTTTGATAGCATTAAAGGAAAATATTTTTAATTTTTCAGTTTGTGCAAAGCTTTGGTGTTTGATGTTGGGTTTCCACTTCATATTGAAATGAAGTTTGAGAGCCTCAAAGTGTGCTGCAAAGTTAGAAACTCTGGTGTCTCTGGTTGTGTTGTGATTCGCGAAGCATCCTTTTGAAGGTACAATTTCGACTGGGGAAACTCAGAGAATAGCAAGTCGGGGGCTTTATTGAGCAACCACTGAACATGATCAACACAGAAAATCTTTATTCAGTTAAATTATTACATCAGAAATGCTGATTGTAGGGTCTTTAGCAGAGGGACTCCAACATGTTCAAACAGCAATTAGTATAAAAAGCTTCCATATTAAAATTACTGAATGGGTTCTGCAACATGAAACAGCAGAGTAACTCCTACTTCTGGCGGATGATTTGCCTTCACTGATACGCTTGGTTTGATGGTCATCATCTTTACTAAGTATAGAGTACATCAAATTTAGGCATCACTAAAGCATTGTATGTTTGTATTTGCTATGTATGTAACAAGAGTTACTTGTGGAGGCTTCGTCTTAAGAACCTGTGCTCAGGGCTGTAATTTTCCTCTATTTTCTTTGTGTGCACATTCTTATTTGAAGAACAAGAACTTTTTTACCTTTGTTAGCTTGCTTGCTAAAAACAAGAAAACACTAACTAGCAAGGACATCTTTCATAAAGCAAGCTAAATGATAATTTTAAACATGTGAGAAGGAAAAATTGCTGAAAGGTAAAGTGTATTAACAGTAGTAAAACCTTGTTGCTTCCTTTCCCTGAGTGACAGTCATTTCTAGACTGCATAACATGTGATGGAAAACTCAATACTAAAGTAAGAAAGGAAGACAGTTTTAAAGTTGAATCTATAGATATTTTTTAATATACTCACCTAAACTAGTAAGCAACCGCATTCTTTACCAAAAAAAAAAAAAAAAAAAAAAAAAAAAAAAAAAGGAAATCCAAAACAAAACATATAAATATATTCCATGAGCCATTACTTAAAACCAAGGAATGTTGTTCCAGAAATGGCAATGGCCAGAGACATAGTCTTTGTTAAGTCAATAAAAGATGAGAGTAATGAATTTGAGCTGAAGAAATTATTCTGATATTTTCTGGCTGATATGACTTGCTGCTGTGTTTGTGTGCTGCAGGACGAATAGAGTGGTCATCTTTCACTTGAGTGAAGCAGGTTTTACTGGCTGTTAATGTGGCTGGCCTGTTCCCGTCCATTGGACATTATTTGTTGAAAACAGTGCTACAGCAGGCATTTCTTTGTATATTGGTTATTGACAGGAGCTCAGTTTTATGCTTGGTCAGATAGAATTGGAGTAGTAGAAAGGGGGACTAAAACAGCCTAGTGTATTCTTAATTTCTAAGTATAAACCTGCCTCATTCAAAGTGAAGCTGAAATTTGAAGGGGATAAGCTACTTAAGACTTCCCTTCTATGTGATTTATATCCTGTTTTGCGTCAAGAAAAACTCTCACCAGTCATATTACCACTACCTTTCCCCTGTATTTTTGGAGAGGAGAACTGTTCTGTTCCCAGGCTATCAAGGGGAAGTGATCTGCATACTGCCATAATCAAGCTATTCGCTAGTCCAAGCAAATGCACCCTTTTCTGCTCTCTCCTGATTTCTTATCTGACAGTAAGGTAGCAGGAGAATCATATTAATTGCTGGTGCCAGATTGAATAAGGTATGTTTATCGATGAAGAAAAAATTTAAATTTTTGAATTATGGGGTTTTGTTGGTCTTTTCTTGTTGCAGGGGAGGGCAGCTAGTTTTCTTTTGTAATCTGTTGATGAATTCATTTTAGCTCTTTTAAGGTTGTAAGAAGATTGAGCAAGAACATGTTTTTCCCAAATGTCTTCTTGCCCTCTCCCTCCCAGCCTTGGGACCATATTTCGTGCAGATGGCACAATTCCTTAGGTGACTGGTAAATCTTTATTGTCTCCAGGCCCTCAACGCAAGAGTTGTGTATACTTTTGCCTTCCACCAGTGAACAGTAATCCTAGTGCTGGATATCTATTTGCTTTATATTTTTTACTGACCCTGCCTTTGTTTTTGCAAGAGAATATATATATCATCTCTTCCTGAGTCTGCAGTCAGTGGTTAAGGAAGAAATGGTGGTCATGAACAATTTTACATGAAATATGTACAAGTCATCAAAAATTACATGAGGAAACCAAAAGTCGAATAAATGGTTTGTACAGGGCCTGGGAAGGGGGGCAGGACTGGTTTGGTTAGGCAGGTAAATGGTTGTGTATACGTGTTCTCTCACCAAGGGTGATTTTACATCTTGTTACTATTTATTCTTACTCTGACAATGTAAACAGCAAAGACGCAACAGGTGCTAAAAGTAGTGTTCACGTCACTGCATACTCCTAGGCAACAGTATGAACCTAATTTTTTACTGCATTTTGTGAAGAAGGAAAAAAATAATGAACTACAGTCTCATCTTTACAAAGAGCTTCTGTACTCACAAGTAGGAAAGACCCATCCTATGTTCACAGTAAGACATCATCAATTCTCACCTGTTTCATCTAAAGAAATAAAACATTAAAATGTACATTAAAATAACATGAAGAATAGACTCCAGACTCTAGGACATGCAGTATTATTTATTGCACTAGTACTTACAGGTTGATCTTTTCAGAATACTTCTCTGTTCCCTAGCCCCTAAAATCCACAGCATAGTGTGAGGAGCTATTATCTTTGCTGTCGAAATAAATACTGAAAGTTTCATCTTGGGCTAGTGGTCCAGGATTGTTCAGAATAATGAATTTTTTGTCATTCTTCTACTTTATAATGGATGGTGGAACTCCAGTCTCTCCAGCTTTTCCACATAAACTTACAAATGCTTCCCATGAAGTCATGGATTTGTATTATTAAATGGTTGCTCTGGATGTAATGAATGTGAGGGTAGGGATGGGAGAAAAATGAAGTTTTTTGCAGAGATTGTTTCTTTGTCCAAGCTCCAAGAGACATTCCTAAAATGAAGACGTTAGTGATGGTTCTATGAACATTGCCTGATACTGATGGAAAGCAAAGTACTTTGCTTCAAAAATGTATTTGATTAATGTGGTACCACATTGCTTGTCAAATCAGAAAGATGGCTTTTGAATTTCTATAAAAATGTCATAGAGAAAAAGCCAATACTAGCTACAGGGCTGCAATTTATGTCTTACAAATGCTGATGTGAATGTCCCTTGGGAAACACAGCGGCAAGGGAATGAACTTGGTAAACTGAAACATAGAGGGATTTATTTTTTCTGAGTTTTACTTGTGACAGATGGGAGCATATAAAATGACTGGTGTGTATACTCACATGAGTATATACATTAAGCATATACCATACTTCAATTTTCAATTTGAGATAGAAATATAATTACTTATGATGGATGATATGATTAAGTTTATTTTAAACCCAAGAGCTGTTGATTGCATATTAAAATAGTAGTTCATGTCTATCTCAATTTTTGGTAAATCTCCATAAATCATGTTAAGGAATTTCAATTGTCACTAGAAGTTATACTTCAATGAATATTTGGTAATTTTCCTCAAGAGCTAATAAATTTTACCTTTATTGTGTCAGGGTTCTTGAAGTGCATGTGTAAAGAGCTACCATGAGCAGAACTAGGAGATTTTTACATCTTTGAGAACAGACCTAGTTATTTCTGCTGAATAAAGAACTGAAACACTCAGATGACTATTTTGGCAAAACATAGTATTTTTGTTCTGCAATTTCTTGGCATTTTGTTATAAAATTCATGTTTTCAGACTTTCTGTTATAGCCCTTTTCCCTACACTGGATTGTGTCTCTGAAAGATAACGTATTTTGTGCAACTGATGTATTGTAGATTTTTTTTTTTATCGAGAAGAAGTTTCCTGTTGGAGTGGTTTCTGTATGTGTGAGAATTGGCTGGGTAATGATCAAATTCTTGGGAAATTTGTGGTTCAGGAGCTTCTCCAGAGCATCATATTGTGCTGTTGTATTAAGCATCACTAAATCTCTCTAAAAGGTGTATTTTTGTCAAAATAACTAAATTAAATAGATTGGGTTATTCAGGAAATCTACACTGATCAAAGAGGGGTGTTTTTGGACATCAATTTTGAGAGTCTTAAGAGAAGAGAACAGTAAAAGCATGAGTCACTGAAAGAGTGTTTTGAAATAGCAACAGTGGAAAAACCCGTTTTCAAACCAACTTTATAAATTAACTATTATTGTGTAGGAACACTTTGTGAGGAAGGACATTGACATTGTTGCTGGGCAGATGTCAAAACTGCAGGTCACTGTGTCCCCACTGACTTTCTTCCTGGAGTCAAAATCCCAAATAAAGTCTAATATAATTTATTTATTTATTCCCATTACCCCGAATTAGGACTTGAGGATTTTCCCCTGTGAAAATCATCCATGAATGTTAAAAGTGTCTAGCAGAAATTACATGGCTCCTGACTTCCTTCTATTGCCATCTGTGTGTGGGTGTCTTTTGGGGACCAGTATGACAAGAATTAGAAGAAACATTTCTCAAGGAAAATATTGTATTTCTTAGAGATATTAATGTGGAAATATGAAAAAATTACATAATTGCTTGAAGCATGGACAAGAGTTTCACAAAACTTTTTCCTTGAACTTGGAGAATTTTTCGTTTTACATTCTATTTTCAAACTGATGATATAAAAAAGTAAGAAAGCTGAAGAGTTTATTGTGGCAGAGATGAACTCAGACAGCTTTTACTGCGCTGTGAAAATTATCAAAGTGCAATGTGCAAACCCTTACTGACACGTGTATGAGAGGAAGAACTTATCAATACAAAGTTGTCAGGAAGACACAGTAAAACATCCAGTAGATACAAAAAGAAGGCTAGGTAAACTATTTATGGCAAGTAGCAATTTTTTCTTTTAAGAATACATTGCCAGTTTTCCAGAAATAATCTTGGATGACTTTTTCAGAGTGAGAGTTCAGGACAGTTAGACAAAAGTGATGTTACTATTCCCCTTTTATATGTTGTTTCAGGAATGGGAGGTCAAATTTGGCATGGGAGTCACATCTCCATTTCCTTCTCAGCTTTTCTTGAGGGTTGCTGCTCTTACATTCATACCCTGAGGCGTTCTCCGCCAGGATACACTTGCCAGTGCTGTTCTACTTCCCACTAACCAGACTTCACAGCAGTAGGGAGGGGACTCCAGGTACTCAGCTTCCCACTTGGGTGTCCTACAGGGCTGTAAATAATTTATTTACTTTTCTCATCTCTCAAGCTATTTAATGCAAAAGAGTTACAGCTCCAGTTAAAGGAATTAAAAGGAGCCACAACCAGAGTACCCCAGCCAGAAGAAGTTTGGACTAAGCTGCCTCATGATTTAGAGAATGTAATTAGCAGACAGTAGAGACTTTTCTCTTCCATGTGTATTTTCTCATTATTTTTGAAAAGAAATTACATCATCATTGAGAAAGATAGAAAAAAATG
Source organism: Hirundo rustica (assembly GCF_015227805.2). NCBI lineage: Eukaryota > Metazoa > Chordata > Aves > Passeriformes > Hirundinidae > Hirundo > Hirundo rustica. Next base: position 47,831,151 of record NC_053452.1, on the reverse strand, counting down.
TTCTTTAAGCTGGTGACTGGGCATTCACCTACAAGGTAGGGCTTTGATATTGCGGAACAGCCTCATTGCCTGTTGATTTACACAGTACACACTGGTGGCTGGGAAGAGCATGGATGCCATTATAGTTGGTGTTTGGAGGCTTCCTGCTCTCCACTTGGCATTGGAACCAGAACTATTTTGAACAATGTGATTTAGATTGAGCTCCCAAAGGTAATGGAGAACATGATGAATAGCTGAATTCTTGGCTGTTTCTCTCTTGATAGTATTCAAATGTGTCTGCAGGTGTTTGAAAGGTAAAAAAAGGAATTGATTGAGAGAAAAAGGAAGGGGCATCATGATGAGAGAAGTTGGAAATCACTTATCTTCTTATCTTCTTTTAGCATTATTTAAGATTTCTGATGAACAAGAAATCAAGTAGGTCTCATTGATGTCTCCTTGTTTATTTCAGTGTTTAAAAGTTTTGCTTGAAGAAAGCGTACAGTAGTTAAAAATGAAGTGTGGGTTTTTTCTGTTTTTTTTTTGGGGTGGGTTGTGGTTGGGGTGGGGTTTTTTTGTTTTTTGGTTTGGTTTTTTTTTGGTTTTTTTTTTTTTTGGATGTGAGGATTTCTCATAAATGAAATTTCTTCAGGGCATTTTTATGGTATTCAAAATTCTACTTATATTTTATGGGCTTTTTTGCCCACAAATATTTTTTACATACAAGTTTTTAAAGTTTTACATTCTGTGCACACTGATACTCTATTAACATTCATCAAGATCACCAGGTTTTGCAAAATTTTGAAGAAAAGCATAAAAATTCCTTTGCAGTAGACAGGCTGTACAGGGCTTTAATGCAACTTAGTTTTTCTAAACAGCATCACTCTTGTCTTGCAAATGTTTAGCATGGGGCAATTTTTTTCAGCAAGATGCTAATCTCTAGTTCTTGGGATAAGAGCCTTGGGATTACAGGGGTTTCATCAGTGGTTCCTGGTATATTGCCAATTATGCACAGCTAGAGTCATTTGTAAAATGGTCATTTGTGGCTGTGGAAGAGATCTAAGTAGAGGATGTCTTCTGGGAAACTTTAAAGATAAATGTTGCTGGAATGAAGCAGCAATCCCTTGTGCTGGAGGACACAGAGACCTGTGTGGATTGCCACTTTTAGAGTAAAGAGTGGCACAGATACGCAGCCGTATTTAATTTTCCTTTTAGTGTTTATAAACCAGATTTCTGCTCTGAAGCTTGGTTATGAGACAGAGTGTGATTCCAGGGTTTCCATTACTGAAATTTGTTGGTCGGCATCATTGATTTATTTCATATTGGTATGGAAGTGGAAGAGATTTTTGCATTCCTTATTAGCTCTTTCACAATATGAATGTAGATGAGTTTTCCTGTCTAAAGCAGAAAGTCATAACGGTATCAAGCAGCATATTGTTCTTCACAAAGTTAGGCTAGCCAGAATTATGGATCCTTTCTGCCCTTCTAGGCTTGAATATTTCATAGGACTGCTTACAGCTGAGAAAGAAAGGATCCAACTCAAAAGCAGGAGGATGATTCATTTGAGGGTTTGATTTCTGCAAATTCCTCTATCTACCTTCACTTTGGAAAAAAATTATATTTCAGCTTATGTTGTTTTAAAACTAGAAAACTGCAATTACTTTTGTGCTTGAGTAGTTTCATTAAAATATATCATATTCTCTCTACAGTTAGTATTATTCAGATGACATTTTTAAATCTGCACCTTAAGTACTTAACAGTACAATCTTCCTTGACAGAACTCAAATATGTGGTCCACTTTCAATTATAATAAATCAAAAGAGTAAGTTTCTGCATTTGTTTTCATCAGTATTTCTGAAAAAGGAAGTGGCAAAATTGTGTGTAAAAGTTGAGATGTAAATAATTTCCTTAATCAAATTGCACTCTGATCGATGATGTTTTTTCTTTTTAAAAAGTCAACCCATTTAAACAGTAAAGGTCAGAAGGTTAAATATGTAGGTGCAATCCGCAGGGTATTCAAATTATCAGTGTCAGCTCTGTTGTTGCTCATGATAAAAAATTCTGCCAAGTTAAATCTATAAATCTATTTTGCATTAATCCAAAAGAATACCAAAAATAAAGAAAAAACCTAGTAGCTAAAAATACAGGCTGGAAAAATTTCTGGGGTGTATGATCCTTTGGGCACTTCTACAGCCCCAGTCTCAGAGAGGAGTCCCTGCATCCTTCTTTCACCTTTCTGTGGACACTGTGATCAAGTGATGCAAAGCCTCTCTTTGCTTGGCTGTAATAGACATAGGAAAAATTAGTCTGAATGATCCAGTATAGGTACTGCATAATAATGTATTTTTCCATACTTTAAGCCAAATATAATATAGCCATTGTTTTTCTTTCCTCTGCCCTTCTGCCTGTAACTAGTACTTGATTTCTTTCAGATATATGCATGAAGAATTCATACACAAACTCTTCTTCTCAGATAAAGAAAAGAAATTGTAAAATATCCATGTGGCAATATATGCTATGGTTTGTGATTATGAAAACTTCAGGGAGAATGCGGATAATTTTTGTCCCATTTACCGGTTAAAAGCCTTTCTTTCAGAGTCCTACTCTCCAATAGATAGCAATTTTTTGTTTGAAAACTGCTAGTGCTGAAAGCCTGAGACCACTGGCTTTCACAATCTCCCTGCTCATCTAATCCACTTTCTGTGTTTCCGATGTCTGAATCAGTGGTGAGAAATGAAATTGCACATTACATTTTTTTTTAGTCATGATCAAGGATTTTGAAGTTTATATCAGTGACTAAACTTAATTTCCTGATGTATCACCACGAAGTGATGGTATTGAAGACAGAAGTTAAAATGACCCAATACCCTCCTCTCTCAATATAACCAAGAAAGAAAAATAATAAGTTTACTGTTTCTTTAAAATTTAGTAATAGTCTTATCTTAAATTTATACAGTGATATTTTCTAGTCATGTTTATTAAGTTATCTGTATGGTGAGCTGCTGTGCAAAACCTGCTCCAGGTTCTCCTGGCTAGGTTGTGGTGAAGCACTGAAGCTGAGCCAGCCGACCACGAGGCTCCCTTGAGGCACCCGAATGATCCACTCCTGCCTTTCAGCACCAAACACGCCCAGATTTCACAGTGATGGGCAAACACAACCGTGATGGTTATGTTGCTCTTGAGAGCTCAAATTGCGAAAGCCTTAATTGTCAACAGCAAAACTCTCTCTCTTAGTATCAGCAATGCTGGGGAGCTTTCTGCTCTTCATTATCTGCAAATACTCTGAGGTCTAAAAGTAAAAAGAAGGATAGGTTTTAGTTATAAATGAAGATATCAACAGAAAAATACTATTTTCTTTGCAAGGTTGAACCTCCCTCTTTATGAAGTAAGGCATAATTGAATTGTCTCAGTAGTGTCTTGGTTTGTGATTCTGACTAATAAAACAAACTTTCTTGCAGCTGTCTCTTCTTCCACTAGATAGGTTTTTGATTTTTAAAAAAGAGAGCAATTTGAATTTTGCTTTTCTTTTTCAGTACTACTATCATATCTTCTTTCTGTCAGATCAAGGCTTACATGGCTCATTGGATCTATGCATAGCATTGGTTTATAATTCCTGTGAAATTTTCTATAGGTCAGAACCAGCACCTTTTGAAAAGGTATTCTGTAAGGACTTGTTTAAAATAGGTGATTTTCTCTGAAAGGTAATCTTAGCATTGCCCTGGCCTTTATGACTTGGAAATTAGTATTGCAGAGTTCAGAGAGCATACTTTCCTGAAAAATATTTTCTTAAGATACTGTGACAGCCTCAGCAACTGCTATTTTTGGATCATTTCATTTAAAATTAATCACTTGTGGAATTTTCAACAAGTACATTTCATAAAGAACATGACTGAGTCTTTTTCATTTGTATATGAATATAGACATGTTTTTGCCTATTTCTTTAAAGAAGATTAAAGTTTGTCTTTTTTTTTTTTTTGGAGTTGAGTAAGATCTTGTGAATTTTATTGCCTTTATGGATAGGTGCTGGCATTTAAGGAATCTCACTCTTGGCTTTCAGGCTCAATGTCTAAAAAGCCCCCTTTTTTCAAATGTTTTCTGCTTTTGCTAGCTTTAAGATATTATTAAAAAATATTGCTTTGCTTTTTCCACTTTTATTTGCTGGGATTTCAAAATTCAGTCAGCAGTTTTACTAAGTCTTCTGTACCTTGCAGATCCAATAGCAACTTGCCTTTTTTTGCTGCATGCTGGAAGTGAGGCAGGGAGACCTGGAGAACTTGAGAATCTGCTTTGAAAATGTTATAGCTGGGTCTTTGATATCACACATTAAACAGAATGCAAAACCCGAGTATCTGACACAGGTAACATTTTATATTTTGGACTGCCAAAATTTTCCTTTTCAGGTGAGTCCAGTACCAAGGTGTTGGCTTCCATGAAATTTTTATCATCTGACTGGTGTGTCTTTTTGCTAGATTTCTGGTGATAAGACAGATTCAGGTTTGAAGATTAAAGATTTTTCATTCTATAAGTATTAGTTCTTGTTTACAAATAATGAAGTTTATAGTCTTGGATCATAATTCCTGTAGATGTGAAGTGTCGTGCATAAAAACTCATGAATTTACTGGTCAGTTTTTTTCAAAGCTTCACTCACAGGAAGTATTATTTTCCTGTTTTCACCTGTTTTGCTGCCTTATGTATTTTTTTTTTCCCTGAGATAAGAAATTGGAGTAATGGTTTTGCTTTTAGAAACACATATCCATAAGTAATAAACCTTAGAAAAGGGCACAGGAATAATTAAAGGAAAGAATATTGTTGATTAAATGTTAAAACTAGTACTTAAAAAAAAAATACTCAGCAAGATCTACAAGTTAATACCTTTATTATTCTAGGACTAGAGTTGGCCCCAAGATCTCCTGAAGAAATATGAACTGATATGTTTCTCACTTGCCATATGAAAAATTACTTGCAAGTTTGTTTTAGTTGAATAGCCTTCACACTAGAAGGAGAGTGTTGATGTTGATATTTCTTCATCTGTCACGGAAAGTCATACCTCTGAAATCATCAGTGTGTTCAAATTCAATAGCTGGCTTAAACTCCTGTCCATGCTTTCTTGGGTCAGGGCAATGGCTTCAAGGTAAAGTGTGAATAGAGCATCAATGAACTTGCATGATCAGATTATGCCATTTTCAAGAATGTTGATTTCCCACTATTATTTATAATAAGCCAAAAGACACTGGAACATATGGAGGTGAAATTTCTGATCTGCAGACCATGTATACTCAAATGTGAGGACAGGAGCTGAGGACTGAGGAATACATGATGTCACTGCAAGAAAGTTTTTAAGAGGCAAAAAGGAAAAAAGTGCTTGAAGGCAAGATGGAAAGAACAGAATATTTTTTTCCCATATAGTACCTGAGAGATTTGAAAGACAAAGTTAAAAATCAGTATTCAAAATGTCACATTGTCTTTCTAATTTTTGCCTTTGATCTTTGAAGATTTAGAAAAATATTTAGGGCTGACTAACTTATCTAGTCAGCTGACAGAAAAATATAGCTACGCTTGGAACAGCGTCATTGAGATTTATGAAGTTTCATCTTATATTAAACTGAAATTGTTCCTTCAGTGTCAACCTTGTACATTTCATATGTATTTAAAAAAAAGTGTTAGAATTGTATTTATAAAATAAAATATTTTTAGGGTAGGAATATCTGTCTGAAACATTTTGTATACCTCCAACAGCATGCAAAGGCAAATTGCCTCATCTAAGGAATAACGCCATGTAAATGCTATGAGAAATTCTGCCACTGCAGTTTAAAATCTCTCAAAATTTAGACATTTAGCGTAGCAATGAAAACTGTTTACTCTGGACATGGTTGTTAAGTCTCTAGAGATTTTCACTGCTGTGTAATCAATTTTGTAATGCATACACACATGGTAAGCTATGATATAATCAATGAGGCTTTGTAAAATACATGATAAAGCTATTCATTAAGTGCAATAAAATAAAAGCTAGAAAGAGAAGTAAATTTTCTTTCTTTTCTGAAATGTCTTTTTAAAATATTGTTTTCATTGCCATAAGAAAAGCAAAGGATATTATGCAGTCTGTGAAGTACAGGAAGAAATCTGAATCTAAGGAGTGACAGGGGAAATATACTCCACTGATGTTATATATTATAGTACATTCAAGAGATTTTGTTCTTTTGGTTTGGTTTATATTTGTGTAAGTTGTATAGATTTTTATTATTCTTTTAAATTTAAGGTTTATAAAAGAGTTTTGTTATTATGATTGTTGGGAAATGGATGAGAAACTTAAATATTGGTTGTATAAGGAAACGTGATGTTTCTTTCTATTACATTGTGTGTCTGAATTTGGCATAACATGAAACTTGAAGAACATGGATGTAACATCCCTCAGTGTTTAAACCATTTTCCCTCTAAGCTAATCTGGTTGTTTTAAGTTGCTCAAATTATGAATGTGGTTTGGGAATTTTGTCTGCAGTAACACTCCATAATTTATTTTGCAAATCATGTTCACAGTGGGTGAAATTCAACTGTAGCTTTCAATCTGAAAAGCAAGGCTAACTTCGGCTTGTGGCATAAAGTACAAAGTGTGATAGAAGTGCCATTGGTAGAATTGCATGCCCAAGAGGAGCAGATGGGTTAGGAATTAGGAGGCGAGGTTGGAAGGATACTCGGTGTGAAAGGCAGGAAGAAATCTGGTATCAAAAGTGTTACAGGGTAAGCAATAGCATGGGACCTTAAAATAAGGCAGGAATTAAATAGAAAGAAAAGGATATGCAATAAATGAAGGGATAGAGAGCAAGGGAGTCTGGAGTGGTAAAGAATCACCTTAGCACCAAGGGAAAAATTAATTTTGTCAAGAGCTTAGCCAGGAGGTGGAATTTGATATGCTTGTAGTCCACATGTGGGTAATTGAATATGCCTTTACTGGTAAACTAATTTTTAAGGGGTTAGGGGGGAGGGGGTGTCAGGAACTTAGATTGATAAAGGGTTTTTCTATGTACATTTTGCAGTAAGTTAATTTTTAAAATGCAGACTACTACTGCACACTCAGTGCACTTCTATTACTTTTTATAAGTCTTATCCTAAAGAAAGAAGTTTTGTGTTTTACTGCTAAAACGAAGCCAAAAAAAGAAGCTGAACTAAAATAGAATGGCCTGTGGGGTTTTTTATAGATAGACTGAGCAAAAAAATGTAGATCTCTTTCATGGAAGAACGATATGAATTGCCTCAGGGATCTGAAGAATAGTGAGAGAAAATTTACTAATCTATAAATGCCTTTTCTTTTGTTCCTAGGCTCAGATATTGTTCAATGGTTAACGAAGAACTTATCAATAGAAGATCCAGGTAATTTGTCTGGTTTTCTCATCTTCAGATTCTAGTTTGTTTTTCAAAATTATTGGACCTGATTTTGTTTTCTGCTGTGGTGGGAGTGATGAGACAACATTTGATGAGTACAATTTCAATAGCAAAACAGACCTAAAATCTTAGAATATTTTACTAACTAATCTGTGGATTTTGATTATCCATTTTATTGCAGCAGGTACCAGCAAACAATATGAGAATGATAATGATAGTTCTTTGGGAGAAAATGTGCTTGAGTCTGTGAGAAATTTACTCAGTGTTATGCTAAATAGTTTGTTAAATACATGCTGTTTTCTTACAGAATATTTCAATATATAAAAAATAAATAGAACTATTAAAATACATTCTTGTACTGTAACTAAAAGCTAATCTTAAATTTGGACACTTCTATAGCATCTTAATTGGAAAATGAAATGCAAAAAAAATCAGTGAAAAGAGGAAATGAATGAAGAGCAGTTCATTGCTTGATCGGCTGGGTTGGGACATGGAAATAAAGGTTTGGTTCCAAACTCTGCCATTGATTTTTTGTGTGCCCAGCAGGAAACACAGTTTGTTTACTGTATTTAGCTATTATTTATATCCTGGATTTACAGAAATCTAATTACCTGATCAGAAATTTTCCATAAAGGAATAAACATTTCTAGTAGAAAATGCTAAATTGTAGGAACAAAATATTCTATGAAGTTCTCATTTTCTTTTGGTTAGAGAAAAGATAATCTTCCTTTTAAAAAAAATTATCTAAATGGCTTTTTTCCTTGATTTCTTTCAGGATTTTTAAAAACACTTTTGAAGGTATTTTTTGTCTTTACTTTTAAAATGTGTTTTTCTGTCAAATTAGAAATCAAAGTATGATCATTGCAGATGGCAATATCACTGTATTTAAAATTGCAACTTAAGCAATGAGGAATTATCAATACATATTTTGATATTTGGAAGTAGTCATTTCACAACATATGGACATGTTATGTGAAAGAGATCACTACGTTTTTAGCTAACTTTGAGCGGTGTCGTATGCTTGCTTCCTGGAGATAATGTAGAGGCTTCAAGAGACCTAAGTGTGATATTATATTTCTGAGTTGTCAGCTACAAAACACTGACCTATTTGTGTTTATCAGTGTTTGAAAGATTTTTAGGCTATGTTTATTTGATGTGGAAGCTTAACCTTTATTTGTCAAACCAGAACTGCAATACTGGAATAGGGTGTCATTCAGATTACCTGCTTGTTGCAAAATTTGGAATAGAGAAAGCTTCTACTAAACAGAAAACATGTCTCCTTTGTTCCTTATGTTCATATCCAATTAAAATTAAACAAACACACAAACTACTAACATATGTAACCAAAACACCACAATAATTTAACTGAAGCTGGGTTTTATCCTCTCAGATTACATGGATGAAAAAAAAAAAACCCTATCCATAATGACAAAAATGTCTTATGTATTTTGGTCCTAGTCCAAAGTCAGCTATTCTGGAGCTGGTTAAATTCAGAAAACAAATAGCCCTAAATGCTTCCTTTGGGTAATGCTCAGAATTTCCAGATGACGGTGAACTTGACAGATGGTGAGCAAGAGCTTTTCACATGACAGAACTTCTGAAAATGTTCTGGTTTTTTTCAAATCCATAAGTTTCTTGCTTTTCATTTTGGTTCTGGACAAGTCAATCTAGAACCTCATGTGGAAAAGCCCCAGATTTCTGCAATCTGTTGTCATCGTAATTTAGATTTCCAGTGTCTTCTGGTTGCTTTTAACTCGTGTGTCAGGATTTAACCCGGTTGTCTTTTAAAACTACTCCATAGGGTCCTGTTACAAATCACTTGTGAAGCTATGCAGTTTTGTGATGCAGAAATAAATAATGCCTTAGTTTGGATTGAAAATTGTCATCTCTGTCTAAATCTGGTATCAGCCACATACCTGGAAGAACAACATAAAGTAGACCTTGGAACACATATTTTCAGAGTATATTCTACTCTGTCCAGAAAAAATGTAAGGACTATTTGCACACGTCATCTAACAGTGCTATGTAATTACTCATGCAAGCAGGGCAGGTAAATTGTGATTTAAGGGGTAAGTAGAGAGATTCACACAGGGAACCTCAGGTTAGAAGGGTCCTGAGAAGATCATGTGGCCCAAACTTTCATGGAGAGGCAAGCCTGAGTGAGATTACCGAGTACACTGTCCTGTCTCATCCTGAGCACTGCCACTGATGGGAACTCCACCACATCCAGTGATTGTTTGTTCTCACTGTAAAAAATTTGAATAGATGAGAACTCTCTCCGTGCAACTTGTACTCATTGCCCCTTATCCTCTCAGTGTGGCTCCCTGTGAAGAGAATTTCTGTCCTCTAAGCACTGGAAAAATGTCATGAGCCTTCTGTTCTCCAGCATGAAATCATATAACTCTATGAGTCAATTATTCTTTAATAAAACACAGAACTACTAAGAAGAAAGTGACACTACCACATTTTATATATAAAAAATAATATTTTGAAATGAACTTTTTTCCTTTGTTTTACGTAGGGAATAAAACTTCCATACCATTTGAGTGAGAATGAAGTAGGCAGCTTTATGGATAGTGAGAGAACATAAGGCAGAAGAAGGCCTGACAGCAACATTCACTTCAGTGTTTTAATAAGTGTAAAGCTTTCACCTGGAAACAGCAATTTACAGTAAAAACTAATAACAAGTTGGAACTTGTAAACTGGCAGTCAATAAAACCATGCAAGTTTTTAATAAATGGAAAATAATATTCAGTGGAATACTTGAAAGATTTTGGCTTGCTGCAATAGATCTCCATCAAGAAAATAAACTGGAGATGATCGGTGGATTCTGCTAATTTGTACCAGATTTGAAGTTATTTCAGTGGAGCAGATCATGTGCTCAGAATAGCTGTGCACAATGCAATGTACAGTTGCTGTTACATTGTTTGCTATTCAATATGTACTCAAAAAATGTTTGTGTTTCAGCCTACAGCTCATCTGTAAAATTTTAAGGAACAGAAATTGTCCAAGTTATTTTTAATGGGGAAGTTTTATTCAGGCATAAATATAAGCATGATCTCAACCTGAAGAGAAGCAATTAACTGAGTTTACTGAATTGTAAGGGCTTGTGGTTTGGCACTTAGACATGTGTTGTTGAATTGACCATTACAGAGTAAGTGCTGACTCTCCGCTGATGTTGCCAATTACTCTTAATGTGGAAAATCTACTCTGTTTTTCTACATTGTGTTTTTATTTTTTGAAGTGATCATTAAGGACATGAAATGCACCAGACTGGCCACATCAGATACTGAAGTTCCTTTAATCCTTAGCGGGAAAAATAGGGAAAAAAAAGGGTAGATGAGCTGATTTAAAGGGATCAGCTCAAATTTTCAATCCTGTACTTGGTTCTTGCACTGATTTCTTCAATGCTCTTTCAGCAAACACTTGATTTCTCTATTTCTTAACATTCAACATCCTAATAGTAAATTATGCTGTTCTCTCCTAAGGGAGAAAGAGAAGTATGAGTTTTCCAGTCTTTTCACAAGGAAATGGTGTTATTCACAAACACTCATTTCATCTTCAAGTCATCCCAAGGAAACTTTTTATCTAGATGTCTCAGAAAAGGCCTTCAAGTGTAGATAATATACTTAGACATAATCCTCGTGTTCCTTAAAAGTACCTTTATTCCTGAGTGTTGCTTATTTAATTTTCTCATAGCTGTAAACCTGCTGAACTTGGCTGGAGGCACTTCTTTATTGAATGGTTCCTCCAGCAGAGCTACTGCAGCCACTCTAGAATGCTCAGCCTCTGTCTTCTCATTGCTTTGCTCCAGCTTGTTTGGGCAGTCTGCTGAAGTAGCTTGCTACTGCTCTTGGACATTAGGAGTTACACTGAAGTCAAAAATATATATGACTAAATCTAAGTTTTATAGTTATGAAAAAAGTCTACCTTGATATTTGCACCCTCCTTGATTTTTCAGTTTCAGTTCTCACCATTTGTAGTCTCCTCACGTAACTGGTGTAACTAATTTGTAACTAGATGCCCATCAGCATCTGTGTGAGCTGTGGTCACTGATCCAGTGCAATGAAAAGGGAGGGCTCAGTAGCACAACATCTGTTTATGTATCTTCCAGCTTTCCCTCTTTAGTAAAGTCTCTCTCCAGCAGCTGCTGTACTAATAATGACCTTGAGAATACACAGTGCTTGCTTGAAAGAGTTAGAAGAGAAATATTAGAGCTTTTATTTGAGTTTATGAAAGTTTACTTGAAAAATTTTTCAGTTCTCAGTTTTGCCCTTTCCCCAATTATATGCAGTAAGGTAGCAGCAAAGAGCAGGAGCCAGACAATATGTTCTAAACAATTGCCATTTGGGAAACAGCACCAGGGAGCTGCAAGCAAAGGGGAGGTACTGCCAGAGATTGCTAACAGAGAAAAGAGTCTCTTATGAGAAGGAATAAAGAAGGGAATGGAAAGGTCATGCTTATCTTCGCAGTCTTTGCATTAATCAAAACCTGTGGAAGAGGAGCAAGAGTATAACGCTCCCCATTTATTATCTTGACTTAAAAAAACCCCAAAAAATCAAAACCCCAATAAAAGTAATTTATACCGCCTGCACACATACCATACCTCTCATACTGGGAACCCAGGGACACCAGACACTCTCATTTTTCATATGCCTGGTAGAAGTTCAGGCACATTTTGTTCGATAGCAAACCTCATGAACCTTCCTCAGTTCTAGTGTTACTAACTTCCCAGTTTTCTTCTACTGAGTGAATTTGATCTGAGCTTGTCAGACCCTGTAACATTTCAATGGAATAATGACTTTAATCTCAGATGAACTAAAAGAAAGTGAAACAAAATTCATTTTGAGAATGGAAAATGTCAGAATTTACAGACACTGCTTTAGTACCAGTAATATTAACATTGTGATACTCATGCAAAAAAAGTATGGGTCAGGTTTCCTACAATTACAATCGGCATAGGGGGTACTTAACTGTGTGTGGCAATCAGTGGGCTTCTAGCCACTCTTGTGGTTCCAGGAGTGCAATGGTAAATGTTCATGTGAAGAGGATGTTTTATTTGCCCAAAGCCTTTACAGGGATTTTGTAAATGGTGAGCAGAAGTGTACTGTCTGCAATTCAGTTGTGACAGGATATATCAGATTTAATGGATTTCATGTTTTTTTCCACTGAAGCGTCTTCCAGATTTGTCTGATCTATTATCCTGTGTAGAGTGCATGTGTTAGGAGTGTTTCCCAAGGGCACACAGATCTGCAGGGCAACCTGGAGTGAGCTGTTTTTCTACAAATGTGCCTGTACTGTTTGAACAGTCTCATTTCCAGGTAGTCAGTCTTGAAAGTGATTAATATGTTCCTAGTTTGGCCATTTTATTTTGTCTCTTGTAGATTGGTGGTAGGCTACATCAGTACTCATTTTCAATTTTCTTTGATGGAACAGTCATTTCTTCTGACCTTTTTGGTAGTATGGCATCTGGTTAAAAAAGAACAGTTTTTTACACTTGATGGGAAGATACAAAGTTTGTGACTGGTACTGATGTGAAGGATGGTATCAGCATTATGATGCAGAATATGTTACCATGGTATTGGTGACATAGTGCTTCCTTCACACAGCCAGATAGGTAAAACGATTAGAACTGTTTCATCGTGCTAAGCATATCCAAATGAAATTCCTCCTCTGTTATTGTCTTAAGGAAACATTATTTTGCAAGATTTAATAAAAAGTAGTTAATGTTTTCTCACTCTAGCAATTAAGAAACTTTATAAACATTTGAATTACCTGGGAAATATAAGGCAGTTGTGTCAGTTTAATTTATAAATAAATGTCCATCTTGGAGTATTGGGTAAAGATGACAAGTATGGAATTTGCTGCTGTTTAGCACAATCTTCTGTACAATAAAATGATTGTAAAAATAAATGATAGTACTAGGTATTGGTATGACAAAATACATGTGTTCTGTAAAGTTGTTTCTGTGAGCAACCTGTCAGATATTGTCAATATAATACTGATCCAAAATGGATCTCTTCTGATTCGAATTAGGCTTTGAGCAACCTGACCTACTGAATGGTGTCCCTGACCACATCAGCAGGGTTGAAACTAGATGAAATTTGAGGCCTCTTCCAGCCCAAACTGCACTATAATTCTATGACTCAACTATAACTTGTGTGATCAACACAAGTATTTTCTGTGTAAAATAGATCTCTATTGATGCTTCCTTATCACTGATTAAAAGCAAGACATCAAATGAGTTTTTTAAATTTAAATTTTTCTTAATACTAGCCCTGATTCCATGATGCTGACTTCAAAGATATTTATTTTAACTGGAAATAATTATTGCTTTTAATATTAAAGTTTCCAGATTATACTCAGAATTGTTTTAAGTGTAATATCTTCGCATGACATTCACTCCTTCGTCCTTTGTTTTAATCATTAAAGGCGAAATTTCAACCTCTGTGCAAAGTTGGAGGTCTTAATTTTAACTCCAATGAAACAAAATTCAACTAGATGCCTTTTAAAATAGGATTAGGTGTAACATGGCCTTTAAGCTACATCTAAGGCTGAAATCCAAAATCTAGTTTATAAAACCTGTCTGATACTTTTTTCCACTTTTCTCCAAAAAGGTTTTTTTACCGGACCGGTTGGAGGGAGGAGCCACTTGGGTTTGCTTCCTTAGAGGGATCCTCTACAGAGGTTTTCTCCCGAATTTGTCCCAAACCAGGACAGACATAATCTAAATTATGCAATTAAGATATTTACCCATGAAATTAGGGCAAAATATGTTATTTTAGGGAGAACTCTGATAACTTTTAGAAATAAAGCAAATTATTTAATTGCATAAGTTGCATTATAATGACCTTCTTAATAAATTATTTTATCTAATTTCTACTAAAGCTACTATGAATTTTTGTGGTTTTCTTACTGTTTGACAGCCTCCTTCTGAACCTTTGTGATCATACCAAGTTTTGGAGATATAAGAGGAAGAATGTTTACTAATTCCCAATTCACGCTGGCATAATTAATTAAAAGCAGCTAAATAACTGTCTAGAGGCTTCATTAGATTTCTGCTTCCTTGTTTGCCAAAGAGCTGTGTTATATAGTAATGGAAAATGCAAGTAGGTGGAAGTGAGATTTTAAATCTGGCCAATTTAATTGAATAAAAGCAGTTGAAATCCTATTTCATCTTGCTGCCAGCTGCTGCAGCTATTTATAGTAAAGTAAACAAAAATGTTTTGATATTTACATGTCATGTAGTATTTGATGACTGGAAGATTAGTGTGAGACTTTCTCTTGATTTTGTTCATAGTTGACCTTAGGAGTGTTCTAAGTTTTTCCATACACATGTAGAGAAATACTGCTCTACACACAGGGCCAGAGTGATGGTCCGAGATCAATCACATTTGCTATGCAAGGACATTGCTTGCTATTTTATCTTGGACAGATTAATATTCCCTAGGCACTCTCATTTTTTTTTCAGTCTCTTCTCTTCTCTTCTCTTCTCTTCTCTTCTCTTCTCTTCTCTTCTCTTCTCTTCTCTTCTCTTCTCTTCTCTTCTCTTCTCTTCTCTTCTCTTCTCTC